>NC_140547.1:2953915-3691415 GCF_057382185.1 Mchenga conophoros | reverse complement strand
AAAGAATAGAAAGTAAACTTTAAACTTTATTTCAGTTCTATTCCGTTCATATTTCAGAGGAGTCGTTACCACCCCATGATCTCCCTTAGGACACTGCGTCATTAACTGGGGTGAATTCTGATGGCATGGTTTAGGTCGACCCGTGAACTTATGAGGAGGAGACACAAATTAGCAAATTAGTGCAAAATAGTTCTGACTGAAAACCTTTAAATTATGATGCAATCATAGTCCTTATGAGATTGATATCTTCCATTTTCCAGGATGCCTCCATTCACAGGAGCACGAGGGGGCACTGAATGGTTAGAGTATGAATGTGCTGTGGCCGTTGCAGTTTCTAGACCTCTGGCCAGTCGAGCGCTTCTGGGGGAATTTGGACCAGTGTGTAATACACCACTCTCCACTACCGTTATCCAAATACCACATGAGGTATCTTTTGGTGTTCACTCCCTACATTAGAGTTGCAAAGTTTTGTTTTTCAAGATCTTTCAAAAGAACATTTGTTTGCCCCAAATACTTAAAGAAATATTTAGGCTATCTCTGAGCAACGCAGTGTATTCCTTCTGGACCGACGTAAGCTCAAGTAACAGGTACATTTGCAGAGAATTAGCAGTCAAAGGTCTGTTGGAGAAAAGAAATTAAGAAAATGGACCCACCGCTGGTCACTTCGTCTTTCATGTAGCCAAATAAAATGTACGATTTGCTGTTTAATAGTCTGCATTCCATTATCTCCCCGTTTTTAATGAGTACTGGTGTTTGAATGATGATCTGTTCACCAGGTGAAGTCCGGTCGGCTACACGATATCTGAGGCCAGGAGAGAGGGCGGGCTGTTTAAACAATTTTTTTTCCCTAATCAACACGATCATAACCCCAGCAGAACAAAGGCATGAATATCCATTTCCAAGGAAAAGGGTGAGTGCCCTCTCCATGCCCCCCTCTCACTCCTCCTCCCTCTGTCTACTGTACTCGTTACCCTGGTAACCCCATGGGCCGAATGCAGATCAGGGGGACCAACGAAGCGGCCCCTTGTCTCCCCTCACAATTCACCCTGATGATGACTAACACTTTTGTTCATGGAGAGGGCAGGTGGGAGTGACAATACGCTTCAAATCATTGCCCACCCGAGATCTCCCCTTAGCTCTTACTCTCTAACCCCCTCCGCCCTCATCTTCTGTCTTTCTTCCTTTTAATTTTTTCCCAACATCTTCTGTCTTTCTTTCACTCAGTCTGTTCCTGTTTATTGTTTGTATTTTTCATTCTGCCATTTCAATTTTTTTGTCCATCCTTTCACTCAGCGATGACAGCGAGTCCCACAAAGCTCACTCACAGCAGATGTGGCAATGGTTTGTGAGAGGTCAGTGTTATCTAAACAGACCCATTGGGCTATTTGCTATAGCACCCTCCATCAGGCAGGAAGCTCTGAGGAATCAGCCCATCACTTCAATCAGCCACGACAGCATACAATGAATTTATAATGGCCGGATCAGGACGAGGAATGAAATCAGATGAGCACAGGGGGAGAGAGAGAGAGAGAGAAAGAAAGACGGGGACAAAGAGAGGTTTGTGAAAAGATGGAGAGCATGGGAGTGTAAAGCAAAGAGCCAGAGGAGGGTTCAGTTTTGGTCTGTGTCAATGACCACTATGTGGGGGAGTGTGCTGTTTGTATGTGGTCTGGAACAAACAAGTGATTGTTGAAGGGTGAGGAGATGAACTGTGACTTTGTTTGACAGTAGATTGTACAGTCTGCGTGAGGTTACAGCCATTCATGCTCTACAGTAAATGTGCACGTATTTGTTTGCACACAGTGTTTCTTTTTAACCATACATATATGGTAGAACATATGCATGTACAGGTGTGCACACTTGTGTATCTATTGGCCTGTGTGCAAAGAGAAGCAGTAACCTTATCGCTGTTTAGAGGGTAAGCACATGTGACAGTAGATTTACACAAACTCTTGATCAGTATCTTGACAGATTGTCAGATAATGACTCTTCACGCAGATATGGACAATTGCTTCAATGTGTATGTTTTCTTGGCTTGTGTGCAGACAGCTTGGCTGAGAGCCAGCATCTACAATTCATGGTCCAAAAACTGATCATGGTCCAGTTTTAGATTGGACTATCTGCAGAGAGTCTCCCCACTCCCCAGCACAGCCTATGACCTTTGACCACATTAACCGGTGCAGTCAGACTCATCTCTCCGTCTTCTCTTATCACCTGGAATCAAACATTAAAAGAGGGAGGGAGCCAGTGTTACTCATAAAGTCAGAGAAATATGGGCACTGGAGGGGGAGCGGGATAGATAAAGACAGTAAGAAAGACTAAAAAAAACTAGAGTAACTATAATCAAAGTCTGAAAAGTGAAAAGGAGTAAGGGAAGCAGACAGAGGACTTGGATTAGTATTAGCTGGGAAAAACTGCAGTGGGCTAAAACATTAAGTATAGAACGAGCAGCATTACCACACTATAGCCTTATACACTTTTGCTTCCTGTATCTCCAAGTTTGGCATCTAAAACAAGCAGGGCGGAGTTGAGCTGTAGACAAACAGGCTGTTTTACGAGTACCATTCTGCAATTACCTGTTACCTTGACTGTTGGGGTTTTAAGAGCGGCCTGGCCTTGGAGTTACCTGGATACACCTGGAGGAGGGCGATAAAAGGAGCTGGGGGTATTAAAAACACAGGGTGGGATGAGCTCCTATCTGAGCAGCATGCACCCAAAACTCCATCTGTCTGTCTGCTGCGCTGCGACTGCTGGCGCCCACACGCTTACCCTGCCTATCTGTCTGTCTGCCTGCCTGTCTGTATGTCCTTCTGACTCTGTATGCTCTAATAAAGCCAACTTGGCTCAATAGTTTGATCAGCTAAACCTGTATAGGTTGCTGCATGCACACAAATGCACACAAATGCACACACACGCACACACACGCACATGCACTTAAAGATTTCAGGCAGATGGTTTGCTGATAGTGATGGGAAGGAAAATATTTGATGTCCCAAGCCTGGCCATTTAACATTCTCACCCCACGGTCTGACCTTAAAGACTGTGGATTCATGCATACAGCGTGCATGACTTTGTGTGTACGTGTGCTCTCGTGTGCTGATGGCTGTGTGTTTGTTCCCTTAGCTTTTAGCCCCAGTTAGCTAGTCACACCCACACAACCCCATTCAGACAGGCGTGTGCACGCAAAAACGCGCACCGTCCTATTAGCAGGACTTATCAGAGCCCATTTGACCCCCACCTTCTCCCTGACCTCTAGCGCCATCCCTTGGGAGAGCCAGTCAGCAAGGCGAAAGTGGTCGTGGGATGAGGGGCTGCTACACCGTCTGACTGTGAGCAAACACTGATGGTCAAACACACAGCCTCCCCCACCCCTTGAATTCTCTTATCCACTAGTGTCTCCCTGCTCCCCTCTTCAGTGACATGCATTGCATCAGGTCACGTCACTAATTTCCACTCTAATACGACCTTAAAATATTGGAGTAGGAAAGTAGTTTTGCTGCTTGGCTTTAAAACTTTATGTGTACAAGTGTGGTATTTATTGTTTTTCTACCTACACTTGCTATCCATTAGTCACATTTGTTAAAAGTTAACACCTAGATGAATGAACAAGCTGTTTAAGTTTGTTCCCTATATATATCGTCAAATTACTCTCATGCAATCTGTCTTTATGTGCAGAGAAACCAAAAGCAAGTTGTTCCTCATTCATCTCCAGCGGACCTGCTGCCAAACTTACAGTTCACCCAGAATCTGCCACAGTCAGCTGCCTTCAGCACAATCATAAAGCTATGTGTGCTGTCAAGACAAGTAACTGACATTGTATCGAGCTCTGGGGTCTCTTTGGAAATCAGTTTCTCTTAGAGAATGAGTGAAAAATGCAAGCATTTTGCTCAAATTTCCATTGTGTAAACTTTAAACACAATACTTTCCTTTACATGTCAATCACGTTACCAGTTTTTCCACCAATAAGTCTCCTAAGTTGTGTTTGATTGTGCCAAGTTTTACAGTCCAGATTAGGTGAATTTCAAATAAAAAAAGAAATTAATTTAAAAAATACAAAAGTTAGAACAGCACAGAGAGCACTCGTTTGCAGGGACTTTTCTTTTTGACACCTCGCCGTCCCGTGTTCTCCAGCAGACTGTCTTCTATTGAAAGCGAACAATAGGGTTCTTAATCAGCGGACCTTTCCCCCTCGCCTGCTCCTGGGTCAACTGATGGCCCACGCTGCTTTGTAACAATTGAACGGCATAAAATATATGTTTATGAAAAGGAGAATTAATCACAGTGGGTATCTTTGGATAAAGTCATATTTGTTTTTTATACCCTTTCTCCAGCTCTGTTTAGAAGGGCTTTCATGTGGCTGTAATTACCATATTTCATTAGCATGTGGAGTGTCACCGCTGGAGCATCAAAGCGGTTGGCTCTTCCTATGTGCGGCAACCACTGCCAGGGAAGTACACAACTATCTGTTTTTTTCCCCAGAATAAATTCGCCCTCGCCTGTTTTTGAGTGCACTCTCTCCCTCAAGCTGCTGTCGATATCAAAGAGAACCCATTCCGCATGTGAAGTGCCCCTTGTGCAGAATAATAAAGCAGTGCATCATGGCAAAAAACTGTGAAACACAACACTCTCACCACCATCCTTCAATGCACACGCAAGGACACACATGTACATATACACACGGACATACGAGCACACATGGTATTCCTCTTTCCTTTGTAACTACTTTGCTCTCCTTGGTACGCATTCACTCCTTCTACCTCAGCACTTAAAAACAAACTACTTTGTTATTTTTATTTCTATGCAGCACAATTAACAATTCCCCATTTTTCTTCTTTTTTTAAAATGTATACATTTTTCTTACATTGTATTGAATTTTATATTGGAATACAAGAGAAGAGACTTTTAAGAGAAAGTTGTGTTGCCTTTATAATTATTTTAAATTAAAAAAAAGAGTTTGATTTAGGTGAACCTTTGTGCTGGACACCAAAACAAATAAAAAGCTCTAGTGTGGCGATGATTATCCTCCTTCATCACAGAGACAGTGACCAATGAAATAGCTTGATTTGTTTAGAAACATTTAAGCATGAATAACTTGTATCAACCAAGTGATATCTGCCAGAGACTGCAAATGAAATCACCGAGTGTGTTCAAGAATAAGAAACTTTGGTTGGGTTCAACAAAGGAAAGAAGAATAACCTCATCCAAGCAAGATTTGAACAGTTTTATCTGATACGTCAACATTTCTTGTCACTATAGTTGTGAATAAAATTTCAGCAGGCTTTAGATCTCTTTGGGTGACTGATTAAAATGAAAATATAAAGTCAAACCCTAGCTGTGTAGTATATATATATATTTTTTTCTTTTTAATAAACATCACCAGATGCTGTCTGGCCTTTAAGACTTGCACCTGACCCTTGTTAATGGAATACAAGGCCATGGGTTCAATCCTGCGGCTCAAAGTTACGCATCTTCAAGGGGACTTGGACAATGAGAGAAAATAATGTCTCAACCAGCACAAACACAGATGAGCTGCGAGTTAGCTGAGCTGTCCAAACAGCGCTGCTTTGCCTCCACTATCAACAGGATTATCTAAAGGGAGAAGAGCTATCTGCCCTCGGGCTAAGCACGCTTTTGTTTTCCCAAAGCTTTATGGCTGCCCTCTGCTAGACAGAGAATCAAAGCTCTCTGTGAAATATGAGGTCACACTCACCACACAGGACATGGTTGTGGTAGACAGACGTTTCCTGCGACTCATAATTACAGATCTAGTGTTAAAAATTAAAAAACATCCTTCAGCAACGACCACACAGACCTGCTGTGTGTCACTGCAATGTACTCGATTGACTGAGAGAGAGACAGAAAGCTGAATGCGAAAGGCATCTGTTGTCCTGACTGTGTGATAACAAAGTCCTCCATGAGCTATTGCTGTGATCAGTGTGCAATCTGCAGCTCGACAGTCAAAGCAGCGAGGACTTTAAATGCTCTTTGAAGCTCCAGCTAGCTCAGATCAATGTTCTCCTTGGCTCCTGTGACTTCACTCTTTATTAGGTATCGATCGAAGAGGAGGCTTGTGACACTTTCTGCCATTGTGCATTTTATGCTTTCAGCAGTTATCTTCACCACATGAGTAATTTACACTGCAAAAGACAATATGTACATCACCTACAGCATCGATGTCCAAGACCTTGAACAGAAGTTAACTAGTGGTCCTTTATTATGCTCCTTTTTTTTTCTCCCTATCTGTCAGTGAGTTGCAACTTAGCGGTGACCGTCTTAACGTCCTCTCAGGACAAACGCGGCAGTTTGATTCTTAATCCTTTTACCAGAGGTGATTTTTAACAACTTCCTGGTTGCCTTTGAGTCAAGTCAATGGGTCTGAAGTCTGATACACTACAGGCTTCCTAAGGCGCACTAAGCCTTAACCTTGGAGCCCCCACCCACCCTCCCACCTCCCTAAGAGGCCTAGGCTAACAGGGAAGAAGATGGGGAGGGGGGCGGCAGGCAGGCCAGGGGGTGCCTGAGGTGTGCGGAGAAACCAAGGACCTGCCACATTATATGCTTTAACATGACTGGCAAATCCACCACGGTTAAACAAACTTAACCTTCATTTGTGAAACGGTGCAAATCAAAGGGCAAAAAACGACTTGTGCAAGTAATTACCACCGGGGGAGAGCAACAGGGCGAAGGATGGAAGAAGGGTGGGAGGGAGGAGTGGGGTGAGGCAGCGGTGGTGGTGGTGGTGGTGGGGTGTGGGGGTAGGCTGGTCGGTTTCAGGGACAGCAAGGCGTTAACAGGTTGAATGGAAGGAAATGGGAATCATTTAAGGTGAGGGGCATTTTTAATGAGTTTGCTCAGAAATTGATTTTCCACTGTAATCTTTTATTTATATGCGGCTGGCGGCGTGTGCCCAGCAGAGTGAGGGTCAGCCCTCAGAGCACCCTGTCAAGGCCCCCACTCCCTCAAACAACACCCCAAAGCCCAGGGAAAATGGTATTCTAGCTAAGGCAAATATTGTCCTGCCTTGGCTTACGGGGCGAAAAAGCTGTTTGTTCTAAAAAACTTGCTCTTTTTTCTTAAAAAAAAAAATTGCTTATGAGAAGACCAAGAGAAGGTGTAGGCTAACCTGAAAGGTAAGCGTGAAGTTACAATTTATATATTAATATTATTTTAATCTTTTAATTAAAGGTTTTTAAGCAAGATTTAAGCTGATAAATGTACAGATATATTTGAATGATCATATTTTCATTTCTTAGTGATTTTTTGTGTGAATAAATATCCCAAAAAAATTTGTTTTATGTATAAAATAGGTCATAAGTGTTGGTCACTTTTTCAGACGACTGACAATAACTTATGCGAACACTCAAAATCTTCCAAATTTTATTGTGTTTTTATACAAATATTGAATTTACATGTTTTTATTTTAAAACTGCTCAGAAAAGTAAACTGAATTAGAAAAAAACTTTTAAATTCATGTTTTACATAATTTAGTTTATTTATTTATGTTTTGTAAAGTTAATGGTGCAACAATTATAGAATAATGTCTGGCAATAACAGGTTCATGTGGTCAGTAGAGCAAAAAAGTTTCGTTTAAATCTCTCTCTATTTTTTTTTAAATAAATAATTAAATAAATATTATAATATTTCTAAGAATAAATTTGGGTATATTGTACCTGCGTGGTATCATTAACCTTGAATTAAAATAAAACATTTTATTACCACTGACTTAAAATTTACAACTTGACAGTTTGTTTTAAATTATTTATTACGTACCTGTATGGACATTCTTAAGCCATTGTAACCCAGTGCCTGGCCGCCTCTGTGCCTGTCTCTGTGCTCAGGCTCTGCGGCCTCCAACCAGGTTTTCAGCTTTATGTGCTTTGTTGTTGCTCAAGTTTTTATGCGACTCTAGCGCCATTTAGTGGTAGAAGTGCTAACTGCAGCAGTGCAGCGCAGCCGCTTAGTGTCTCTAGAAGACTAGATTTAAATTATAAGACTGGTATGAGACAGAGTATACATATTCTCTGACACCTGATAGGTTCTTTCAACCACAAATTGGGCACTAACTATCAATGAGAAGATAGTTACAAAAACACTGGAGAGCTTCACATTCCCTGTCAATGCTGTATTTTCCTGCTGATACTAAAATGATGAACTCTGTTCTATTTTTGAAATGCTTTTTGCATTTATTATTATTATTATTATTATTATTATTATTATTATTATTATTATGTCTCATCTTTTCTTTAACTACTTTCACCGTGTTTACTCTCAAAGTGCCGCCTTGTTTCGAAGTAGACAATCTTGTTGCGAACTCTGGGAAATGTTATGTTGGAATAAAACTGAATTCCATGTAGATGAGCTCATTCAACATTATTCGTGCATTCTGGTCATCATACATAATTGAACTGGGGCATCATTAATGAAACTTGTCTCAGTTGCTGCTGTGAGAATTCAGAGTGTCGCAGTTTCTGCTGAAAGTTGTCTTTGTTTTATATAATAATTTTTAAAATGTTCTTCTGTTTTCCAACTTTTATTGCACTTGTAAATGTCCTTGTAAATCACACAGTCTTACTGCATTTACATTTGCTATGAGATAGCAGAGGAGGAAGCCGATCAGGAATCAACACAGTTTGCACAGAATTATTTTGTTCCCTCGCAACAAGATCACAGCAAACATGATGAACTTTACTGATATTGTGAGCACTGCAATATAATACACTACAGTATCATCATTATCATCATCATCATCATCATCATCATCATCAACAACAACAAGTTTATTGAAATGAATAGTCACTTTGTCTGTTGCCAACGATTCCCTTAAGAGAAGTTGTAACCTAGTTAATCGCAGTATGTGACGACTGAAAGGATTCTTATGTTTTATGGAGCTTAGAGGAAGCATCCAATCTTAAAATATTTAAAGTGAAGCTTCATCATTCAAGCAGCTTCAAAAAGGGAAGTGATGGAGTTCGATATTTGTGGTTAATTGTTAACACTCAGAGCTCAACGGCCTCCGTATTCCTCCTTTTGTTAAAATGTTTAAATGTAGTATGACCTTTGATTAATGGCTAATATCCTTATTTTTGTTTTGTCCGTTGCTGTGTGATAATATATACTTTTCACATTTCTCAAAGTTGCATTTTCACAGTTGCACAGTCCTGTCTGTGAGCTTTATAATGGAGACACAACTGACAGATGACTCATTATGAGGTTTGCTTTCCCCATGTTTTCCTTGTATTAGCCAGCAGGTGGCAGACTCAACTCACATGTTGCTTGTTTCCCTAGTTAAAAACGTGTAGTTCCACTATAGTTTCTATTCATTTTTCCAGATAATAGTCATATTTGAATGTTTTTGACAATTCCGAAGTATATGCTTCATTAGATTATGACAAAAAATATCCATAATTTCACGCTTTAAATAAAGAACAGATGGTGGTGTTATAAACGTATTCTTAAACACACAGTTTATGTCTGCTGAAAGAAAGACCGCTTGATGCACTCGATTAGTTTACAGACTGTATTTATTTACGTTTTATTTCAAAAAGCAAGAAAATATACTCTTTCTTCCAGAAATAATAAATATACAATATTTCTTTATGAACAAAATGCACAATTTACAAAGTGGCATCTGAGTGCTTCTCTGTGTGAAGGTAAATGCCTCACACAGTACCTTGTTTATTCAACTCATTTCTTTTCACAGAGTTATAACTGTTAGTATGACCTATTCTCATTATTAAAGTCAGTCTTATTTTTCTACATAATATTACAGTTTTTATAGGTAAAAGACTCCAGCTCTTTAAATTTACAATTCTTCATTGTGCTGTGTGTTTGTTATTCTATCTCAATACTTTCAGGAGGTTTGGACTTGACCCCACTGCAGTTCAACATAGTCCACGTTTTGCTTCTTACGCAGCACAGAGCTTATTCCACACATTATGAGACTTGGCAAGTTTTTAAAGACATTGGCATTTCAGCAGCCTGAAGCCGATCTCGCTCTATGGTGGAGAACGGATCGTCCCACGTTAAGACGTCTTATCCTGACTGAGATGTTTCTCCCTGACAATCACTCCTTGTTTGGCTTTATCAGGTACGCTCCACTGCTCTGGTGTGGATGAAGTATTGTCCAATGTTTCTCATGAGGTAACACTTTCTTTTGGTCAGGAGGTGAACAATATGTGTGATAAAAGCCACGCTAAAGCACAAGACAGCGTGACTTTGCTGTGAGCTAGCTGGGCTGAGCTGGGGCTTGGTGAAGTGGAGGAAGGCGAACTATCTCGATCTATCTCGTAGATCTCCATCCGCCTGCGATGCTTTTGGTAGGTCAGCGGAGGCTCCACTGTCACATAGCCATTGATTATCCTCACGTTTGGTGGTGGGGTGGTGCTGAAGAAAGGAGGGGGGGAAAATTAGGTTATGAGGAATTTAGCTAGACTGGAAAAGAACTGAGTCTTACATGATCTCCGAACAATCACATGCATAACATTTCCAGTACATATTCAGCAGCCAATCTCATTGTGGTCTTTTACTTAGGGACATCCAGAGTTTATTAATAATCGTCATCAAGCCAGTACAGTCCTTACAGACATTCAATTGTTAAAAGATTATTATGTTTTGTTTAAAGAGGTACAACTCAGCTACAGTCAAACTAATCATAATAAATATCTCACCCATCCCCAATGCGAACCCACAGGTCACTGAAGAGACGGGGTCTCCCGTGGCCACGGTGAGCTTTGCGTGGCCGTTTATGGCGTCCAAACTCCTCTAGCTGGCTCAAGCTGTCAGGGAGCAGCATGTGAGGCAGCTCCTCCCCTCCAAGGCCAGGCATAGGTTCTGGATCCTCGAGCTCCAGCTCCATCTCTGGACTGGTTGGCCAGCTAATGGGAGATCCTGTGCTAGTGTCTGTATTCTCCTTGCTGAACTCTGGTGCTGCAAGGAAGTCTGGACCTGCTGCCCTGGAGCAAGGGAGGACAGGACAGACAGGGGATGGACTCAGTTCTATTAATACTCACAGAAAGACTTTTACCCAAATATTAGATCAAAATAGTTTCTTTTAGTATTTCTGTACTGTTTCGCAAGATTTCCAATGTGCTACCAGACAGTGGTGTTGTTTGTGGTTTCTGACCACCCCATGGCTTTCCACTTACACCCCATAACTTCAGTCAAGGACATGAACACCAGAAGGGCGTCCTTTAAAAGTTGAAAGACCCAGCAGACAACGTAAGAGGAAGTTGGAACTCTCATGGCAATATATTGTGCATCAGAGCTGACATTTGATCAAGAAGACCACCCAGAATCTCCTGTCTTCAAATATTTTTGCCATGCTGCTCTTTCTTCCAGCCATTACTCATACTTTCTTCTCTCTTGTTCTTTTCCTGTCAATATGGCTCGCATGTGACTTTGTGTTTCAGTAGAGCATCAAAAATATGTTTTACACATCATTCAAGACCTTTCAAATGAAATAAACAGCAGTAGA
Organism: Mchenga conophoros; assembly: GCF_057382185.1. Lineage (NCBI taxonomy): Eukaryota > Metazoa > Chordata > Actinopteri > Cichliformes > Cichlidae > Mchenga > Mchenga conophoros. The sequence goes on along the minus strand of NC_140547.1, from coordinate 3,679,942 downwards.
AATCGCATGCTTTAGTCACGATTTCTTTTGAAATACTTATAATCAGTTTTGTCTCACCGGTCATGATCAATTTGTCGGTTTGCCTTTCTGTTTTTACAAGTTTCAACAACCTTGTCTCACCCAGGCCCTGATGGCTTGGTCAGTGCGATGATAGCTCCAGGCCTGCGGTCAAGCTACTGCACAGCCAAACCCAGCTCTGGGCTGCTCTGTCAGTCATATAATTGTGCCAGTGGGTTCAAAACACTCCAGGTCTGAGGCTAACAGCTTTCATAAACACCTCTCATCCAGCCATCCTGTGGTGTGTTTCCTCGCCTGTCAGATCACCTTGTATCGGAGAGCTAGAAGTGTCAGCTTGCAGGCAAGTGTGTGGTCATGTGTGTGTGTGTGTGTGTGTGTGTGTGTGTGTGTGCGTGCACGCAGTAGACACAAGTTTTTCGTGACCACAGTAAGTCAGTCCACTTGTCAGCTTTTAAACCATGAACCACTGGCTGAAGCCCACAAGCCTGGAAACAGGATGGAGAGAGATAGGGAGGCTACATTTACAGCTGTAATTTGCAGTGAGAAGTTTGTGAAAAGCTCCAGCTGGAGGGATGAATTGTTTTTACTGTTAGAAAAAAGACTGTTCTTGTTATGCCTTGTTTTTCCATTTTTCCATTCCAGCGACTGCTCTTATTATTTTATAGGCCCATGGATCAAACCCTTAGGTGAGAGTGGAGGTGCTGTGTGCCAGTGATTGGGCCTGAACACTAACAGACATGAATAAGAGTTGTAGAAGGCCACAGGAGCGAAGCCAAGACTCTTTCTGAGTCATGTATGTGTTGCATAGTTGTAAATTTGAGCATCTCTACATTTATCCTGCATACATGCATGCATGTGTTTGTATGTTGCAGTGAAAGCAGACAGAACCACCACTCTGGCAAGTGGCCTTTGGCAGCCACCAGAAAGGGGGGGGGGGCAGAAGCAGGCAGGTGAGGGAGGTGATGAGGTATCAAAGGATTCTTGCATAGCACAATTTGGACCGTATCTGCACTCCAATAAATCTGCTGAGGTTAAATGCCTCAACTCTCAAGAGAATTAGACAGATGTGGACAGACTAAGTTGGGGGGGGTCGGTACAGATACATGTGGATGTGCATCTGTATCCCTGCCAAAATCTACAGTAAGAGTGCACAAATGTTCTGCTTCACAGTCTGCACTGCCATAACATTATCAATCTCATGCACATAGAAAATCACATTCTCTTTTTCTTTTTCCATTAAATATCTTGTCTGGTTAGAAAAAGTCATAATTTTAACATGTAAAGAGTTTTAAATAGCTCTAAAGTGCCCGATTACTCAGTCAAAACCGGAATCATCCAAAACTCAAATTTAATTAGCGCAATTTATGTGTCGTCATCAAGAACTTAGACTCCATAATGTCAAACAACTGCTTTTCTAAAGAGTAATCCAAGCAACCACTTATTTTTTTCTATTTTTCAGCAACTTATTTTTGTTTTTGTCTTTGTAACCACAGTCATTTAATCAAATGACATGCTCCGTCATCTGTTACTGCGCACTCTTGTCTGCTTACTCACTCTGTGGCTGGCTCTTGATGATCAGAGGGCATGTGGACAATCTCATAGCCCTCCTGCCTCAGGATGTCCAGCACGCTGTGGTTCCCCAGAAAGTGGCCTAGCAGTGAACAAAAAGCAAACCAAAACAAAACAAAAAAACAGAGGTCACAAAAGACTCAAACTCAGCTTCTTGCGGCGCATGTATTTATCTTCAAGAGTAAATCTAGCCTGGATTATGTTTCATGGATATTTACTTACGTTGAAAGCACTCAATTATTATATAGTGAACAAAACTTCCATAAATTTTAGCTTTGTTTTCATTGTGGTGCTGAACATACCAATAACATGTTTGTGTGGCCCACTATCTGAACTCTTATTTTCTAACAACTGTAACAGACTATATCTTCCTAACACAGGCAACTATAGCTTTGGTCAAGAAATGTAAGCAAACCTAAAAGTGCTTCTATACATTTTAATGTCCATATTTGTCCGACAAATACCAGAGAAACCGTGCCAATCTAAATTTCTTGCATTTTCTTGTGGACTGCCTCATTAAATATGATCTTTTCTCAGCCAAGTTTTAGAGACACTAATGGATTTTGGTGACAGTGACAACTCAGACATGGAGTGAAGTGAAGAATCTGCAAGATAACAGGGATTGTTCAAATGAAAACTTGGTCTGTCTATCGGGCACTCAACCTCTTGCCTCCCTTCCAGCCCTCTCTCACTTTCCATCACCTTGCATATGACTCCTTCAGTCTAACATCAAACATTCAGGCCCCAGCCGCATGCTGATGAAAGCTTTTTTTTTCTTTTAATTTATCCCATCAGCCGATAATCCTGCATGTCAGTCAACCCAGCAATAAGCCATAATGTAGCCTGACATCACCCTCACCAACACGCACTCCCTAAGAGAGGAATTCATATTTGTGCGCAGACGTATACACATACTCAAACACGCGCAGGAATTTTACACACTCGCACACCTCAGCTCGCTTATTAACAACACGCTGACAATATTCGAGCCTCTTTCTTGCTTTCCGTCGAGGCCTTCTGCTCCCACTCAGCTCCTCACCCCCTGCCAATTTTATCATTATAATGTTCCTGATCATTCCTGAAAGTCAAAGAAAGAGGCATGCGGTGTTACACTTTCTTGGCAGCTGAGTTCAAAGGCAGTGCTGGGATAGGCCGTGGAGTGAGAGGAGGCTTCTAACAACAGAGCGTCGGTGAGATCAGATGGGATTACACAGAGGGCCGAGTGTGAGTTTTTTGTCTGGGTGACAGTGAGTGTGTGTGTGTGCTTGTGTTCTTCTTTTATTATACTTACATATTGCCATAAGAAGTGATGACATTTTCTCATGTTCATAGGCTTAAAGTTTTTATGGGAGAAAACGTATGATTTTGTTGTGAAGTCAAAGGTACAGTACAGTACTATTTAAGTATTTGTTGAGTCAGTTCACGTCCTTTGACAACTACTACTGTGAAAAAGTCTTGCGCCACCCCTCATTCATTTATATTTTCCTTCCAAGGAGCCAAACTTCATTGGGGTTTTTTCCAAGTATTCTTGAGCAATACATATCCAGGCTTTCTGAAGATATTTCAAAGTTTTTCTTTGGACATTGTTTCTTTTTCGTTCTTTTTTTCAGTCCAGTCATTGTGCCCAACCATTTTTAAGGGAATATTTTCATATTTGGTTAGTAATTTAACAGTGACCTGTGAATCATTCAAGCATAAAAAAGGCAACTGAATTAAGAGATGGGCCAAGAGATGGCGTCTACATGTAAATTTTTCAATTTTGTCTATAAAAAATACAAAAGATCACACAGTTTGACAAACCTAGAATCTTATTTTTGCACAAGCAATTCAAAAACTGGCAAGGCTAGACACGTGGGAGCCAAAAGAAGAAGTGGCAGGACTGCAAAGGATCTACAGCAAATAAACAGTGAAAGTCATGTCCTTAAGAAATACGGGGGAAAAAATCCAGCAAAGCTCTGACAGGAAGCAGGGACAAATGGAGGAAGTGTGTGAAATTATACAAAAACTGGACTGTAAATGTAACAGTGTTTATGTAGCATTATTCCACTTGCCACAAATGTCAGTGTAATGGGGAAACAGAAGCAGAAACCGGTTACATAAATTAGTGGCAATGGATCTTAACGAGTGTTGAATCTTGATTTGAAATTTTTGGTTCAAACCGTTGTGAATATGTACAGAGGAGGTCAGGAAAGTGGCACAACAGTGAGTGTTCACAGTAATCTGTAACACATAGTGGAGACTCTGTCAATGGGCTGGATTTCATCAAGTGTGTTTGGGATCTCGCCAAATGGATGGAAAAACCAACGGAGAAAAAAACTGTCGGATTTTGATCAACCATATAATACCATCTATCACGCCTCTGTCAGTGCGCCCCAGGGTGGCTGTGGCTACAATGTAGCTTGCCATCACCAGTGTGTGAATGTGTGTGTGAATGGGTGGATGACTGGATGTAGTGTAAAGCGCTTTGCGGTCCTTAGGGACTAGTAAAGCGCTATACAAATACAGGCCATTTACCATTTATCTACACATGTTTCAATAAACTACACATGTTTCCTCTTTTGTCAGCAACATACCGGTATAAAGAAATGAGGGATGGCACATGACTTTTGCACAGTACTTTTGCACCACCATTAGGTCAAAGGATAATTAGACTGACAATTGGGAATATTTCTACACTTACAAAGGCCAACTGTATTGTTATTTGGTTATGTAAGATAAGATAACTCTTTATTGTCATTGCACAGTCATACATAGTACAATAGTACAATGAAATTGGAAAACTGTCCTACGTCGGCACTACATGTAACACAACACGACACGATACGACGCATCACAACGCAACACAAACAACACAAACAACACAACACAGTATAATAACTTAGTAATAAAAAAAGCCAGTCAGGTCAGCTATTTGCATTGATCAGGGCTGTTGCCCTGTTGTAAAAGCTGTCCTTGAGTCTATTTGTTCGGGACCTCAGCAGCCTGAACCTCCTGCCAGATGGCAGCAGCTTAAACACCCCGTGTCCTGGGTGTGTACCGTCCCGTAGAATGCTGCGTGCCCTCTTGAGACAGCGAGTGCTGTACAGGGAGGGAAGAGGATGTCCAATGATTTTTTGGGCCATATTGATGACCTTTCTCTGTGCTGTGGTGCAGCTGGAGAACCACACACCGATGCAATATGTCAGCACACTTTCAATGGAGAAGACGGTCAACAGCTCCTTCTTCAGGTCCATTTTTCTGAGGATTCTCAGAAAGTGGAGACGCTGTTGGGCCTTCTTTAAAACCGCAGAGATAAACAGATAAAACCGGCAGATGGCCACTGCTCCCTGAGCTTTGTTCTGCTGGAGGTTTCTTCCTGTTAAAAGGGAGTTTTTCTTTCCCACTGTTGCCATTTTATTGTTGGGGTTTTCTCTGTATTATTGTAGGGTATTTACCTCACAGTATAAAGTGCCTTGAGGCAACTGCTGTTGTGATTTGGCGCTATATAAATAAAACTGAACTGAATTGAAAAGAACAGCATTCTTCTTTCTCTTTTCACCCTTTCCTTCAAACAAGATCTTGGGGCCAAAGTCAGCTCGTTCAGTGACTGCATGCTGACAGATTTAACCTCCTTCATGTCTGTGTCAAGCAGCTATTTCATTAAATTCAGTGGGCTCGGGGCAAAGAAGAGCATGTGCCGCGTGTTTGCTGGGTGTGAGGTCAAGCTGACTGTTTCGTGTGTTGGCTTGATTTCCTCTACTCTGCCATCATTCATAACACACCTCGACAAAGTTGTGTATATTTATGCGTAACTTTGTTTGGAAGATGACATAACAAACAACCATATGGGTTCAATTTTTACACTTGCTGTAAAACTGCCATTCAGTTTTCTGTGGAGGGAGAATTGGTTTGGATGCTAAACTTGCATCTGCTGCTTAAACAGCCCACTGAATGCACACACACACACACACACACACACACACACACACAACAAGCAAGCAATATTTCTCACAACGAGAACCAACACTTATGAAATGTTGGTAACTCTCAAGTGAGGGACTGCACATTTCTTCATGAATTGGCTCCGTTTGTTGAACAAACAAAACGTTTTTCCAAGTTCTTACAAATCCATTCTTTTGGAAAAAGTTAATTCACAAGCTTTTCATCTGACAACAGTGGCATGTGCATTGTTTGTTTCATTGTAGGTTTGTGGTTCGTGCCTGTGTGTGGGTGAGTGACTGGGTAGAGAAATAATAGCTCTTTCCAAGCAGATGAAGGTGCGTGTGGGAGGCTGAGCTAGTGTGTTTGTTTGTGGAGTATTCAGACAGTAAACAGTGTGGTGCTTCTGAAGCACAGAGCAGTCTTAACAAACAGCTCAATTAGCTTAAATGTAATAAGAGGTCAGCTGACTCCTAATTGCTCCCCTGCTGCTTGTAGTGCTCGTGGGCTGACCGCACAGGTAGCTCACTGTAAACATGCCACTCTGTTTTAAAGTTACAGTACTTAGTGACACCCTAATCATTGCAGTGTAATGCTCGCTATTAATGTTTACTTTTCAAGTTTTTACGGAAAGACCTTAAAAGAAATGTAAAAAAGAGAAAGCAATGTTTTTCTTTTTCCCAGTGTCTTTAGCTGTCTCGCCCCCATCTGCACATTGTTTGAAGATACACATCCAAGAACATTTCCTTCTTTTCCGTAAATTCAAATTTTTATGGTTTTGTTCAAGCAATCAGAACTCTTGGATAATATTGAGAAAAGATTGTGGCTTTGGTTAGAAAATTGGTAATGGCAAGTTAACATGTCCTCATGACAGAAGATGAAAATATTCTCCTTAATCAAAGGATATTTGATGCCTAAACACGATGCCTAACATATTGGGCTGGACAACGTTTTGCATTCATTCGTGGTATAAAATCAATGTGGAACCGAAACATTCCTCAAAGATTTTTGGTCCATTATGACGCAAAGTTGCTGCAGATTTGTCGTCAGCAGATCTGTGACGTGAATCTCCTGTTGCCACACATGCACACGATGGACTGTGAAAGTTATTTTATGTACATTAAACTACAGTAAAATGTAAGAAACCAGTTTGAGATGATTTGAACTTTGTGACATGTTATCATGCTGGAAGCAGTAAACAGTGACCCTACCATGTGAACGTTGCAGCAGATTCATCAGAACAGGACATGTTTTTACAGTTTTCTACTGTCTCACTACTGGTGAGCTGTCTACATACACATACACACATAATATTATCAGTTTGTGGCATCTCAGTTTCTTAGCTGATAGGTGGCATCTATTATGGCTTTGTGCTGCTGTAGTTCACCCAGCCAAGCTGCTTACATCTTCATGACTTTGTAGATTTCTCTCAGTGTACGGTCTCAGTGTAAAGTCATACTTTAAAAATGTTTATCATTAATATTAACATAGAAGTGGAACACAGCTTCTGTTTTCATCATTGGCTTCATTGCACTCAAAGGAAAATATCCATATTATTTACCCTTCTCATTGTACTCATACGACATAATGTTTACTTGGAAAAATAATGAATACTTGTTTCTTATGACTTTTCTTATGCATGAACAAAATGCCAGTTTCATACATAAGTCGTGGCAGGAATTTTGTTTAAAGATTTAAAAATACACAAAATAAACATTTACTAAATATTCTTTGAAATTCTTTTCCATATGGGTCGTATTTAATCTTCCAGTAGACAAGTTGCTCTGCCTGCGACATAAAAAGAATAGCTTGTGGGAATGTGGCTTCAGCCCAACTGCAACCACTACCATATATCAGCCAACCACCTGCTGTCATTTCTCCAACTGCAGATATGTGTTTTTCAAATATTTTATTTACTTAATAAATATTTTGTTTTAAGTAGGAGCAAGTTTTTGCTGTGTATACACCCTCTCACAGGGTGTTTCCCCTCCCGTGGCTCCAGAGCGCAGAGTTAATAAACCAGCAACTCCTTTATTTAATAACCATCCCATCCTGATTTCCACTTACAGTAGCAATGACTTAATTTACTCCACTTGCACATTCACCTTTCTATGTTTGCCACATCTGCCTGTCTCTTTATCTTCCATATCCAGGCTTCTTAAGCTTCTTAGCTTCCATTTTGCATTTGTTTTACAGTCAGTTTTTCTCTTTTTTCCCTCCATGCAAGTTTTTTCGGGAGGGATGTATTAGTGTGTTTTGAAAAGAAAAAAGAGGTATTGCAGCATGTCTAGGCATTCACGCTCAATTTAAACCATGTCAACGCTTGGTCTGCACACATCCTTCTCTCTCTTTCAGACCTTTCCCTATTTTTCCTTCCAAGTTAAACCTCACCGAGCCTCGCTTTATGCGTGATTCTCCATCCTTTCTTTCTATATGCTTTTGCACATCAGTCAGAGGAAAGAGACACTAGTAGCAAAGCAGGAAAAGCAAGGAAAATGGAAACACTGAGCAGTTAGGAATTTGACATTGCTTCAAGAATGCAGAAAACGCACAGGAAGAGAATTATGTTATTTTTCAGTTTTTGCACAAACAAATGTGTTTGCAATTACTTTGTGTAAACAATGCATCAACTGATATGCACTAGTGGTTAAAAAAAATCCCACATGGCTTACAAGCAGACCACCTCATATGAAAATTGCACAAAAGGAGCACAAAGGAAGAGAGAATAGAAATAGATAATTGGCAAGTGGTTTGAGAGGAGATGGAAAAGAAGGAGGAAAGGGTGGAGGATAGAGAGGACGATCAGAGGGAGAGAGGGATTGACGTACGCCCTCAACCCAAGCAGAATGCCTGCTGGGCATAGTTGCTACATTATGGTCCAAACAAACACAAGCAGTTCCCTCAGAGCAATTTAAACAAGTGGGTGATCAAGAAATTGGAAGATGAGTTAAAAAGAGAAGAAAAGCGAACATCCAGGAGACATACCCAGTGAATGGATGAGAAAGAAAAAGCATATTAGCTGACAAGGGTGTGTTCCACTTTTGGTTTGTTTGGAAATATGTTCCAGGACGAGGGCAAGCGCAGACAGAGATAATGTGGAAAATGTTACTCTCATCTTCACATGTTTGTAAATGTGTGTAGGTGTTAAATAGGTGACAAATTAAAGGAAAATATGTAAGGTGCTGGGCCACCATGACTCTAAGGAATAACTTCAATATTGCAATAAAGTATGTGAAGTCTACTGGACTGAAGGACACTACCTCCCCCCACCCAGTATCCCCCAGTGTTTTGATGATGCTGGTGAAAAGCAATGTCTAAACATTACAACATCTCTCATAGTTGTTTTGTTGACTTAGGAAACAAAATTACGCAGAGCCAACTCTGGGGGTGGTGGAGCTGGGTGGCTCTGAGCAAATACTGTGCTGGAAGTGCTCCACAGGTACATAAGAATATGATCTTAAAGAGGAGATAGACTAAACAGAAAGCTTGCTTTGCTTTTGTTTTTCATTGGTGGAGGATTTGATTTTAAGGAACTCTAAATCTGTCAAGTTCGTTTAGATGTTATGAGGATGCTGACATTTTTCCCAGGAGAATGCAGCTCATGCTTCAGTGCTTTTCTTTCTGCGATCTGCTTGTGCGTGAACCTGTGTGTGTTCGCATTCTCCCTGCAAGTTGTGCTCATATAATGTATATGTGTGCACCTGTTTGTGTTTTAGGGGAAAGTCCCTTTTTCCACTTTTTGTACTAAGACTATTTCCTTGAGCAAAATATGAGTAATGCAACAAAGATTTTAATAAGGTCGGCATCCCTGGGCCTCACTGTGCATTCCCATCTACTGTTTAACAGGAACGGGATCTCTCTATAAATCACACAGCAGAATTTGAATTAACAGAGCTACAAAAACAGCTACCCACAGTGTTCAGGAATAATTTCCTTGAAAACAGACCACGGCTTTTACATGATGTGTAAATTCCACCTCTCTTCTCAGGGAGCTCTGAGTTTCTAGAAGGAGAAGTAAAGGCAATCTGGAGCTCACCGCTCTCACCCATTCCTCATCTCCATAATGACTTCATTTCCTATGCATGCAGTAAGACGTCTGTCTGTCTTATTGCACTACACACCCCCCCCGAGGTGTTGTGAGTGACAGCTGTTGACAGGACTGTTAAAGGTTGAAATTCTGGTCAAATACGGAGATCAAGAAAGTTTCAGGGATCAAATCCAGAGGCTGACCGCTGCATGTGGCGGGCTTGACACACATCCATGTTAGAGAGACTGGAAGCTTCACTCAGCTCAGTGGTTGAGTGTTTAAAAGCCATTCCTTGCTTTCAAATATTTAGACTGCCTATGCTTGCTGCTTAAGTTTGTAAAGCTCTCCTGGTGGGCAGAAAGTGAGAAGCTGGGTGTGGTGAGGAAAAAGTAGAAAAGCACAGAGAGTTAAAAAAAAAAAAAGGAAGTAGTGGAAAATGTAGAAAACAAAGGCACAAAGAAAGTAAAAATCCCCCTGCTATTGACTGTTTTTGTTTCTGTAAGCTGTAGTCTCTGATATCTCATCGTACATACATGTAATGGAAGATGTGGCATTCTCTGCTCTAAAAACGTCTCTATGATGTTCGTCTTTCACCTTTCACACTGGTTTGTTTTTCTTCATCCATCAGTTAAAGTTACAGAGAGAAGGAATGATAATCTATAAATTATGATCTAAAGGAGTGCATATGTGTGTGCTGCTGGCAAACACCACACAGACACATAAGCTTAGAGATAAAAGAAAGTGCATGTGAGTAAATGTGAGTGTATCTTTCTGAGTTGGATCTGTTTGTGTTTGCAGAAACCAAAGCATCACATCACATCAGGCCGTCTGGTGCAGCACTCCATCACTCTCCTTCTTGGTCAAATAGACCTTGCACAGCCTGGAGGTGTGTTTGGGGTCCTGTTGAAAAATAAATGATGATCCAACTAAATGAAAATCGGATGGGATGGCATGTCGCTGCAGGATGCGATGTGGTAGCCATGCTGGTTCAGTGTGCCTTTAATTTTGAACAAATTCCCAACAGTGTCACCAGCAAAGCACCCCCACAACATCACTCCTCCTCGTCCATTCGTTCACGGTAGGACCCATGCATGTAGAGACCACCTTTTCTGTGTCACACAGACACGGTGGGTGGAACCAAAGATCTCAAATTTGGACTCATCAAAGCACAGATTCCCACTGGTCCACTGGTGCATTACTTGTGTTTCTTGGCCCAAACAAATCTCTTCGGCTTGTTGCTTTTCCTCAGTAGTGGTTTCTTAGCAGCTATTTGACCTGATTTGTCTTCTCTGAACAGTTGATGTAGCCACGTGTCTGTTACTGGAACTCTGCGTGACATTTATCTGGGCTCTAATTTGAGGTGCTGTGTGACTCAGATGAATTAATCCTCTGCAGCAGAGGTGACTCTTGGTCTTGCTTTACTGTGGCGGTCCTCATGTGAGCCAGTTTCATCGTAGTGTTTGTGGGTTTTTGCAGCTGCACTTGGGGACACATTCGAAGTGTGAGCAATTTTCTAGACTGACTGACTTTCAGTTCTTAAAGTAATGATAGGCTGTCATTTTTCTTTACTTAGCTGATTGGTTCTTGGCTCAGGCAAGACACTAATCCCAAAGTTATTCACTGTGGCAAACAGGCAAATGGCATTTGAGATGCGCCAACACTGGTGTGTAAACCTATGTTTCTACAGGTGTCTAAAACTCCCAGACAAGAACACAATTCTGCCAAAAAGTACATTTTAATTTAGTGTTTTAATGTCAGTAGCAGAAAATCTTCTTCATCTTTCAGTTGGTCCCTTTAGGAGTCACCAGAGCAGATCATCTGCCTCCATCTCACCCCATCCTCTTCTGTCACACCAGTGTAACTCCTGCATAGCAGCCCCATATTCAGCATAGCCTATATCCCTCATCTGCACATGTCCAAACCCTCCCAATCTTGTGTCTCTAACTATATCCCCATCTCATTATTAATGATTCCTATATTTCATTTGGCATAGATATTACAGGCCTGGCACTATGTTTCTGTCTTGTGGCCCAAAATCTTCCATGTCTTTAATCGGGATCGAGATCTGGTGACCATAAAAAAAAAAAAATTTTCTGCAGTAATGTTTTAATCAGATCTGTTATTTAGCTAGGATAACAGTGAATATAGTCATTCACCAAGTAGAAAAACCTGCAGCATTATGAGTCTCTAAACGGGGACGTTAATATTCTTGCATTCCTGGGGCTACATAGTTTCTGTTGTGTGCATTTAGGTCAATTTTAACACTCAAAAGATCAAAGAAAGAAGCATTCACGTGTTTATGAAACGTAGCATTAAAGTCATTGGCTCTTAATAGGCAGTGGGATGTTCTTCCAGCTGCTAATGAAGTGTGTAATCTTTGAACAAGCTAATGAGCTATACTGATTTAATTACGATGAGAAATGCAGCCAGTGCAGTTAAGAGTTACCATAAGATGTTTTCACGCAAACTCACAGAGTTACATTCCTGAAAATTTACAAGACGGCATAACCTTACATGGATACAACAACAGAGCCTACGCTGTTCCTACAGCAGTTGAATGCTATTGTAACTGGTCACAGTTAAGAGATCCAAATGGGAAATGATCCTTGTTTAGTTTTGAATCATATTAGGGATTAAAGTTATCTGGCTTTGAGGAGGAAAGGCATAAGTATCCTTGTGCTCATCCACCAGATGCCCCTGTAAAAAACACAACGTTGGCTTCAAGGACAAACCACGCGGACGTTAAAAATAAATTTAAATGTGTGCTAGGCCCAAACTGTCAGCAAGGAAGCACTTCTAATATCTTTCTGTCTCTGTCTTCTCCACAGAAGAGAAAATACACACCCAACATCCAAAGCATTGCACGTCTGTCACTTCATAAAATAGATCCGCACTATGTGGAAGGAAAGACAGTATGAAGCAAGATGGAGATAGACAGCATCAAGGAATGGTGTTGGTTTAATAAAGGAAAAAGAGCAACAGATGGAAAGGACTGACAGTGCAGACCAGAACGACAGAAGCAGAACAGAGAGCTGGGGAGAAAGATGAAACGAGAGCTATGCAGACAGACTGGTGTGCAGGCAGAGACAGTCAGATGAGGGGAAGAGGCTGAGAAAAACAGATACGGACTAAGATGGGAAGAGCCACGGAGACAAAATGACATGCACGCCAGGCAGGCTCTCTCCCTCAGTCATCACTTCGACACCACAACACCACAAGTGACTGCAAAACACATGGGTCCAGTCTGCCTGCACAATGGGCTATTATAGGTCTGCACATCAGAACATATGCATAAAAATCAACTTCAGCAAACAGATCCAAAGTGGCTTAGACTCCAAAACAAACAGTACTACATGTGGACTTTTGACAGTAACTGCTCGTTTGGGTGATAAATATCTGCAGATCATGGGACTTTGTGTCACAAACATAAACATACGTGTAAGTGTGTGTATGTTTGCGAAGTGGTGTCTAGGCCGTGGCAGCGTCAGGAAATTCCATGGGATGTTTTTAATAAGAGTGGGCAGCGGCTGCCAGGGAACTGGCAAATGAAAACCTGCTGAAGCACACCACAGAGCTCGAACAACACACGGCCATGCTCTCACAGCACTCCTCAGCACAAATGATAACTCTGCATGTAGTCTGCATAAGTGTATGTTTTTAGTTTGTGTGTGACTGAGAGGAAGGCGACAGAGAGTGCATTTTGCCGAGTGAGTGATGGAAAATAGTTAAGGTTTGTATCTGTTTGCAATAGCAACAGACCAAGTATTCTGTGTGTATGACTTGTCTGTGGGTATGCCTTTCCTTTATTGCTTTCATCTGGGGCTGCTGTGTCATTTTGTCCATGGGGGAAACTCTGATGCTTTTACTGATCCTTACAAAGAACTCTACGTCATGTTATAGTGGGTGCCCGTGATTGGTCCCTATTACATAATACTGATAGTAATAGTGAACAGCAGTGACCATAGTGGTGCTTAGGAGCAGGATGGGAGACGGTGAGGAGACAAAGGGAAGGAAAAGTGGGAATAACTTCAGGTCCACTTTGACACTGGCTACAAAATGAAGGAAGTTGGTACACATATCTAACGTCTCAGAAGTATCTACAACAGGTAAAATGGAACTGCTCTAGAACATTTATGTGTATGTGAGTGGGAGACTGTGGACTGTAGGCTATCAAACCAATTCAGATGTTAGAATCAATACTTTCTTCACTAGCTAACCAAAACCCAAAATGATTTTTCTTTAGACTGGTAAGATGTACTGTTTAGCTATGCTGAACTACCCCCTGCACACAGCTAGAACCAGCCTAGTTTAGAGCTGTTTCAGTTTGGAAGCTTGTTTTGGCTACTGGAAAACAAAACAAAACAGAATATTGCTATCCATCAGTCAAAATAAACATTTTGGGTTCTTATCTCGAAATTTTGACTTAATAACTCAAAATGTCGAGATATTTGCTCAGTTTTGGGTTCTTATCTCGAAATTTTGAGCTAGTAAATCAAAATTTTGAGATAGCTAATGTGAAATTCTTATATAATTACCCCAAATTTTAAGATAACTTTGCAAAACTTTGTGGATTTGTTTTCATTGGGGGAAATATATACATACTATAGTTACAGTAAATGGCAAATTTAATCAAAAGGACACTGCTTTAATCATAATCAATATGTATTGCCATTGAAAACAGGCTACTAATGAGTGTTATTAGTGTATTAAATGTCTACAGTACAGTCATTGGTTAAGAATCAAACAATATATGAGTATTTTGTGAATGATTTATTTGGAGGTGTCATTATCAACCACCGATATCATAAAGTCTTGGCCCAACAGTGAGACAGTAAATCCTCTCAGTCAGTTTCTTTTATATTGCCTGGGATAATTCAGTTATGCCTGCTGGAATTTATATAAATAACCTGTTTCTGAAAGTGAAGAAAATGAAATGTTATAACATGCACTTGCAGATGTGTGTGCAGAATTCAAAACTGAGAGCAGAGCAATAGAGGAAAAAAATCTTTTTGCAGTTAAAAAAGCGTACATTTTATCCAAAAAGGCACTTGTGCTACAGGAAGGTGTATGTGTGCAGTGAAAGCAAGGGCATGGGGGAGGCTGAGAGGTAAGGTGCTGAGCTGAGGAGAGATGGATTTCCTGACTGAACCACTTAATACACACATCGTACACTTTAATTACCCTGTGAAAAGAAAAAAATAACTATGACATCTGTAACTTTAGAGGGGCTTGACCTGAGAGGTGCTCCTGCTCGTTCTCACACAAGTTCTGTTTGTCCACTACATTCTAGACATAGTTAATGCTAGAAGTAAGTGATCCAAGGCAAATGCTGCTGAAAACGGCTCCTAATATGTATCTGCTGTAAAGCATAAATACGAAAACACCCACTCGACATGAACAGACATGAGCACACATCATGGCTCTGTCAGAAACAGTTCCATGTTAAGATTATTCCGTTTTGTCATCCACAAAAAAAAATGCTGTGAAGTAAGGTATATAGTCCACTGCCTTTAGTTTTTTCGGTTTGAAACACGTCATGTTAATGTGAGTTTTGAGATCTAACCATAAAGATTGGATTTTATGTGATCACATTATTGCACGCCCACGTTTGGCCTGAAAGTAGCTGTAATTCATCTCCCTGGGCTGTCTTTATTTTATATGTCTGGATAATCTTAACCCTCACACCCCCCGTCTTCTTAATTTCCCTTTATTACTCAAACTATGGTCTGTGGTTAGATTATATTTAGACCATAAGCAGAACACCATTCACAAAGCAGGCCTGCTCACCTCAAGAGGTTTTGAAAATCTTCAAAGGAAATGTGGGCAGGGCCAAATTTCTGGGAGCCAGTGTCGTCACTTAATACGTTCTGGCATCACTGAGTGATAAAATTTCATGTTTGGTTACAACTGGGACTAAAAGGGACAGTTACAGGACTGTAAAGACATGAGTCAATATCCTGAACACAGATATAAGACATGAGGATGTGGAAGCCTTCTGCTTAGAGCATGAGAAAGGTGGTTTGTTGCCTGAAAACAGAACTTAAGTCCTATTAGTTGTGGTCACTAGTTGCAGTATTTATGGCCTGTCACTCTAAGAGTAAAGATTTGTGTGGTGATATTATTGAAATATTTCGGTGGAAAATATTTCATCTTCATAACATTCTTTGAAACTCAATACTGCGTAAAAGTTTTGAGCCATCCCTTGTTTCTTTATATTTTTCTAGGAAAATTGGAAATAGGTCTAACAGTTTATGGAAACATATGCCAACACGTATGTTTGCCCATGTACAAAGTTTGTACAGTTTTAATGAGCTTTAAAGTCAACATTTAGTATGACCACCTTCATTCTTTAACTATAGGATTTCTGTAGTAGTCTTCAGGAATAGTTCACTGGGATTCTTAAAGGACATTCAAAGCTCTTCTTTTGATATTGGCTGCCTTTTGTTCTGTTCTCTGTCAAGATGATCCCACCCTGCTTCAATAATGTTAAGGTCCAGGCTCTGGGGAGGCCAGTTCATAACTGATAGTCTTCCATTGTGTGTTTTTCTGCCCAAGTATGCTTTTACTGCACTGGCAGTGTGTGTGGGATCATTGTCATACTGGAAAATAAAGCTACTGCCAGTCCGGCACTTTCCAAATGTTAATGCACAGTGAATCCAAATTTGACGATACTCTTCTGCATTCATAATTCCACCAATTTTGACAAGATCTCCAAAACCATTGGCTGAAATTCAGCCCCAAAAAATGACAGAGCCTCCGCTGTGTTTTATAGAGTGTAGTTCCTTTCTCCTGATCTCCCTGGTACATGTTGATGATGGCTTGTTGACAGTGACTCTTCCACTGAGACCTCAGTGACCAGTAGATGCATCATCTGAAGGGTCAGATTCATCTGTCAGGTCCTCAGAGATGCATCTGCTGGATTTTTTCTTCTACTGTATCATTACTGTAGTTGTCCATCTGCTGTAGATAATTTTAAGGCCCAACATAAAAAAAACAAACAAACCAAGAAACACTGATCTGAAAAGGTCAGGTATAAGGACTGAACTGGAAATCAGTGAAAAAGCAAAGAAAATCCTTTAAGTACCTTTATAAAGCCTGGAGAGCTATTACCTGGAGAAAATCCAAAAAGTCTGGTCCCTTGGAAACAAAATATCATAAAAGTGGGGGTGGCTTCAGACTATTGAACAGTATTGTATAACTTTGTGGCCTTTTGAACTCCCCTTCATTTACACATACTATATTTATCTAAGTTTCAAATAGCATCTATGTTTTATGGCTTCCACTGTGCTAGGTTTGACAAATTTCTCTAAAAGTTAGTAATAATTGATCAAAAGTATTCTGTAATAGTGTGTAATAGAACAGTCCTGTAAAATTCCATGCTGTAATTACTCAGTATTTCCAATTTAGTGTGACTGTTTTTGAAGAAAGGATCTCTAGTACGAGCACATAATTAGTTGCTGCTATAATAAATCAAGTGTGTCTGTATCTGTGTGTGTGTGTTTGTGTGTGTGTGTGTGTGTGTGTGTGTGTGTGTGTGTGTGTGTGTGTGTGTGTGTGTGTGTGTGTGTGGACCCTGCAGTCTAACTGTAATGGTTCCTATCACTTCACACCTGCTGTCACTTTGTTACACACAAGGCTAAAGCGTGCAGGTGACCTGAAACACATGTTCACCTCATATCTATCCAGGCCACGTGGAACACACTGGAAAGTTAACACAAAATGTTTAATAGAGA
The DNA here is from genome assembly GCF_057382185.1 of Mchenga conophoros. Classification (NCBI taxonomy): domain Eukaryota; kingdom Metazoa; phylum Chordata; class Actinopteri; order Cichliformes; family Cichlidae; genus Mchenga; species Mchenga conophoros. The sequence continues at coordinate 3,662,677 of NC_140547.1, read as the reverse complement.
CTAATCTTGAACATAAAGCTGCATTAAAAAAATATTTTAATTGACTTAATAGAAAAAAAAATGCAAATTCACAATCGTGGCTTTACCTGTCCGAGATAATTTAAGACCCAGATTTTCCTCAACATCCTGGAAAAGATATATATATGTAATAAATAGCATTATTATATAGCATTAAAGCAGTGAGGGATGAATAATTTCAGTTTTATGTGCTGCAAACCAGTGTTTTACTCTTATTCAGAATTGTTGCTATGAACTGCTGGTAGTCTGTTTAATGTAAGCTGGCTTAGTCTGACACTCAGCCACACATGCTGACATATTTAGTTACAGATGGCTTCTTTACTGAGCACCATCATTTTCTCAGCACTGCCCCTCTGCTCATTTAGTTACTGTATACAAACTCACGTCAAGGAATTCCTTTGTGAAAAACACTCATTTTAGACGGTGAATTGAGAAATATGTGCCTTGGCAGAAGTTCATTCAAACGTTGGAAAATAGTTTTCACATTCTCTCACTCTTTTTCAATGTTTTCTATACACAACACTACAAACTGTGACAGGTAAAGTGAATGACATCTCTTTATAACGCAATGATCTGCTGAGAAACTTAGATCTACTTTAACATGTAACACCTCCCAAACGGCTCAGAAATAGCTAAAGAAACAAGAAGAAGAGCCCAGAGATTGACCCCTACATTTCCATGAAAACCCCAATCCACAACCAAAAAGATGCATTGCCAACATCCTGTGCCAGACACCACAGGACAGCCTTCAGAATTCCCTGGTCCATGCCCTGAGGCTTCAAAGCTGTTTTAGCACCACAAAGGGATCTGCACAATGTTAGGCAGATGGCTTTTAATGATATGACAGACTGCTCTATATACCAGTCGTGTTCTGTCAGGGCAAGGCAGGTGGGCATTGCTTGCCCAGTGAAATCTACAATTAAATATAGACACCATAAGTGTCTGTCATTGCTCTTTTGCATCCACCCTTTAAATTACTGCCATCTTGTGGTAGCAATTTGTCTCATCTTTCCTCCGCTTGCCTCCAATTCCACTAGAATCTGTTGGGCATCTCGATTTTATGGGTGCTCCCCATTAACAGTAGCTTGAATTGGGCGAGAGATCAGCAGCTTCTTCTGGTTATTTGTACACTCACATTGTGGATAAACATGTTTTCTTTAATGGATGACTGATGGGAGAATAAAATGCAGTATCTTTGCTTGTCTTTTTGTAAAAGTCACCACATGCCACTGATATATATTTTTTCTTCATGTATGTACACCATTTATTATTTAGTAATATTACAGAAATCCGTTTCTCCACAGAGTCTGAGCACAAATACTAACAGTGTTCAGCCACATCTGCACGGACACACAAATAGCAGCTGGATGGTGCAACAGTGGCCCTGTCCAAACTGCACAAAGAGCAGAGGGAGTAACAAAAAAAAGGAGCTAGGCATTCAGTATTAATCATTCACTGTGGCGCACACACACTCACATGCATGCACATACACACATCCTAGAGGTAGCGCCACCCTTTTTCAAATGCACGCAGGCACACAGCCATACAGTAAACAAAGATACCCACCCACCACCTGTTTTTGTGGGCAAACACATGTGTTTGTATATTCTCAAACGTACACACACACACACACACATTTTCCTTAGGACACACTACACTATTCAGGAAACATTACCAGCATTAGCCAGGAATGCTAATTGAAACAAACAACTCACAGTTTCTTCATTTCTGAGATGGGAGTTGGCTGTAATTGAGACTTCTGTGTATGTGTGTGCACGTGTGTGTACACTTGGACAGATTCACAGTTTTTGAATGCCAGAGATCTGGGAACTATTGTACACTATTATTGTCCTGCTTTTTTTTCTCCAGTTTTGCTTTCAAGCAGAAAAGAGAGCAAATTTGTTCACTGTAAGCACACTTTAAAACTGACAGATTCTCTGTTCCAGACCAAAGTAAACCTGATCTATTCCATTTTTCAGTTACATGCAAATGCATACTCCCTGGAGTTGCTCTCAACATGTAGAATAGAGAAGAATCTCGTAACCAGCAGGTCAAAGGTCATTGCGTGAGTTCCTATAACATTAAAGTTATTTCTGCAGCGTTAAACCGATACTATCCTACAAATCCAATCTGTCTAAGAGTCTTACCTGCACCGAAAGCAAAAAAGTAAGTCTGGTTGGGATTTCTCTGCAGCAGGGCAGAAACTCGTCGTGCCATTCGCTCGTTGCGTTTGTAGATCAGCTCCTGGCGGAAGTAGCTGTCAATCTGCTGAGCCGTCATGCGGTCATGAGCTGGCAAAGAGCTGTTGATGAAGTGAGGCAGCTGAAAGAAAGAAAAAGACCGTGAGAAAAAGGACTTTCAAAGCCTTTGTGGTAAAAATCCATGGCAGAATTAATAGTAAATGAATCACTCAAATTTTAAATAAAACATAAAAAGAAAGAAAGAGCGTTAAAGAAAAGTGGGATGGAAAGAAAGAAGAGGGCTGAATGGTGGTGTTGGTGCCCATGTGAGTGTGACACCTGGCAGCCAGAAGTGTTTCTGATGTGACAGCTTGACAGAAACTGACCAGCGCAACGCCCTGCGCTGTAGACTGATCTTTACATGAGAAAGCATTAACAAATGAAGGAGTTGGAAGGAGAAGTGTCAGCGCCATCTGTGTGTGTATATAGGTTTAACATTTCTGTGTGTGTGTGTGTGTGTGTGCATGTATGACGAAAACTGTTTACACAAATGTGTTTATAGGTGTGGTATGTGCGCTACATGAAAGACACTACAAGTGTGTATGCCTCAGTTCAATATATTGTGAAGTGTAAATGTGTTAATTACTGTTTGATACATTAGCAGCCAGACAGACAGAGAGACCTGGCTCTGTTCCACTTTTTCCTCCATCAGTCGTTAATCTGTGAAGATGAGTGGGGGGGGGGGGGGGGGGGGGTTGGCGGTGGACTCAGGATTTGAGATGTCCAGTTCCTTAAGCCCTAGGATAGAAAATGTATCTCTCGCCCTCCTTATATGACTTGAATACATACTTTTAGATTGATTCCCTCTACAGATCTATCACACACTGACAGTAATAAAGATATTTTTGTAAATGTAAGCACTATTTTCTTATTGAGCTAGATTTTTTCCCAATATCTCTCATTACATTCCAAAGTAAATAAAAATCTGCCATAACAAGAAAATTGGAATTTCATGGAAAGGCTTTTCTCCTTGGCTGGTTATTTACTAAGGGTCTAATTATAAGGCATTCATTCAAAGCTCTTCTTTACTTACAGAGGACGCAGTGTAAGCAACAGAGAAACATCAAGTGATGAAGATCTTATTTAGTTAGTAAAGTTGTTAGCAGTTTGTTCCACTCAGCGGCTGATTTAATTACTTAAGAAAGTGATTACTATGCAGTCACACTAATATAAACTAATCATTACCTAACAGTTTGTTATTATATCTTCCAGTCTGTTCTGTACAAAGTCATTGTATATAGCCCAATCTTACTTTAAAGTAGGACAGATTTAAATAATGGTGGGAATGTAGAAACAAAGAGGTTGGTTTTCATACTCTACACATATGCAGATGTGTTTAATCTGGATTTGTATTTAACTGTGACAAGGAACACTCGTGCAAGCATGCTATTGCTGTCTAGAACTGAGCTACAAGTTTACACAACAGTAGAACAGCTGCAAATGGTGCGTAAATTAGCATGTGTATGTGTGTGTGTCAGGCCTGAAAACATGAGGGGATTTATTGTACCACATGTGAACGAGGTGCACTTCAGAATCCATCCAAAATCTATACGATGTTTCCTTTCAGTCACACCGTCTCAGTCTGTTTTGATTCATACTTCAGTTATCTTAATTTACAACAGAACACTGGATAAATTTCATTTGTTTGTTACACAAATATACATTTCCATTAGTAAACATTTTCTCATTCCAGGATTTAGAGGTTTGTCATTTTTTCCATAGTCTACAGTTGGAATATATATTACTCTGCTTTTCTATAAATGTCTCATACTATTATTATATCCACAAACAAATCTTCACTGCTTCATTAACCTTCTGGAAGTTATGGAGATTTTTGTAAATATATTTTACAAATGTGATAAACTTCATCATGTGCTACCACTTCCAGTGGCGATATCTCTTTATGTACTGTTATATTGTAATATTAGTAAAAAATAAAGGCCAGGTGCTTAAAGGAAGTTTTATTTAAGCGCTGTCCATAAACCTGAGCCATTTCCACACATGTACTGAAGCCCTGATCTTTTCTAGGTCTCGCAAGACGGAGCCACATGTGAGAACTCAAATGTCTCACGCAGTCAAGTCATACATGTGTTGTTTTCAACCTGCCAGAACACTTTTACAGAGTTTGTACAATGTTGGCCTGAACTGATGTATAAACCAAGCAGATCATATCAATACTTCATTTACTGCTGGTTAATTGGTGTCATATGCACTGCCTCATACATGAATACATCTATCCAGCCAGCTACCTTAGCTAAATCACACAGTATATATGCCGCAGCGCAGTGGACTATTCCTTCGTGTTTGCTACATGTGACAAAGGACAGCTTTGGAAAATATCTTTGCCTCATTCTTCAGAAACTATGAAAGGTTTATGTGTGAAAACAGTTTTAGAATAAAAGATCAAGAAAAGAACCTTTCCCTCAAATTCAGGGTCTGATTAAATTTGAACGGTTTGTATGCCACTGAATTAAAATACATGCTTTTTGTTATAACCCAGCAGTAGAACAAAAAAGGCAGAAAGAAACAAAAGCGCATTTACACAATTATCTGTAGCCCAAGGCCTTTTTTATCTGTGTTTTGTCAGGGTGAATGACGCAGGTTTACCCAGATTGACAGCTCTATACGATTCATAAATAAAATAATGCAAACTTGGAAGAAAGTTATGGAAAAGTTTAAAGAGAGAGCTGAAGAAAAAGGTGCAGAAAGACTTCATGGCTGATGAGAGAGGATCGTGTGAGTGTTTCAAGACAAGGAAAAAAAGGGTTCGGTCAAAGAGGGGTCAAGGTAGGAGTGTAACGGTAAATGCAGATAAGTTATCACATGAAAAGCCATTAGCTGCTCTCCATCCCAACGTCCACAGGAAACACATAGTGACAGCAAGATATTTTCTCCCTTCCCCACCACTGGTACTGCTCTGCACTCATGTTCTCGTACATATCCTGCCAGCCGTTTACTTCTATTTTTTCCTTTCCCTTCGGATTCAGCTGTTTGAAATCCCCTTTCTCTTCTCTTCTGCTCTTTCTTTTTTTTCGTGGCACTGAAGTGATAACAACTTGTAGGGACAACCCAGAGTAATACAGCATTTAAGAACATTTTCAGTCATATATAAATTATGCAGAAACATAACAGATGTGGAAAACTAAACCTTTGAGACATAATTTTTCATCTTGGCACATCAGTCTACATTTTGATGGTTTACATCTCCAGGTAACTTTTGCCTATGTCTTTTGTTTTCTTCATTTTTTTTTATGTGTTTACTTAAATGAATGCATTCATCTTACTTCTTTTGCATTTCAGTTTTTCTTCTGTCTCACTTGCACTCTGTTTTTCTGATGAATTTGGGACCGGTTGAATGCTGAAACACATTAACCTCTCTTACACCGTTCCACTCACTTGTGGTCTCTGGCCTGCCATCGGCCTCTTTCTTATTTGAAGAAGATTGAACTGAAAGAGCATCAGGGGTGTCGGAGCGGGGGCCACTGGATTAAGTCCTATCTATCAAAAAACACCTGTCCTTTTACAGCTCTGGAAGCTCACATTCACACAGACACACAAACCTGCAATAGATCATTAGGCTACAGAAGTGAGCTCTGAAGTCAGGCATCTGATTGCTGTAGCATATGTTGGGGAATGTTAATACATGTTATTATGACATGAGGAGCAGGGGCAAACTGGTATGAGTTAAACTGCAGGTGAAATAGTGGCTAACAGCCCTTCATGGCTCACAGGAAGAAAAAGGTGTATAAAAGCAGACAATGAGAGAGACAGGCATAGAAACACGGAGAAAAAAAAGCAATCGCATGTCATTTGTCAGCGCTGAATTGTAAAGGCATTGTGAGTTTGTGTGTACAGTAAGTTTTTTCATATAGTGTGTGTCTCTAGTGGATATGATGTGGAACTCGAGCAGTGAGTTGAGGTTACATGGTCTTTTGGGTTTAATGGGACTTAAGGATCAGTGAGGAAGGTTGACACAGCATAATTGACTTATGAGGAGAGCGTTTGAGCAAATCTGCATTTAAAAGGCAGAGATGGATTGAGAGCCACTACATGTTGTGTCTACCACATGTATTTGTAGGTATGTGTGCGTGTGTGTGTGTGTGTGTGTGTGCGTGTACTTAATGCCGAATGGCCTCTTGACAGCTGGGTATGAAGACTGATTAAGAGACCATCACCAAAGGAGCAAAGGCTATGTTAGGAAATAAGTTGGAGGAGGTTAGATGGTGTATTTACAGTGGAGTCCAGAGCTATTAAAGTGTCAGACTATCAAGTAACTTGAGGCTGAGAAGGATTAATATGGCAATGTGCAGATTTGTGGAATTGACGTGTAAGCCCAAAAGTTCGAGGTGACGATAGTGTAATGGCACAGAAGTGGGTATGAGAAGTTTGCCAACTCAAATCGAGGATCTGACAGATTCAAGTTCTGAGCACTGTTACAGATGTTTTGCTACCACTAGCTAGTATTTTCTGTGAGGATTTTTAGTCAATCAGGAACGATAAGTAGACGATTCCCTTTTCCAGCAAAACATAGCTAACTTAGAAGTTCAAAGGTTCGCCTTTTTTCTGCTTTAAAAAATTGCAAAGTTAATAAATAAATATTTTGGTAGTTTCTGCAAATGAATTTAAGAAAGTTGTCTTTGATGGTTAAAAGTTTACAGCAGGGTATCAAAGCAAGTCTCACTTGCATGATACCATAGGTCACTATTAAAAAAGAAAGAAAGAAAAAATCAGTGACATGACCTAAAACACATATTCATATAGTTTAACATGTTTTTATGCCTGGAAGCAAACCTGGAACCATTCATCATTGTTTGGCAGCGAATGCAGGTTCCCATTCTTTTCAGTTCTCTCGGTAGAAAAAGAATGAATGTGTAGGTCTGCAGCTTAAATATAGTGTGCAGAGGATGATGTTACATGCACAGGTGTGATTAATCTGGTAAACTGTACTGCACTGAGTATGCAAGTGAGTTGAGATCAGTGCAGAATCTTCAAAACAGCTAGCTCTTAGTTTGCCTAAAACTGGCTGAGAGAAATTAAAAAACGACAGATTATGTGACAGTACATTTTAGGTCATTTTACTTAGTAATGCAAAAGTAATCAAATTAGTTACTTTGTCCAATAAGTGATTATGTAATGTAGAAAAGTAACTTGTAATGTGTAATATCTTACTTTTTTCAGTAACAATCCTAACATTGGTAATGTGATACCAGCATGAAAGTAACTTATTATCCAACTTTTTCACTGTAGCCAAACATTCCAACTTTACCAGTATGTTGCTGTCTGACCATGCAAAACTTTGGAATTTGGAAATATGTTGTAAAACTTTGTAAGGTTTGACAAAGTGGATTAACGGTATTAGATCCTTTGTATTATATTAGGCAGGCAATTTATTTTAGAGTCTTTATGTTGTTTCTTTTTGCCACAAAAAACTTGTTTTAACTGGTTTTGAAGAATTTTGACACAAAGCTATTGAAATCAGTCCTAAAAAGTGAACCACAAGTGATGATATTTTTTACAATGGGGTGAGCAGTCCTTAAATGAATCAACCTGTGAGGTGTCATGGTTTAAGATGATAGCGCTGAGGTCACCACAGTTGTAGTGTGTAATGAGGTCCTCTGTGGTGTAGGAACCTTGGAGGCTGCCCGCTCGAACACCCTCGTGCTGCAGCAGCGTCTGGTTCAAGGCAAACAGCACCTACAGGTAGAGACATGGAAACATACGAAGGGCGCTGTTACTTTCTGCATCCACAAACTCAGTTTCCTCTGCTGTGCACCCAAGAGGAATTTGCCACAAAGGTGTAGAAATTGTGCAGGCGTAGCCAGTGTTCCTCTTTAAAAAATATATTGACCTTAATATACAATGAAGCTATTATACTCAGTGTCTGCTGCAGAATACTTATTCTTTTGCAGGGTTTTCATTTCTTTCAGGAAATTTTCATACGCTTTTCATACAAGCTGACTACAGGTAAAAGCAGACCACAAAATGCATGGCAAGGAGCCATTGACTTTTTCCTGAAGGAAAGAAAGAACAGGGAAGAAAGGTAGAGCTGAAGAGATTGAAAGAGAAAGAGGCCCTTTAAAAATAAGCCTCCTTTCTCTTTCACCAGGACCAGGTTGCAGAAAATTTATAGCACCCATTAAAATCGAAAGTAAACCCTCTTTAGAGAGAATTTATAGCGTGCAGCCACTAGCCAGCCCAAAACCTCCACAGCTGTCCTAGACACCAGGGGTTAATCTCCCTGCTCCCACCCTCTACAATCTCACGCCACTTCTGACTGGCCTGGCAATCAAGACCGACCTGTCAGTCAGTGCTAAGCTCTCTTACAGGAACCAGAGGTGCATTTGAAAGAAAACGTTTTTTTCTTCCTGTATTGTATTGCAATTCACATAGTTCTACATTGCACCCAATAAGACAGAGGTTTCAGCTGATGTGATTACAACATCAACATATCTTCAAACTAAACCAGACTGATCCATGCCTGTGATCCTAATTGCCAAGAAACCTGACTAGTGCTTTGGAAAATACTGCAGGGAGAACGTCAGCATCCAGCCCCAGATGATTTGTAGAGCAGCTTAAGACCGATACAGCTGCACAACTGATTGAGCCCCATGTCAAAATTTTTTAAGTCGTAATTCCTGCAATTAAGCAGTGTTTTCGCAATCATATATGCCCATATTGGGCACATTGCATGTTTAAACTCCATGTAACCTTTACGTTGGGATAATCACAACCAAGCTCTAAGCTCAACCTTGTGACTCTCTCTCCTTCTCTCTGAGGTTATTGTGTTTGCTAACAAGTCTTGTGGGCTCCTTTTCACTTTAATCCGCTTTTGTTTCATAATGCAAGGAGACAACTGATGAGCTAACGGCACACATAACTCTGTCATCATCCTGTTTTTTGTCTACTGCATCCTCCTCTTATCTCTCTGCCAGGGCCTGATCTCTGTGCCTTTCTTCCTGTTGTATAGCAGGAGTCAGATCTTATATATTTGTTTTGACATGTTTCATCCAACATATTCTTCAGCTGTATCCAACACCGTGCTGTCACCCTGCCAGAGGCACATAAGAGTGCCTTGATCAAACCTGTGACCATTTCAGTTCTGTAAACATATGACTTCGAGGCTTTCTTTAGCTTATATTTTAACACAAGACTTCTCAAATCCAGGAGCCCCACTGCTGCTGTAGTAATGACTCTGTATGACTCAATTTTTGTTTGCATCAGAAATGAAGTTCATTGTTCTAAACTCCAGGTAATGTTGAGGTGTGATGCCAGACCCAGAGGAGCGAATGCTATCTGGTCCATCGCCAGACAAGCTAATTTTGCTGCTGTTGAAGCTGATTTTGTGCCGGTAAGTTGCCACGGCTCCAGGTCCTTGACCCACAGGGCTTTTGGCCAGTAGGTCCTGGCCAGACTCAGGGTCAGAAGCTGGTAAACCTTGCACACCTGCAAGGATTTTTGCTATGCAGCCAACTTCAATACTTTTCTTTACATTGGACCAGACAGATCTGGACACAACTGGCGAGATGTCAAGACCATGGTTGGTTGTGTTGGTAGGGGAGATGTTATTTCAATATTGTCCCCTGGGAAGGGAAAGGAACATCTCTGCAGCTGTAACCATGGTGCTCAAGTTATGTGCTGGACTGAATGAAAGAGCACGTCAGTCACCACAGGGGACGCAAAGACGGAGAAAGAGGCAGTGAGAGGAAAAACGCAAACATTCCCTGTGTGTGTGTGTGTGTGTGTGTGTGTGTGTGTGTGTGTGTGTGTGTGTGTGTGTGTGTGTGTGCGCGCGCGCGCGCGCGCGCATGCACACGTTGACTAACAGAGTGGTTGTTCTCACACTGAAGTGATCGACTCACTCTGACAGACCAACTTTTTTATAGCCAGACCTTTTCAAAATAACAAATACTGACCGTTTTCACCACATAGTTTACTACTGCAGGTCTAAGTTCTCTTTTTTTCCTAATCTCTTCTAATACATGCGTGGGAAACTCCAATTGTAATTAAATAAAAGCTTTATAAGAACAAAGCTGGAAGGAGAAGTGCATATGGATAGTCTTGGAACCTGCAATCTGAGTTCAGCACTCCAAAAATTCATTAGCAAGCTTTGGAGGGAAAACAGAGAGCAGGGGTTGGGAAGGATAATGAGCATTAAAAAAATCCCAGAGATCTTTTTAAGTTTAAGAAAATGTCGTTTATCAACTTGTGTGTACATTACAACAATTGACCTTGAAGTGCATTAAATCCTGGCTGTTAGCTAGCACTAGTGTTAGCTTGTCTGAGGGTTTTATGGGTCTGAAGCATATAATGAGTAGGTGCCGATGACAAGGTACTGGAACTGAGAATGTTGAAGAATGTGAGTAGTGCTTATAGCTAAAGAACTGCAGAAGGAAGTGTCAGAGTGTGGAGGCCAAACTCTGAAATCTGGCAAAGAAGCAAAATATGATTTACTTTAGAAGTAAGTACACAGGAGTCACTAAAAACAAAAGACACACAGAGCAGTCGTTTTATAAAGCTAAAAAAGGAAACATGGTCACATATTCATTCTGTCTGCTTCCATATTTTCTCCACCTTCTTGTCCAATCTCCTCAACTCCTTGCATTTTGTCTCAGTAAAGCAATGACACATTGTTCCATGTTCCTGCAAACTCAGAGCGAGACAACGAACAAAGGGCGAAAAGAAAGAGGTCTGAGTACAAAGGCCAAATAGAGCTGAAAGTGTGAAAGACGAACAAAGCCTTGTTCTCTGTGATGAGCATGTGTTGCACATATGGAGGTGATTCTTCTCCAGTTGTGTAGTGGAGAGTTTGGGAAAGTGAGCATGAAATGTATGGGTAAGGCCTGGCATGGGTGTTGGCTGTAACCAGGCAGCAGTCAGGTGTATTAAAGCTTAGCAAAGGCTTGCCAGCACCAGGACAGAGAGCTGAGATAGTGTGTTCCTTCACAGTGTTTCCCCTTTTTCTCTTATGTTTGTCTCTGATTGGATATCTATGTATAGTTATGTTTTTGGCCTCGTGAACAAGGAAAACAACTCTCTGAGCAGGTAAAAACATCTAAACAGTATATACCCTACAGTTTACCAGATCACCACCAAAATGTAATGAGTTGTCATTTTTCCTCTGATAGATGATCAGAATACTTTAATAATCCCCAAGGAAATTATGTGAAGTAATTCTGTGCAAAAACTGCCCCATTTCTTAATATGTTGATTCACTCCTTATTCTGGACCCACATCAGAATTTCAACGGTTCCTCTCCTTTACCTCTCCACTCAATTTTATGAAGTCTTGCTTGTTGGTTTTCTTTAATCTTGTTGACAAATAGTAAGACAGGCAAATGGCACTGAAAACATACCAATTCCAAGAAGAAAGGCAAAGAGCAAGGGAAATAGCAGAAAGTCATTTCCTTTTTTCCTATTTAGTCTTAGTTTCCTGCACATGACTGCTTATTTTAATTAGGCAGTTTTTGTAGTTTCTTGTAGTTAAATGATGTGATTTAATATTATCCTGCGACATTATCTTTGTGAGTGAAACCAGCAGCTAACAAGAGTTAAAGATTACATAAATAAAATGACTAAAAACACATGTTGTTGCTGGTCTATTGGTTTTGTGTGGTAATTAAAATAGAAAAATAGCAAACTGGCAGCATACTGCAATGGTTATTATGTCACACATTCTTCCTTGTCAAAATCAAATGTCTATGTTGCCCACAATGCAACTTGACCACCTGCAGTTTGGTCTGAGGTTTGTCTACATTTCTGTGCATTGATGTGATGTCAGTATAATATGAAAAATGAGTTTCCATGAAAACCAGCTGAAGTTGGGAAAAAAAACAGCCCCAGAAGCCAGAAAATTCTGCCACAAGAGTTGCTTGGTTGTTGGCATCGTATCAAAAATATGACCAATCAAATTAGATATTGTGGCTGATAGCAAGAGGATTGCGATTAGCTCGCGATATCAGTGTAAAGTGATGTCTGTGAAGGTTCTCAGTCGTCCAGGTCATCGTAGTCAAAGGAGCTTGCAAAGAAAAGTGTCTGGACTTCTTTAAGTTGCTTGAAGACGTTTCACCTCTCATCCGAGAAGCTTCTTCAGTTCTGAGGTCAAATGGTGGAGAGTCCCAGATATAAACCTAGTGGGAGTGACCCCCCACAGAGGGACAAAAGGACCCCCTGATGATCCTCTAATCGCCTGAGCCAAAGTGGGAAACTGGGCGTGGGTCCCAATCAGCCAGAGTTTCGGGTGTGTTCATTGTGAAACCTGGCCCCACCTTATCATGCGAATTCCTGAGGTCAGATGGCCCAGGATGTGAGTGGGCGTTAAGGCGTCTGGGAAGGGATCTCAAAACTGGATTATAGATGGCAGAGAGTTGGTGTCGTAAACCCCCGCCTCTGTTCAAAGATGGTCGCTCACAGTGGACATAGATGCTTCTTTCACTCTTCTTTCAAACCATCTGTCCTCTCTGTCCAAAATGTGAACATTGGCATCCTCGAAAGAGTGTCCTTTATCCTTAAGATGCAGATGGACTGCTGAGTCTTGTCCTGTGGAGGTGGCTCTTCTGTGTTGTGCAAGTGTAAAGTGATCTAGAAGTTGAATGAACGACTTCCCGGCTCTTGAAATTGGACTATCAGAAGGGTAATAGGCTAATACAGATGCAAGTCACATTTAGCCTAGGGCTGTGCGATATGACCAAAATCTCATATCCCGATATAAGACATCTATCGTCCGATAACCATATAAATCACAAAAATGTAACATTTTCTGTAAATTCTGTGAATCTCGGGCAGCTCGACTTGCGTGAAGTGTTTCCAGCTGCGCGTTGTGTAGCTGGAGTCGAGGGTTTTAACCAATGCATGAAACGATACATTTTTAGACATAAGTTGTAACGGCCGCTGTTTTCTTTGTGAGTATTTATTACACGGCGTGCTGCGGGGAAAAGCCTGTTCTAACGTTTGAGTCTAAGTTTTATTTTTGAGCACCTGGCGGCTCTTTTTTAATTCTCATCTGTAAATACTCTGCATCTTTCACGTGATTCAGTTTATTTTGAAAAGTCTCAACAGGGTCTTGAGCTTTATTGTGAAAGGTTTAAGTGGAACATAAACAAGCGGGCACGCAATGGTGTTATCTTCGTTGTTGCTAACCACAACGCATAAAAACAGGCACTTGTCCGTCTGTAGTGTGGTTATATAAAATATAAGAGAAAGAGAGAACTTTAACTTTAAATTAATATAAACACTACAGTGACCATCAAAACGATGAAAAAATATTGCAGTAAACAGTTTATTTTGCGACACCATGAAACAAACGATAGCATAAAATGAAACATAGACGTTTTTATATCGTCATCCGATATATATCGTTATATCAAACAGCCCTAATTTAGCCCATCAGATCTGTCCAAGGAGTTCCCTTGTAATTGATTTATTTTATTAGTAAATAACTAAGAGCTTTGTTGTACCTTTGGTATAAACTCAAGCCATCAGAAGAGAATGGAAATTCAGTTATTTCACACTGCTTTTATTACTGCCTGTTTAAACAGTTCCTTATAAAGAAAACAGTTCAGAGTGGTGTGTTCCCCTCAACCAATCTCTTCTCCCTGAGAGCTGCTTGTGTTTCATTACCTGAAAGAGAAGAGCTAGACCTCTGACCCAGGACAACACTGCTGGGTTTCTCTGGGCCAAGCTGGCTTCCTCCTGTGGGTTTCAGCTACTGAATACAAAAGGAGATTTGGGTTCACAGCACCCTAGGGTGACTGAACGATAAAAGTAAGCAAGTTGAAATAACATCCCTACAAGGATAAGTGCACTGTCTCTTCCCTGTTCCCCAAAGAGAAGCTCCCAAAAAGATAAAAAAAAAAACAACCCTTTTCTTTTAAACTGCACTGTATGTTTGCATGTGCATGCAGTAGTAGCGGAGCTATTTCAAAAGCCTCCAGTTGTTTAAAATTTTACCCCCCATCCAAAATCCAAAAGCACCTTGAATACATTAGTGTGGAAACATACACAACACAAGACCACATCAAAGTTGTGCGGATGTTCTTGTGTGTTAGCTTCACTGTTGTTTCGCACAGTTTTATCAAGGAGGCCCTCAAGACCTGATCCCCTCTGTTTCATTCCTAGAGAATCATGTAACCTGTCAGGGGCTGTAAAGGCAACATTCAAGCATAAAACTCTTATATGTAATCTCCAATGTCAGAGCATTGCCAAAATAGTTTTAATACCCTTTGGCGCCCTTTTTTTGTTGAATGTATCTTTTGCGTACTTGAAGGTAAGCAGCACTTTCAACTCGTGACATCTGGCATGAGCTACAGCAATCCAGATCACGGCTTTCTTCCAAATCTTTATTGCAGTTAATACCCACAACAGAAACACATGCATGAACACTCCAAAAAAATATACAACCACCCATAAGCACAGATGCTAATGATTACACACACCACTCTTTGAGCAATACCTGTATACAAAACCACACATTGCAGAAATCACAACACAGCACCAGTGTTAGGAATATCGCCTCTCCTTTGTCTCTGCTTCTAGTCCCACTTCCTTTTGCTCTCATTCTCCTTCTGTCTCACTAAGTCTCTCACCGTGCCTGTTCTACCTCCTGTCTCAACCCAGGAAATCCAGGGATTACCAGAGGGACAATCCAAGTGGCAGAGGCCTGCTGCTTCCCAGCTTTCCCCTCCTTCTTCATTCCATCCCATCTGATTTCCTTTCTGAGGCAGAGGGTGGGCATTTAATCATGAGAGACATCTCTCTTTTAAGTTTGGTAAGGTAAAAAAAAGAAAATAGTCTTTGACATCCACTAACAACTCGACTTTTTCTTCTCCTTCCTCCAAAGACTAGCTCAATTGTTGTCCTTCCTTCTCTTGCTCTTCTTCTCTTGTTTATCTTTTCCTATAGGCACCCACATACACACTTATTCTATATACACCCCTACAGTCTCCAGCGGCTCCTGTCTCTACTCTTAATAACCGTCTCCAGCGAATGGGGGGGTGGGTGTCGCCCCTACACTTGTCCACAAATAAACCCTGCTGTTTGACTTGGCAGCACTGCAGCTGCGCCAGTCATCCCAGCTTTCCTGCCTCCCCAGAACACAGAGAAAATAATAAAGTATCACTTGATCCTAACTGAAAAAGCAGACAGCTGGTTCCCTCACTGTGAATGCCCACTGGTAAGTAATGCGGGGTTGTAAAGACTGTTGGAAAATTACAGAGTGAAATTGTGTTGATTTTTGTTTTCTATCAACATCAAGGTGCTGTTGAACAGGAAGACGTTTGCGTGCAAAAATATGAGCACAGCACACAACAAGATTACAGGAATAATTAAAGACAGGTGGAGAAGGGGGAAAACTGCACCCATCTGATTTCTGTCGTAAATTAATACATGTTCAAATATGCTTATAAATTTAAAGCTGCATTATTGCATAATGCAACATGTTAACAACAGATCAGATGAATAAGAGGCTCAGTTTCAGCTTTATAGCATCTTACCAACCTTTAGTTCAAGTTTTGTTTTGCAGCTCCAACTCTGAAATGATTCACTCTCACTGCTCTCGTTTGTATAGTACATGTCTATGCTACCATTTTGTTTGATCTGTGAATTTAGTCTGTTGAGGACACTGGCCACCCATTCAAAATTTGTTTGCCCCCCCAGCTGCCCCACCTGGCAAGACCGCCTTATGTTGGTAATAATATTAAGAAATGTGAAAGAGAAAGAGGTAGACACCCTACAATTTCAAAAATCTTACTTGGTTTTCATACGCATCTTTATCAGTCATATCAAGTTTAATAGCAGGAAATTAACTGCACATATATTTCTTTTCGTTCCCTCTTTTTTGCCTTGTGTTTTTTTTTAAGGAACCCATATTTGACAACAGCATAATAAAACTGGAAATCCTGTTTTTGGTGAGCCACTCCAGTATTTTTAGTGCTCACCGCTATGAAAACTTGTTACGTAGTTGTTAATTAACATAATAATCTTGTTATAATGTGTCGTGCATACTGTGGATTTAAATTAGATGTTATTGTTGTAAAACAAAAAATGAAACATTGGCGGTCTAAGGTGTCACAGGTGCACAACGCTCCAAATGAATCTTTTTAGCCTGGCGGTAGGCACTTACTAGGCAACACGATGATGCCGTAATATGTCATACATAATTCAGGTTCTGTGGATAGAAATCACATGCTATTTTTGTGAAATAAAAATGTCACTATGTTTTTTTGTTGATGCTCAAAAGTTACACATGAGCCATTTTAGCCTGTTAACAGGTAGTCGCAAGGCAACCCGATGACGTCATAACATCTGATATGGATCAGAACATTCGCAGACCTAAGATGTACCTGTGTTAACAGAGTTTTTTTGTGTATTATAGTAGGTTTTCAAGCCTTGGCAGACACCCATTTACAGGGAGTCAGAAAAACAACACACTGTTCTGTCTCTACTGAATGTTAACACCTGTTTGTGAAACAATTTTATAAGGTGGTTAAATGGTAGTGCTTCACAAGCACTTAGGACCAAAGTGGCTGAAAGTCCGTTCATGCTGTTTTTATGTAAATAAAATAACAAATTAAAATTGATATTTTTGTGTATTGAAAGTGTTCAAAATGATGTTATATTTATTGCAACTTACATAACCTGCTAACATGAGGGCTGTTCTGTAACTGTTAGGGTCCATAAATGATCTTCATTCAGATCTGGAGAAAAACGCCTTCTGTATGTTTATGAGGTGCTGGAGAAACAGGTGTTGACAGCTGTTCCTTTAATGAAGCCCACAAAAGGCCTTAAAAAAGGTTTTAAATACAACTTTATTAGGCAACAAGTGAAATTTCTAATTTCATAAGTCACATAATTTCCCTAATGTTGGAAATGAACTATATCTGAAGCGGATTAAAAGAAGCAACAACCATCAGATTTGGGTGTAATATAATAATGTCTTATCTGACTGGTAAATTTCATATGAACACAAACTGAAATGGGAAAAACAACACTGGAAGTCAGGTTGGCATCAGAGTTATTTAGATGACAATAAGTACTTTTGATTGGTTAACTCCGACCATATAGTGACCTAGAAGTCAGATGAACAACTTTCCAACTCAGGATATTGGATCTTCATGAATGTAGGGTCATGCTAATAGTGCCTAATCTTTGCCCAGGACTATTAGTACAATCAGAGAAAACCAAAGAGCTGAACAGGTCTGGTAATTAACTCATTTCTAAGACTTGTTTTCATGTAAAAATGTCTTGCTTCTGTAATTAGTCTTGTTTAAATGTGAGCATGAATGGTTGTGGCAGATGGAATAGGCTGTCTTAGGGCAACCTATCCCTGTGACCCTGAATTGGATAAGTTGATTATGAAAATTGATTGATTGATCAAATAAATGAAATCATCCACTTAACATCGGGTTTCTTAATTTGTTATAAAGAAATAAAATGAAAAGTTTTACCCTACTTAAGATGTAGACTAGATGAAGTCATTGTAACCATATCTCATCTCAAACTCAGTCCACTTCAAACTTCACAGCCTCCTCTAATCCTAACACATTTTGTATTCACATTTTTTCCAAGGGGAAAAACTCTCATTGAATTCCATTGGATTTATCCGGCTCCATTACGATGTGTGATGCTATACAAACCAGATGAGCTGGGTCTTCTCCACAGCATGAGAAAAGAGCCGACAGAAACAGCCGTGTATGTTTAAAACATGCCTCGCCGGCCTCAAACCAGGACCCGACTACTCTCTCTTATCTTCTCCACTCTGCTTTGGCTGGACTAATAGCTTTAGACAGTATAATTCTCTAAGAGTGATTTGTTCCTTGCAAAGTCCACATCAGAGAGCCGGCTGAAACACGAGAGCAGCAAATAATCTGCTGCATGAACATAAATTGTGTATTGGGCGAAACAATGCGTCCAGACTGAGAAACGTCAAGTATCTGTACAGCTCGCAAGAGCTGGTGCATGTGACCGAATTCATTTCAAGAAAAGAATCCTTGCAGACGTTTCTGTGGTTGCGTGCTCAAGTGTAGCCCTCAACCATCACAAATCATTTCTGATATTCAAATACTGTCATGCCAGGTTTGTCTATTTGATTTTTTCCCCCTGTTTGAGAAATAAACTACTACTTCAGTTTTTGTGTGTATGTACACAGGCGTCCTACACTGACTTGTTCATATTTGCATTAGTGAACAGGCAAATTGTACTTGCAGAATGGTGGACACTTTAGATTTTAATGCAGTAAAGAATGAAGGTAAGTCGAGGAAAATAAGGTGGAGAGATGACTTAATGTGAGAAGAAAACAGTAAGAAAGGGTGGGAAAGGGCAGGAGGCATAATGTTAAAAAGATGAAAAACAGGACAAAAGGCCAGATGTTTACAGTTAACCAGGAGAGGTAGAAAGAAGAAAGGAAGGAGCAAACTTACTGCCCCTCACCTCCTCTTCTTTTTCTAACTTATCCGAAGTACGGCTGGCTGGTTAAGTCTTCTGCTGTCACCTTCTTTTTATCTTCCCACTGCACCTCCATCCTCAGATCTGTCCCTCCATCCCTCCATGTGTACCTTCATCTTGGATCAATTCTCAAACCCTCAATCACCAGCCTTGCTCTCTTTCCCAAACCAGGTTATGTGCTTGTGGCCACAAATCTCTAGATTATATAGTTCTATCCTTCATCTCTCTCCCACACATCCCTCTCACACTCTTTCACTCTTTTCTTTCATTTGATGCCGGCTCTCCTTCCACCACTGTCACTGATCTATGTTTATTTAGCTTTCAAGTCCTTCTTCCTTCCTGTGCTTCCACATCGTACACACTTGCTCTCGGTTAAGGACCATGCACTTGTAATTCAATGCTTGTGTGTGGATGCTGTGTATTTGTGTTTCCATAAATGTCTGTCTTCACTAAAGAGTTTGTCCAAATTGCACAGTGCTCTGACTGTGTAATAGACTGGAGCAGCAGAAGTAGCTGTAAGTGGACCAGACTCTCCCCCGCTTTCTCCCTTTCGGTCACGCCTCCATTAGACTTACTGAAGCTAACGCAGCATAATCCCACACAAGCACACCATTTCATGGTAAATCAGCAGGAGAAATGTTCGATTTCATGCAAGCAATTCACTCTGCAGGAAAAACAGAGGGAGACTGTAATGCGAACCGTGCAGACACAGACTGTGAACAACTGTTGTGTGTGCATCAGTTTGTGTTGAATACAGGGATGGAAATAACACTGTAAGGGAAGGTCAAGCTGCTTGATCGCTTCCAAAACATCTGTCAGCGCATCCATGAGGAAGTTCAAATGATAATTCAGTGAGAAAAAGCTAACTTACACAAAACATGAATGAACGCAAATATTTACAACCCTCCCAAATACTGCCAGTGCTTAAAAACTGTGAGACCACCAAAGGGATTTCTGATGTGTCTGACAGACAGAACATGTGTTTAAAGTGTTGGAAAATGTATTAGCTGCATCTTATCCATCACATTCTGTCCATTGTAGTTTGATGTGTGTGTGTGTGTGTGTGTGTGTGTGTGTGTGTGTGTGTGTGTGTGTGTGTGTGTGTGTGTGTGTGTGTGTGTGTGTGTGTGTGTCATTGGTGCCTTAGTTATTCTGAAGGTGTCCTTTGGCAGTGGTGCATGATGCACGTGGTTATAGCATAACATCACTGACAGTGCTGTCTCTCCCAACGTGTAATTCTTCAGTGAGGAGACAATGACCTCGTCCACCCCAGCTGTAAAACTCAGAAACTCTTACTTGTTATCATCTATCGTCCACCCGGGCCTTACACAGAGTTTCTCTCTGATTTCTCAGACTTTTTATCTGATTTAGTTCTCAGCTCAGATAAAATAATTATTGTGGGTGATTTTAACATCCATGTAGATGCTAAAAATGACAGCCTCAACACGGCATTTAATCTGTTATTAGACTCAATTGGCTTCTCTCAAAATGTAAAAGAACCCACCCACCACTTTAATCACACTCTAGACCTTGTTTTAACATATGGCATAGAAACTGAACATTTAACAGTGTTTCCTGAAAACCCTCTCCTGTCTGATCATTTCCTGATAACATTTACTTTTACAATAATTGATTACACAGCGGTGGAGAGTAGACTTTATCACAGTAGATGTCTTTCTGAAAGCGCTGTAACTAAGTTTAAGAATATAATCCACCCACTGTTATCATCTTCAGTGCCCTGTACCAACACAGAGCAGAGCAGCTACCTGAACGCTGCTCCAACAGAGGTCGATCATCTTGTTAATAATTTTACCTCCTCACTACGTACGACTCTGGATACTGTAGCTCCTGTGAAAACTAAGGTCTCAAATCAGAAGTACCTGACTCAGACCTGAATCAGAACATCTTACTATTATCACTGATTGAAGAAAATAAGAACAACCCCAGGTTTCTCTTCAGCACTGTAGCCAGGCTGACAAAAAGTCAGAGCTCTTTTGAGCCAACAATCCCTTTAACGTTAACTAGTAATGACTTCATGAACTTCTTCACAAATAACATTTTAATCATTAGAGAAAAAATTACCAATAATCATCCCACAGATGTAATATTATCTACAGCTACTCTTAGTACCATTGATGTTAAGTTAGACTCTTTTTCTCTAATTGATCTTTCTGAGTTAACTTCAATAATTTCTTCCTCCAAACCATCAACGTGTCTTTTAGACCCCATTCCTACAAAACTGCTCAAAGAAGTCCTGCCATTAATTAATGCTTCAATCTTAAATATGATCAACCTATCTCTAATAATCAGCTATGTACCACAGGCCTTCAAGCTGGCTGTATTAAACCTTTACTCAAAAAGCATCTCTAGACCCAGCAGTCTTAGCTAATTATAGGCCAATCTCCAACCTTCCTTTCAGGTTTCAGAGCTCATCACAGCACAGAAACAGCTTTAGTGAAGGTTACAAATGATCTTCTTATGGCCTCTGACAGTGGACTCATCTCTGTGCTTGTCCTGCTAGACCTCAGTGCAGCGTTCGATATTGTCGACTAGGGATGGGTACCGGTGTCCGGTGCCATGATGGCACCGGTTCTGACATAAACAGTAGTAACCAGACCGAAAAGCAGCGCACACTTCGGTGCTTTATTTCGGTGCTTTTTTTTCCGGAGCTGTGATACACTTCTAGCCAATCATTTTACGTTTCCGAGGATAGTAGGCGGGTCCAGGTACGTACGTTCTTTTAGAGCAGAGCTACAGATTAAAAATGCCCAAGGCGAAGCGGTCAAAAGTCTGGCTGTACTTCACAGCAAAATATGCAAACTCAGCAGCAACAAGTGCTTTAAGCTGATACTGTGATACTGTCAAAGGAGGTAACACCTCGAATCCGATGAAACACCTGGCGACGCAATGCGCTGTATTTGATAGCTTGCTGCGAGACCTCACACCGAGCGCATCTACTGCGGGTGGGTTGCCAGTTATCAGACCCGGAGCAACATCCCCCAAAAACACGAAGAGGAGAGTCCTGGCCCCTAGCCCTGCCAGTGTAGCAGAAATGATGAGGATGATGATGCAGCAGCAGCCGTTCTTCTCTGCGTGAGTAGCTTAATGTTGTTCGTGTGTAATTTACGTTGAGTAGGCTAACCACGTTATTACATTAATGCATGTAAGGTGAACTAGCAAACATCATCATAGCTACATGCGGCTGTCTTCTTGTTTGATGGCAGATACTCCCTTCACCCTGGCCAAAAAGGCTAAAATGACCAAAGAAAAAGAGGGAAACAGCTAAACATGAGAGGTTTTTGGATAAAGTTTGTGTTTTTTTCCATTGTTTAAGCACTGCTTCCAGCCAAGAGTGATACCATATATGCCCTATAGCTGCAGAAAAGGCTAACATTGTTATCTTTTTACAAAAACCAGCTGAACATGAGAGGTTTTTGGACCAATTTTGTGTTCTCCATTCTTTAAGCACCGGTTTGAGCACCGTTTGAGCACCGGCACCGTTTCAAAAGTACCGATTTGGCACCGGTATCGGATAAAACCTAAACGATACCCATCCCTACTGTCGACCATAATATCCTATTAGAGCGATTAGAACATGCTGTAGGTATTACAGGTACTGCACTGCAGTGGTTTGTATCATATCTATCCAATAGACTCCAATTTGTGCATGTAAATGGATTATTATTACTATGGGGAACAGAGCTTTCAGTTGCTCTGCTCCCCAGCTCTGGAACTCTTTTCCTCCTGCACTAAGAAATATTGACTCCCTCTCCATATTTAAGACACAGCTCAAAACACATCTGTTTAAACTGGCTTATTCGCTTTATCTGTTGTCATGCTCTGTTTTATAATTTTAACTTATTTTATGTATTTTATGACTACTGTTCCTTTTATTAATTGTGTTTTTTGTAAGTCGACCTTGGGTTTCTGAAAGGCGCCCTCAAATAAAATGTATTATTATTATTATTATTATGCTTCCCTTAGGCAGCATCACTAGAAGACATACATTTTCACTGCTATGCTGATGACACCCAGCTCTATCTGTCCATGAAGCCAGATAACACACACCAATTAGTTAAACTGTAGGAATGTCTTAAAGACATAAAGACCTGGATGGCCGCTAACTTTCTGCTTCTTAATTCAGATCAAACTGAGGTTATTGTACTCGGCCCTGGAAATCTTAGAAATATGGTATCTAAGCAGATTCTTACTCTGGATGGCATTACCTTGGGCTCCAGTAACGCTGTGAAGAACCTTGGAGTCATTTTTGACCAGGACATGTCCTTCAACGCACATATTAAACAAATATGTAAGACTGCTTTCTTCCATTTGCGCAACATCTCTAAAGTTAGAAATATCCTGTCTCAGAGTGACGCTGAAAAACTAGTTCATGCATTTATTACTTCCAGGCTGGACGACTGTAATTCATTATTATCAGGATGTCCAAAAAACTCCCTGAAAGGTCTTCAGTTAATCCAAAATGCTGCAGCAAGAGTCCTGACAGGGACTAGAAAGAGAGCAGATTTCTCCTGTTTTGGCTTCCTGTTAAACCCAGAATTCAAAATCCTGCTCCTCACATACAAGGTCTTAAATAATCAGGCCCCATCTTATCTTAATGACCTTGTAGTACCATATCACCCTATTAGAGCACTTCGTTCTCACACTGCAGGCCTACTTGTTGTTCCTAGAGTATTTAAAAGTAGAATGGGAGGGAGAGCCTTCAGTTTTCAGGCCCCTCTTCTGTGGAACCAGCTTCCAGTTTGGATTCAGGAGACAGACACTATCTCTACTTTCAAGATTAGGCTTAAAACTTTCCTTTTTGCTAAAGCATATAGTTAGGGCTGGACCAGGTGACCCTGAATCCTCCCTTAGTTATGCTGCAATAGACGTAGGCTGCCGGGGATTCCCATGATGCATTGAGTTTTTCCTTTCCAGTCACCTTTCTTACTCACTGTGTGTTAACAGACCTCTCTGCACTGAATCATATCTGTTATTAATCTCTGTCTCTCTTCCACAGCATGTCTTTATCCTGTTTTCCTTCTCTCACCCCAACCAATCACAGCAGATGGCCCCGCCCCTCCCTGAGCCTGGTTCTCTTGGAGGTTTCTTCCTGTTAAAAGGGAGTTTTTCCTTCCCACTGTCGCCAAAGTGCTTGTTCATAGGGGGTCATATGATTGTTGGGTTTTCTCTGTATCTATGAAGCGCCTTGAGGCGACTTTTGTTGTGATTTGGCGCTAAATGAATAAAATTGAATTGAATTGAATTGAGTTGAACGACTGTTTTCTAGTTGTGCCAAAAAGAAAAAGGGATTTGAACCTGGGGGCTTCATCAAGGCACCAGTTTGAAAAGACACCTTGCAGCAGAATCAAGGAACTTCATAGTTATATAATTATAACAGACTAACAGTCTGTTTTCATGTCCTGGATTGACTGGGAAAATCGTGTTACAGCTAATCCACTAAATCCATTTGCACAATACATGACGAGAGACATGGCACAAACACAGACAAATAAACCCACACACACACCCTTAACCAACTTCACACAGTCTTTTAAATGGCAGCCAACAACCTCCACTGAGGAGTGAAAACTCTGGTGATGATGATCAAATGAAAAGTATGGGGAAACACAACATGAGACGTTGAGTCAAACTGAAAATGAGGTGGTATAACAGCATTTCCTGATGTTCCTACAAAAATCATTTCACAATTTCAATTGTAGTGTTTAATGTCCCTCCACAAAAGCTTTCAGGACATGTCCTTGCCACTTTAAAAACTTTGGGCTAGATAAGAAAAATTAAAAAAAAAAGGTGATGGATATCATTGTGCTCGTGTGATTTTGTTCCATTGTTACTTGAAAAACACGGTTGCATTTGATGAGCTGTATTGTTGTAATGGTCCCTTATCTGGTATTAAAAAATGGACAACAACAAATCTGTAATGTGACTTCCAGCTTTTTGCATTTGGTCCAAAATCCATTTTCTTTGTTCTCCTGTGATCAGAATGTGTTTAACAGTCGCAATTTTGAGGAGGAAGATTTATGTAGTTTGTACATTAGCCAGTCGTCCCTAGTGCTACTCTTAATTACTGAGTTTAAGAAGCTTTCGCTTTTCCACACCACAATTAATTAACAGTTTCTGTTCATGCTGACAGCTAAATCAGACATAAGGCCTGCGCTGGAAATTGTACCAAAGAGGAATTAATCATGTTTACGAGCAGCCCATAAATAAGCCCCTGCCTGCATCATCAGAGCAATTCAGTGTTGGGGGAAGCGTGCATTTATATGAGTGTTTAAGTGTGCTTGTGTGGGACAGAGAAAAATAAATGTATTTTGTGTTTGTGGAAGAGGGAGGGCAGAGAATCAGAAAGGGAAGCCAACATGGAGACAGAGCAAAA
The DNA here is from genome assembly GCF_057382185.1 of Mchenga conophoros. NCBI lineage: Eukaryota > Metazoa > Chordata > Actinopteri > Cichliformes > Cichlidae > Mchenga > Mchenga conophoros. The sequence continues at coordinate 3,637,589 of NC_140547.1, read as the reverse complement.
CAGACAAACAAACAGACAGGAAAACTCACTGAAGCACCAAGTGGGAGGCAGTAAAGGGGGAGAGGGGAAGAAAGCCCAGTGATAGGATATGGGAATTAATTCCTCTATGCTGCCAGTGGTTTTGGAGGTGGAAGGCAGAGTCTGGATAGCATGTGGCGGAGGAGGTTGCAGTAATGCTGGCCAGTAGCTCCTCGTCTAGTTGGCCTTGACTTGGAGGGATGCTGGCTGTGACATCAGAGACCGGGCATTTAACTACTCTCATGAGACTCTAATTATTTCATAAATCTGACATTTAGGCACTCGGTGCTGTTGATTTGAGCCTCAGCCAGGGCTTAGAGTATGTTTTTACAATCTCCTTAATTTATTAACAACCTTGATTCATTTTTCTGTATGTGTGTGTATGCGTGTGCACGTGTGTGTGTGAGAGAGAGAGAGAAAATCACAGACTAAGAGCGTATGGAGAGAGACCTAGGTGAAAGTTATTGAGCTTACCAGCTTTGCTTGTATGTATTTGTGCACCCCATCAAACAGGAGCTATAATATGATAAATCTTGCACAGGACCAACAGGGAATTAAATATGACCACATCTGCTGCCCATATGAAATTAATCGTTCATGTAGCTGAGACACATATTTCATCTACCAGTTTTATTTTGCCCTGTCACATTCTTGGCTGGTCCTTTATCTTGGAATTGTCTTTGTTAGATGTCTAAATGTCTGACTCTCCACAACCAAACCACCCTTTTGCATAAAATATCATCAGAATCTAAAGTATGCATATCAACAAACAGATGTAAATGTCTCAGCTCTCTTCTCATGCACAGTTTCCTGTGTAATAAAACGTACAATTAAAAACAAACAAACAAACCTGTGGCTTGCTTTGCTATCCATCCTCACAAGTGAAAACCTGATGCTATATACCATCATACATGTACAGTATATATTATTTCTTTTGTCTTGATTTCTGTTTTTCGTGCTTGTGCGGCACAGACAGTTGCTTACACTTCACATCTGTATTCATCTGTATTCCTACAGCCTCCCAGGGAAAGTGCTTGGTATGAAGAAATCCAATATGATTAAGACTATTATTGCTGCCTCTAATAGTTTTAGCGCTCATACCCTCTATTAAGGAAAACATTGGGTTTGGACCAGCGCAAGTTTCTGGCAAAGGGGATCAGTCTGTGGGAAGTAACCACAGTTGAGTATGTGTGTATACGGTAGGTATGAGTTCTACATATGTAAGCACATATACACGTGTCCCCCCTACATCTTTCTGGATGTATTCGAAACAGCGAGCGCGTGTTGGTGTACGCATCTGCAAAGCCCTCAGTGGCTTAAAAGCAGACTTGGTCAGCCGTGCTGAGGTTTTGTGGTCACTTTAACCAAGAGATCACATGTATGTGGCTTTAAATGGGCCACAAATCATCAAAGAGGCCACACCGATAGAGAGGAATGTTGAAGCAGACGGGAGGAGTACTGGATAAACAAGATTACAACTTCTGCACTTTGTCTTCACTGGAAGGCAAATAATAAAACCCTTGGATGAAATGGCTCATAGCAGAGATTAGTACAACGTATAGTGTTACACCTTTGAGTAGGAGTCAAAGTCACCAGTTTGGTTTTCTGCTTTTTGGGGGGTAAAAATGAGTGAAAATCAACTAAATACATCATATTTGTTCAGCTTAGGAAACAATTTCAGTTAATTTTCTGCCATTTATCAGTGTTCTTAAGTTTAATATCAATCTTAAGGCCTGTTCACACCAGGAAGCTGAGCTGCTAAAATCACTGAACCAAGTAGTCAGTTTGACCCTAGTCAGTCACAAGAGCAAACAGAGATTCTCCCAAAATGTTGATTCTAGTCCAGATGAATGATGCGTTTTCCTGAAAACGCTACTTCCAGATGAAGCTAATCAACTTTTTGGGATTTCCTTACCTGGATGATTGAGCATGCATCAAAACAGAGATTCTCTTTACCTGTGCATACACATTCATTAAAAATATTGAAAATGGACTGTTGTAGTCATGTAACAAGCATCGAAAGCTTCGCTCATCTCTTTTCCCCTAAAATGTCATTCCACTGAAACATGTTTTCTACTGAGATAGCTTTTCTGATAGCACCATGTCTCATACACTTCTCAAACACACTCAGTCATACCATCAGCTAAGCAGAGGAGATTGCATTGAGCCCAAGTTAATTCTGGACTCCTCACTGCTGCTTATCTGTGACCAGAGCACAGTCCAGATAGACTTGACATGGGCAAAAACACTGACAATGACCATAGATGGGTGTCACGAATTGTCTACACTTATATCCTAGAGCTGCTAGTTTTCATTTTGTAGAGAGAAAAGAAGTGTTGTCCCTTTTCTAGGATGCATTAATGAGATCATCCTGCAAAAAAGGAATCTCAACCTGGTTTGGTTTCATTGTGTGGCTACAGCTGAAAGTCTAGGTTATGAGGCTAACGCAATTAGCCATAAGAAATCCACACGCAATATTTAGAGTATAGGCAAATATCCTTAACTCATAGAAACATGGAACTATTTCTCTTTAAAAGAACACCATGAGAAATAAAAATCAGACCTTATTTTCTTTGAATACTCTGCCCAAGTGGCAAATAGTAATGTTGCACATATGTTACATTAGGTATTTATAGTTAATTGACATATTGTTGGATTTTTATTTATTTATTTATTTAGTTTCATGGGAGCACAGTTTTGCCTTTTTATTTGTATTTCCATGTTAAATTTATGCTTTTTTCCCAGATTTGTTACTGTGACATTCAGATTTTTGCACAGTGTATAAATCTGTCTGTTCCCTTCAAGCACCTTTGCTGCTATGACCTTTTTAAAATACTCCAGGGGGGTATGAAGACCATGTGGAGGTGTGACACCCGGTCCACTAAATGGGCACTCAATATTTACTTTTTCAAGAAACTTTCCTTGGGAGGTTACAGTTTGTTAGCCAGGGTTTATTTTCATCTGTGGTACTTAAATCACTAAATCTATTTGAGATAAACAAATGCATAAATAAATAAAATTACAGCAAATTAGGACACACTCGTATTCGTTTTAACTACCAAAGCTGAAGTATAAAGTATTTTATAAAGTATATTATGAAAAAATTAAGTACTTTTGACAACATTTCATAAATTTTTCTTGCATTTGTTTATATATGCTTCAAATTGCACAGCCCTGCACTGGAAGTGATGGAAATTCATCCAGTGTTACATGACTGCATCGTGTTCCTTAGATGACCCTTGGGGACTTAATGAGTAATGAAGTAAGTGAAAGACTAAACTGTATAAGGAATATTTTCCAGATCATTTGTGACATTTGTGTCACCATGGGCTCTTATGGGTTAGCTTTGTGGTGTATCATTTGCTATTTCAAATTACAAAATATGTTTTTCTTTAGTAAACTGGGAGGGATTGGGAAATCTTTTGTTCTTTCGGGGGAGGGAGAGCTGAAGTTAGTTCTCACAAGTAAAGCAACTAATAGAACTAGGAAAACACATTTTTTGCCAAATAGTGCTCTATGTATGCCTTTGCTCTAAAGGAGGACAGGTAAAGTCCCCAATTTGGTCGCAAAACTGAAGCTTGTGTATTACAAAATAATAAAGGCATTATGACAAACACAACAACAGAATAGTAATTGGTTAAAAAAACAGGGAAACATTCCCACAGACACATCACAGGTAATGGGCTAAATTTCAGGGCACAGAAAAGAATTTCCTATCAAAGCTGCTGTGATTTTCTGGAGCTGTTTATTTGCCTTATTTTATCTTAAGACATCATTTGCCCTCCCTGTGTTTTCCCCATATTTTTGTCTGAACCTAATCTTTGCGTATTATCATTTATTTATATGTATATATGCATTACTGGCATTGTCTAAACATACAAGAGTCTCTTTTTCCACATCAAGCTCTCAGCTCTCATCTCACCACACACCCTGCTGGGCCAAAGCCTATCTTAATTAACACTGGGATTTTACTAGATAATTGTTGGTTTAGTAGGACCTACACGCTGGTTTTGACAGTAATTAAGTGTTGAAGTTGAGGCTGGGGCCCCGGCGCGTTAACTAAAACGAGAACGTGTCAGAAAAAGATGATGTTATCGACTCAGGATTAACTGAAAACGATATCTGTCACGGTCAGTTGAGTAGAAATTGAGCCAAATCAAGCAGTGGCACAGTCTGTGTGTGTTTATATGTTCTCCTGCATGCCTGGGTCTGGGCCAGTGACCCAATCGTTAGTGTGGTTATGGGTGAGTAGCCGTGGTTTCAATGGCTCCACACAGACACATACACACAAGGGGGTTGCTGACAGATGCTTTACACAGTTCAGGGTTACAACAGAAGAATAGAAAAGAATGACTGTACCCTGTCCACCGCCACCATTGTTGTGAAAATACCATAACAGGCAATTCAACACACACTGGTATAAACATACATGCACATTCAAACAGATGCTGCACCTCAACGACTGTTTAAAAAGCCCATTGAGAGAGACTGAAGTTTACATTTAGAACAAAAGGGACAAGTTAAAGAACGTGTACCATTTCAAAATAATATCCGCCCTTCTTTTTTCCTAATCACTTTAGGTCACTAACATTTTCTCTACTCACCCCTGGGCTCTCTATCCTCTCTGCCCACATAACCTCCCCCACTCTCATCAGCACCCCCACCTGGTTCATTTCAGGCCGGGCTGGCAGTGGCTATGGAAACGTTCCAAGAAGGTGGCCGAGTCAACAGAGAGCCACAGAGGCCCTTCTCTCAACCTTAGTCTTTGGGGGGTGAGATGGTGGAGTGAGGCAACCTCAACTCCCTGAATGAACGAAGAGGAAAGGGTGAGAGCAGAGAAAGTGTTTGTTAGATTTTAAAGAATTATGGAAAACTAAATGTTTTGTTTTTGCAATGCTGGCTCATGTTACTTTTAAGGTGATTTGAACGACCTCAAAAACGCCAAATCATCAGGGTTAAAGCTCTTGGCAAAAACGTAGGATTTCCGTATTAGAGAATGTGGCTTATGGTGTATGTCAGTGCTCACCTCAAGACTGAGTTGTTTCCCTTTTCACAATTTGTCATTTCCCGCAAAGAGACTTTGTATGACCTACATTAAGTTTAGTATCTCTGTGGAAATTGATTGTAAAAATACACTTTTTCTGTATTTTGTATATTTGCAGGAAATGAAAATAAGCACAATTTTAAAGTGACACACACTCCATTATATCCATCCATCCATCTGCTTAGTTGTAATTGGATCAGGCTAAGTAGGTTATTTCAGACGTCTTTCTCCTCGGCAATGTTTTCCAGTTCGTTTTGCAGGATCCCAAGATGCTCCCAGTTCAAGCTCAGGGTCTTGTCTCACATGGAGCAGACTAGTAAGCCACTAGGCAGATGTCACGAAGAAGGCATCCAGATCATCAAGCTACATCAGCTGGATGCTTTCAATGCAAAGCACCTCAGCCCACTGTCAGATCTCCTCACACTTTCTGTCACTTTCACAGGGCTGACTGCTCTCACTGAAAATTCTCCCTGCTCGTTTCTGCAACGGCATTCTTAGATTGAATACAGCTCATGGCTATACTGTAGATGAAAAGAAATCAGTCTTCAGTAAAACAATACCCATGATTTCATGCTAACATGGTAACCTAACGTGGCTGAACTTTATATCTCTGGTTGTTATTGAAGTTTACATATCCCATGGGAGGGACATCTCATCACATGGACATCAACTGAAAATGTAGGTGAGGACAAGACCAAATGATTAAGTAGGAGTAGGGAGAAGAAAAAAACATGTAACACTTAACTCTCTGGTGCTGAGGGTAAAATAGCCCGTGTCCATTAACACGCATACAGCACGAGTGTGACTGCTACAAGTGTATATCATAATTATCAGTGTCAGTGTTAGAATTCACTTTGTCTCGCAAATACACACATACATAAATAGAGCGGAATCTCGCGATGGGTGATACGGACACATGTTTATCATTGAGGGGATTGGTTGGATTCCTTTCATCTGAAAATGGCTGCCTGTTCCCTCGCTCCAGACCTGACCTCTCAGCTGCCTTTATCTTCCTCTTGCTGTCTGTCGGTCTCTCCCACTTTCTCTTGAGCGCTCTCCTGCTTTCTGTCTCTTACATTCTCTTTAGTACCCTCTCACTTTATCTCTGTCTTATTTTTTGAGGTTTTTTTTCCTCTCCAGTGTCTAATTCTGACCCTTTAACCTGAATCTGACTTTACGCCTGTTTTATTCGTCTTCATGTATTTCATTTTGTGTCTCTTCCACTCGAGTCTAATCCATCTGCTTTTCATCTGAGGCCAGATAGATGAGAAGAGAGAGAAGCTTGTGGTTAAGGCAATGATGCAGTTAAGTGGGAGGTGTATGTGTGTGTGTGTGTGTGTGTGTGTGTGTGTGTGTGTGTGTGAGGGAGGGGGTGTTATCCCTTACATTTCCAATCAGATTCCTAAATATTATTATCCCTGACTGATTGATGCCTGTAGACAATACGCCTGTGTGATTGTGTGTGTGCAATTTACCCATCATCTTGGAGTGTGTTTATGTAGGTGCATTCCTGCATGCATGTGTGTGAAGAAATAAGTGAGTTATTAAGCTTCACCAGGGATGTTTGCCTTCTCATAATAAATGCACACAGATATTTGGCACGCTCCAACACCAACCCCCAACCCTCGCACACACACATGCACACAGCAGTTCTCAGTGCGATGAGCTGTCAGTCCCTGTTAGGCTTGGCATTCTTGTTAGCACGCGGTTTAGATCCCCTTTCAGAGGAGCTGAACTCAGGACCTTTCCCCCTCAGCACTTCCAAAGAGCGTTAGACGCCAGTGCTGGCAGAAAAGCAGCGAACATGAAGGAAAGAGGACAGACAGGAAGTGAGAGCCAACGAGCTCTCATGATATCGGAGAGTTTGTATTTAATCATTTGTTGAAATAGCTTCCATTCTGCGTGAGTTTTACAATTCCTGGTGTTCAGTCACAGTCTCAGAGCCCACTTCCATTTTCTGCTCAACTAATTGTGTCTTCACCCAAATTGCTGCAAGTTCACCCTTGAGTATATCAAAGGCCAGAGAAAGAAATGAAGCTTACCAAAGCACATTTACCTTATGAATAATGTTACCTTAAGTTTCAATTACATTCTTTCCAAATGAGCCCCTGAAGAATCCACTGCTGATTAAAAAGAATTTATTTGTGTTTCTCTGGGAGACAAAGTGGACTAGAGTTCCTTTTTACAAGAGCCAGATCAGCAAGTCCACCTGGGTGGGCAGTGGTACCCTAAAAAACCTGAATCCAAACCAGACGTCCTTCAAAATGATTTCATCCACAGTTCCTCGTGCACTGATGACTGCGAGCGATCCAAGATAAGCATCTGATTTGCGAGAAATGTGATTCAATTGAAGGGAACATCTACCATCCCACAGACGTGCCCAAAAATCTTTCCAAAACTTGGCACGCTCCCAAACAAAAAAAAAAACAACAAAATCCCATCTCCACAGTCAAAGCTGAGCCCAAGTGAAGACAAATGGAATTCCTGAATCAACTTGCAGACTAAAATCAGACCTCGCGTTCCGAATCTCTCTGTGGGTAAGGTGAGGCGTGAAGAGATTTGAGGGCTTTGAGGATTCAGGATTCTTTATTTTTTCACACATAAATTGAAATAATAGGATACTGACAAAATTCCACAAACTGATGGATTCAATTTTGTGTTGTGATGTCGAACCCCCCCAAAAAGAATTGAGTTAATTTCCTTTAAAGCCCTAAACCTATCAATTTCTACAATAAGTGATTTAGTAAACACCAGATAACACTCCTTACTATGCACAACACAAGTAATATGGAGAGTAAGAAATTTAGAAATGGTTGCATAAAAATCTTTGGAAACTAAATATAAAGGTAGAATTACATGAAAAGCAAAGAACAACAGTTCAGAAAACTTAACAAAGTTTCTGTTTAAGAATCTGAAAAATCAGAAACCAAGAAAAAACAAAGACAACTTTTTCACTTTTAGTTTTCTTTCTTTAGCATTTTGACTTCTTCCTGTAAATTTATGTAGTTTGATTTTTTCCCATCCTCTTTCCCATCTTCATCACTCTAATCTTCTCTTCACACGGTTTCCAAGGAGCATTCCCGCTTTTGTTTGAGTCAGGGGCCATTTTATGTAAACACCAGCAGGGATGAGGTAAGATAGTGTAGTTTGTGTAGTACTGTATATATGACCCGACCAGTTCCTTTCTTCAGAAATCCTCTTCTGATAAACATAAAAAATGGATTCTGGCTGTCTTTCAGTTTTTAAACATTTGGAATGAAGCAGTACGCTTTTCCTCAAATATGCCGTTTTATGACACAAAGGTCAATTAAATAGTTTCCAGATTCATTTGTTGTTCCTTCTTCTGTCTTATATCATTTGTAGCATTTGGACTCAATAGCTCATTATAAAAATCTATTGATCATGTTCCAATTTCATGACTTTTTAAATGTTTCTTGCAGAGATGCATGACGCAGATTCACAATTAACAATGTTCTCATAAACAACAGCAATTCCATCACTGCTCCTGTTTGTATCCAGAACTATAATTAGTGGGCGATGTTTCAATCACCTGTTAGAAGCATGCAATCCAGTTTGCTGCTAATAATGATATCATTAATAATGAAAGTGCTAGATGTAATATGGAGTGACAATGGCATTGGTGGACTGAGACAAGGTGAATGTAATGTGTACAAGAGCAGCAGGTCGTTGCTTACTGGCTTGTTGTTAGTGTCTGGTCTGTTGTTAATTATTATCTTATTATGATAAAGATGTTTGGGAACATTATAAAATGATGTATTAGCAATTGTAAACTGTGAGAAGTTCAAAGGATCAAACATTGTTGGTTCTTGTCATAAAAGGACGAGCTCCCAATGTGGTAATTTATAATGTTTACAGAGGTTCCTATCGCCACATGAGAGGCAGTTGGAATAAGTGAAAACCGATTAGGGCTGGCATCAAGATCCAGATGATGTCAGTATGTGCAAGGGATCAATGTTTGCCAAAAGCTCGGACTTCATTCTGCTGTAAGTGTTCAATTTTAGAAAGTGTTTAGCTAAAACAACTTGTTTTAGAAGTTGAAATGCTGCGCCAAGGCCTAGTATAAGATAAACAAGTAGTCTTTCGAACCGTGAATCATGAAATTACTTTAGTTCAATAATAATATGGAGCTGGAGGTTATTGTAATAGGTTCTCTTTGACAGATATGACATGAGTTTTGTCTTGCTGTAGGAAATGGTGAACTCACTATCATGAAGGAAAAGATTCGATCAAACAAAAGTTTAGTCTAACTGCAGAAAAAGGCAAGACAGTGGCACTCCTTTTGGCCATCAGACTTTCTCTTGTATTTGCATTGGACAGCACTTGTCAACAGCATATTCACTCAAGTTTAGTCTGACTGAGTGCATAACCAGCCGGCTGAACAGACATCTATAGATAGAAGAGCATCACTGGCAATTATGTCTGTGATTTCCACATAATTGAAACGTCATTTGTGTCAGTCTCAAGCAAAATACCAAGACCTCAAGAAAAATATGAGGCATGACCAAGATAAATGAGGTTGGAGTCAGAGAAAAGACCACAATGTTAAATCTGTGATCACTAATAGCACAAAGCACAGGATGAACTTGAGTCCTGCAGCTGTACAGTGACTGGGCAGCAGCGCTGCAGCAGTGGTCAGCTGGGACCTCTTGTCCAAACATTGTCGTCACTCATCCTTTCTCCATCCCTCCCATCCTTCAGCATATCCCTTCATCCATTCCCGCATCCCACTAAATACCCTGGCTGTTAGCAGGCATTAAAAAGCCATTCGCACTGCTCTCAAGTGCATAGGTTGGCCGTCACCACGACTCACTACAGAGGCTTTGACGGGCTCTGGCCTCTCTCTCGCTCTCTGTCTTTCTCTAACTCTCTTCCTCTATGTCTCTCATGCGTTCTCCCCTTTGCATTTTGGCATCTGATAAAATAGCCTTGTGTTTCCATTCCAACACTCACTCGCTCTCCATGAGCTTTTCACAAAGATCTAGCTTTCGACTGTCAACAATGGCGTGCATGCCTGCACCGCATGTCTGTCAGGCTCCTGTCGGCTGCCCCGGGCACTGACACTATTACCTGTGAGAATCAACAGCAGAAAAACCAATCAAAAACACTGGATTTGTTCATGTCAATCCAGAATTGGCTCACACGGAGAGCAGACCATATTTTCTGTATTATCAGATTGTGTTATGTTTCATAGCAACATGACGATGGAGGCCTCATCCATTAGAAACTGTTTATTGTGATGGTGTGTTCATTTGTTCATCACTGACTGATGTTTTTTTAACACTGATACGGCTTTCAGGAGGATTCAAAAAGAAATCTGAAAACGGTGCCCTGTGTTGTCCAGTACTGAAATATCACATTTCTGTTTTGGAGATTGTGAGTGAACTCTTTCGTGGAGAGCTGGAGACTCTGCGTCAGTCATCTCTATCAGAGGATAGGGGGTCTGTAAATACAGTATTTCTAAAGCAATTTATAATTCTAATGATTTATAATATATGTGCTAATCTAAAAATATGAAATAAAAAAGTAATAAATGACAGAAATAGCAACTAACTCTGTCTAACAACAGTGAATTCACAGTCTGGACTAAACTACCAGTTTAGCAGGTTTTAATGACATTAAATACATCATTTGCAGACGCTTTTCAGTTCACTATAATAGCAAAAATAATATGTTTTATATTGATATAAAGCATTATAAGGAATATGACGAGCTGTCCTAAAAAGAAACGAGTAGAACGTTTTCCATTCTAGTAGCCGTTAATACACTAGACATTTAAAACATGTGTAAATAATTTCTGAACAAGTTAAAACGCCTTTTTTTAAACTCCTGTAAGTAATGGCTTATTAGAAAGAAGTCTCAGAAAAAAATAACACAATCCTACACTATAAGACAAATGTGGATTTACACAAACTAGACACTTCTAGCTATGAAAGGGAATATACATGTAAAGGGTTTGTTTTTTTAAGGGTAAAATACTATGGCCACCCACACTTGGTGGTATATTATGTGATGTTGTTACTACCTGAAGGCAGGTGGTTTGGCACTGAGTTGACAGGGGCATCAGAAACCAATAACGGCATGTGCTTACACATTGACTTTCTTCAGCCAAGTTAAACTCATGTATCTGAATGGGCTCGTACAGTGTGTCCATGAGATTTCTTTGCGGCTCTTATTCTACCTAACAGTCCTTGATTGTCTGTCTCCTCAGCTCAGCTCCAGGAATGCTTACTTGTGCATCATCTCTCTGTTCCCACACTCAACTTTAGCTGAGAGCAGTGCTCAATGGGGCAGTTCCTTTACATTTTTACAATGAAAAGCTGCTATTTCAGTGTCAATATTAACTTTAACTACTGGTGATGGCAATATCTCGAAATTAAATGTAGTCTCCCAGTCTACAACTAATCTTAACTTAAAAGTGACGTATCACAGTAGGACAGGGAGCCTCTGTATATATGTTTGTTATAGAATGTGGTCAAGCTGGTAATTACATACATTTTGTTTGTGATGTTAGCATGATTAATTGTAATTAGAAATAATAGTAATAGAAATTCCAGCCAGAACCTCATAGATTTGAAAAAGAAATTTTGAAATCTGTAGTTGCTGCAGGACTTAACTTGCTTTTATATAGGAATAGAACCAGAATACAACTACTTGGCAACCAGCTGAGGCATGTCACATCCCCTATTGCGTTGACTGAGTTGTACTCATTGGTGCAGAATAGTTATTTGCAAACCTTTGCCAATCTGAACGTGACTGCAGTCACACCAAGTCAGACCCCAGTTGTTTGAAGTTGGCCCGCACTTGGCAACCTGTGCAATAACTATGCAATTGAAAGTGGTCTTCCAGAAGTTGATGGTCTGGCACCCTCAAACCGCAACCCCGAGGATCTTGCACTCTCAACTCAACAACCAGGTGGTTGGTGTAATTACTTGTAATCTGTCTCTGACAGTCGAACAAATCCAGTGGAGTCACGAGGCTACCACCGATTTTTCCTAGTCGCAATGAGGTTGCCGTCCTATTTTTGTTCTCGTGTGAGTGAGCCATAACCAAAATTACTGTGGTCAGATGCCCCAAAACTGCAATGTGGTTATCCCAGAGAGGACATTGTTTCTGTGTCAAACACTGGTCCAACCGGGCCCTCTCTTGCACACCAGAAAATGTTTATCATATTACTGAAGTGAAAAATTCATATGTCCACATTTGAACGACAGTTTATTTGGCTGTGAAATGGCTGCGATGAGACAGGCATACGAAATTCACCCATGTATAAAGATGCATCGGGTTTAGATTTAAAACTCTAAAAAAGGATATAAGCTGGTATTGGGAATGAGCTGCAGACTTAATATGAAAGTTTTTAAAATACCAGGCTGATCACACAATGAACTTCTGTTGAGTTTCTGCAGTGCTGGGCTTTATGGCAGTGAGAGCAAGGCTTGTAATCTCCAGTGTGCTTAAAACCACACTGAACCTCTGGAATATATGAGTACAGTGCAGACATAATTCAATTTAGTGAATGAAAATGAAGCATTGCAAGTCTTTGTGTATGGATGCATGTGTTGGTATTATTATATGTGCGTGTAACTGTGCATAAAGACTGCCCGAGAACTCTAGACATTTCCCAAGTGCCCACGACAACAAATTTGTCTGTGACAAAGTCAACTGCCCCACCTGTTCACCATTAATATAGGTTTTACTCCATCAAACCATTTCCCACACAATCCCACATCTGTGATTCACACAAAACACACATTCACCTCCGCAGCCCCTCAGGCTGACATGTTTCCCTGCTAATCTGTTTGCACAACTCTGGTGTGACCACAGGCCAATTACACATCGTCACATGATGCACACCCACAAGAGAGCCCAAGGAAGAAAAATGAGAAAAAGAGCCACCCACTGAGAGAGACCCTCTTTGTCAGCTTCTTCCCCTTCCTACTCACCCCAAATATTCCCCTGGGCTTTTCCCTCCATCCTCACTGTCCTCTTGGTTCTCTCAGTTAAACCATCCCCTTCATCTTCTGATCTCTCGCACCAGTTTTGTGGCTGTAATTACAGCTGCCCGTCATTTAGGCTCTCCCTAAACAACGGCACCCCTCGGAGACCACAGTCCTGCTACATAAATTTGATTTCTCATCTCATTTACGTTCTGTAAACTCTGCCATATGTTTGATATTATATTTAAACTGTTCCAGTGGATGCCAAGAAAGTGTGTGCCTTGGGAAAGGTAGAAAACTTTGCTGGAAAAACGGTGCAAGTGACTGACAGGTGAAATTAACCGTGATGTGAAAGAACATTTCAGGGGGAAAAAACAATCAAAAGCAAAAATGGAGAAGAGAAAGTTACTTCACAGCAGCATCCAGTTTATTATTGTTGTCTTTTATTTTGGCACAGGGGAAGCTATCAAGTGTAGAAAGTATTCCTGTGTTACTGTTGCCGTTCTCTCTCCAGTACCACCAAATTGAGCATTTTTATTTTCCTCTTCACTCCCTCTAGTTTGAATTAGTGACATGGAGACTCCTTCGTCTCCTGACTCACTGGGTGTCCCTATCCTTTCAATTTTCTCTTTCTTCATAATCGCCTTTTCCATGCTTTTCTCTTTTTTTGCCCTTTCTCCCGTGATAAGGATTGACCGGGTCAGACGTCAGCAGCAGGGCAGCCAATTTTTATTGTATAAATATATATATATACATATATATTTATTATCCTTTTAACACACCAAAAGGACAGGAATTTCTCTATAAGCTTGCAGAACGAGAGCCAAGGAGTTCAGCAAATTATTTGGAGATTACGTTCACTTTCATCATTGTCCCAATGCTGTACTTACCTGATAGAAAAGAGAAATAATCCTCATCCATTCATGTACTTCTTAAACAGCTTAGCTTGTTAAACCCAAACTTGCAAGGGCTACCTGACTCCAGCCTGCGTCGTTATATAGAACTAAAAATGTCACATTCAACTGCAGTGTGAGGGGCACGGAGAAGAAACTGGGCCTAAGGCAAAGGAATGGGGTCATCCAGAGGGCAAGTGCAAGGCCAACCTAGTCCTTCAGTCAGTCTAACTCAGGAAAAGTTCTGTGAACTCTAACTGGAAAGATGGAACAGAGACCAAAATCTCATAGGAAAACAATATATTTATTGATCGGATGCTTATGGTCTTTGCTAAAAGCTCATTTTTGTATTTTACTGGTATAATCTATTCTAACGAGTTGCAGAATTTGAAACAGAAGCAGATAAATCCCGATGATTCAGTCTGGCTTGGAAACTACTGACAGTGCCTGAATTTTACATGTGTACACCACTACAATAAATTTGAAATGATGCAGGTGAAGTGCAGACTCTTGGTTAAATTTATGGGTGCAAATAAACCCTCTAAATGCTGTTTTACAGCTATTTCACAGGTATTGCTGCTACTTTGTACACAGTTCCCTCTTTTTTAGGGATTAATTTCCAATTGCATCATTTCAAACTGACAGTGGTGTAAGAAACTGTGAAATCTGAGTCAGCATCCAAAAATTTCACCTAACTGTATACATGGGTTCACATTACACTCAATACAGTTTTTAGTCTAATTACATAGTAGCTGTGCATCAACCTTCAGAACCCTATACCCAGGTGTGTTATAAAAATACAACTCAAAAAGGTGGTTAGCAAAGACAGACGCATATAGTCTAGATACTTTTGTTATGTGTAACAGAAAGGAACCTGGCAACAGCACTGTGAGTGGCTGAGAACAGATTTGCAATGGCGAGAAGAAAGTTTGGGCAGAAGGTAGCATTTTTCAAATTAGTGGCTAAGCTTAGTTTGACCTTTGGAGCTCAATGTTTGTGCTTTCGCTTATCTCTGGGGTAATCTATCCCTGCAAAATGTTGTTAACAACACTGCAGACCAGAGCATCTGCAGTGTTGTTAATGGTACTGGATCCTTTCTCCTGCTCGCCTGCTTCTTGTCTTTCTTTCTTTCCTGCCTGCTTGCCTTTCTGATTATCTGCTTTCTGTCTTGTCTGTTTATATACCCTCTGGTCCTTACCGCTAACTTACTTCTTGCATGCTTTTCTCTCTGCTGGTTTTGCTTCAGCTCACAGGTACTCCTCTAGAGGTGTGCAAAGGGAGTAACTGTATCCAACTGTTCAAGGGATGATAGGACTATAGGATTTATGTGCTCCCTAATAAAGTTTATGAGTGGAGCCTTGCTTCAAGAGAGCCAACTGGTCGTTTCACCTTGGCTGAGAGACATTCTCAGTCAGAGACAGAAAAAAAATAGCATTAGAATGAAATTGTTCTGTTATTTGTTTTTGTTTTTTCTGACAAAAACATTACATACATTATAATTTTATAATTTTTATTCACTACAACCCTGAACTTTTCTACACAAAACCTGACTGATGTGAATACAATGTAACAAGGGTCTCAGAAAATACACAGTCTTTACTCTGACAGCTCTGTGGTACAAAGTCTGTGAGATGTTCTCATGTTAGAACAGTGCAGGTAAATGTCTTTTGAATTCACAGAATTGAACTGTAATCATGTCCCCTGCCTCCATAATGCTAATCAGAGAGCTTGACTAGCTGACTTTTCACAGACAGGATCATTTGATGCATTATATTGTTCTGCTTAGTTTACAAAAATGCCACTGTTGTCAAAGAAAGCCGCTCACCTGCCATCTTACATCTACATTATTGAATGGAGGTAATCTTAACTCTCACAGGTCACCTACTCCCCTTGAACCAGAAAGTTGGAGTATGAAAATTGTATTTTTGCTGCATACAAATGACTGCTTTCTATATGAGACTTCTAGCAGAAGGAAATCTGTTTTACACTCCACAGAGCCAAGTGTGAATATGTGCCATGTGTGACGCGCAGTATTGCCAAAAAAAATGACGTACATGTGCCCCACAAGTCTGACTGCAAAAACACATAAAAAGCGGGACTACAAAAATATTATTTGACTTACAGGATAATGCAGGTAAAGGGTGTGAGAGTGAAAATGAGCTTGAACATGTTTTTCTGAAGGGGGGTATAGAGAGGTGAGCGTTAGAGGGGCAGGGTACAAGCAGAGCTGAAGTGCTCCACTGGGTTGTGTATAATGGGGACAGGGCGTTGGGGGTAGAAAGGAGGAATCACATTAAAACTGAGTTCAGTGAGAGGGCTCCGCTAATGCTACCTAATCCTGACAAGCCTGCATCACACAACACACACTCATACACACAGTTGCTCCCTACTGGCACCTATTTATGATTGTTGGCCACCAGTGTGTGTGAGAGGTGTGTGAGGTATGTGTGGCTGATGTCACAGGCTGACTGAGAAGCTGAATTCATCTTGGACCACCAAGTATCTGACATGGAAAGTTGCATGCCATGGCACGCTGGCAATCTATTTTTCCATGTTCACCTCTTCAGGCTGATACTGACATGCCACAATGTCCGGTTAGTTAGTTGTCAGGCACTACTGTTTTACGCTTTGCATGTGTACACAAGATATTTTTTATGTCTAATTAGATTTAAGCCCTCTGTGGCCCCCCTTTCTTCTGTGAGGGATTCTGTTTTGAAGATTGCTTTTTGGTTTTTTTGTTAACTTTTTTACTAAACTGAAACATTAATTTATTTGTGTAGACACACATGTGACACGAACCATGCCGCAGAACACAGGATTATTTGCCTAACCTAATTTGCAATGCCAATTCCTAGATGGGCATTAAAATTAGGAAGTGGTCTCTTTAAGGATGGCACTGTTCATAGCTGAAGGCATATGAGGGTCAAAGAAAAGGCTGATGGCTATAAAAACAAATGATAAGAGTCATATGTTATTCCTTTCACAGTTCCCAGATCTCCTCCCAGTTAAATATTTATGGGGGATTTGCACCACCATGTTCAAAACACCAGGAAATCTCTTTTAAGAGAATTGTTTGTGGCACACTAAAGCTACCTTTAGAGCAGGTGGTTGCCCAACACCCATAAAATCCTTGAGTTATGATAAAAATCATTATAAAATATTGTCTGAACCTTATACAACTAGCAAATCTATTTTGTTTTCTGTTTTATCCCATCTAGGCATGAAGATTAAAGATATGCATCAGGAAAGAACAGAATTATGAGAGAAATTTCTACAACGAAAGTGTAGCTTTTTGCGCTGCTCACACCCTGATCCTTAGATCTAGCAGGGTTAACCTGGTTAAACAAAGGTTATAAAACAACAATGTCCCAAAAGACAACAACATTCCAGAGGGGCCAAGTGGGTCTCTGAGGAAATCAGTCGGTCACATTCCTGTCTGTGATCAATCAGCCTCTGGCCCAGACAACCTGAGATTGACTTCAGCCACCCTGGAAACTACCTGCCCTCCCCATAGAAAGCAACCTCCAGCCTTATGAAAATCAATTTTCCCTTATTGTGGTGAGAAAATATCAAAGTTTAATATGTGTGCTTGTGAATGTTTCTTTGAGTGTACCTGAAGATTTATTGCAATTTCCACAGTTAGGATGACAAAATAATTATAGAGAAGCTGGCTATAGTGTGTGTGTGTGTGTGTGTGTGTGTGTGTGTGTGTGTGTGTGTGTGTGTGTGTGTGTGTGTGTGTGTGTGTGTGTGTGTGATCAGCAGCATTGCTCTGAGTGAAGAAGTGAAGAATGTTTCTTTGAGTGTACCTGAAGATTTACTGCAATTTCCACAGTTAGGATGACAAAATAATTATAGAGAAGCTGGCTATAGTGTGTGTGTGTGTGTGTGTGTGTGTGTGTGTGTGTGTGTGTGTGTGTGTGTGTGTGTGTGTGTGTGTGTGTGTGTGTGATCAGCAGCATTGTTCTGAGTGAAGAAGAGTGTGGAGTTTAGATGAATTCACAGTATGACAAGAGGTCTCTACAATTTACCCTGACAGAAACCCTCATTTCTCCACCAAAGGGAGAATGTGGGCGAAGGAAGGAGGGAAGGCTTTTGGCAAAATAAATTCAAAAGTATGGAAGAGCGCTTCAACCTGCCGTGCTTAACTCACTGCCTCGGCTTAGCGACAATGTGGTGGAATCATTACCTCAGGTCTCTCAGGTACTCAGAGGGAGAAGGGACGTGAACTCTGTTGGAAGCAACGAATAGAGATACTGCACCGAGTTAATAGACGAGCACATGGGTTTACAGGTTTTTTTGGTTAGACTGAAGTTAACAGTACACTGTTGATTAATGAATCTTGTTCATAAGTCCAAGTTTTACAGATCCAAGGAAAAAAATCAAACCTGGAAACACATGCGCTTTGGGGTATTCTTATTTATTTAGTAACGAGAGTTTGCTTAACTTTCTCAACTTAAAAGAAACACTGAAATTGCGGCACTTAAGTTCAGTGGATTGATTTTTGTAGCAATATTCTCCCATTACTTCTTGATTGCAGCCTGCTATTGAACACCACAAAAGAAACATTTTGTCTCGCAAAATGACTGTAAAAATACGAACCACGTACAAGAACTGTGATCTATTCTGTTGTCAAGCACGCCGCTCCTGTTTTCACATTGTCCACATCCTGCTTCTGTACCTCCCTCAGCCTACAGAGTTCTGGCCTGTACATAATTGTCTAAGTGCTTCTAGATGGCAGTGGGCGATTTGGTCATTTAGGGGCCTATTAAGTCATTAGTGCAGCAGAGGGACTGCCTTCTGCCTGCCGACAGGACCAGATGATCAGCCTGATATGTGTTGCCTTGCAGTTTTTCAACAGATTTGCGCAGGTAATTATAGCTTCAATGTAAACCACCCTCAGATGTCACGCTTAAAGAGGGAATGCACGTCACCAGCATGCTTTAAAGACAATCTCCATCTCTGCTTTTCCTCCTCCTCCTTCTCTCCTTTTTCCACTCAGCCTATGCGTTTGGATTTGTGTGTGCGGATGAGCAATAGGTGAGAAGCGGGACAACCAGAGCCTCGGGACATGTCAGAGAAAAGGATACGGAATGAAGAAGAAGGCAACAGAGACCCAAATAGAGTGAGGAGGTCAGAGGAAGTTAGAGTATAGTGCAGACAGTCATCCTCTGTGGCCAACACAATTTCTTTAAACCCAAACTTACAATGTAAATATTTGGATATGGCTAAGGTTGGTTGCTTAATTCCACCCTTTAAAGATGTGCTGTTTAGGTGAACACGGTCCAAGGAACACAAATCAAAGTATCATTCATCATTTAATATGACGCATGAGAATCTTATTTTGATTTCATTTCTGTAAACCTCGCCCAGCTTTTGGAGCCATTCATTACCCTGGGTTCTCAATATTACATTCACCGCCTATAAATGCTCATCATCTAAGTGCCACGCACAGCCAAAAACCTCAGTATCCCCACAGAAAAAGTCATTCGCCGTCGAAAGGCTGTATTTTATTTTTACCATTTCACTGCTTTTAAATCATCTTCAAAATTGCTGATTTGTATCAGTCTGAATTGGAAAACCAAACACAAATCATATTTAATATCATATAAAGTAGTAGTGACTTATGGGAAAAGTCTAAACACTGTTAAAAGGAATGTCTTTTTTTCCCAGACAGACAAAAGTTTCACTTTATGGTCGCTGTGTGTAAACTCAGCGGTTGCTATCGTGTATTTTTTATTATATGTTTGCAAGCACATGTTGGAAAATCTTAATGTCATCACTTTGCACATTATTTTACCATAAAGAAATACATTGTTGTGATACTTTGGCCATCTCCCCAGGCCTGAAAGTGCCCCACTGTGACCACAGCATGTGTGAGGCTGCAGCGTCAGCACAGCAGAAAGCCTCAGGCTGATGTCTGCTCTAGCAGAGGAATGCCACAGGAGCTGCACTGATTGAAATAGACACATCAGACTGTCACTGCATCTGTAAACAGGGCGCCTCCTAATCGGGAGGAGAACGCCTTCTTACTCAGAGGAAACTGGATTCACCAACCACCCTCCCGTCTCGTAATAACATTACCCAATCTCCTTTCAAGCCTAAGGTGACGGCACTCGAATCTGTCACCGGTCATCTATCTCTCGCTCTCTATTTGCGCAAGTAGCTTGAGCTGATGGAAACTAATGGTCAGAGGTTGAACAAGGGACTCCATCAGACTGGTCTCTGTCTGCCTGCTCAGCAGTGCCCAGGCTGACCTCAGCAGACTGCCAGTCTCCTTACCGCTCTGCTGCTTGTGGCTCCGCTACCACCTCCCACCATGACCCATGACCCCCGCCCAGGAGAAAGGCGCCACCGATACGATGCAATTTCCCTTTGACGTGGTCCAGTGGTCTCAGCTGCCAAGTGACCCAGGCAAAGTAAATATTGTTGCTTATCACAGGCCAGCGCCACCACCAAATTTCCCAAAAGAAGTGTTGGACTAAATCAATTTTTCTTCCATGTCCCAACTCCAAAAATGAACAGACTCTAGGTGCAAATAAGCCAGTGGAGTTTGATGTTGTGCATTAATAACACATGGTACAGTTGCTATTATTATGGTGATAGTGGCATTTACTTGATAAGTCATTATGTAATATATGTATCTACCCTTGAGGGAACAAAAGACATACAAAGAGTGTTGGTTATGGAGTGTACACTCTCTCTGCTGACTGCACTGTCTCCAGCCTTTTCCAATCTGCGCTGAAAGCACTTGGTACCGCCCAGCTGTCAACCTACATCGGCCTTCAAAGGACTGGAGAAGAACCATGCACCCTGCCTGCCTTTGTTTCCACAGCCTTAAACTGCCTCTCACAGAGACATCCACACCTCTCTGTCATCTAAAAAGACCAGAGAGAGGTCTCAGACAAACTGCACTCTTGTTAGACCACAATTGTCTAAAGAGGGTTCTGCTATACTTGATATCTCTCTGACCCTCCCACGCTACCACAAACACCACCACTAAACAGAAGATTACTGCTTTAAACATGCCTCCTCCTCCTATTTGCCGTACCACTTTTCAGCCAAAAACTGCTTCCTCTAAATTCATGAGTCACAAAGCAGTGCTTCGAGACCACCCATCTCCCAGGAGTCCACTGTACTGGTACTGTAACAGTGGGACCGGGCCCTCCACTGAGATACCTACAGTGTGATAGGTGATAAATGATCAGTGATCACGTTTTTAAGAGCCTCTCTGTAAAGTCAGAGTTATGGGATGGTGTTAAAAATGTACTTTTTATTGGGACCAAATTATCTGTGAGCCAGCCAGGTTTAGAGTAACTCCCATTTTAGCTCTCCCTTTGCTTATGTTTCAGATTAGCATTAGCAGCAACAAGATGCCGGTCACTCTCCATGCAGCTCCTCCGCCGTCTTTCCCCTGTTTCTTCCTCCTTAGTCAATGTATCTCTGACTTTCTCTCTCTGGTGTTTCACTTCTCTTTCCCCTGATTCCCACCCACGCATTTTCTGTTCAACTTTTGGTGTATCCATCCTTCTGACCTCATCGCTGTTATAGTCAAGCGTAGAGGGATCCAATCAACCATAGTGTTCAGATTAAATCACAAATTATTATAATTGAGAATAATGGTTTCCATGTCAGTTTCAGTTCAGCTCTGGATTGTTCTCATACATGTCTGGAAGCAAAGGGGGTTGGAAGCTCTGGAGTCGGTGGTGCCTATGTACAGGTTGGGTGAAATTCAAATTATTTGTGATAAAAGTTCTATTTAATGTGCTTATCTGAATTTGAAAGATCGTCATATGATTTTGTTTAAAGCCTTTTCATGCAAAAACACATCTCAAAGATTAAAGTCAAGTCAAGGTTCTTTAGAAACATAAACGCTATTTTCTAAAACTGGACGTGTGCTGCTTCTCAACCATGTTTGGGTGTAATTTAAGCAGTGTTGTTTTTAGGGGCAGTGACTGTCGCACTAAATGCAGATCAACATTAAATACACTAAAAACAGGAAACATATTATTACCCTTAAGGTAATAAGAAAACGACACCTGTACGGCACATAATAGACATAAACACTGAAAAAAACTCCCAAAGGCAGTGGCAATATTCTCCCGAGAAACATAGTGTGCCTGCCCTAGCTTATTTCTAGGGTTAGTAAAGCTCTCAGGCATGTGCAGGGCATGCAACGCGACTTTGACAGCGTAGTTAGGAGGTGCTGATGAAAGAGGAGAGGCAGGAAGCCCGCTGCGTCTCAAATTAGCTCCCGAGCCCTCCGTCCTCTCGCATGGAGGTTCAGGCCCTCACAGATTCTCTTGCATTACTCAGTCAACATGGATGTATGAACCTTTTACATGTAGAGCGTGCCTTTGTGTGTAGGCAGTCCACGCAAACGTGTTTGATTATGAATACTTTGTGAACACACATGCAGATTTCTCATTTCAAATTTTGTCAAAAGGCTGCATTAGGGAATAAAAACTATTAGATCATCTTACTCCTTCTTTTGAGGCTCAATAGAGTTTTGTCTGGGAACTCACATGCCCTGAAAAATGTTTTACAGCCTCTATTTTAAGTAAGCTGCTGACTAATTCTTTAAATAGAAACATATTTCCATTGCTTTTTACATGATACAATCAATTAAAAATGCATATGCACCCTGTGTTTTGCTGATCAAGTAATTTGGTAATTACACTCCTCTCAAATTGCAGTATGAGTTTAGGATTACTGCAGAGAGCTTGACACACAGTCTGCATTAATAAATGAGAGAGAGCGCTCCTCTCTTCTCACCTTCTTCAGTGTGTTATTGTGTACTCTCTCACACCCTTTTTCCAGATTCAGCAGTTAAATATGTTTGTGTAGTGAGGTGGAGGGACGTTCATAACCATAAAGCTGTCTACAGCAGACATGTTTTAATCACTTCTTTCTCCTTATGTTGTCTTCTCCCACATTCTTAGTTGCATGCAGTATATGTGTATATATTTTCATGTATTCAGGAGGATAAACGATGCTCCAACTTCACCAAATTGTTCTTGTCATTTCTTCGGCTATTCTGGCTGTGTACACACAGGAAAAATAAAGGCAAAGACAGTCATTTCATCCTCTTACCTGAGAGAAGTTGAGTCCATTGAGGGGATGACACTGCTCCTCCACTTGCTCAACTGCCCCTGTAGTCTTTCCCATTCGCTCTGCCTCTTGAGCTAGAAACAGGTCGAGCACTGGTGTCCCCCTGGACCGGACGTCCCATTCTGTGAGTGAGTTTACCATCAGCATTACCCACACAGGCCTCTTCCTCTCCCAGTTCCCTGCAATAGCATTGAACAGGTAGTCAGCATACAGGCCTCGACCTCGCTGGTCAGCTGTCATCCAATAAGGCATCATGTGTTTGACGTAATCAAGATGGCGTTTGAGTCGGCGGTACAGATCTCGAGGTAGCAGGGTCTGCAGGTTTTCTCCGTGGGGCAGTAACTGGCAGCTGGTCAGTTTGGAGATGGTCAGGGGATCAGTCAGGTCCAGCTCAAAGTAAACATTATTGCTGTCATGGAAAGCCTGCTTGGAGCTGTTGGGAATGAAGTCCCAGACTCGGGTGTAGGGCACGTGGATGGTACCAAATAAGTAAGAAGGTGGGTGAGGAGGTGCCCGCTTTACTCTCCAAAGGAAAGAGTTCATGTCACTTTGCTATAAAAAACACACAAAAAAGAAGAAGAGGAAAACGATTTTAACAGTAAACAGAAACAAAAACACCAAAACCATCATGTTAGAGCTCGCATTAAAACTGAAAGTGACAGATTTTTCCTCTGTTGTGGTTTACTGGCTCATGGGCTCAGGTCAACAAGTTAGAAATTTGAAATACTATTTTAAAATTACACCGCAGGAAGTATGAAGTCTAGTCAGCCTGGGGCTGTGCTGCGAGCACTTGCAGTCAGGGAGTTTATAGAGGGGCCTTCTGGGCTGTAAACAGACCCCCGTGTATTGTTGAGGTGCATACCTCGGTTGCCAAAGCCTCTTTAGGCCTGGGAAGCATTTTCAGGGCTGTGGTGCAAATATACTACACTGGAGCTCATAAAAACCATGAAAGAAACCTGCACTCAATTCTGACCTCACTATGATACTTATATTTGGGATTTTACTTTCTTTTTTTGACATCGGGCATGAGGACGAAATGCTGACAGTCTCAAGTACAGCACTGATTTTGTCTCCAAAGTTTGTGTTACAGCTTTTTCCTGTTGTGGTTGTCTTTAATAGAAAGAAATGTCAAAATTGAAATTAAATAATCACAGTCGTTCTAAATGAATATAAGGCTCTACTGCATTTAAAACATGTTTCTTATTAGCTGCTCTGCAAATGTGCTTTGCATGTGCTATGACTTTGATGTTGGCATTATTTAAATATGACAAAAAATAGCTTTTATAAACAATATCAAACTTCTGGCCGCTGAGACACAGTGCAATCAGGCATTTGAGGGATGAAACCCATTACTGTAAAATAAAGTTTTTCTTAGAAAATGTTTATTTCTAAAATTTAATCAAGATTTTCTTCAGCTGTGCTCCACTGCATACTGCCAATGCTGCCTTTGTCATTTCAACTTTTCAAATAGCGGTGCTCTTGTGGTATGTTTCTATAATCATCATAATTAATTGCAATTTACATACCGTAATTACTGGCACCAACTTGTGCTAGACAAAATAAATCAAAATGACCATATTTGATTTCAGGGCAAAATTTTTTGCAGACACACTGCGTTTGTTTCTGTGTTTCTAACCTCATTTTCACTCTGGGCAAGGCCACTCGTCTGCGAAGAGTAACGGGAAAGGTTTGGAAGGGATTCATATCATATTTTGGAAGGGCGGAAACTAATAAAGCATTTTGCACGTCCACCGTTAACGACGTGTACTTGGGCCTAACCGTAAACGAAGACGTTTTGATGTGGAAAGTGAGACGGTGTTCGTGTAAGACCTGAAAAGAGGCGAGAGCCTCTCTACTAAGGCAGCTTTGACTTTTCTGGCGAGCCTTGACGCACGGGGTTCCTTTTTATGGGGGTAATTACTCTTAACAGAAAACAGAGACCACTGTACTGATGCATTAGAAATCACATGGAGCAAGCCTTCAGCCATATCTGACAACAGTACTATTATAGGACAACCTAATACAACAAAGTCTGTGATCTGTAAACAACTCCTTAATAATATCTTCTGCACACTCAAGTGCCAAGCGTTTTGTTTTTGTTTTGGACTGTTTCTGGGCTCTTGGGCAGTTTTCATGTGCTGTATTTTTTTTCCAACAGAAAAGAGTGTTGGATATGATTCTTGAAGTCACGATGGCCATTAACTTTCCCCCCGCTCTTTATGTCGAAAATGCAAGAAGTGGAAGTCAGACAGCCGGCTGGGCAAGCACATTAACCGAGCTGGAATATGTCCGGGCTGCACTCCGGCACTTCCTCACGGTCTGCGAGTTCAAGCCACGTCCATAATTTTACCAATATGCCCGATAAGTGTTTTAATAAGCCGCCACAGTACTGAAACACGATCACTTCTGAAAGGTCAATGAAACTTTCCCAAATGAAGTAAGTCACCCGTGGGTGTTCCCACTTGCGTTTGTCACATAAACAGCCATAAAGTTGGCAAACGGTAACAGTTTCTCTTGGCAGTCTCCTTCACGTTAAGTCCCCACTCCACAGTTTTACTGCAGTATAAGGGTCTTTCATATATACCTGAACATTTACATAAACATAACGCACAAAAAGTTATTATTATTATTATTATTATTATTATTATTATTATTATTATTATTATTATTATTATTATTATTATAACTTTAAGTTATTGTTACTATAAATTTAAGCATAAGTAATAAGAAATTGTAGGCTGTTTTCTTTAAAGTCATATCAGCCTTTGCGCTTGTTATAGACAAGTGTCTAAGTCAGAAAAACAGCCTAATGACAAACTAGACTCTGCGCCCCCCGTCGTAGAATCTCCCTCCAAAGTGACCCAATGCTTCAGTGGAGTTTCGCCATATAATTCAAAAAGAAGTTATTAGAGAGAAAGGGGTGTTTAGGATGAACAGACAACAAGTGTCACAAAGCCGTAGGGTTGTTATTAGCACCATTCAGTTATGTGGGCTAAATAACGACCTTGTCGGGGCCAAATCTTTGCTTGGAGTAGCCTAGATTATTATTAACTTTCAAATACGCGTCCATCCCGGTGCACACGGAGAGTCACTGACTTAAGAAAGCCCTCCCAACACGACTCACCGACTTTGGAGCGTCGCACTGTCTCGGTCTGCCCGGTCGGTCTGCGCCCCAGGGTGCCACAGCGTGCAGCAGCGCGCTCAGGAAGACCCAGCTGATTCCAGGCAGAACGAGCATCCCGTCGATGTTATTGGACACTTGTAGGAGTCAGCTCAAAGCGGACTTTTCTCTCTTTTCTCCCCACTCTGTCTTCTCTGTTATTGCCCGGTTTCCCGTCTCCTTTGAAGTACAAAAAAAAAAAAGTTACCGGTGGCCTCTGGGCTCACATGTGCAGGTCGGCGAGAGGACCATTCCGCCTCTTCGCCATTCCCGA
The DNA here is from genome assembly GCF_057382185.1 of Mchenga conophoros. Lineage (NCBI taxonomy): Eukaryota > Metazoa > Chordata > Actinopteri > Cichliformes > Cichlidae > Mchenga > Mchenga conophoros. Next base: position 3,611,134 of record NC_140547.1, on the reverse strand, counting down.
CGCACTCCACTTGTGAAAGTATCTGTTTCTGCTCTAAATTTTTCTTGGCTCCTTCCAACCCGGTGCAGTCCTGAAGCAGGAGCTATAAACTCTTTGGAGAGTTTGCGCTCCACGAACTTGGAGCGTCTTTACTGGGAAAGAGGGAGGTGGGACGGTCTGAGTGAGTACCCCACCCCACCCATAATACACACAGCCCAGGTTCTTTTAAGAGGAGGGAGCACAGGTTCATAGAGAAATGACAGGTTTCCGCGAGTGAAGCAGCTCTAGCCACGCAGACCCCCAAAACAGTGCAGATTGGAATTAATCTTCTCATTAGCTGCTTATTAAGTTAATTTAGTTTCCATTTCGATGTTCCTGATATTTTTCTAATAACCCGAACTCAGGAACTCGTTTTTTTAAATTGATCCCAATGATCTTAAATGAAATATTTGCTATAGTGGTTTATATACCACAGCCATGCGCTATGATTGGGTATATGTACCTCATTATTATGAGGGGGGCTGTCACCACTAACCAAGAGCCCAGAGGGCTCACAGTACTAGCAGTCCAGAGGTTTGTTTGGTTTGGTTTTCGGCAGAGTCATTTCAAAGATGTAAATGAACACTATTTCAAATGCTGTCATGTGCTTCCTCACCAGTAGGATCCCATTCATCTCTGTCCTTCTCTGTTTGACATGCCTGCAGCAATAGGCTGCATTTGAACTGTATGGATAATCTTGGACCTTATATGCATGATTAATGGATGCAAATAAACAGGTCTAAGAAAAGACAACTGTGAGAAGTCTTTTATTTATCTTCATTCCACCACTCTTCTTAAGATGTATTAGTCATGATGAGGAGCAGGCATTCTGAAATCAGCGCATGTGTTGAGAGATAGTGGCCCCTCTGTGCAGGCACCGATGTCAACGCTCCACTACTCTACTGTGACCTCAGTTATTGTCCAAGTGGCAGACAGCGTGACAGAGTCAAGTAGTGGAAATTTATCATGGGGACCCCTCAAACAAGTGGCACCGAGCCCCTCCCGGCAGGCTGGGCAGACAGACCTCAGACAAGCAGCTCTTTGTCCTCTTTCATGTTCTCCCCTCCTCTCCACTCCTCTTCTCACCACTCCATGTTCACTTCTGTTACTGGGCAGCTCGGTCCGTCTGCACCCTTATTGTATTTTCCATTCAGATTGGCTGTTTGTGTTGAGTGCCTTTGATCAAGTTGTCTTTTAACCAAGTTTCACGTTGTAAAACTGTGACACTTCTGCTCTTTGACTCTTGACTCTGACTACTTTCGCTGGGAGTCATTTATCAAGATTTGAGAGTCTGACAGGTAGAAAAGTTAGCATGTTTTTGCTTTATGGATTTGCACAATGGTCCACTTGAATGCCACCTCATATTTTCACATACTTGAAACAGAAGGAACAACTCAAGAAAACCATGCTAAACAGATCTAATCTCTGCATCCTCACTACTCGGTTTCTCCCTTTTGTGGCTCTTGCTCTGAGACAGGTGTGGGACTTCAGTTAACGGTTTCATCTAGTCTAATGTGGCCACCTGTAGACCCAGGTACATGCTTTAACCACGCCTCGTAGAAGGCTTCTCTTTGAAGGAGCTTTCCACATTCTTGGCTGGTTAGAAGAGGGCTTATGAGCGGCTGGCTGCAGGATATTCCTGGACTGGGGCCAGCACTTACAGCATGGTGCACGTATATAGCTGGGGACGAAAGAAGACTTTAAAGTTAATGTTCTGTTAGCAGATCGCGGCAACGTCCACTTATAGAGCACACATCTGGGGAGGTGTTGGAGAGAGAAGGAGGCAGGAAAGGGAGAGAAAGAGAGTTGACTCGGCTGCAAAAGTATTTTTGACATGTTAAACAAGTCTGCAGCTGAATCCTGCCAATAGGCCTGTCCACACTTTTACTGGCTTTGCATATTTTTCTTTAATATGTCAATTACATCCAGAAGAAAGCATACAGATAGGGAAAGAGTAAATATGAGATTGAAGGCACCCTGTTAATGTCTGTAGCCCTTCAGTTCAAAAGATCTGCTGTCTGCTTGTCCTTGTGGCCGTCCACATGTCTGATATTGTGCAGAAGTCCTGGCACAAAACCCCAATTTTAACTCTGCACCTTTGCCTCAGAGTCATTACTTGTCTTTTGTTATGTAATGCAAGAAGTATTATTTCCTTCATAAACACCACCGGTGCTCTACACCACATGAAAAGAGAACATCCATTTATATCCAGTGAACTGTACAGAGATGTGTAACTGTAACTGAGGCTGGAAATGCATGCAAACTATTTTGTTTATTATGTACACAGGGACCCCTAGTGGTGTGAAGAAGAATTAAGCATGTGCACATTGTGGACAAAAGTAAGAAGAACAAGGTGGGATGGGTACCATGAGGGCATAAAAATTGCGCTTCAAAGAAACTGAGTATGATAAATCTGAAGGAGTGGCTTATAGCTTCAGGCTTCCATACCTCAGAGTCTGACTGTCAAGCTCGAAGGCCCCACTGGACACTCCCTCTTTCTGTCTCTTTCTGGTGTCTCAGCTGGACTAAACACGCATTCCCTTCACTACCTCCACCCATTTCTTGCTCAGGGTCTAATATCCTCTGTCCTCCTTTGAAGACGTCGAGTAATAATATTGACAGAGTCTCTGGTGAAAGGTTATTGTGGTTCCCTTTTCCGGATGTCCTGGGAAAAACGGGGGGTAAAATGTAAAGGTTAGGAGGTGGTAGAGAAGAAGGACAATTTTATGTGGTGAAATATATCAAAGAATCCAAGGAGTGGGCCCAAAATGTATCTGTTTACCCTAGATGAGTAAAGCAGAGATAAAAAGGAGGAAAGGAGTTCAACCAAGTCTAACGTGTAACGGCTATTTTTGGTTAGTCTCCAAGAATTTCTGCTGCCATTGGTGGGTCATGCAGACACTGATTTGTTTGGTGACAGCACATTTGGGTTAAATAGTTTTTCCTAGTAGTTGCAGTGATGTCTCTTGTTGCAGGTCAACACATGCAATTGACGGCCACACGTCTATCTTCATCCAGAATGAGCAAAAGCAGAAGGGGAAAGATGAGAGGAAGAGATACAATGACAGAGGTCATGGCAAGGGTTGTTTTTTCAGGAGTATTGTCTCATATAGATTTTTTTTTAAACATCTGTCATTATTTTGGGGGGAAGTAAAGAAGAAGAGACATGAGTCTGAGTCGGAGAGAAATAGTTCAGTTTAGTTAAATGAGATCAAGATTTGCATTTAGGATGTATTAATATTTCAAAATATACCTTTTAGGTTCTTTTGTCATGCTGTATAATAGTTACAATTAAGTCATGGAAAGAAAATTCACACTTTCACAGTTTCTTGAGATGCTGAATGAATGAATGAAAGCACACAGCCACCCTGTTTCCAGTTATTTGTGTTAAGTGGTTGCTGGCTCTCGCTTCACATTCACTGTGCAGACATGTGAGTTACAGTCGTCTCCTCATCAAGCTCTCAACGAGCAGGCAGATTAGTACATTTCCAAAAATGTTGAACTGCTTCTTCAAAGGAAAAAGCCTGACTGAAAGAGTGGGAAAACAAAGCAAATGTACAATAATTCCAATTTCTACTTGGGGTCACTGAATTGTTTGATTGTCTGAAAATGATTTGAATCATCATATGGGTGATTTTGGGACCGGCGGACGCTCTCCGCCATCATCATCAAGACGCCTAATAAGGGAGTATTTTTGGATGACTGGAGTTGATGCTTTTGGTACATTTCCACAAACTAGAGCTGTTTTGACAGCGTGCGGTGACCACACACCTTACTAATATGCTTCATGTTGAAATTTCCCTTAATATGCGTGCCAGCTGTTGATCACTTTCCATTTAATGATGAAGGAGACTCATCTTATTAGCAACAATGTACTTCTAAGGTCATTGTGGAAATGGTTTCTATGCTGAGATTTTGGTAAAGCAGCAGTTTTGATCATAATTTGTATTTTTTTTTTGTGGTCATTTTGTATATGTGCACACATACTGACGCTTTCACAGAGAGCCATATCTTGTGTTTGTTTTCTAGAGCCTATAATTCTCTTACATCAAAGGCTTGGCTGGCAAAGTCACCCCATGATGCACTGCACTCTCTCCCACTGATCACTGGCATTGTTAGTAATTGTATTACCCATATCTGGAGCACCCCCTGCTATCTTCCCTCTTCTCCCCCATTTACCCCTGAAAGCCAAAGCTGAAGAGTTGGAGGAGTGAAAAGGCTCGTCCTGCTGTTAAGAAGATCTGTCTTTTGGCTATTTGAATGGTAAAAAAAAATAAAGTATGGACAAATAATGATGTTTCCCTTCTTGTCATTTAAGCATACATACTGGTTCTGCTCCAAATCTCAGAGCTGGACAATGGATGCCATTAATATCACAATATTATGGTAATACAATATATATTTTGCCAGTGTTAATCTCTATTATACTGTTGTTGTTCATTGTCGGTGTCCTGTTTGGGGTTTATTCAAGCAGGGTTCAAAGAAGGCCACCAACGCCATATAAGGAATTTTTCATTGACTGGGGAGCACAAACAGCATGTGTTATGATATCATTAAATCAAAGCCTCTGGTCTGCACTGGTGTGCAGGGATCAGATGAGCTCTTCTCTAAGTCGACAGAAATCTGGGTTTGAACTTGACCGTCTTTTGAAGATGGTCATCTGCACTAATAAGGTCTTTTGAAGATTATCGTATTGTCCGAAGATGCTTTATTGCCGCACGTATAGTAAATTTGTGGCATGAAAGGTTAAAAAATAAATTATGCTTTAAGATCAATAGAGAACAGGAAGCATTGGTTCAGCCGCTGTCTGCTCGTGTTGTTTTTCCACACACAGCTTTCCCTAGTTTCTGTGATTTTACACTGACTACAGAAAGCAAAGCCTGGCCTTATGCCTGAGTCAGCCTTTGGCAGGGAGTTTAGTTTGGTGGCAATGAAACGCTGTGTGTTTATCCTGTATTTATCCAAGGTTTATTTGGTCTCTTGCACATCTCTCTCTGTGGTCGTACTGTACGCCAGCTGCTGTGTTTGAGGGGGTAGTCTTAGTCATAGACTGTCTTGAGCTTTGTTTACCCACATCTGTGAAGCTAGGTGTCCAAAATACTACATAGTGTGTACCTGGGTGCTTTGGACAGACATGTGGTTTGAACATGTGTTTGAAAGTATAAAAACAATTCAGTGGCCGGATCTGCAGTTTGGGTTCCTTTGGGTCGGAGACAAAGAAACAGGCTCAGAACGATAACATCTTGACTCAGCTACGTTGAGAACTGTGTGATTCCAGAAAAAAGCTCTTTGATCCCTGTGACTGATAAAACTGGACTTCAGCTATGAGTTCAGAACCAGTGCAAGGTTGGGGGTAGGGAGGGGCTGAATGATGCGAAAGCGGTAACGCAATATGACATTTCATGCTTTCTTTCTATCATCTGTTCTTTTCGGCATCTTTTTTCCCACCCCGACATATCCTTTGGTTTCCAGCTCTGTATATTTTCAAAATCAGTGTGCGCTTCTGTAACACTTGGCCCATCAAATTCAACCCCCCCAAACTCAAGTTCATGTATCGGTGCAGATATACATACCCATTCATCTAAACATGAGACACTGAAAGAAGGAGGGTGCACCAGTGCACAAGGTGGAAGAAGAAAGGAAAAAGAAACACAAAAAGAAAAGGTGTTGATGGAAAGCAATTGAAGTGAAGAGTCACAGGAATGCTACAGAGGGAGATGATTAGGTCTGACTGATGGCTCTGTATTGATACAACACAGACATAATTTATTGCCTTAAAGGCCATATTTCAAATGCCTAAAATTAATGGTTTGTGGAACGAGAGCAGTGGAGGATGAGAAGTAGGAGGGCATTTTCAAGATCTGTCTCCATAATAACAACCTGGCTCAGATAAACACACAGACTCAGACATGCATAGACACTGATACAGGTACGCACACATAGATGCACACACACACAAACCCCAGACTTCTTTCTGGGCAATGTTCCTACTGCTACTCTTCACTCACACATAGAGCTGTTCTTGTGGTTGACAGGGAGCGGTGGAGCTGTCAACAGGCCCAGAGCCTGTTGAGAAGCAGACTGCGCTACTAAGCTACACACACACACATTCACCCACACAGCCGCCGATATAAACACAGATCCATACATGCACATGCTTTTGAAATATGTCAAACAGCATGGCTTCTATGACAAAATACACACAAACACACGCACTAGGTCAGAGGGAACATATTAAGCAGTACTGTGCGTATGATTGAATTGAACACACACAAAGAACCGAAACACATTAAACAGCATGACCCTTATGACTAAATACACAAACACACAGGCACGCAGGCACAGACAAATACACAAATAGTTCTCTCAGGAAAAATCCAGAGAGGTAATTTTCTGCTTCTTCAGCTGATCCTGAACATGTGTCACGGTTTATACTGTAATCTACAGTATGAGACTGAAAAAGGAAAACACACCAGCTTCGCCCCTGCTTTCATGTCTAGATTTATTTATGGTCTTGCCTGGAGCTCAGAGGATGTGAGTCTGTTATGCTGTGATGTGTATAATAATATCATTAACCACTTACCTTGGTAGAAATGACGGTGGGCCTATAATTATTAAGCATTGTCTTAGATTTGGACTCTAAGCAAGCTTCATATTTTTTTGTAATATCACTGTATTGAGCAAAGACTATTTTTACTTCCTTAGTAGCAGTCTGAGCCAAGAATATGCCTTAAATGCAACACATCAATAACGTTGCGATGACAGCTTCCAGTCTCCACCTGGTCTCACAGAAGATGAATTATACTCTGAATCTGACTGAGCCCCAATGCTCAGGTCCCAGGGGGGGCAAAGTTTGAGCCTTAATGCCCCAACAGGGAAGTCAATAATACAGTAAGTGAAATACAAACTGTATCAGTCGACGTGTAAGCGTTTCCCAGCACTTTCTCTGTAAGTGAACACAATTCAGTGGATCTGTTGTTGCAGTATTTCATTCTACAGAAGTATTTAGTTTCAAAAATAGGACCAACTTTATAAATAATCTCTCTAGACAAGTGCAGATATGTATGGAGAAAAATGCGATATTCTGCTTTTTTAAGCCGAACGGGGTTGATCTCATATGTTAAATGTATCAGCTAACATTGTTGTGATTGGCCAGTGAGCCCAGACCTGGTACAATCAGGCCGATGTTTGGTTGGTATCGTGACAGTATTATCATCATCGACAGCTTAGCATATTAGCTAGTAACATTTACAAACAATTTGTAACATAAAGTATCACAAGTTGATGGTGAAGACGATGTTTTGTAATGGTCATAACTAGATCATTCAAATTAAATTTGCTATGAAAAGTTAGGAGTAACTGTAATATGCAAGGCCTTTGTCTCTGCGACAGGCCCATTTTTGACCTGCACATGCCCCCAGAAAACCTCACCAGTTTAACAAAGTAAGTATTATTCATCCTTAGGGCACCGTTAATGTTGGTCCAAAAGGACACAGTAATTCGATCGGGTATTGAGCTGTTCAGTCTAGTCTGCTGCTATCTCTGGAGCAATAAAACAATAAAACATTCAATTTATAAGCATTTTCACACTCATTACCTTTGATATTTAACTTGATCCCTTTCTAGTAAAATTTGCTGGCCATTCATCTATAATATGTCTGCACTGTACATATACAGTACAGTGCAGACATAAGCTGTGTGATTCATGACAAAGGGAGACTGAAGTGATGAACCAGTGACTATGAAGATGCCTGACAATAGCAGCTGACTGCAGAGAGTTAAAAAACGTGCGTAACACTCTGGGGAGCTCTGAGCTGTGCAGTCGAAGCGAGACAGTCGGTTGATTTATGAGCCAGAGTTGAGCCTAGCATAGACTGCTGGGCTGAAGCACATCACCATGATTGAAAGTCACATCTAAACCAATGTGCTGCCCTCTCAGTCACCACACTGCACATGCCCAGAGATGGCTGAGTTCTGTTTTGATATCGGAGGCTCTTAAAATGAGGTTGACAGGGTAACATTTACAAAGTAATTCGAGCACACAGGAAACAGTGGTCCTCTGGTCTGGTGAAGAGGCTTTTGGATTCTGTTGCTCATAAGTCTCCCTTTCTTTTCCTTCTTTTTTATATTTTTATATTATTCTGTCGCTCCCTTATACTGTCATAGCCCACCAGTCACATGTTGGTAGTCATATTGAATTTGTTGCTCTGAACTCTTACAGCCAAATCAAATGATGCACAAAAATTGAGGTAATCTAGCTTCCTGTATTTATCTTTATTGCCTCTTGCATGACCTTCTAAAGACAGAAGCCTTGTCTGACTAGTAAACAGACAACAAGATCAATATGAGGTCACTGAGAAATCTTCTTTGTTTTTGGATATATTTCACGCATTTACTTAAAAAGTAACTTGAAATTGAAAACAGATGGTTTAATAAATTAGGTGGTGCACTGGTCAGCACATTCATCTTACAGCAGGTTCAAATCTGCTGGTTGGGGTCGTTCATGTTCTCAATGTGCAAGTCCATTTTCATGTTAGGTTAACTGATAATTGATCGTTCTGTGTTGGCCCCGCAATCGATTGCATCCTGTCCAGGGTGAAACCGGTCTCTCACCCACCGGAGGGACACGAAGGGACTCCATCCTCCTATTACACTAAATTGGATTAGCCAATCATTTCCATATTTCAGTTGCAAGCTGTGTTATCTAATGTAATTTTATCATGTTAAAAGGCTGGTTAATCTATAGAGAACCTCCCATTCAATTGTGTCTTGCTGAAAATTGCTGTGCTAATAAAAGAACAATTACATTTACCTAGTTGAGTCATCGATGGCGTCAAACATTTGGCTCAAAATGGTCAAAAATCAAAAGAACTTCTTGGTCAAAAATAGAGCTATTACATGGATGAAGTTGGTTCAAAAAAAGATGGAAAATGAATTTTGAATATTCCCATAGACTCCTGTATTACCTTCACAGAGCAGCCAAACTGGCTCTGACATGAAACAGAAAATAGAAACAGAAGTGGGAGGTCTCTGAAAGTGAAGGCAAGCAAAGCGTCATGAATTATTACCTGCTAAATGTCCCATTCACATTTCAGACCATTTTAAAAAATAAAGTAGAAAATAAAACCATTATTATATTAATGCTTATACTGGTTTTGCCACTAGAGCAAATAACTGCATCTTTGAAATCGTGTTTTACATGGTTTGTGGTTTGGTTTAACTTCATGCTGTAATGCCACATTGCAACCGCATGATCACACAAATGATCTTGCTACTCGCCCTCGTTTCCTGAGTAAGATTGTGGAACACTGTGTTTGAATGGTCCGACAGCAGTGTGTATGCAGCAGCATTCAGTGATAATATCGCAGAAGATAAATGAGGCATGGCTTGTTGCCATCCATTCCTCTTTGCAGAGAGAACAGGAAGATAACAATAACAGAATGATGCAGGTTTAAGTTATTCATTAACACTGCCAAGAACATTTTTCAACACCAGTGACCAAAATGAGCCTGGTGTTGTTTGTGGTTCGAACTGATGTTGTCGCCACAGTAAATTAACCACTTTTTTGACAAGACATGAACCTGATGCAAGATGAGTCATTGCTGGGTAAACAGTGCAGTCATAACTGTAACGATAACAGGAGGATAATTAAAGAAAAGTATGCCAAGTTGGTCTACTGCTACTTCTGCTGTGCACATTTTGTTACAGCTAAACTATGAACGCTAATTACAAATTTTGACTCGAATAATTGTTGTTTTTCCTAGATTTCTCTCAGTTTCATATCGTAGCACAGAAAACCTTTACTTTTGTCCTTGCGCTTGCCTTTCACATCCTCTATGTGTTACAACTTGTAACATCAAACATTACACATAAAAGCCTTTCTGCGGCACTGGAAAGAGAAATGTGTTTCTCATTTCATGCTATTATCATATCACTGGACATGTCCACATGCAACTTTGTTCTGAAAACCGTGGATTCGGAGAGTAAATGAGCCACAGAGTCAGTAATTTGAGCTCTAATCCCACCGTAAGCCCTGATGGAGACTCAACTGTTTAGTGGAAATATTTACAAAGCCAGACATCATTCGGGGAAGGAAAGTGAACAAGATGTTGATAAAAATGACTGAATAATCCGTGTGTTCCTGTTTGTCTTGGCTTTGTTGGTTGCTATGTGATTATGAAGTATGCAAAAGAAAAAAAAAGTCTGAGAGGGAGAGAGAGAGTAAGTATCTGATAAAGGAAAGAAAGAAACTTTTTTTCAATAAAAAGGAAACATTAGTGCATCTTCTCATATACTGTGATGTCAAACATAACATACTACAGTTAAAAGGGGTAAACAACATTTTTCCCCCTAACAATATAACTTACTTTCAAACAAAAACAGAAAAAACACAAAAACATACACTTACACCTAATGAAGAGTGTTTTTCTTTTCAAAAAGAATTTGAATCACTTGTGCATTTCTTTAGTTTCAGTGATTTCAGCATTTTGTTTAAACAATGAACACATTTAAAAAGAACGGCTCTTTGAAAATTAAATATTCCATTTTTAAAACGTGCAGAATACCCTCAGAGAGAAGAAATCTTTATTGGTGAAAGCAATGCAGTGGTTTAGAATTACTGTGCACTAAATCATTTTTATGCTAAGGAGTAACCCCAGCTCCATCAACACATAGCTGTTGGTTAAGCCTGGGTTCAGATGAGGGCTTATGATTGCGTCTTAATGGGTTTAGTGGGAACAAGGTGTCACAGAAAGCATTGGGGGATTAGCAGTTACAAAAATGTCTCCACCAGCCCAAAGTTTTTGAGTGAGCTGCTAATTTATCCGTCACCTGGGCAAACCGAAATCCTCTCAGTGCAAATTAAATTAACATGCAGTCAAACTTACCAGAGGTGCTGTAAAATAGACACCTGCTAATGATTTTGTGGTAAACTCCTATTGGTGTTTCCAGGGTTAAAATGGTATTTGCTCCCACAAAGTTTCAGATTGATTTTCAAAGCGGGCTAGTGTGAAGTTTGACTAGAAGCTGGCCTTTTGGGCTCTTACTACAGCGGCTGTGATTTATCAACAAGCCAACCCTGATCTTCCACTGGTGGGGCTTCCCAGCCCTAAACAAACGTTTCCAAGTTTGTCTAAACCCAGGAGACCATTCAACTCTTAGGCAACAGGGCTGCATTGCGGTTAACCATCACTCTTTAAAACAAATCTTATAATGATCCATGCTGTGGCTGCTACAAAGGCGGCGGATTTGGATCAGAGCCACTGTTATGCTCAATGTCTGACCTCTGGTTCAAGCCTTACCCTTGCAACTTAAAGAACCAAAGCTCCGGCCCTAACTATCAAGCATCTTTCATACAAACAACAGAGGGCACCTGTGGAGCTCCAACAGAGACTGAGATGTGTTACCTAATTTTTACCTTTGGACCATATTTGGAAAAACAGTGACATGTGAGACTAAACTAAATCACTGCAGGTTTACCACCATTCAAAGCATGTTCTAACAGTTACGAGAAGGCTTTAATTAAGTGATCCATCGATTGCAAGAGAGATTTCCCTGAAAATATCACAGAGTGTAAAGTTCTGGCACACTGTGCAGTAAATCCACACATGGACACAATGAGCAAGCATAATGAAACCATCTATCTTCTTGATACTAAAGTCTAGCATACAGAAGGAACTGACTGTCTTATAAATCTTTTTCATAACCCCAGCCAGTTTGATCCATGGAGTTATTAGGATCCAGATAAAATGCACCATGCTGTCTTTCTCATTCTCTTTCTCCAAGCTCTTCCTTGTTGAGCATGGAGGTCCAGCTGAGACACTTGGCAGAAGATGTGAGGGAGATGAGACAAAGATGTGTAGCAAAGCAACAGGAGAAGAAGGTGAAGTTGTCTTGGGAACCACCCATTAAGTCCACCTCTGGAGCTGGCTCCATTTAATCCATAAAACTGGAGACCTAAAGTTATCTTGGTTAAGGATCTACAAGCACACAGGGAGGGCAGTGATGTTCGCACAGATACGCTTTGTGTCACCAAAAAAAAGAAGGCTGTGCAGAGAGAGACTGAGAGACAGACACCAAACTAATAAAAGCCATTTATATATTTATGCATGTGCATGTGTTTTGCATCTGTGCGTGATGTTGTTGACCAAACCCAAAGAGTCCGCACATGTTTGAACTGATTTGGGAGCGTGCATAAGTTGTTTTTTAGTTTTTTAAAAATTATTCCTAATATGTGGCCAAAGCCTTTTCCACTCATGTGTTGTTTTTGTGCATGTCTGTGTATGTGATTATGTAAACCAAATCCAAGATGGCATGAACAGAAAATCCCCAAATAGTATTTACAAGTTTGTGAGGTTTGTGTGTGTGCATTTATACGTCTGCTGGTGTGTGAGGGAGTGTGAGATAGTGAGGGGAACTCAGTGTTCAGCCAAGGACAACAAGAAGTTCCCTTTGGACAGAGGAGGCAGTCATGAATCAGGTGCGATACCTGTGACCCTGTGTTAGCAGAAGGCCAAAACAAACACACCCAAAGTAGAGCCGCACTCCAGCTAAACTTCTCTCTGTGTGGAAGTAATTACCGAGGTGTTGAAGTTGTCACTTTTCCTCTGCTGTTGAAAATGGATTCATGTAAATCTCTTACACAGAAACCCTTTCATTTCATAGGGTAACAGGCGCTAATGTTTTTTGAGACGTGCATTATCCTCAGTATACGTAGATGGTTAATGACACGTCTTTATATCAGAATAACAGGAGGCTTTCCTGTTCTATAATGTATGAATGAGCATTTCTTGCATGATAAGAAAGAGACATGAAGCTCTCGTTTACTGAGAGAATATATTTTGGAATGGCCAGCAATAGAGAGAAGTTTTGAAAAGTTGTGGCCTGACTGAATTTTGCCATCTCACCTGTGTATATCTCAAATTGTACACAGCAAATCCAGCACGTCCAAATTAACACTGTCGGATTTGATTTCAACACTATTAAAGTGTCTATATGGGTCCACACCAGAGAGTGTTAATTTAACTCTTTTTGGAGAGTTGGTACGTTAACTCTGATTTAGTGTTAAACACCAAATCTGTCTGGAGTTGATAATTTAACACTTGGTGTTAAGAGTTTATATATTAACTCTCAAAGAGTATTTTAGTTTAACTACGTAAGAGTTATCTTCTAATTCATTCTAAAAAGCGGGAATTTTACTGTTCTGAACTTCTAGAAATTTCTTTTGGAAATAAACATTTACTAAAAAGATGCAATGGTTTTTGAAAAACATTTATTCTGAACTGTGCACCACAATTTCAAAACATTTTCTGAAAGATGTAACAGTGTACATGTTCTCACTTTCATTAGAATTTTGTTTATCAAAAGGTCTGACATGGTAAATGCAAATAACAGCATCTCATCACTTATTTCTTCAATACAATATGCATGTCCTTCATTCATCCCTTTGTGGAACTTCAACGCACTTCTGCTCTCCCCCATATTCCATCTTCACAAGCATATCCTGTGTGGAGATTGAATAAAAATTAGTTGACACTAATTAACGGCACAAATAATCCAGTAAACAATTGCAGCACAGTAAAAAAAAAGGAATCCTTTTTGAGCCATTACTTGTGTAAAGTATTTTCCCAAAAGACAAAGACACAGGCAACAGGTAATACTGAACTAAATGTAAAACCTCAACCTTTTTCATTTTTACCTAAACCGTGTGCACAAAACTCTGGAGGGATCTAAATTCTAACGTAGAACCCAGTCAGGACATCTGCTACTGCTGTTTGCCCGTTTTTTTTTTGTTTTTTTTTATGGGCGATCGTTTTCAGGCTTCAAGTAGCACCATTATACCAACATTTCACATTCTAGACATTGTTTTAGGTGTATTTGACCAAACGTTTGACTGAAAATTCACATGGAAGCTTTTTTCAAAGCTGTGGTATTTGCCCGCAAACAATACCTTTCAGCTAGCTAAAACAGAATATTATGCTATCAGCGAGCAACATGGCTAATGCCTTTCACACAGCTTTGTCTCAACTCCAAAGAGCCCCAGAAGTAAAGGCTAATAACAATTGAAACAATCTTTGAAAAAATGACTTACCAAGCATGGCAAACAACTCAAATATGTAGAGCAAAATGTTCTGAAACGGCTTCACTTCAGCTTCGATTGGAGCCGTGCTGGGGGCGGAGTCTGTGAATTTACTCTGTTGGTGTCATAGCCCCTGTAGGAGTTCAGAGTTAAGAGGTCAAGAGTTAATGTTTCCATTGTAACACCTCCAGATTTGAAATAGAAACACTCATTTTTAACACTCGATTTTAACTACTATCATTTTACACCTCAGAGTTACATTAAAAGAATGTGACTCTGCTTAGAGTAAAATTAACTCTACTTTTGCAAGGAGACTATTAACACCAAAAAATTTAACACTTTTGAATTTGCTGTGTATATGTTCTAGAATGCTAGCAGTGTAAAACTGATGCTAATTATCTATTATCCCAACAAAGATGTAACAAATTCATTCAGTTTAAGTTTTGTTACTTTAAATTAGATGTCATTTGCTTTGTGTTATCTTCATTAACTAGATACCTAACACATCCAATCACTTGTTTACATTTATTAGAAATATGCTGTGCATTGACAGTACCGGTAATGATGTTGCAGTAACCTGAACCGTCTGCGTTTTACTGCTCGGACTGAAGCTGTAATTTCACCATGTCAGGACAAAGCTGCAACGGAGGTGTTTCAAGATGGTGTTTTTCATGGATGTGTCTAGAAGCAAATGTCTTGATTAATGTGCTGGTCTGAGCCAAAGTCCTGTTTGACAGTTATGAGTTCAAAGTTTCTCGGTTTACTAGGTATGGCAGGACAAGCCAAGTGTGACCTGCAGTGGGGCTGTATGGATCTGGACAAGACTCCCCTCCATCCCCATCAGGGGTGGCCAAGCGGACACAGTCATTTTACAGGAGAGGAGGCGAGTGTTGAGTTTCAGTGTCACACAAGGGAAACTCTTACAACTACACTCCTCAACCCCTGCCCTCCTCACCCTGTGTCCCTCAGCACCAGTATCCATTATGTCCCGATATACTCCCCACTCCTTTTCCGTCCCCCATTGAGCTCTAGCTGCCATCTCATGGCCCAGTGCGCTCCCAGACCGTCCGTACTCTGTTTCACTGCTGTAAATGTCACCTGCCTTACACTCTCTCTTCTTTTCACAGAGTGTGCTTTATTCAGCCACCATTTAAAAAAGACCCCTGCTTGCATTTCATGTTTTCTCTTTTTTTTAAAACGTGCCAAAGGGCACTTTTCCTCCCTATCCTCCATAAAATATTGTAGAAGGCATACGATAACGCCTATATATTTCTGTGAATGTCAGATTTTATTTAGTCACTGCTTTGAGACTGGATAGCTGTGAGTAATGCTCACGTGTTTTTTGCAAATCTTAATTTAAACTGTTAGTTTACATTTAGTTCTTTGAAGCCATTAGTGGAAATATAGCATTAAATTATGGGTTTTTTCCATTCATAACACAGTTTTGTGAGTGTTAGGTCCACAAATAATAGCAATCATTTGTAAAAGTGCTTCATCCAGAAAGAGATATGTGTAATACTATCATATGACAGGGTGAAATTTTACAGTTTACATGCCAAGGTCTTCAATCAGATCATATCCCAAGATGATGTTCTGTGCATGACTCATGCTGGAAACACAGCAGCAAATGTGTCAGGCATCTTCTTGCATTTCTAAAAATCATTATAGTAAGTCCTTGGTAGCAATCTGGGCAGAGGAATGTTGGACTACTAAACACTTACAATTGTGGATTTTGACTGAACATAACACAGTCACAGTTCTTCCATGATGCAAGGTCTATATTCTGTAGAGGCCATAAGGGACCTGGTCTGAAAGTGATGACAGCATGATTAATGCACACCTCCATTCCCGCTCACACACTAACATCACATGCAAGCACAAGTGGCTTGCTTAAGCAAAACTTAAGAAAGCTTAGAAAAGTAGCCAGTGTTCATCTGAAGATCACTGATAAGATAAGACACAGTTTGGCACTGACAATAACACTGAACTCATTATTTTAGGGATAATAACAGTGAAAACATTTTGGCAAGTTTGGTAATACATCATACTAGAAGAAACTAGTCTTCAATTTATTTAGCTAACTGATTCGTCAGTCAAAAATTCAGCAAAATTTTGATATCAGATAAAAGCAATTTGGCTAAAAAATAATCAGACAAAGAAGAAGTGAATATATTTAAATACATAAGTTGTGATAGAGAATTCAAAAGCTTAGTCCAAACTTTCTCATGATGTGATTCTGCAGAACTGATTACAATATTCACACGAAAGAAATCTGTCTTCTATTAGAACAACAGTACATCCCAACTGGGCTGCAAATGCTTCGCTGTCACGTATCATCCGCACCATCTGCCAATAACAAAATGAGCTCAAATACATCGACAGCCTAAAAAGCATTAAAACACTTTGTGGTTTTGTCATCCCTCAGCAGTCAAAATGAGTTTCTAAAGAGATGCAGTGATGTGAAGGAGCTCTTTCTCAAACCACCTTTGTTAACCTCACCACCTCTATTAATCTTCCGTGCACAGCTATAAAAGAGCCTGTGTGGAAAATGAAGAGGTTGTCTGAATTCAGTGCACGCCAGAGGCCAAGTGGTCAGTCAGGGTAAGGGGAAACTCGGGCTGGCATGCCAATTCAGTGCCAGTTACTGCCAATACAAGCTATCAGGCCACATAGACAAACACCTTGACAAATGGTTCCATACTGCGAGAGAGCATATCTGGACTGCCAAGTCTTACGGCAAACTAAGGGTAGCTTAATGGAAAGCGTGGACTAAAACAGCACACATGTGTTATTCTTACTCCACCTATAAATTTTGTCATCATGATGTATGAAATCCCATAAATTTTACATGAAGCAATACACCTTTTAGAACCATTCAGTCCTCACATTTATTGTTATAATGGGGAAAATTTGTATTTTTCATAACCATCTAATTAATTATGTAACAATGTTAGCATGTTCCCTTCATTTAATCCATGATCAATGTATGTTTTTCTTACGGTTACATGCTATTTATCATGTAATTCACCGTAATGGTTTTTAAATATGATCTACTGAGAATTTGTATATACAAATAGAACAATGAATTGTAATGTAGAGACTGTACAATTGCTTCATTTTATTTTGTCATTCATACACAGACGAGACAGTCTAAACTCAACAAAGATAGTAATGTAGCATTTGAATGTTTTGTTGTTTTTGTTGTTGTTTTGTATTATTTACATCTTACTCATGTGCAAATCTCAGACAAAGAGTTTGTCAAAGCAAGCTGAGCAGTATGGTTTCCCTTTCTGCTCCTTGAAGATGCCCTGGCTGAGCTGCCGCAGACAAAAGGCACACACAAAGTGCTCGGGGTGAAACTTGCGATCCATCGCAGAGATGCAGCGGCCGATGATGGGCTTTCCGCAGCCACCGCACACAGTGCCTTGCCTGGAGTGAAAGTGAAGCGAGCAGAGGGGACGACCATTGAGCTCCATGAAAATTCCATCAGTGAAGGGCTTCAGGCAGTCCTGCGTAGAGGAAGAGGGGCAGTAGGGAGGATAGAACGTTATGTAAAATTAGGCATGGTGTTATGGAGGAAGAAGTTTAAACTTCCAACAGTTAAACTTTCTTGATTTTTCTATAACAGTTTCAATTAGACACAGTGATGCCAAACCCAACCCACACGTCATACCCAACACTGCTTAACATACAGCAGAGTGATAACTTTTAGAGAGAAAGTAAAAGACTTTAAATCCATCATTCATTTTAAATGTCTACGATGTGAAGGGAAACCAAGCGCCTGGAAAATGGTTGACTGTTACAGCCAGATAATGAAGTGACGGCGCCACAAAATCACATGGCATGGACCTTTAATATGAAAACTAAAGGAGTGTTACAACTGTGTTTCTTTTAACAATCTGTTAATAACCGCTAAAGCATAATTGGAACCTACATGTACAGCACTGAATTTGATTATGGTCGTTTCTCTTGGCCGACACTTTGACTTGTCATACCGTAGCAGTAAAAGCACAGGTGTAACTCTTAACATCACCAGTGGCACTGTTCCATTTATTATGCACCAGCATGAGCAGCTCCAAAGCCTTGGAACACCTGAGTTATCTGTGTCCATCAAAGGGCTGGTTTGCTCAGTGTTGGTGACAAAACAGACTAAAACAATAGATGTTGCGTCACAGTTTTAGCCTGATTTCATACAGATTACAGTCAAAATAAAGCAATTAATGACTAGCAAATGTGTGATGAGAATAACACTGTGACAGCCGTGTTAATGACTGCTCTTTCAGGGGAATTTCATCTGGGGCTTACAGGACGCAAATGACTCATGGTATGGAAACGTTTCTACTGTTGCTGTGAAACAGAAAAAGTGGCGGGGAAGTTCAAGGGTCCTAAATTGTATGACCTGTTTTATTTATTTGTATCAGTAAGCTGATTAAAAAGTCTCCACCTTTGAGTGTCCACGTCATCCTTTTTTATGGAGTGTCTGACCTTCAGCCTGCTGGAATTAGTTTTAGGTTATTAGGTAGCAGGTACAACTGACCTTATTGATAATGACTGGTTTGTATAAAATAAGTAGTTGTAGTTGGTGTTTGTGATTAATGATTAACTAAGATATGTTAATTATAATTTTAAGTGATAGGTATTAAGAAATAAAATGCCCTTTATATGTTTTATGGTCAGGTTTATGGACCTCATATTTCAGTACCTGCCAGAAAAACAATGAATACATTCTTAATATTACAGTTGCTCCTGCTTGTCTCTTACTACTGATGGCATTTTATGTTTTACACTTGCACATGTTAAGTAAAGCAGAGCTGCACATTGAACCATTTTTGACCAGATGCTACATACAGAAATAGATTTGAAGAGAATGTAAAAGATACCCACACTGAGGAATACACTTCCTTGATTTATCTGCATCATTTCTAACAGCAGAGTATTCATCAGGCATATGGTTTTCATCAGCGTTGAGGTCAAAATGTTGCAAATAAAGCTAACGTGCGGGTATCTTTTCTCATTTATTCTCAGGCTCGTATGCAAGCCAGAGCTGTGTGTGTGGTCTGAGGTAAGAGGCTCACTGCGCAGACGAAGCACTCTGGATGCCAGGTGCCATTGGCTGCAGTCAGGTAATTCTCCCGCACCGACTCCCCACAGCCTGAGCACTTTGGAGCAAAGAGGTAGTAGAAGTCCTTACAACAATATGGCTTCCCATCCTTCTCTAGGAAACCTAGGATAGGCATAAGATGCAGTGAGTTATTTGCTAAAGTTGTGGTTTCAATTGGAGAGAAATAATCCACAAATCTCTCACCTTCCGTTCCAAACAAGCCTCCGCAGTGTGCGCAGAAGAAGTGCTCTGGGTGCCAGGTCTGGTCCAGAGCTGTCACGATGTTCTAAAGCAGCCCAAAATATATCATAAATTTACTTCCTTTGAGGATTAGTAAGGTTTGTCTCATCTCACATGTTCAAATGTCAGGGAACACAAAAATGTGAATTGTGAAACACACAAAGTGGAACATAGAAGAAGCTGCATTAGTTTCTGATTAATGACTTTGGTCTGCAGCAGAATCCCAGTATGGTTTTGTGTTTTCTCTATTAGAATGACATGTGGGATATGTTGAGAAAAATTGATTACATACTACTGTATGTCATCATCCAATCTTCAAAAGATTATTGTGTAAATAAATTGATGTACTATATGACAGAACAAATTATAGCTTAAATCAAACAACAGCGCAGCTGAATTTGAGTGACATTTAGATACCAGAGAGTTCCAGATTGGTATTTTGGTCATTTTCTATGTGCATTTTCCACCAAAGTGAATTCATTAAAACATGAAATTTCATCCTTTAGTGGAGATCATATTAACACCTATTTTTATTTTAATCTTACTTTCTATGCAGAGGCAGGGTTATATATGAATACAGTTGTCCTCACCTGCATAATAGGCCCCTTGCAATAGGCACAGCGTGGTGAGAAGAGCTGATGGTAGTCTTTGTCACAGTACGGCCGTCCGTCTCTCTCAAAGAAGCCTGTGGTGCTCAGCTCCATCTTACACACCGTACACACAAAGTGTTCGGGGTGCCACACTTCACCCAGTGCTGTGATCATCTGGAGAAAGGAAATGTCAGTGAAAGAGGGAACAAGAGGTTTTGATCTCTTTCATCTTGTTTGAATTTCCACAATTTGGTACCAGTGTGACAAATTCTCTTCTTTGTGTCCTGTAGGTCCAGATTGTACCTTTCCTACAATGCATTTGTTGCAGGAAGCACAGTGGCCCTTGGCTGTGGTCCGTACACCGATCTTCTCCAAGTCAGTGCTCAACCCTCCCAGCAGGTCATCTATCATATCCGTTTTCTTTCTTTGCGTTGTGGCTTTTCCATCTGAAGCCGCTGGAGTGTTGCTGCTGCTGCTCGCCTGTTTTCCACCTTCTGTTTGCTTTTTTTGTGTAAGTGATGGTGGGTCAGTTGGAGGTTCTAGATCCTAAATTATGGTACAAAATGTAGGAATAACAGTTTTATGTACATATTTCCTCAAAATATATTAGCTGTCTATTATATTTATTTTATATTTAATCAGAGTATTTTTAATGTTTAAGAACAAAATGCTTATTGGTCCAAGAGCTTGAGTCTGATATAAGTACAATGCTGCCCTCTGTTGTTAACCATGTCATTTTACTAATGTTTGAAAATAGATAGACATAGTTTTTCAGGCTTCACACTTAAATAAATAAGCTCAAAGGGGCAACACAGATTACTTTCAATATTTATAAAATATGTATTTCCGCACTGGGGTAGTACTAACCCCTTCAGCTAGACCCATCAGGTCTTGCAAGATTGAGTCCAGCTCCTGAGTCGGTGAGTCAGGTTCCACAAAAGCTGGCACAGGAGTTGGAACATCACTAAATCCCAGAGAGGAAAAACACGAATGTTTTAAAATGCAAAACTGACATCCTGTAACATCATTAATAATTGAAATGGTTGCATTTCTGAACCATAGCAAAAATATAACTGGAAATTCTTAACCTTTTAGACCTTAAGAAAATAAAGCACATCTACATAAAGGCCAGAATATGCTGAAGAACAATGCTTTCATTTTCATTGTATTTGCTCTCCTCTTTTTGGGTGTGGTCTGAATGAAAGAAAAACCTTAGCATTAAAATGTTAAAAAGAAATACATAAATTAATTAAAATGTATTATTTAAATTATTAAGCTAATGATCTTCATGCAGCACCACTATGAATCAGGTTCAACTTTGAACTTCACCTGTACACATTTGAGGAGTTTGAGACTTTTCCATTTTTGGTAGTTCCAACACAAACTTCACTTGGCACCTGCGAACACAACCAACATATACTGAAGTTTCTGTACTTAAAGAAATTAAATTACATGTTAGGTTTTAAGTTGTTTTCTTTAGAATTCCATGGAACTGCAGGTTCATCTACAAATGAAATGGGGGATAAAGCAGAAACAGGATAAGCTCATGATTAATGAGTTTTGTCTTTTTACTTCTCTTTTTGTTGCATCATTGCTCTTTTTCTCAGGGACGCTGTCTGAACCCGCTGGATTCAGGGCCAGCTCCTCTAACAGCAAATCTGCGGCAGGAAACACACACAATAAATCTTTAAACCTCAGAAAAAATACTCATGCAACCAAATATTCATATTACATAACGTTTGTACGGCACACATTGCTCTTTCACACTTATTGTCCTTTGTGGGTGTTAACTGTTAGACTGTATGCATATAATTTATGTATAGTGAAATATTTTCTATGAAGTAAGTTACAGTGGATTTCAATACACAGATCAAGATGCTAGCAGACTAAGGTTGCTCATGCAACTTGCGTTCCTCAGGAAGTGAGGGCATACCACATTGCAGAAGTGAAACTTGTGATAATGTTGCAAGAATCTGGTGACATTTGTTACAACAAATACAACACTCCTTCACACAGGACAAACCACACATCTAGGGAAATGGGAAGCTTTGTATGAGTAAGTATTTTACATAGAAGTAGCAGAAGTAGCAAAAAAGACAAAGGTTCATTTTAAAAAGTTAAAGACATGACTTTAACTTTCAATGTCAGTAAGTCAGTAAAGATCATCATCTTCAAACATCATCGCACCTCAGAAAAATATTTTTTGACATTGTGAAATTAAAAGAATTTTTCTTTTTTGTCTTACCTTTTGACCGTCACCCTTATTTCATTTCCAGTATGCGAATTAAACGACTTCGTTAAGACTTGTAAAATTCTACTGTATTCTAAATGTTACATTGTATTTGATTTGTAGTGAATCGCTACATGTAGAGCCCTAGAATCAGAGGTAAAACACAAGAACAGTGGTATAAAAATTCCTTCTAATGAGCTGGATCATTGAGTACATTACATATTGTACTTAGAGTCTGCTGTATAAATCAGTCTGAGAACACACAAGACTGTGGTAATACTCCATAAGCACTGGCTGTGCTTGATGTCATGGTGTCAACACACCAACTCCTGATTTTGCTAACAGTTTCGACCTCAGTTTAAATTGTACCATCGATTAGTTTGAGGACATTCATGAAGGTAAAACATGACAGAAAGTTCTTACCGAGCTCATCCATTTTGGTTCCTTCTGACAGCATAAAACTTGAATGTGAGTGGGTGGCTTTTTTTTCTTTTCTTTGTGTGTGTGTGTGTGTGTGTGTGTGTGTGTGTGTGTGTGTGTGTGTGTGTGTGTGTGTGTGCTGGTTAGTTGCTAAGGCAACTGAACTCATTTCTGATCTGATCAAAACCGTCGCTTCCTGTGAGGAAGGTGTGTTTTCGGTTGCTGCTGTGTGAAGAATTGTCAGTAGCTAGGAGGAGGTTTGACTATTTCCTGAAGATGAAAACAGTGAGAGTTTTAAAGCAGTGCAAGTGTGATACCAACAGAGTTGTGCTTTTGTTAAATATTTATTGCATATTTCTTCAAACAAAGTGTGTGTTATGTTGTAACACTACCTCCACTGCAAGTGGTTGAAAAAATCAGCTTCTCTTAATTACTGATTAACATGGCGCTGATAAAACTCAACATCCTCGTGTTACTAACACAGAGTCAGACTGACATTTTGGTTCACAGATACAGAAAATAGGACAGAAAAGATCATTTTGAAGCTGTGTCATGACAGTGTTTGCCCAGCAGAGTTTGCTCTGACTCCACTGTTCACAGTTCTCTCAGCAGTGCAAGCATCACATGTAGCAGGGGAGAGTCAAGTGAGGTCTTCACCTTAAGTTAACCTCACTTTAAACTTGTGAAACACATTGCTGGAAAGTTCCTAAATAAACTTTTTAATGTAACTTTGCACTCTGTATTTATACTCATAAAGAATATGTGTGATTTTTAAAATGCGCAAAAGAAGGAACATTTTTTTTAAAAAGAGATCTATTTTCTGTCGCCTACATTGTAGAGGGCGATTTTGCCTCTAAACAGAAGATGAGTATAGCCCAGGGTTAAAGCGGGATTCAGCACGTGGTGGAACCCTAAAATCAGTTATAGTGGCTCAGCGTGGGGAAAAGAATCGCAATTTCTATTCTGAGCTCTTGTAGATCTTCTTTTGTGTACAGGCTGTGATCAGATGATCTGGGCTGCTGCTGCTCTGAGGTTTACTGCACTTTGTGGATTAACACAACTGAATTTAACAAGATGTGAGCAGGTGTTTCATGAGTTGTCCTGTTCCATCCTCTACACTGACACAGTTTATGCTGTCGTTATACTAAACAGTATGAAGGTGGAATTCAGTGAATGAATCCAAGTATAATCAGCTTACCTTCAAATTCATCTTTGCAATACTTAATGTAACCTAACTCTGAAGACCACAGCCACTTTGCACCAATCTAACACAACGCTTTATTTAAATTCCATCACATTACTGCAAGCGAACCAGCTTATCCTGCACTAAACTCCATATTTTCATGCAACCTTTAAATAACACGGTTAGTCTGTGTCAGGTTTTTTTCCCAGCACATTTTACAACATGAAAAAAATAACATAATATGTACAAACCTGATATTCAAATTTCCAGTTTATCAAACACCACCGAGCAGAGGTTAAATATAACCTCTCTTCTTCCTCTCCTGCCCTGTCTTTATCGCTCTCCATCTCTGAGTAAAATTAACATCTTCACAGCAGCTCTACCTTTCTTTAGCTAGCAGACACACAGTGTGACAAACTGCACACACAAACAGTTTGTGTGTTTACTGACATTTCTTGAGGTGACAAAAACGTTGCATTTGAAATTACCTGCTACTTAAAAAAATATCACTCCTTTTATGCTTCTCTTGGTCCTCTTCTGTAGTGCTAACTAGATGCTGAAGTACAGCAACTGCAACTTACGGACATGTGCACCCATTCCTGTGTTGTGCCGAAAAGTGGTTATCTGCCAAAAATTGATTTCCAATGTTTCGATGTGGTATTTTTTTATGTGTCATGTCTTTATAAGTAAATATTGGTCAATAGACTTTAGTGAACAGGATTTACAAAGGATCTACAAAGGGGTTATTTATAGAATTAAAAAAATACATGTTTTTCAAGTATCTTTATGACTCTGGGTTACTGTATCTACATTGTAACCAATCCAGTCCATTTTGGAAGTATCTTTATAGAATTATTGTTATATTTGTTGCAATTCCTGCTGTCTTCTTGGCCAGATTACTCCTAAAAAGGCATTTGTTAATGTGAATTAGACTTTTTAACTGGATAAATAAAGGATATATAAAAGTCACTTTGCCAAAAATTGATTGCGGCTTCTACGTTGAGATAGGAATGTTGTTTGTGGCTCAAGATGACTTGATATCGTTCATGAGGGATACATTTGACATATGTTTTAGATATTATAAGCCAACAAGTTATTTATGGCAATTTAAATACAGGCAATCACTTTTTTAGCAAATACCGGAAATCAGTTTTTGGCAGGCAATCACCTTTTGGCATTTTAACCCCTGATTATGGTCTCTTTCGTCTCTTTTTATGTGACATATCGTTGTGAATAATACACGAGTAAGATTGCCTTTCATGTGTTGCTGTTGAGGCTCAAATTTTGAAAGTTTGATGTTTGAAGATGCGCACTGACATGAAGAAAAAAAAAGAACTCCCCTCAAATGTCTTAAACCAAAAGTACCGAGTCTGTTTTGAAAGTGTAAGGAGTAGAAAGTACAGACATTTGGTTAAAAATATAGGTAATAAAAGTAAGAAGTTGTTAGAAAAAAAATAATACTTATGTAAAGTACATATATCTGCAAAGGCTACATACTTACAGTAACAAAATATTTGTACTTTGTTACTTCACACCTCCACTTTGACTTGTGCAATTTGCTGTCATGGTGAGGCTAGATCATATGCCAGCTGACATAGGATGAGAGACAGGATACAGCCTGGACAGGTCACCAGTCTGTCAGAGGGACAGACAACAGTTCACTCTCTCATATGCATACATGTTTTCGGATTGCTTAGGGGAGCCAGAGGACCCAGGGAGAACATTTGAAACCAACACTTTCTTGCTGTAAGGTGACATTGGTAACCACAACACAACCCTGCTGTCATGGCTACTGAACGGACCCACGCGCAGACAGTTCTTTCAAGGAAACAAAGGGGGATTTATTTACAATAGGGATCACCTTAGTGCAAAAAATATGTACAGTGAGTTGGGAGGGGGTCCAGGGCTCCAGGGAGAGAAGGGGGGGGGGGGGGGGGGAATCCACACACACGCTTCCTCTTCCACTCAGTCACCGCCACCGCTCCTCCGCACACACGCACTCCTCTTCAGCCGCACTCGCTCCAACACTCCACACACTGCCCCACTTGGACAGGTCCGGTGATTCGGTCCAGAATCTACAGACAGAAGGTCAAAGGTTAGTTCCACAACATAAAACACGTGTAAGCGATTCTTCTTTGAATATGCCGCGAGCACGAACTCAGGTGGTTCGACGTTCCAGCGGTGAGCTGCTCTGTGCCACTGCCTTAAATAGCAGCTGGGGAAATCAGCCAGATCAGCCGCAGGTGGACACCATCCACAGGGGTGCGTGGGCCAAGAGTGAGAGCCCGTAATGAGCTCCACCCAGGCAGAGAGGAGGAGGAGAGACAAAAAACTAAAACTAACAACAACAAAACCTGTAGCCAGCGTGGGCCAACCAGAGAGACACGGGGACCGTGACACCTGCAGCCTTTAGTATTAATTCCAAAAATCCAGTAGTGGTGGTGGTGGTAAAGATGGAAGCAGTTTTAATTAACAAGCAATGTAAAGCATATCAGAAATATATATATTTTTAAGAACCCCACTAACATAGAAATAAAGTTTGGGATGCAAATTTTTATATTTACCATCCCATGATGGCTTTACGTGAACTGGTAGTGTTTATATGGTTTATTTTATTTAACCTTGCTGTGTTTGGGAGTCTTGTATATTATGCATATAATAATAATAATAATAATAATAATAATAATAATAATAATAATAATGGATTGCATTTATATAGCGCTTTTCGAAACCCTCAAAGCGCTTTTACAATTCCACTATTCATTCACTCTTACATTCACACACTGGTGGAGGCAGCTACAGTTGTAGCCACAGCTGCCGGAATGAAACCGGAATGAACTATGAAACTATGCTTTGACAGCTTTTTAGTCAAAGTAAACTTTATTGTCATCTCCGCTATGTCCAGTGACGAAGCTCCGGTTACATCAGTGCAAAAAACCTAACAAATATATATATAACTAAGGAATAAGAAAATAAATATACACTTAAGACTTAAGGTGATTTTAACTTTTATACCTATGTGTTACCCTAACATTATGGACAGCACACCCGCTTTTGCTGAGAATGAAACAGTGTGCTTTTCAGAGTTTGTATAACAGGTAAAGGAAAGAAAGACACACATGGACTGCTCTCTCTAAAAAGGACATAAAGTATGATTTAAGTAACTCAAATGAATAGTGACAGTTTCTATTTTCACTTCACTCACCATATGGCGCTCAACTCTCCGCTGATTACTTGCGTTATCTCGCACCACTTTAGTCGCAACCATTAGCTTACGGGGAGGGGTGTTCGTTCTTTTGTATCAATGTATCAACAACAAATAAACCTATTAACGAATTATTTTATGATGAAGGGATTTGAAACCTGTATCTTTTGAAAATAAAGTTGAAAAACATTAAGTTATTCAACCAAGTGAGTAATTACAAGTAAGTACCAACCCCTCCTCTGTGGTTTCGTCTTTTACCGGAAAGGTCCTTGTTTACAGCGCAGCTCTTGCTCCACGTTAGCATCGGTGATTTGACAAGAAGGAAACGGGATTTATTTATTTTTTTACTTTTAAAGCAGTTCGCAAAACTCGTTGAATTAATCTGTGGTACACTTCGACTGGCATGGTTGTTTGGAGGCGGAAAAGCTACCGACAAGGGCAGCAATGACAAGCTTGCTAACGTAGTGCTAAGGTTAGCCTGCTAGGCAACTGACGCTAGCTAACTTGTCACTAAGTGGTGCATCCAGTTTACTGAAACAAGTACCGGTATGTCAACTTAACTCTATAACAAGTACTCGTGTCTGTTTCTTTACTGACAGGCACTCGCACTGCCACGTATCACGCCTGGCTTGCTTAGTTTATGACCTGAGTGGCTGCTCATAAAGAACGACCGCGGTCATGGGTGCGGAGAGCAGCGCGGTGCGGAGCTGCACCCTGGAGGAGCCGCTCCTGACTCTGCCCACCGGACCCACCATGTACTCGGCGGTGCTCCAGGATGGAAAGCCCGCTTCTGTGTTTGTTCACAAACGTGGCAATGAAGACAAAGTCAACAAAGCTGCCAAGGTGTGTAATTTCCAGATGTCGCTGCTCGCCTTTGCCGTCGCTCATGTGCATTATGCGTGGAAGTGTGCAGCCAGCACGCTGCCATGATCATGTTGGACACAAAGTACCGCTGCAGCGTTGAGACATTTTTACCAAACTTCTCCAGTCGGTTTTCTGTCTTTTCTAAAACTCTGTAGAAAAAAAGTTCTTTAAAAAAGCGAATTATTGCATCACGTGTGATTGTGTGTGAAGTTGAGCTGTACACACAAGTGTGTAATGTGGATGTAACATTTTAATTAAGAAAAAAAATTAACATGGTTTTGCGTAGTGGAAGAGCCCCCTCCAACTTCAGTATTCTCTGTTGTGACTAGAATTAAATAAGTGAAAGTATGAGTTTTGTGTCTTAACTGACGGGTAATTTAAAATACTAATTATTTGCAATTCTTACACCTGCTTAATCATCCACACATTTCACCCAGCACCTGAAGACACTGCGACACCCACGTCTACTGCGCTTCCTGTCCTGCTCAGTGCAGAATGGTGGCATCCACCTGGTGACAGAGCCTGTGCAGCCCCTGCAGCTACTGTTAGACAGTCTCTCCCCAGAGGAAATTTGTGCAGGCATCTATGACCTCCTGCAGGCACTTGTTTTTCTGCATGAGAGGGTGAGTGTTTCTACAGTCTCTGCATGATTATATCAAAGCATGTGGGAAAAACAAGGTAGATGAAGATGGAGATGGTGATTGACCCTTGGATGTTGTTCTGTTTGCATTAAACATGCATGCATGCATATTCATGCATGCATTAAACATGCATGCATGCATATTCATGCAAGTTCCAAACTTGTCTTGCTCTTCCACCAGGGTAAGTCGAGCCACAACAACGTCTGTATTTCATCTGTATTTGTCAGTGATGATGGTCATTGGAAACTGGGAGGGATGGAGACTGTCTGCAAGTTCTCTGAAGCAACTCCTGAGGTAAGAAGTGCATTAAAGCCATGTGGGCAGTCATGTGAAAAAGAAAGTTTGAGAAGAATTCTTTACTGTCCTGTGGAAAAACTAAGTAAATATCATGATTCAGTAGCTTGTAGCTTTCTCAGTCTTTTACATCATAGTGAAAGAATATTGACCCACTCTTTGTACAACTCTTTTTACAACATTGTTTCAGTTCATTGAGGTTTGCAGGCATTGGCTTAGGAGATGATGTCAAATTTCAATTGATTTAAGGTCTAGACTTTGTTTTTGTTTGTTTGTTTGTTTGTTTGACAACTACTTGAAGTTTTAGCTGTTGGATAGAGTTGGTCTTTGGTACACAGAAAAGCTCATGGTTGACACAATGACAGCAAAGTGCCATGGTCATGTGGTTGCAGAGCAAGCCAAAATCATCATCCCTCCACCACTGTGCTTAAAAGTTGGTTTGAGGTGTTTGTGCTGATGAGCTGTTTTTAATTTTTGCTTGATGCGATTCTGTGCATTATAGCTAACCATTTCCACTTTGATATCATGTAGCCAAAGCACATACCGTAAATCCCGGACTACAGAGCGCACCTGATTAAAAGCCGCATGCTCTAATTTTAGAAAGAACATAAATTTTGTACTTCTACAGGCCGCACTGGATTTTAAGCCATATGCGTTTCACTTCTAATATGAGATATTTACACAGAAATATTACACGTGAGGATTAATCCGTAAGGTAACATAAACATGGTAACATACAAAAATACATACTGCAAATGCTTTCTTTCCTTGAACAGCGCCTGTAACGTGGCTACCTTTAAGTATTAAGTACGTTGCTCATGGTTTTTTTACGGAACAGTGCACAAACAACATTACGTCTCTTAACAACCGGTAAAAATATATACAGTATATATATTACTTATCAATTTTATTGGTCTACTGTTACCAGGCAAAATGTTTTTGGCTGAATGAAAAACAATATGCATTAGCCGCACGTCAGTATAAGCCACAGTGTTCACAGTGTGGGGGAAAAAGTAGCGACTTATGACCCGAAAACTACGGTAATACTGGTTAAGCTGTTTTCTAATTGTACTGTCATAACATGCTAACTGATATTTGAGAAAACATTTTGTATGACTGTAATACCACAATTCAGTCCGTGTGTGTTCACTCAACTCAAAGATTTATCCAAACATTGAGCTATTTTTCTTGCAATGTATATACAGTTCAGCAGTTTTAATGCACTTTTTTTTAGACTGTTTGAAGACTCACTCTGTAAAATATCAGGTTTATGTTAAATGTTGGCTATTCCTAAACTCCTTAGTTCCTCACAAGCATCCAGAATGCAAGAGAGGCCAGCTATCTTCCTCCAGAAGAGCAGGTAAGCAGGTTAAAGTTAATGATTGACAAGAAGCACTTCCCACTGTGTTGACAGGTTTTCAAGAAACGTTTTCTTGACAGGTGGAGGGTTTTAAAATCCTTCCTGATAAACATGCTCACTCTCGGGACTGTTACTCTTTTGGGATGATGGTGGAGTCTCTTATTCCCCTCCTTAATGGCTATGGTAAGGAGAGGTGACCTTGAATATCACATTTCATTTTTTCAGGTTTAACCTGCATGTACATTATCATATGCTTGCACTGTTGTTTTCAGTGTCACAGGAGCTTGCTGCCAGCCTGACAAAAACACTGCAGGCAGGCCTGCTGAACTCTGACCCCATGTCGCGGCCGCCACTCAGTTCCTTGCTCACCAATGACTTTTTCAGGTTTGTGTGGTCAGGTTTGATTTGTAGTTATCATTAAATACTCAGAATGATTTTTTTTTAAGCAAACATTCTTTTTCTGTGAACAGGAATGACTTTCTGGAAGTGATGAATTTTCTGAACAGTCTCACCCTAAAGACAGAAGAAGAGAAGAATGAATTCTTTAAGTAAGAAATAATGTAGTGATCTTGTTACATGTTATATGTGGACTTTTTTCACAGATAGAATTTTCTTTAACTTGTATTATGGTGTATATATTCTCCTTACGTAGTGTTTTGGTTTTATGTTTTTTAGGTTTCTTCTAGACCGAGTCCAGAACCTCCCTGAAGAGTTGATAGCTACACGCCTTGCTCCCAAACTCCTTAACTCTCTCGTTTTTGCAGAACCCATGGCTGTAAAAAGCTTCCTGCCTCATCTTTTAAGGCCAAAGAAAGGTGAGATTGCATTTGAACAAAAATTGGCTTCTGATAACCAGATCTTCTAATCCCATTTTCTGAGAGAAAGCCAGAACTTAGTATTTGCCTGACAGGCACAAATGTTTTATGAAACTTTCTTTATTTCACCTTTGTGGACAGATAACAGTGGTGGTGGTAGCAGTGAAGATTGCCTGCTGTCTATGTCCCTTTACCGTAAGCATGTGATTCCTCAGCTTCTTGAACTCTACAAGGTCAATGAGGAACATGTCCGAATTGTGCTGCTGACCCACATCCACCTTTACGCTGAGTTTTTCTCCCACGATGAACTCAAAAACCAGATCCTACCTCAGGTGGGGTGTTACTTTAGAAGCAAACTTTTTTGTTGTTGTTCTTGTTGTCAAAAAAACGAAGACAGTTGAAGCTGAAATGTTCAGTATTTTGGAAAATGTTTAAACCAATAAACAAATTTTTTTTTCTTTAGTCTTACCAGACGGGGAGATTAGGTTAGGCTTAAACAGGGTGAAACAGGCAACCCCAGAAATTGTAACCAATTTAATAATGATAATAATAATAATAATAATAATAATGTATACTTTAATGATCCCCGTGGGGAAATTCCTCTCTGCATTTAACCCATTCACTCAGTGCAGTGGACAGCCATTGGGCGCCCGGGGAGCAGTGTGTAGGGACAGTACCTTGCTCAGGGGTACCTCAGGGTAGCTGTTCAGGGGAATCGAACCCCCGACCTTCCAATCACAGAGCCACCACTTTTATCACACCAATTTTATCTAATGTCTAAAGCTTGAGAACAAAATTCAAATGAAACTATCTCTTAAGTATATTATCTTGTCTATTACTCTCTTTAGGTTTTGTTAGGAATGAGAGACACCAATGATTCTCTGGTTGCCATGACGCTGCAGAGTCTTGCGGTGTTGGTGCCCTTGCTCGGGGCTCAGGTGGTTGTTGGTGGAGAGAGAACCAAGGTCTTTAAATGCACTACACCTAACTTTACCAAGTCTACAGAAGTGACCCCTGAAAGTAAGCAACACTGTCTATAAATGTCAATGAAAGCACCTCTATCTAAATAATAACTAAACAGTGCAAGACAGCACAAGTCTTGTATTGCGATAACTAATTTATTAAAATTTTATGTCTAATTTTTTTGGATAAAGACACTTTTTGTAGTTATGCCTCTGCAAACCACTGCAGTGGATTTTAAATCAAACAGTCGGCTGCAGATTTTCAGCTTTTCCAAAAGTATTGCATAAACTGTTTAGTAATTACTGGAATATTAAATGTCGACAATTTTCAGAGGCTCAAAAGTAACTGGACAAACTAAAACTGCAGTAATTTTAAATATAAGAGTTTGTTTTTGTAACTGGACAAAAATCCTTTTGCAGTCAATTACTGCATGAAGTCTAGAATCCACGAACATCATCAGATGCTGTGTTTCCTCCCGTGAGATGCTCTGCTAGGTTTTATTGGAGCAGCCTGCGGTGCCTGGTTGTTTGTGGGTCTCCCTGCAATCAGTTTTGTTTTCAGTCTTCATGCTGTGTTCCGTTGGGATTAGACTGACTTGGCCACTTAATGTTATCTTTGCCTTGAGATAATCTTGCGTTGTTTCAGCATCATGCTTTGAGCCATTATCCATTTGCACTGTGAGGTATCTCTATTTTCAGATGTGTGAGTGATGACGTAGCCACTTAACACGTTTTTGCTATTTCACAGATAGGTTTGTTTTGGTTTTCAGCCTAATGATGGCTTCCTTTACTTTTATCAGTATTTATTTGGATCTCATATTGAGAATTTCAAAGGGAAAAACTACAAAATGCAACACTTGAGATTATCTCCTATCTCTTATCTGCTTAATTTGTCACAAAATAATGAGAAAACAGGCCTCACTTGGCCATGAAATTGGTTGTTAGTCAATTGTCCTGTTACTTTTGAACCTCTGAAAGTGGGGGATCGTTTAAAAACAGATGCAATTTGTAAACAGCTAATTTAATACTTTAGTTAAACCCCTTGAATTAAAGGTGAAAACCTTCAGCACTTCAGTTGCATGAAAAAAGACTGCAGTGGTGTATAGAAGCAAAATTATTTAAAATGTGACTGTCCAAAACCTTCTGGACCTAACTGTATATAGAGTATATTTACATTATTGATACCGTATATCAAATAAACTGAGGCTTTTGTTGTTGTTGTTTTTTGAGAATTTAGCTATACCATATAAAAGGGGTGCACAGAACCTGATTGTGCATTAAAGGTCTGGCATCATACAGAGCTTACTAAATAAAAACCTTAAATAAAATGCTTTATTTTACAAGTAATCTTTAAAAATCAACCAGGAACCATTACAAGAACATTTTATATGCTGGAAGCATTCCTGCAGCAGTGTGTAGTAGTAAATGGGTCCTAGCGTGCCGTGAGCATTATTGTCTCGTCCAAAGAAGATTACTAGTTTAGTCAGACTACCAGTTCAAACTAGAAAATCTGGATTTGGAAATTGAAATGTCACTCTAGTAATCCTTTAAGAACTACAGTCAAGTGAGCTACTCTCATCTTACTTTACTTTTATTCTTTAGCCTCACCTGTCCATATAGTTGGAAGTTTCCACCCTCAGATGGCCCAACCCTCCAAAGTGCTGAATTTATTCCCTAGACCATCAGGGACTGAAGGCTTAGTCCTCGGTCACACGGGTAGCAAGACACCAAGGGTTATCAAGCCAGTATCGGGTAAGAAACTCCCTTCATAATATTAATTCAAATGAATTTGTTCATTTATTTAAGGTCCATTGCATATTATTTTTATTTTTTGTATATTCCAGATGTTAGTAGAAAGATGTCTCTGCCTTTGAATGGCTTTCATCAGGACAGTGAGATGGACCAACTTTCTTCTAGCCCAGAGCAGACTGACAGACTAGAAGGCACTGTGGAAGACTGGCCTGACTGGAGTGACCCTGATAGTGAGAATAGAGATGGGCATTCGGTCCAGATCCACATACAGGCCTCAAAGGGCGTAGATCCAGTTAGCAGCCTGGCAATCACACATCAGAACACAGATGAGGAGCCGTGGGATGACTTTGAGGACACTGAACCTACCTCGGATCTCTCCCCCACAGCTCCTTTATCAGACTCAGTCATCCCTGCACCACCCAAAGGGGGCGCTGCTTCCCCATCTTCGAAACATGGTCCTGAACCACTGAGACTGGGTTCCTCTAAACCCCTTAAGTTGAGCTCAACACTGCGGCAGTCAACAAAGACAGAGGCCACTTCCTTATGGGACAATAGCTGGGCTCAAGAGAAAAGGAACTCTCAGAAATCACATAACCGCTTAAACCCCCAGTCCAAACCTACAGTGCCACAAAAAAGTAGTTCAGTAGGTCTGGGGGAGGAGTTTACTATAAGGGTGAAGACAAAGGTACAGCAAGACCCAGAGCTGGATTTGTTTGCAGACATGGTGCCGGACATCAAGTTGTCATCTCCAGCAGTGCTGTCACTACAAGAGACTGGCAAGCGTGAAGCAGAACTGTCCACAGCATCTTCTGATAACACTAAACCTCTGCAGGTCGATTCATCCATCGATACTTTAACATTCACTGCCAAGTTTGCAGCAGTTGACCTGACTGAGGTGAGTGTCTGGTGAAAGGATGTTTTATATACTTTAATATATTGGTTCTCAATCACAGCTGCCTAGCTGCCTGGGATTACCCTGATTTCTGAAATCTTGATTATGTTATACTTAATGCTGGTAAAATAAGTATTGAACATGTCACCAGTTTCCTAAGTAAATATATTTCTAAAGGTGCTGTTAAGATGAAATTCTCACCAGATGTCAATGACAACCCGTCCAGTCCACACACGCAAAGAAATCAAACCATAGATCTCCGTAAAATAATGAGACAGGGAAAAAGTATTGCTGATATGAAGAAAAGAAGGCACACAACAGGGTGCTCCCCACACGATTTCAGACAGCGGACTGAAAATAATAAGTATATGCAAATGTGTTAATGTCTGTTTAAACACTTTCCCGTGGTTATTTCCATGCTGGCTTGAAATAAAATATCTCCCTCTGCTTTTACTGCAGAAGCTTCAATTTGTACATGCGTGTACATTTCACGTTTTGGAGAGCAAAGCGTGAAATGGCCAGTGTGTCTATTACATGCTTTGCCCTGATATCGGATTGCGGGAACAATTGTTTATAAGAAAACAAGTATTGTACTCGACCACCGTGGACTGTATGCACACTCACCACGCCATAATCTCATTTCTGAAGAAAAAGCATGTTGAAGCAAATTTAAAGTTTGCTGAACAATATTTAGACAAGCCTGGGAAATAATAGGAGAATATATTCTGGCCATGTTTGGAAGACAAAAGGTGTTGCATATCATGTCAAAAGTGAAGTTTGGAGATGGGAGCGTCATGGTGTGGGGCTGTTTTTTAGCATACAGCATGGGCAGGTTTGTGTAACTGAAGGAAGTATGAATGGGAAGATGCACTGAGATAAAAACCTGCTGCCATCTGCCAGGATGATGAAGATGAAATGAATGTGTCCAGCAAGACAATGATCCCAAAGACAGTCAAGGAAACTCAACTGGTTTCAGAGAAAGAAAATAAAGCTGCTAGAATGTCCCAGCCAGTCACCTGATGTGAATCCCCTTGAAAATCCATGGAAATGATGCTGTTTTTGTGCTTTCTATTCCCTTGCCATCTGTTATGTCATATGTAGCACCAGGGTCTCGGAGGAATGTTGCCTCGTTTCACTCTGTACTGTACGACTGTCCATGGTTAAAATGACAATAAAAGCGACTAAGAACTAAAGCTCAGAGTTCATAGAAGGGGCCTAAAGAACCTGGAAGAATGTTTGTGTGGAAGAATGGACCAAAATCACGTGCGAAGTATTCAATACATTTAAGCAAGCCTGTTCAATACTTCAATACTTCCCTGTCATTTCTCAGTATGGATTGGATGAGTTGTTATCGATAACTGGTGAGAATTTCATGTCAGTAGCACCTTCAGAAATATATTTAGTTAGAAAATTGGCGACGTATTCAACACTTATTTTACCCGCTGTATGTGAAGCACCATCTGTGTACAATCAGTTATAAGGTATGACTCTGTTTCTTCATTTTACTGTTTTTGGAGGCCTTGTTGGTTTGTAGAACTTTTAGATATGCAGACTGTAACAAGCCTGAAAACACAGGCTCGTTAGGCTTGGGGTGGCTGTGGCTCAGGTGGTAGAGCAGATCAGCTACTGCCTGGAAGGGTTGGTGGTTCAATCCTTCCCCAGTCTGCATGCCAAGTATCCTTGGGCAAGATAATAACCCCGAGTTGCTCTCCGATGCATCCATCGGAGTGTGAATGTGTGCGAATGCTTAGATTGCACTTAAAGAAGGAAGTGCTTGTCTGAGTGGGGGTGAATGAGGCATGTTGTATGAGTACTCTGGGAGAGTAGAAAAGCGCTGTATAAGAATCCATCCATTTACAACTAGATGTTTTGTTTTTTACACTAACAAATTTTACTTTGAATTATCTAGTGACGGTAGGTTCCAACATGACTTGAAATTCTTTTGACAGTTACACTTCTGTGTATAACTTTGGAAATTACTGCAACCTGTAACCATTTAACACAGCTGCCATGATTTTGAAGAACCTACGAGCCAGAAGACACAGAAGAGATACAAATGCATGTCTAACTTTAAAAATACTGACGGCCACAAGTGTTACCTCTCAGCTTGCCAGTTGATGCACATACAGTATAAAATTCAAAATCCAAAATGATTTTCAGAAAAACTGACCTCTGACCTTGAATTTAAGATCACTGAGATTACCTTTTTTCAAGATTTTTAGTAGATGCACCTACTGTATGAATTTGAAAATCCTGTCACCTCATTGTCACATTCACAAACATGGGTGCCCATGCCACCTGCCCACTGTGGGGACAGTAGCCCATTAGCCTTTAACAGCTGAGGGGTAAAAAGTGACCGTCAATGACAATCAATGAGAATTAAGAATTTCCCACTATTGTAAATATTTTTCCCAGTGGATGATTGCACCTTTTCCTTTACTTCTTTTCTCTCAAAGACTGAACCAGATGGCTGGGGAGATGAAGATGACCTG
Organism: Mchenga conophoros; assembly: GCF_057382185.1. Lineage (NCBI taxonomy): Eukaryota > Metazoa > Chordata > Actinopteri > Cichliformes > Cichlidae > Mchenga > Mchenga conophoros. The sequence continues at coordinate 3,573,998 of NC_140547.1, read as the reverse complement.
AACTGGGAGGATAACGCCTGGTGATTACGTTTGATCCATTACTTCCATCTGCAGTAAAAGACTTGACCACTGGAAAACTGAAACCCATGCACCACTTCTGGAGTGCCAACAGACCAGTAAACTGGAAGTAGTTTCTCATTTAACATGATGCAGTAGGGATGGTAATGCCAGGGATGGGCTAAGGCTTTTTATGTTATGTTGATTTTGTCATTTTTAATTATGAGAACTTGCTTTTAAACTGGAACGATCAGCTCTTCATCAGATGGTGCTAGACTTGGACAAAATAAGCCATTTATAATTTGCCAATCAGAGGTGAATGTAATCCTGTTTCATCTGCTCTGCTTTTTTTTTTTTTTTTTTTTTTATGGGTTATTTTCACTAGTGGCATAAAGAAACGTTTCAGAGATACTGGGTCTTCCCAAAAAGAGTCAGTTTGATTAACTGAAGGCTTGCACTTTGAATGAATGTGAAATCAGAATTGCATAATTTATTAGTAGCTTTTGGGTTGATGGTGAAATAAAGTAAAACTTACTGTATCAAATGTGTTTACTGTTTTGTTTTACAGTACAGCGACCCACCCAGGAAAGACGATCGATGCTATATCTAAAAGAAATGAAATGCTTCAAGTTTCAGAAACGGGTTTAATAAAAAAAAAAAAGAACAAAGATTAACATTTTTTTTTAAAAAGAGAGAGAAACCATTTTCAATAGCAGCAAAAGTTGTGGGTTTTCCATACAGAAAGAAAACACCCTGAGATGAAAAACTATCTCGAGCTGCTGGGTCTGACTGTAGTGATGTGGGTTAGGAGAGTCTGGAGCTCCTGTAGTCTGGAGTCCAGCCACTGTGGAGGTGGTGCACTACTGTTAGTTTTACCATCAGTGAGAGCCTGAAGGGCTTTTAAAGCACTCTCAGCTGTCTGGATATAGCGGCTGTATTCCTGCTCTGCGCTGTTCTCCTGTCGAGCTCTCTTAGGGCATGGCTGAGAGGGATGAATAGTTAAAGAAAAAGATAAAGGTCTTGTTAATTAAACTGTTATTTATATAACATGATTCATGGTCTATAGTACTTCATAGGACACAGTTTGAACCTGGAGAGCAAAATCTTGTGATAAAAATATCAAAAACACAAATCTTACCCACTACCATATTTATGAATATCTGACAAAGCTGACTTCCAATCAAACAGTCACATTGAAGTTGGATGCGTTCACTCAAATCTTTTACTGCTAAACAAAGTATTTGGTTTTTTATGCTTAGCAAAATAAAAGTGATTCTGATCATCTCTGACATCTAATAAAATATGAGAATCCAGGCTGCTTTTGTGCAATGTGCACTGTCTCCTTATGCTCTGGTAGCTTTAAATTAATATAAGCCGGCTACTACTAATATGAAACGTGTATGTGAGACAAGACTGTGCATGAACATGCATATTCAGAAACACTGAATACATTTCAAGTTGATTAAACTAACCTCTGAGTCTGGAACAACTTCAGAAGGTGGTTTGCTGAAAGGCTTTTCTTTGCTACACTCCAGCTTCTCATTGTGTTGCTTGATGTGTTGTGTCTCATGTTTGAGCCTCTCCAGCCGTAACTCATTGCCTTCCTGCGCATTCACCGTCTGCAGCAAAAGAAATGACGACTTCACCATGCTTCGTTTTTATATACATGTTCATGAACAAATAATAGATTTCCCTTACCTTGCTAAGATAATTAACCACTTTGGTTTTGGTTTCTTCGACACTCAAACTCTGAGAGATTACTTCTTCGTGGTTTGTATTCTTTGACGTCAGAAGGATATATCAAGGTTACGTTTAAGCTTCAACAGTGTATGAATTTAATGTAATATGAAAATTATGTTAGACTTATAAATTAATACCTCTGCAAATTGAGAAAAGGCCTCCAGGGTGTGCTGGTGCAACAGCCAAGACTCGTCAGCCAAAAGGACTCCAAACAGGCCACTCAGCCTCGGAAGAATTTGACTCTGGAACCAAAACGGGTCATAACTGAGAAAATGCTTAATTTGTTTCTATTATTTTTATTTTAAGAAAATAAAAATGGTTATTATCATTTGCTTCTTATCACGAACTTTCCTTTATACAACAAAATGTGTGTATCTATCTATCTTGCAGGCTCACAGCTTTAGGAGCAACTATAAGCAACAACAGTAGGCTAAAGAAGACAATAGAAAGACAAGTAAACCAAAATTAAAATCATCATTTGTAAAAAGTCTTTTATCACCTGGCTGTCAGGAGGGACAAAAATCTTCCCCAGAGAGCAGAGAAACTCCAAAGCAGCCAGCAGTAACCAATCTGCACACTTCTGAGAAACCACAGCATCCAGACACACCAGAGCCTGGGATAACACACACACACAGAGACGCACACATCAATAAATTTATTCTGCCCTCTTTAAATGTTAACGTGAAGGCCAACAACACACCTGACAAATCACGTGAGGTTCAATGTGCTTCACTAAAATGGCCGACAGTGACAAGAGAAGCTGCAGCGTCCACTGGAGCACAGGGTGGGTCTGCAACTACAGCATGGCAGGTTACAGTTTACTGGTCTTGCATCTTCTCATTTACTCCACCTGTTTGTGCATGTACTGTTTGCTACCTGGTCTGGACTCATTCGTAACCAGAGCTGTGTGACCATCCTCACAGAAGACAACACACACGGCTCTTCGGGAGAGGACTGGCCTCGAACCACCGATAGGAGAGACATCAGCACTGCATTCTGGTAACAGGAGGAACTTTGTAAATTCACACAAGATTATGTTTTCATGGACTGATCAGTAATAAAAACAACCATTAACCATTCTGTGTTAATCTCAGCTGCGTAACTATTACTCACTGGAAGCTCTGAGTTCATAGGCCAACAATGGAAAGGTCACTAACAGTCTATTGCAGGAAAAAGGTTATCACAGTCCAAACATCATTTATTGCTGATATTTATAGTCAAGCTGCCATCGTCACGGCACAAGTACAAACGAGGCTGCAGCCTTAATGTTTGTACATCAAATAACTCTGTCTTTGTTGCATGCAAGGCTATAATAATAAGGATGAATGAGTGCAAGTTTATTTTTGACTTTTGTTCTGTCCTTTGCACAAACAATAAAAGGCCTTCACTTGATAAAACCATGCTAAAAAGATTCAGCGATGGGGTGCAAGACTCCCATTACATCCCACTGCTAAGGTTGTCCTTACCACTTTGTCGACTTGTCCCAGTTTGTATCCTCCATTCTGCCAGTCAGCCAGCACTTTTTGAGTTAAACCAGTGATTTCTGTCACTACTTGCCGGCAGATGTCCTGAGAAAGAGCTCTGAGGAGAACATGGTGCCAAACTCGAAGGTTTTCCATCTCAGAGGGTGGAAAATGTGACACCAGTTCCATCTGTGAAAATAAATACATAAGATTATGGGAGAAGACATTATTTATTAAGATTATTTTTTTATTCATTGAAGTTGTTTCTATTGATTTCTTAAGCATCATCTAAACCCAGAAAATGGCACTCTACTCCAAATTATATGGATGGTACAAGGATTCACTTGTACACAGGGACTACATCTTAATTCGACTGAATGTGGGACTTCAATTACAAACTCATATGTGAGAATGTTGCTCATCACTCCGGTAACGCATCAGTGCTGCTCTGCTGTCCAGCATTTTACATGTTTGTCTTTGCCTCTAATTGGCCCCAATAAGAAAAAACACCAGCTTTTCAACCATTTTAATGTTTAAATATGAATCCATGTATTTCATTATTTGTAAATTAAGCAAAAGCCTTTGTGTGATTTACTTTAATACAGTGTGGGCTGACTCTCTAGCATAATTCATATTTCCCTGAAATCTTTCCCCACTGCTCCTGGGGATTCTAACCTGATGGTTCGGCGTCATTAGAAAAACCATGCGTTTTAGCAGCGTGCCCAGATGTGATGACTGGTAACAATCGGTGGCACATGCTTTCACCTGAAAGAGAAGAAGGGGAGCAGCAGGGAGGGGTGATGAACAGCTGAGTGAAAGCACCAAAACAAACAGGTAAGAGAAAGGTTAGCCTGTGACGTCCAGCTTAATCTGACAATCTGCTTGTTTAAACTGAGACATTATTTTTTGAGGAGTGATGCATGAGACAAAGACTGAGAGGGGCTGTCGGGCCATAGTTAAAGTATTTGAGACTCTCCAAACTAATGAAGGCAAGATTCAGATGTAGGATTACACTCCTAATCTTGTGTGTTCTTTTCCTTTACCGCAACTGCATTTAGATCTGTGCACTACTGAAAGTGACACATGAATTATTATGATTGAATTAATTAATAATTGTTATTATTATCAGCTCCAATCTATTTCATTAGTTTCAAAATGTTGTGAAGTACTGTCTGCTGTGACGTCTCACTTTCAAATCAATATGTTTGTGCGTTGTGCATTTTGCCGGTCTCTACATACCAGTTGAGCAATAAGGAGGACATGATGTAGGCAAAGCTCTGCTGTCCCATACCTGTCAGCACAGATTTAAAAGACCAAAAAAAAAAGCATTTGATTCAATTAATAAACAAAATCTTCACAAGCAATATCTGAAATTAGTCTAAAGGTCCCTCATAGCAAAACAAAAAAACCCAAAAAGTAACATTACTCTTCATTCTCACCGTGCTGTAAAGCACCAAACATCTGTTGCCAACACAGCTGTTTGAGTATCAGCCTGAAGTACAGCGTCAACCAAGCAACATTCCTGAGAAGAGGAAATAAAGAAGAGGGGAAGTCAGATAAACCGGAGAAGGGTGGGAAAATTGAAAAAAAAACAAAAACAAAAAACACGCATAATACTGAGCTATCACAGAAACACGAAAGAATAACAAGCTTTTAATCAAGGGAAATCCTGCAGTGACACACTGCTAATGGTCACCACGAGATTACACACAACCTAATAATGTATTTTCAGTCTTTAACAGTGATTACCGTATTTCCCGGACTACAAAGCGCACCCGAATATTAGCCGCACAAGCTAAAATCAGGGGAAAATCCTGTTTTGTACATACATTAGCAGCACCTGACTAAAGGCCGCAGGTGTTTCAATGTTGACTTATCATATGTAAGAGAATATGCACAAAGGGAATTGTCAGGAAAGAGATGGCTGTTTGGAGACACACCCCTTTTATTAATATTTTGAAAAACAAGTTACGGGTACATATTTGCATAACTTTTTAGGTATATGTACAAGTAGTGGTAATTACAAGTAGGAAACATGTACTGTGCTTCATAAATGAGTAACAAATGTAGTACATAACAATAACCTACAGCACACCAGAAAAATAGATTCAGACTACCTTTTAGGCTCAGGTGCAGCGACACGGCTTTAACAAGAAGAAAAGTCAGTCATTCACCACCATCTTCCTGCCCACTAAAACCACCAAAGTCCTCTTCTCCAGTGTCGGATACAAACAGGCTCAGGGTGGCTTCGTCATCCACTCTCAGCTCCTTTCCTTCGTTGTCACTTTCAAAACCAAAGAAATCCTCGTTGTCAGTGTCAGAGTCGAACACCCTCAGAAGGGCCGTGGCGGTGTCCTCCTCTCCATCATGCAGCAGTCCAGCCCTTCGAAATCCGTTGGTGATCATTGATGTTTTCACACTTTTCCACGCTGTCAGAATCCACCGGTGGAGTTGAGCATAACTTGCTTTTCGCATTGTTTTTCGCGCTACTTGTACGGCACTATGTTGTCTGGCGGATGGACACGTGACCAACACACCACTCTTGAACCCCTGTGTGTCTGATCACATGCCCTTCCGCCAGGCAACGTAGTACCGTACAACAGCGGAACAAACAAAACAAATCGTCTTACGATATGACAAAAATCATGGATAATCCATAGAAAAGCCGCACCTGACTAAAAGCCGCAGGGTTCAAAGCTTGTGGAAAAAGTAGCGGCTTATAGCACGACAATTACGGTAATATAAAGAGCTTATGATCACATATGTTTTAGAATAAAAATTAGTTTAAATACGAATCCTTTTATTTGGCAATTTATTCTATTTTACTTTATTTTTTATGTATACTGTAAAAGTAGATCTATTGCTGTATATTATTGTTAGTATGTTTAAATATAAATACTTGGCACAATCACCCATTTAGAAATTGTTGTGTATGGTCTGGGGTCAGGTTAGGTTCAAGTGAGGCTTTGTCCTGATTGGATACTTTCTGAAATCTTTCTTCTTGACCAAGCTAATAACGTCCTTGTTGTTTGCGAGTACTGCACCCACAGTTCAAGTAAGTTCTGTTTGTATTAAACATGTTGATATTTTGACAGAAGCAGCTTGTATAAACCGTGGTGCAGGAGGTTGGGAAGCGCATCTGTAACCGGAAGGTCGCCGGTTCGATCCCCGGGCTCTCTGTCCTGGTCGTTGTGTCCTTGGGCAAGACACTTTACCCTACTGGTGTTGGCCAGAGGGGCCGATGGCATGATATGGCAGCCCCAGGGCAGCTGTGGCTACAACTGTAGCTTGCCTCCACCAGTGTGTGAATGTGAGAGTGAATGAATAATGGAATTGTAAAGCGCTTTGGGTACCTTGAAAAGCGCTATATAAATCCAATCCATTATTATTATTATTATAAATAACATATTTCACTCCTTGGCAGAGGCTGGGTTTGATTTATTCCCAGGACTACCGGAAGGAGATTAAAATGATACAATCATGGTATCATCTGTCAATTCTAAGGTTCTATATATCAGTGCATAGCAAACATAATTTTGGTCCTTAGAATGTCTTATTACCTGTGGTTTGTTTTGTTCACACACACACACACACACACACACACACACACACACACACACACACACACACACACACACACGCGAACCAAAATGCATCACTACAAACCACATGAGAATGTCCCCACCGCTCATTGGCCAGATGTATCTGGGGCGGGAGCAACAAAAGTAAATACAGGAAGACGGTGCTGTGCTGTGGACTACTGGAGAACACAGAATTTACATTCAATTAACTCTTCAAACCTCAGTCGGCACGTTACATTTTAAAGTTCACAGAAATACAGTTACAAAAGAGCTGAACAAGTATGTACTAAGCAAGTTTGTTTAATATTGAGAAAGTGTCTCTCTTAAAAGAACATTGCAGTATGGCTTCGGTTTGGAAAACGGCACCTGAACAAATCATAAGACTTCTGAAAAACTGTGCATTGGACAGACAAGCCAAACCAAATGGAGATGTTTGATCATAATGGAAAGCACCACATTTTGTAAAAACCAAACACAGCATCACAGCACTCTCACTTCACACCAGCTGTCAGGCACAAGTGAAGGAGTGATGAGTTGGGTTTGCTTTGCCAGACTGCACGGCTGTGGTGTAATGTCACGTGCTGTTCATCTCAGGTATTTCATTTTTAAACCTGTTAAGTACTAGCTTTTAATTATTATTATTATTATTACTTCCTGATATGTCACACCATATTAACAAATAATGTAATTTATTTTCCCATGACTGTATGCTACCTTGTGGTCTTCACATTTACAGTCTACAACAAATGAAACATTACATCAGATTAACAGTTTTAAAGTGTCCCTTATGCATTAAGTGGAACAGTATAAGAGCCATTCTGCTAGTATTGCTTAAAACAGTGTGTGTTGTTGTGTTGACCTCACCAGTACACGGAAGTATTCAGGTGGAAGCCAAGCCACACTGGCACAGAGGTGCACACAGATGTGTTGATGCAGAGTGACTTGGACTTGTGCCTGACCCTTCAACATCACCCCAGGCAACAGCACTGGGACCTTACGCTCAGTATAGCAACGCCGGAAACTAGTAAAGATGGCCTGGAAGAGAGGAAGCCTAGGGACAAAGATGACACACTGAAGGACATAAAAACACTACACAACAAAAGAAGCTATTTTCTACTTTAAATTCAGCACACATAAATGTGACCTTTTCCAAGGCTGCTAACTAATACTGTTTGTTCCTAACAGCTTAAAAGAGATTGCTCCATGTGGGATGTAATTATTATAACATTACTGCATATTAAAAATAAATTGATAGTAAAACCGTAAAGGCTAAATTGATATTCATAATTATTCAGCTACACTGGAGTTGCATTTAATTGCACTGTGAAAACGTGAAAAGTACAATTAACTTTGTGAACCAAACAAGACAATAATAGATCAATATTAATAACTCATAAAACCAGTAAATTTTACTAATAAGTCCTTCAATAAAACAAGTGTTTTAAAGTTTTTACTGTTCATTAAATCATCTAAAACCATTATTACCATTAAAACCATTATTACCATATTAAAACCATTACCTGATATTTTCTTCTGAAAACTGATTCCCTGCATGCCAAAGCTGCAGCACCTCCTCAGGTTGGCCGGCCAGCTGTCCCATGACGCTCACCAGCAACAGACAGTGCGGAAGCTCATGTTCAGGACTTAAACCTGCAGACAGTATTTTGTACAATCTCTAACAGTCAGCATCTACAAACATTATAGCGACATCACAACAAAATACAAATGTAACAAAGGTCAGCTTTCAGTTAAAGTTTTGAAAGCAACCGTGGTGACATTGGGCCCTCACGCCACCCTCATGAAGTCTGTTTCTGCGCACCTCTGTTAATTTCATTAACATCAAATCAGCTGAAACTGATTCAACAATTCACTTCTTAACTGACCATATCAATATCACAGAAATGTAAGTGACCTGATGGTATAACGTGATTAAAAAGTGTTCCTACGACCTTTTTTGAGCAGCATACTATGTGTCATATGCCAGTGGAATGTCATTAGTGCACAAACTGTAATTGTTGAGTTTAAAAGGTCACTACTGTATCATGAAAATGTCCAAGAAGATAAACCTTTCACTTACGCAGGTCTTGCTGGAGGACAGCTTCAGCAAAAGGTCTTAAAGGCAACAGCTGAAGCAGGAAGGCATCCATGGGAACAAGAGCTGCTGCATTTAGCTCCTGAGACAAAGCTATGGGCAGTTCTGGAGTGCACAAGCTGGGAGGGAATTTACTGAAAGACACCAGCCACATTGTTATAATCAGTATTAAACATAAACTAAAAACTGTGACTTGTATCCATTTATTTTTTTAAATGACATGTAAACAACCGATACCTCGTGATCTGGAGGTAGAGCTGGTAGAAGCAGCTACAAGATTTTGTTAGAAAAAATTTGAACTCCTGTTAAAAGGATAAAAAGAAGAAATGTGTTTTAGAGATAAGATACAAGACAGCCCAACGTTTTTATGCTGTAAAAAACACCTGAAATAAATCATAATTTTAACTACCTTTATGTAATGAATCAAAGTGTTAGCAAAAAATCTGCACATCTTTGCACTTTTTTGGAACAGCTTGTATTCTGGACTTTGCGTGGCCTCCTATAAAAAGAGAACAGCATCAATACAAAAGGTCCCCGGGGTGACCCTACACTTTTATAAAGAAGCCGAAGTCCTTCTTTAAGTACAAAGGGTTACAGCACAGGAAACACTCAGCATTTGCTCTGTCATTGCTGTGACCCCAGTTGGCATCAAGTCACTAAAGACACAAATATGCTGAGCTGCAATCTTTGCATATAATACAAACTGACATTATTTTAGAGGTAAACAGAGAAAGAGAAAGAGAGAGAGAATTGCAATTAGAGCTGGGCGATATGAGATTTTTTCATATCACGATATGTTTTTTTCATTTCAGGCGATAACGATATCTATCACGATATAAGCCAAATAACTATATTTGTAAGATTTAAATGTGCCGTTGCTCACAAGTAAAATGTGAAATAATCAGCAGCTTGTTTTTATTTAAATATTTATTTCCCATAATAAGTTCAACAGGGTAGATGTACTTAAGGAACATGAGACTTTTTCAGATAAATAAAGGCAAATATTGCAAACTACACAAAAGGCAGCCGCTAAAGCGTTTAAGTTTCAAAATAGAACAAACAAAACAGACTAAATTGTCAATTCCACTTAGAAACAAAATATTAATTCTAAAAATAAATCTTAGTTTGTTTTACAGAAGAACAGACAAAACTGACTAACTTTTGTCAATATCAAATAAACTGAGAACTAAAAGGAAATTCTCAATCTCTCCTTGTTGTATAGCTGAGCTTTTCAAACAGTTTTAACAGTTACTTTAGTCTGACAAAAGCCGAATGACGAATTAGCGCTTCCAGTCAGAGACTGAGGCTACGTCCACACGTACACGGGTATTTTTGAAAACGGAGATTTTCCGTTTTCGTTTTAAAAAATAATCCCGTCCACACATAAAGGTAGAAATGAAGGAAAACGCTGCTATGAACATGCCAAAGCAGCAGGTGGCGCTAGATTCCTAACCGTGCCGAAATGCTGGCCAATCAGAAGTCTAGAAGCCTCGGTGGGAAAAAGTAAACAAAGCTGGGGCATAGAAGCAGAACCGAGTCATATGTGTGGAGGGACAGTAACTGTGTGTATATGTAAGCATTTAAACACTGCAGAGTAGAATTAACAGTAACAGTATTGTAGAAATTCATTTCACCGAAACAATAACGTGGCGCACAGTGTGACGCATGCACCAGTTTATTGTATTTCCAGACTTGCTTTCGGCACAATTTACAGTGCACGCTACTCTGTTTTTTGTCAGACTTGAAATAGCCGAAATACCTTCACACTACGGAACTTCTATGGCTCTTCCGTTTGACAATCTCTCCGGCATTGGAACCATCATCTGTTTTCTCTTCGGTCACGCTCGGTTGATTTTTCTAGTCGGCACACTCATTTCCTCCATTACGCGCTGGCTGCTTCCCAAACAAACACACGTGCGGCTTGGCACTTGTGCTGTACGTAACAAGTCACGCGACGTGACGCTGTGGCTGTGATTGGTTCGGCTCTGCGCTACTTAATTTGGATTGGCTGACCTTTTTTTTTTTTTTTTTTTTTTTTTTTTTTTTGAGGACAAGAGCGGCGAGGTCTATCGCGATAGCTTAATTTCTCTATCGAGTAAAAGTTATATCGCGATACATATCGTTATCGTTCTATCGCCCAGCTCTAATTGCAATATACATATGTTTATAATTAGAGGTTTTCTACCTGTAGGCCAGCATGTTTAATCTGTTCAGCCAGCTCCACACAGTTGTGGAAGGATGTCAGCAGGTTGTCAACAAGGCTGTTGCTGATTTCACTGTGATGTAGATGCTCCTCAACCAATGACTGGTACTTCAGACTCGTTCTGAACAAAATAACAGCCCGTTCAAATAGTTATAACAACCAATAAACTCGCCCAACTCTTAAAACTAAAAATTCATTGAGTTAACTGTAAAGTTTAATGACACTGATTGCACTAACTTGATGAGGAACTTCCACGTGTTTGCATGCAATGCTACATCCAGGTTGGAGATAACAGAGCAGATATCCAGCAGACTATGAATCACTGACGAAGATGAAAAATATGTCAAATGAACTGAAGATTGCATTAAGATTCAAGAGCACAGAAAGTGAGAAAATATGAAACACATAGTGATGTTTACCTGCACAGACAACTGAACACACCTGTAACAATATCGGAGACGTCCTCATCTGAGGCGCTGTTGTCAAGGCAGATCTTATCCAGCAGCTCTAAAAGACCCTTTTGAAGCGAATAAGCCTCCTTGAATAATCCCTGGAGCAAGTCAGCCACAAGGGACAGACGGCCACAGTAGACCACCTCACTGTCCTGTGGACAACAGACAGAATATGCTTGATCAATTCTGTTTTCTTCAGATAAAGCTCTTTAGGGGTATAAATCAATTTAAAATTAACTGTAACTCCTTTTATGTTCTTTTGCATTGCTAAGTAGGGCTGGGTATCGTCACTGATTTCCAAAATCGATTCAATTCCGATTCACAAGGTCCCGAATCGATTCGATCGACGATTCGATTCAAATTGGGGAAATTTTGCCTCAGACAGTCAGAAATATTATAATTCTGATCACTTATCAGTACACATCGATATTTTTATATCTATAAAAAGGAAGCTGACACTTGTGAGACTTTATCAAAGGTGTGAGCATCACAGCAGATTCCTTAGTGTCAAAGTAACTGAGGATAAAACACAGAAAAACATGAAGGCGGTTTTCCTGGTCTGGGTTTTTATAGCAGATGACCTTAAAAATATTGTGCAGTCAAAAATGAAGTGAAGCAGAGCAAAGTTACAGAGGCTTGATTAGAGACACAGCTAAGCATTTTGCAATTTTGCATAATTTTAAAAAGTTTACATTTGTTCAGTATTGAACAGCAGAAATGAGGCTTTCTTGTCGGAAGTAAGTAAAAAAAAAACAACAAAAAACAGCGGCAGACACCATAGACTGGTGGGTAATAAGTAAGCGAATAATGTGAAAAACAGAGATTTTTAGATGGGAAACTGTTCCTGAGAGAGCGAAAGAGACAGAGCTCTACATGAAGTGTGATTTTATCGTGGTGGAAGCAAAGCAGCAAAAGTAAGAGGAAATTTGTGACGATGTTTATGTGAAGCGTAGTTTGGATCGTCTTTGGCTGCTGGTTCAGTCAATATTATTTGAAGAACCTGCAGCTTCAGAATCGAGCGCAAAAAAGACGTAAACACAAAGAGCCCACCGACGCTTCAAAATCAGTGAGCTGTCGGCTTTCAGCCCCGACGGCGTGTCCGTGTAAGTGCCGTCGGGTGAGAAAAGCGACATCTCACAAATTCGGATGCGTTGGGTCCGCGTTTTGTGTTTACGTCTTTGTGCAGAATCCGTGTACCTGCTCTCATTTACTGTTTAAGCTGTTTGGTGGTTGTAGAAATTTTGTGAGGTTTAACCTGAGATTCTGGCGTTTCGGGCAAAATAAATTTATATTTAAAAATCAATTCAGGATTTTAATGAATCGATATCACGTTATCCAAGCCAGAATCAATTTTAATAGATAAATCGATCATCAAAACCCACCCCTATTGCTAAGTGGTTATATTTCTTGCTGCAGTATGATGGGATGCTTTTCAAATCTGTTTTCAGTCAATTTCTTGCACTGATGACACATTTGGTGTAAACAAGATGAGGAAAAACTTAAGAATGTTCTTTAGAATTATTTTCAACCACTTAAATTTGACAGCTTTTGTGTTTGAAACAAATATTAAAAATCCTAATTGCACTTCTCAGATTAGCGTCAGCATTTAGCTGTGTATAACTGTAATATAAACATTTCTGTAATTAACCACTTAGTACATTCTCAGCAGCCACTAAAACATAGTCAGCTTGGTTATTAATATTAATGTTATAAAACTAAAACACATGCAGTGACTTCACAGAACACCTGATTTATAAAGATAACAGCTACCAGCAAACTAAATATTCTGACCTTGCAGTGCTGAAATGTTTCTTTCAGAATTTTTAGGATACAAGCTGGTAGCGAGCGGATAGAATCCAGGTCAGGGGCTTCCTCCAATGAGCCAACATGACGCACACAAGTGGATAGCGCATCAATTATCTGCATCATTGCCTGAAAAAGAGAACAGACTCTTGTCACAATATAATCCAGGGTTTAATTTGGAAGAAAATTTAGAGCAATGCACATTATATGGCATGTAAAAAGTTGTATGGGTTCCACTGTACCATTTTCAAATGCAGTGTGTTGCAATACCTGCAGTATATTCCTCAGTAAGGCACAAAGTTCAGTGTTTTGACTTGAAAGTCCACCGACTTGGTCCATGATTTCTTTCATCATGCTGTCAAACATCGTCACAGCCTGAAAACATTTGAGATTTATTTTTTTTCAAAAAGATTAAAAAAATTAATTTTTAAGGAAAAAATATGGAAATAAAGCAGTTATTCAAAAGAAAATAGTTACTTGTATCAACAATCTGATAATAAAAGAGCACTTTTTTAACAAATGCCATAGATGGTATTCACATATTATGCAATTATCAGGATACCTTTGGTAAGATCTTGGAGAAGCATTCATCCTCCAAGTCTGGCAAACCAATATGAGGGAGGAACATGTCTGTAATTATCTTCAATATACCTGTAATGGTGTCATATTATACTTAAACAGCAAGTCATACCAAAGTTTGTAATTATTAAGTGTGTAATTAGGAAACTCACGTATGTGATCATCCCAGCTGTCAGACTGACAATGCAAAGAGTGAACACAGTTAAGGGGAAAAAATGCATTACAGGGTGATTTCCAATATAATGCCGACCTACCTATTTTATCATTTCAGCTACAGGATTAATGTTATTTTTGGTTATTTTTCCAGTGTTGTAATGGAGACAGGTGACACTATGAACCATAAGCTTACAACGTTGAAACTTGGATGAAACAACAAACATTAGAGAGGATATAGTGAGCTTTGGCAGGACAGACTTGAGTTCCTGGCGACAGGTTTCCTGACTCCACTGCACCACCTCGTCCAAGAGAGAAGTGTTGGTCTGGGACATGATGAAAGACGTGCACTGCGGTCCAGGGAACAGATTTTTTTACATCCAAGTTATCACTGACTCAGTCACTGAAAATGACTCCCAAGCCCTCTTACCAATTAGCTATTCAAGGAAATTCCTTTTATATCCATTCTGATCAGTTACAAATAGACAACTTTCCCTACTTCAGTTACTCTGCTTTGCCTAATTGTATTATAAATATCTTAAATGTCATGCAGACAGGCTTGCCTGCAAAGACAACGTTACCAGTACTTTTGTACAACAAGCTAGCGTTATAAATTCACTGAGTGCAAAGCGTCAGCTAGCTTGTCTGTTTACTGACATGTTTTGCTAACGGAAACAGGTAATGTTTTCGATGGTTAATACGTATGGCATCCTACCGCAGATACAAGTCCAGCTTCTCTTTAAGAGGTTAAAAATTCACACCAGCGTTCCTAGAAGTCTTGAATTGTTGTCATTTTACGTTTTTAACGACTGAAACGACCAAGCGGATCGGTAACTCAATCTGCGTGACACTAAAGATAGCGCGCGCCGTAGTTTGAGTCGGACGTGACGTTACGACCCACGTGACTCGTCTACCCTCATTGTCATTTGTTAAAATCTTAGCTTTCAATGAGTTCAACCAATCAGAGATCTGCTGAACTGCAAAGCGTTCAAGTCTGGTTTGGAGCCCACAGAGACGAAGTTAAAAGACAGGAATTTCAACAATTACACTTTTGTCGATCTTTTCTGTACACATGCACATACTAACATGTTACTTACTATGTTACATGTTACATACTAACATGTTACTAATGTTGCTGAACTGCAGAGCTCCTTCAGTGACAGACTGCGCATCCTAGATGCATGAAGGAGCGTTTCCGCAGGTCCTTCCTCCCTGCAGCTGTCAGACTGTACAATCAGATCTGCTCCCAACAAACATAGATGTTCACATCTGCGCTGTAACTGCAATATGTTAATTAATCGATTCGCACTACAACCTGCTTTGCCTCTTATCTGTAGTTATTTTTATTTAATTTAATAACTGTACAGTACTCTCTGTATAGTGTAACCACTGTCCTTGATGTAAAAATTGTGTATGTTTCTGTTCCGTGTCCTGTGTACTGTTTGTTTGTATATGCGTCTTTTTGGCTGCTGTTAAAACCAAATGTCCCCTTGTGGGACAATTAAAGGATTATTCTATTCTATTCTACTTATAGCTTAACATTTATAAAACTCATTGCCATTCCAAAAATTCGATTTGTGTGTTGGAGAAACTGTCAAAAACAAATACAACAACAACGGAGTAGGGTCACAAACCAGCGTACTCCTAGTGCTGAGTGCCAAAAGATTATTAATAACTTGTTGACTCCTAATCTGTCAAACATGTCTCTTGTTAATGATATCAAGTTATTTTGAGTCAGAAGGAAAATCTGTTCACGAGGTGGAAGATACATTGAGTTTATGGCAGAGTGATGTTTATTTATCTTTTATTTATCCATGCCTAATGCCAAGCTTAAACATTTATTTATTTACTTACTTCAAGAGCGATCTGGGAAAGATGACAACAAAAATTGCAACAACTATTATATTATATTTTATCTGTCCGAAAAACACTAGATTGTTCACAGAGTAGAGACAGTAATACAGATTCATAGGAATACTTGCAAAGTGGGTCATTTCTTCTTAATAAACCCAGCTTATTGCAGCATATTTACCACTATCAATAAGAATATTAGCCATAACACATACAAGCATCTGTAATCATTTTTGGCAGACAATCACTTATTGAGAGAACCCTGGTCCCAAGCCAGGGCTCAGGGAGGGTTGTGTCAGAAAGGGCGTCCGACATAGCAATCTTTGGCAAACCAAATGTGGATTAAAAAATGAGATTTCCTACAAACTGTGCTATTATTGGCCAAAGACAAAAGGAAGATGAAATTGTGGAAGACATGTTTGCAGGCAGCAAGAGAGATGAAAAGAGGGATCTGTAGGTTAGAATAGGGACTATGTCTGTTAAAGTGTCTAGTAAATGTTGGCTCCAGCACACCAGGTAAACGGGATTCAAGTTGTTAAACAATGGTGTAGATAGTAATGGGGTAGGGGTAATCTTGAAAAGGAATGTATGTGAATAGTGTTGTGGAGGTGAAGAGGTTTTCAGACAGAGCAGGACTTTGTAGCTGGAAACCAAAGAGGTGTTGCTGAATGTTGTCAGTGCATATGCCTCACAACGTGTCAGTTGGAAGAGAAAGATGATTTTTACAATAATTTGGATGACGAGGTAGGGAGTATTCCTAGGAGTGAGATAGTAGTCATTTAAGCAGACTTCAGTGGGCATGTAGGTGAAGGAAACATGAGTAATAAGGAGTTGCTGGGTGGGTAAGGTATTAAGGAGAAGAATATGGAAGGAAAGTACAGCTGGGAAAGAAGAGCTGAAGTGGTGATGGAAACTAATCAGGGAAATGAAGAATTTAGACAGGAGTACTGGGAGTCTCCATACCACAAAGAGAGACGTGTCAAGAGCAAAGGAAAAGGCTTATAGTGAGTCGTATGTGAGGCTGGACGGAGAAAAGGACTTGCAATGAGTGGCTAGCCTAAGAGATCAAGCAGTAAAGGATGTGCAGCAAATTAGGATGATTAAGAATAGAAATGGGACTGTACGAATGAGTGATTGTTACGTTCCCCCCGAAAGGGTCTAGGCATGTGAGTGAGGGGACCAGTAACAAATGAGTCCAGAACAGAATGAAAGGAAAACAGACCAGTGTTTTCAGTAAATAAAATAGTCTTTATTATAGATCATCTTAACATAAAGAGCCGGCAACGCCGTTTTACCAATAACACTTGGAAAAAGAGAAAAAAGGTTGCAACAACAAAGAACACAACAACCAAACAAAAACTCCACACCACGAGGAGGTACTTCCAGGGGCCCACAAGCTCACCCTGTCACTAACAGCAGCTGGCTTTACTGCTGCCAAGGCCCACCAGCCCACACTACTCACGCAAAGCAGCTATGCTGTTTCCACAACTCCACACTTTGAGCAGGCTAACCACACAACGCAGAGACACCAGAGAACACCCCACCCTGTTCACAGCTCATCCCCAGCTTATATGACCTCAGAGAGGTGATAGCTGACTGGGCCCAGGTGGCAAACGAGGCTAATAAGAAGCAGCTGTGTCCTGGGGAGAGAGAAGAGCAAGAGAGAGACAGAGGGGTGGAGCAAAAGAGGAGGAGGCGGAGAAAAACACCACACCCACACAAGGGCAGTATCAGGAGGCCCAGCTAGGGCCGTAACACCCCCTCCCATATATACAAACCCGTGGTTTGTCACAGAACGTCCTACCCAGCTTTTAAACATATCACCTACCATGCACGCATACCCTGCCAACTCTGCCAAGACCTTTCTGAGGGTTTGAAAACACTGAACGGGGTTGGCTCAAGTCCCTCAACATAGTGTCTCAAGTGATAGCCAGGTGTTTGAGCCATCACATATGGAGGACCCATCAGGCAGCTAAAAGGCCGTACAGCATCACTTCTCTGATGCTTCTTCACTAGGTCATGGCGAAAGGCATGCGGGTTACCCAGAGGTGCAGGTTTGAGTGTTTGTGTCGTACACAATGGGTCACACTGCAGGTCATCTGGACCCGAAAGACAGTCAACAGGTGGCAGATTACAATTAGTTGATCTCTGACAGTGACCGAATGACACCACTGAGCAATTATGCGCCGATTGTTGCCTAGGACTGGCAACTTTGTTGGTTTGTGAACCACAGTTCACTCTTTTGAAAGCAGATCGATTTTGCTTTGAGTTTTCTTTCAAACAGTGAGCAATCAGGTGGCCAGGTTTGTGGCAGAAGAAACAGAGCTTTGTTTTGGCTCTTGAAACCACGCCTGTATTGACTTTGTTAGCTGGCACACTCCTAACTCCCAAGACTGACTGTTTCTGTTTGTAGGCCCCACAATCTGCTATTAAATGGCCAGACTTTAAACAGAAAAAACACTTTCTTTTTGCCTTGGAATGGGACACAAGTACCTCACCCTTTGGGTACTGTCTAGCTGGCACATCACTAACCTTCACTAGGTCATCGCGTCGGTCGTGCTTAATGACACTGGTTTTATGGATGAGGGCAAACTCATCAGCCAGTGTTGCAGCATGCTGTAATGAGGAAACCTTCTGTTCACTGAGGTATACTGCAATCTGCTCGGAGATGCAGTTCTTAAATTCCTCCACCAGCATTAATTCACGCATCGACGCCAGGTCAGTAGCTTCGCTGGACACACACCACCGATCAAAAAGCACACTTTTCTTCCTTGCAAAATCTCGGTAGGATTGACCCTGCACCTTTTTCAGCCCCCGAAATCGCTGCTTATAAGCTTCTGGGACTAGCTCGTAAGCTAGCAGGATGGCACTTTTCAGCTTGTCATAATTCAGACTGTCCTGAGCTGACAATGAGGAACAAACTTCTTGAGCCTTACCCGCCAGCTTACATTGGAGCAAAATGGCCCACGAATCCCGTGGCCAGTGCTAGGGAGGTTGAGCTAAGGTGCACACAACCAGGTTATCTTTATGAGTTTTGTTTTACCTTTGCAAAGGTAGATAAGACAACAGTGCAAACAGCATGACAGCAGTCTGCATGCTCTTTGACAAAGAGGGACTGTAATCCTGGACTACTAATACAGAGTTATCTATCTACAGTTAGAATATTGTGTAATAAAAGAGAACTTGTACATCAACAAGTCTAAAAGATTACGGTATATGAAAGCAGGATAAGAAGATATGGAACCTTCTAAGGTCCACTTGACACATAGAAGCAGCTTAATCTTAAAATACTTCATTACAAGATGCAAAAATTTGATACTCTGGACATGTACGAAGGCGGTATAGTGGATATATTGGGCAAAAGATGCTGAATATCAAGTTTACATCTGCTGTGGCAACCCCTAAAGGGAGCAAGAAGAAGAAGAAGAAGAAGAAGAAGAAGAAGAAGAAGACTTCACTTAAGAAAAGAATACTTTGCAATCAACATGATGATATTTCTTGTAAAGTTTTATGGCAAATTAAACCATAATGTAAAAATAAAACCCCCATTTTCTAGACCTTTGTAGCTGTTGTGCCATCTGGAATTTCTGTAGCCTCTGTTTTGCAGATAAGATCTTAAGCATTGAAGTGAAGCCATGCTGTTGCTTGCTGTTGTGTCCTTTCCTAAAACTTTAAAGTGGGAGCTCACTTTTTGTTTATGAAACAGGGCTCCACACTGATGCTTATCTCGCTTTCTTCACTGCGACACTGCTTGAAGTGTACTCGGAAATATAAACATATATTGGACAGTGGCGCTATGACGATTTTCCTCCACCACTAAATCATTCCTTCTCTTTAAGCATTCACTAATTACACATGTATATCATATTTATAATATAACATAAACATCTGACTCAAAACTCCGAATGGGTTCAATGTCCTCATTGTGTATCATACATAAAGCATGCTATTGTTTTTGTATTGAAGAGGCATTGTTAGTGTATAGCAGTATTTATGAGAAACAAAACAGAGACTGTTTCTGGGAGTCAGGTGTACACTGAACCTTCTGGCACTTGGAGGTAAACAGGGATTTATGCAAGGCAGTTATTTCAGATGTGAACTGGAAGATGGGCATGCATAACATCCACTGAAATCTTTCCACAGGAAAAAAAATAGCACAGAAGATTAATAGCAGGATTCTCTCTCTTGGGCCAGATGTCAGGACTGGAAGCAACTGCACAGGAGAGAGCGGAGAGAGTCAAAGGAAGCAAAAAATCCAAACAAGCTGAACAAACACTAATTATGAGAGGCATTCAACAGAAGTACACTTAGTGCAGTTATCTTGCATCCAATGAGAGATTTCTTCAGCTTTAAGTGGAAGGAACGTTACGGCCAATTGCACAAAGGTGAGTTAACAGTTTCCAGAAGAGAGACAAATACAAAACGGTGGATCATAACAAAAAATAAAAAAGCAGTTTTAGATTTTCTCTTATTCATCATTACACTTAAGACTAAAGTCAAATTTTCTTTCGCATCTTCTCCAGATGCAATGAGAGCATGAACACAGTTAATATTAACTTTTGGAAGAGTTGGAAATTCAGGTGTGCAGCACCTGAATCAATAAGGAGGATGACTTGCTGGCTATGCACCATCAAGTCAGACTGATGTATCTGGCATGATAATTAATATATACATTCACAGAGAATCTGACTTTATCTTCAAGTCTTGTGACAAACTGAGTAAACAGATGCTATTGTATGTGTAGGTGTGGTACCTCCAACCTCCTGCATCAGTTGAATCCGAGCAGTTGCGTGTCTTCCCCAGTTTCAGTCCACCTTGCCAAATTTCCAATCATCAAGTTTATCCTCGTTGAGGACTTCTCTAGCACAATGTCACCCCTGATAGCATTAGAAACAGAGGGCCTCTTCTGGAACCACCTCTTCTTCCAACTAGAGCTTGATAAATGGTTGGAGTCAGGGTTTCTGGCAAAGAGCCTGTAGCCTGTACAGATTGGTACATGGTTAGGCCTGTCACGTCCTAGTCCATTTATTTTCCATTTTCTTCTTCCATTAAGCTCTGAGGAGATTGCTAATGTGCCATAATGTCTGACCTTGCACAGTGCTATCATCGTCGTCCCACTTGTGATGTTGTCTGTTGATGTTATTAACTATTTCCTGATCACAAGTCATGGCTTCAATCACCAGTCTAGTAGGCTGTCCATTGGGAAAGTGGTGTGGTGGGCTATGTGAGAAAACGGTGATGTGGAAGTGGATGTTCAGTTAATCAGCTTGTTAATGTGAAACCTCCGGTGTTAGATCGTAGTCAGTAATGAATCACTTTAATTGTCTGCTGACACCATGTCCTGTCCTGTGTCTTTGTTGTACAGTGACGGTGAAGGTCAAGGTGGAGCACATGTAGCCTTTGGAGCAGAACAGTTGAGCTCACGATTCACTATAACACACTGAGGCTCTGAGGAGAGATGCGGACGTTCTCTGAGAAGATTTCTCTGTTTCATCCTCCTTTTTTCTGCCTCACGCTTCCACACGTTTAATGTCTTTAAGCAATTTCAACAAAATCTTTTCATTTTCTTTCTTGAATTTTATCTATTTGTCTCTATGATCATTTTTCTCTTCTAACTACATCAGCTGTCAAATGTTGACGCCTTGTGCAAATCCAAAATGGTTTACCCAAACATGCATAACACAGATGGCTTTGTCTCCATACTTTCCCTTCTGATAAACTACATCTGGTGACAGGAAATCTGGCACTTCATAGAGAATGGGGCTTTCTTTACCAGACTTTTTCCCCATGTTCACAAATTTCCATTTTTTTGCTATCTGGTGTATTTAATCACTCCTTGAGACTTGATCCTCACCATAAATTCAAATATTTTTTGACACAATTTGGTGGGGCAGTAATTACAGTAAGAAGGACGCAGTCCGCAGTTACTCTCTTCTCTTCCTTTGACAGTAATTCACTGAGTTCCTGGAACCTTGTGTTTACCTGGCCCACTAATGACCTCTAGACTAGACATGAACACAAGGAAACAATCAATGTCTTTCTTTCCCTTAAAACCCCCCCACAAAAAATCCCCTTTTCTGTATTTTCCCCTGTAGCATTTTATTTCAAATCTCTCTCTGGGGTCTAAAAGGTTCGCTTTCTCCATATCTCAATTATGATACGTAGAGGCTAAAAATGCATTTTTTAATCAGCTGATTTTTCTTTCAGTTGATTTTAGACCGCAGATTCAATCAACAAGGAAAACCACAGAAAATATTAATTGATGTAGAAAAGGACAAGCAGATGGCTGATGTGACAGAAGAGGATGAAAGATGAAGGATGGTGATCCACTGTAGTGGCTGAAAGAAGATGCCTTCACTTGAAAAAAGTGCATATTTATTGAAAAGTCTTAAGGCCATAAATGAAAATTTCCTAGGCCTTAACCCTTATTTATAGCTTAAAAAAGGGACATTATGCAATATGTAATATCAGTATATCTTCTTTAGAATAAAGAAAGTCCTATAGATGGAAGTGTTCTGATTCTGCCTCGTTGGAAGCAGTTTCTGTCTAGATATTTGGAGCTGTTCATCTCTCTGCAGCTATTTATAACATTCAACCAACTGCATTATTTGTATATATATATATATATATATATATATATATAACCCTATACACACACACACACACACACACACACGCCTTTATCTGGAACATCTGGAATTTCTGTTGACTCTGACTTGATGGAGTACTGGCTATTGTTTTGGAGATAAGATCTTAAACATTAAAGTGAACTCATGCTGGTTATTCTTGTGACTTCTTTTCCAGACACCCTGAGGTGTGAGCTGGCGCTGCTACAGGAAGGGACATTCTTCTTCTTCAGGAAACAAGGCTCCGACCTGTTTGAAGTACACTTGGAAGTATAAAAATACACGGGACAATGGCAATATGGTGGTTTTTCCCCTTACTACTATGTTATAATTTAAAAAAAGAAGAAAAAAAAAGAAACCAGTATTGCTGAATCCTGTAGAATTCAGTAATAGTTTGTATTTTCCAAGACTCATATTTTCAGTGTTCCCCAAAATAAAAGCATTTCTTTTATTTGATCGACAGTGAGGTCAAAATCCAGCAGTCCTACAACTTCTTCAGTTTCATGACTTTTGCTAAGGCTTTGCAATCACTTAAACATTAAAATTTGGTAACAAACTAATATATATATATATATATATATATATATATATATATATATATATCCATAGGTCCCTCATCCTATTCATGTAGCCCCTTCCGCCGGGGTTACTTGCGTAGTACTTGCCATGGTAGTCAGAACTGAGGGGATTGAACTACCAGAAGGCAACATTGCAGACATAGAGGACAGTTACAAGTACTTGGGGATCCCGCAGGCGAATGGGAACCATGAAGAGGCCGCTAGAAAAGCTGCAACCACCAAGTACCTGCAGAGGGTCAGGCAAGTCCTGAGGAGTCAGCTGAATGGTAAGAACAAGATCCGGGCCATCAACACGTACGCCCTGCCCGTGATCAGGTACCCTGCTGGGGTAATAGGCTGGCCAAAGGAGGAGATAGAAGCCACTGACATAAAGACAAGAAAGCTCCTTACCATGCATGGAGGGTTTCACCCCAAGTCCAGCACCCTGAGGCTGTACGCTAAGCGGAAGGAAGGGGGCCGGGGACTGGTGAGTGTCAGCACCACAGTCCAGGATGAGACAACGAACATCCAAGAATACATTGGGAAGATGGCCCCAACTGACTGAGTGCTCAGTGAATACCTCAGGCAGCAGAAACCCAAGAAAGAGGATGGAGACGAGGAACCATCATGGAAGGACAGGCCCCTGCACGGTATGTACCACCGGCAGATAGAGGAGGTGGCTGATATCCAGAAATCCTACCAGTGGCTGGACAAAGCTGGACTGAAAGACAGCACAGAGGCACTAATCATGGCAGCACAAGAACAAGCTCTGAGCACAAGATCCATAGAGGCTGGGGTCTATCACACCAGGCAAGACCCCAGGTGCAGGCTGTGTAAAGATGCCCCAGAGACAATCCAGCACATAACAGCAGGGTGCAAGATGCTAGCAGGCAAGGCATACATGGAACGCCATAACCAAGTGGCCGGCATAGTGTACAGGAACATCTGTGCCGAGTATAACCTGGAAGTCCCGAGGTCAAAATGGGAGATGCCCCCAAGGGTGGTGGAGAATGACCGAGCTAAGATCCTGTGGGACTTCCAGATACAGACGGACAAAATGGTGGTGGCTAACCAACCGGACATAGTGGTGGTAGACAAACAGAAGAAGACGGCCGTAGTGATTGATGTAGCGGTTCCCAATGACAGCAATATCAGGAAGAAGGAACACGAGAAGCTGGAGAAATACCAAGGGCTCAGAGAAGAGCTCGAGAGGATGTGGAGGGTGAAGGTGACGGTGGTCCCCGTGGTAATCGGAGCACTAGGTGCGGTGACTCCCAAGCTAGGCGAGTGGCTCCAGCAGATCCCGGGAAAAACATCGGAGATCTCTGTCCAGAAGAGCGCAGTCCTGGGAACAGCTAAGATACTGCGCAGGACCCTCAAGCTCCCAGGCCTCTGGTAGAGGACCCGAGCTTGAAGGATAAACCGCCCGCAGGGGCGTGCTGGGTGTTATATATATATATATATATATATATATATATATATATATATATATATATGTATATATATGTATATACATATATAAATATATATTGTTACCTAAACTACAGTTTAATCTCAATAAATTAGACACTTTTACAGTCTAGTGAACCTTCAAAGCAACATGCATTTAAATAGGGTAAAATGAATATATGCAAAAATGCTTTAAAAAACAATGGAAATATTATGGTGTCCTCTAATAAGATTACAAAGAATTTGCTAATTACTTACTGTAAATTATTCATTTTACAAGAAAAGGGCTGAGTCTAACTCACTTTAAGCCTCCTACCTCCCACACAGACCTCCCCATACCTAGATAATGGAAAGGTTATCAGTTTAAAGGAAACCGGTTGTAGATTGGAATACAAAGTGGAAGGAAAATGGCTTTTGTTATTCTTTTTGTTAGGGTCATGGGGTATTTGGCAGAATTTAGCCAGTAACTTTTTTTAAGTCTTCTGATGTGACTCAGTGTGAACTAAGGTCTATTCAGAGTGTCGACATGAGCTAATTCCAATCCTGTCTGCAAAGCTACATGGTACTTTCTATCCAAATGTTTTCTTTGTGATTTTTTAAGCACTGAGTGAGTCAAAGTGAAACGGAAAGTACAGGAATGTGTGCCAGTGGTGACATTTAGCATGCTGCCAACCTAAATATCATCGGAAAAATGAATTTCATGTAAATGCAGTTTTTTATGGTAAAAGGTCTATTACTTCTTTCATCTATTATAATGAAAAATAAAGCTAATTTTTAATATTAAAAACAGCAATCAACTGTCAATGTAAAGTCACCCAAAGTATTTTCATGTACTGCTAACACAGCTGAGAAAAAGCAGCGTTTGTGTTCTGCTTTAGGAGAAACACACTTAAAACACACAATTTGTCATGTTAAAAAATAAACACCAGAATGAATCTTGTTTCTTCACAGTCACTACCACTCATTTCTTTATACTTTTTAGGTGGTCTTGAGCAATGTCTTTGTTCATGAAGACTTTCGATGTTTTTTTAGTTAATCAGGCCACTTGACCTATGAACCAGTCATGCATTAAAAAGGCGCTTAGCTCAAGGGATGAATGAGTGTTGTGACTACAGATAAAAGACATCTTAGTAAAGCAGCAACTTTGAATTGTATCTTTAGGCCTTTTGTTACTAGCAGCCCGAGTATCCTTAACATATTCGAGGAAACTGGTGAAGTGGAGAAGTGGCAGGCCTAAAAACTACAACATGTTCTTAATAGGAAAAAATTCAACAAAGACCTGACATAGGACCTGAGAGATTCAGTTGAACCTTAAAAACTGTGTGTATGATGAGTTTTTACTTAAGACTCATCATGTAGCCATTCTTAAGGAAGGAAAGAGGGGAAAAGGCCAAGGAGTGCCAAATGATACAAGCACTGGACTGAAAATCAGCAGCATCAGGTCTTATGGAGTGATGAATCCAAAACTAAAATCTTTGGTTTAAATTGTCAACATGTACAGAAGAGAAGTACAACAGTGGGTGTCTTTGGGCATCTGTAAAACATGGTGGAAGCTTGCGTGGCACATACAGGTAGTGAAGTGACTACCTGAATAAATGACAAAGAAACTTGCCTAAGTGAGTTCAAGCTCTGGAAAAGAATAAATGTGGTCATTCCATGTATTACCTTTCAAGCTCAGTAGAAATGTACAAATAATAATAAATTGTATTTCTGTGTATTTTTGCACATATTTCTTTTTTGTGTGCAATAAACAAAGAAATGATGGGTGGTTCAAGACGTTTGCACAGTACCATATCACAACAGGGACAGGCATGAAACAAAAATCATTCATGTGCTCATGGATCACGTGACACAACTAAGTGGTTCCCTTTAACACCACTACAAAGTTTACAGTGCCGTCATCAAACACCAATTTATGCTTAAGTTAATGACCCAGAATCTGCAAATGACCTTTACTAATGCATGCAAACATGCAAACTGAAGAAGTTGATCACAGCAAATACTGTGCCTGCTAAATATTACCATGTGGTCTGGTGTAAGTACCTTCTGTTTACTACCGATTTTAAAAGTGCATTTTTTTGGCAGCATAAAAGTAAAAGTGAAATTTGAACTGGATTAAAGCCATAAAATGCAGAAGGCGGAAGAACTTTTAAAAATTCAACGTGTGATTTAAAATATGACTCAGCTCGGGCTATTTTCTCACTCTGAGTTTTTGTTAGTTTTTTGATTGAAGATATTTTATCGCAGGCTTTTATTTATTATTGCACTACCGTTTAGAAAGAGTTTTGCTGAATTTAGCTTGATGTTTATCATTATCCGGACTTAAACAAAAACAAAAGTGATTATCCGTAGGTTAAATGAAAGTGCTTGTTATCTCTCTTTTGGGTTTTCAACAATAAACTTTCCCTCCTGTGTAACAGGATATGTCTGTGATTCCAAAAGACTCACCCTTTCCTGTATGGACTTTACGCCTGGCAAATGTACTCCTATTCAACTGAGGCCAATGGGGACTAAAA
Source organism: Mchenga conophoros (assembly GCF_057382185.1). NCBI lineage: Eukaryota > Metazoa > Chordata > Actinopteri > Cichliformes > Cichlidae > Mchenga > Mchenga conophoros. Next base: position 3,546,936 of record NC_140547.1, on the reverse strand, counting down.
GTCAAAAAGGTATTTACAGGAATATCTACAGAGTTCATATACAGTATTCAATTCTGAAGGACTAAAATTTTTACAACTGCAGAGAATCAGAATTTGTGCTTTCATTGAGTAAGAAACCAAATGTGAAATGCAGAAGGACTGTATTTGAATGGTTACAGAACAGTTAAAGCATCATTATGTGGTTTGATTCACAGAACTGTTAAATAAAGGCGGACGTTTGAAATGTCACAAAGGTTACAACTATTTTTTGTCGTCTGACCAGGTGATCTCATAGTCGCTGAAGAAAGTCTTCAGCTTCTCCACAGAAACAGCATGGTCAGCTTTTCCAAAGGCCTGCGAGTGAGCAAGAGACCTGACATTAGTGAATTAAATACTACTGAAGATTTTAACTTTTCATTCAGCTTTTAGTTAACTTACAGTGGATTCTCCAAACACCCTTATTTTTTTCTCTTGGTTGTTGTGCTCGATCTTTCCTCCTCCAAGGCATTTGCACTCCATCCCCAAGGCCTCCATAGCAGGGTTGACCTTCTCAAAAATATGATCTGAAAATGTATGAAGACATTTAGAAGAAATTGAGATTGTAATTTAGTTACAATTTAATAAAAATAGCAATTAGAATCAAATACGGAAATTTGGTAGTTGTCTCCAACGACTAGGTTGGCATGAATTTCATCCCTCTGCTCTGTGCAGTATCTATTCCGCAATGCACGTCTGCAAAATCCACCAAAGGGACCATAACAATGAGACAACATTGCAAAATAGACTACATGCAGGTTTTCATCTGCACCAACAGTCACTGGTCTGCACGATATCTCGCGCTAAACTGACGCAGTTGACGCTCTCCTTGAAACAAACTATAATAACTTACTGTGATATTCGGCATTTTTTGTGCCACGGACAATGTCTTTATGCACATCGCCATCTTTCGCTTTTACTCTGACCAGTATGTACTTAAAAGTTCCCTCTGGATCAATCTCTACATCGGGGATTTTAGCCAGAGCGTCTGCCATTGCGACTGTAGATTTACGCAAAACGCCGCAGACTCTCAAACTGCGCAGAGGTCTACTGACCACAGAGAACATGAGTAGTTCTCACACATACCTTTATTTGGGTCAGGATTTCTACTTCGCTTCTTAAAGCGGCAGGACATTCGCGACTTGTTGCCATAAATGTGCAGATTTAACAGTGCGCTCGCACGCTGGCGCCTTCATATGGCAGTGAGTGCGAAGTGTTTGAATTTGCGTTCCTTGCAGTCTCTGTATACCGTGGATTTGCATTAGAAAACTTTATGATACATTACTCAGACGCAGAAGTGAGATCGTCAAATGTCTAAGTCTGGTATGAGAATTTTCTGCTTTCGGCCGTTTTCTGCAGCATGCGGCAGATTGTCCGCTGGTGTTTATCGGAGAGATCAGAGGTCAAGATCAAACCTCAGAGTTAGGTTTGATCCTCCCTCTGAGGGCCTTTTGGTTCTTAATCCAAAGGAATCCTATCTTTTTGGATTCACATCAAGAACGCTTCAGCGGGGAGCAGGATGCATGGTTTTGCTTTGCGTGATTAGACTCCCGTTTGCCCTGTGACTTCATTAAGAAGTAATTTATCATGTTACCTTAAGCTTGGAGCCAAAGGACACAGAAGTTTTAGGACAGTCAGAGAAAGATAAACCTCTAAAAAGACAAAACCTGTCCCATATAACCAAGCCAATAAGACAGGGAAGTCAAATAAACCTTTACATTTTTTGTAACTAATAGTGATGAGTTGTGTAACTGTCTGTTCCATTCTAGTTACAACTGTGTAATTGTTCTACTATTCATAGCTGTGTTAGTTAATCAGAGAGTTTGTTTTATCTAATTGTGGAAGGGAGAAAGGCAAAGTGTGTCAATAACAGTAGCTACAATCCCATGCCTCAGCTCAGACAGGAAGGATGTAAACTGTCACTTCTGGAAACGCAGGCAGCCAGCAGGCACCTCTGCTCCTATGTGCCGCACATTTTCCATCTCAAGACACTCGCAAACAAGTGACTGTCGTGATCTTTCCTACAAAATCTTTCCCCTTGCTTTCTACTAACACCTCCTTTTCAATGACATGTCAGTTCTGAACTGTGAAAAGCATGTTTTAGTCTATGCAGTGTCTGTTAGCACACTTTGTACTGTTGTTGTGTATTAGTCAGAATGATTCATTGCATACAGTTGAGGTTTAGACATGGGCCATGAGATTTCTTGAAACACAAATGCAAACACAAGAAATCCTCATTAGTGCTGATGAAGATAATATTGTTTCCTGACATCCAAGAAAGCATGTCAGTGGCACACAAGTCAATCACAGATAGACTCTTATCAGCTCCCAGTATTTCAGAGCTTTGAAAAAGAATTTCCTTCTCGGTGGCCTTATATTTAATACGTGTATTTTTGTGTGTACTCTGTACCATTGTTGCTTCACCAGGAAACGCTTAAGTACCCTATGTCATACAATTTGCTTTGTCTTTGAATTTGTTCTTCTTTTCCCCTCAGGTGGTTTTTTTTTTTTTTTTTTTTTTTTTAACAAATTACAATTGTGGCCAAAAGCTTTGAGAATGACACAGGTATATGCTTTCACAAAGTTTACTGCTTCTGTGTTTTTAGACCTTTTTATTAGTTGTTTCTATTGTACACTGTACTGTACTGTATTGTACACTGAGGATACGTGTCAAAATGTGTTTTATTGACAATCACATTAAGTTTATGCAAAGGGTCAATATTTGTAAAAATATTTGGCCTTTTCTTAAGACCTGTGACATATGCCCTGGCATCCTGCCATTCTTTCAAGCAGCCTCTGGGTTACATCCTGGCTGACGGCAGCCAGTTCGTGCATAATCAGCGGTTGGAGTTTTGGGGATTTTTGTTTGTCCACCAGGTTCTCAGTGGAATTAAGGTCTGGGGAGTTTCCTGGCTATGGACCCAAACATTTGATGATGGTGAGCACAAATGTGCTACCACATTTTGGTAAATTTTATTATTTTTAAGAAAAATATATGCCAGCAATTAAGACAATTATTATTTTACATTCATTACGTGTAGTCCATAACAATTGAGGGGAGTAAAAGTGAGAAATAATAAGCAGAACTGTTGACACTGTAGTCGTTCGCCCGCGGTTGCCTAGAGCGGACCTACTTCCTGTCCTCTCAGACGCAATTCGGGAAAAGATACGAGTGCTCCTGTGATTCTTTCTCTGAGACTCTACCTTTATTTGTACAGGTCAGTATCGTCTTAAAAATACAGTGTATGAGGGTTTTGTGCCTCATTATACTTCGGTATTTACTGAGAGTTATGTTGACACCGCCGATATAACCTTAACCTTGAAAGTTACTGAAGCGCGGCACCGCAGCGGTGATAAAGCCGAGCTGCGCAGCCCCAAGTCTCGCGAGAGTTACCGCGAGAGTTTGCCAGCCCGCGGGATGTATTTAAACTTGGTAAACTCCATTTAACAATCAAATATGTGTGTGTGGTGTTCCAATTTAACTGTAAAGGCCCTGACATCAGATTATTCGAGTTTAAAATATCTCATATACAATTTACGGTTCAAGTGATGTGGAAATGTTAAGAATAAGCTAAGAATGCATGTACATTTATGTTGTTACATTGCAAAGTAATACATTCAGGTGTGTTTTGTCTAATCTAGTAAGATTTATGCACTTATATCTGATTTGTGGATAAGCTATTTTGAGTTTGCCCTATATGTGAGAAAGAGCAATAAGATGTTTAAGGCATTGTATGGTATCTGCACTGCTGATGTAAATGAGTGAAGGAATAGTGTAATTAACAGTGTAAACTGGAGAAATGTAACAACCATAGATACATATATTTGCCAAATGCCTTTTATTTACCTTTTACAGTTAATGAGCATATCTGACAAGTGAAAACACTGGATGTAAATTATATTTGTTGATCTGAAATAAGAGACGCAATTCGGGAAAAGATACGAGTGCTCCTGTGATTCTTTCTCTGAGACTCTACCTTTATTTTTACAGATTTGTATTCTTTTTGTTATTGTGGTCTTCACATCTGGGACCCGTAACAAACTGTGGGGGCTCGTCTGGGATCTCTCCTCTACAGTCGTCGAGGGCAGATCCAGTGATACCAGAACCACGACACAATCGTGACCAAGGCTGCTACTCCAGCCAAGCCAGCGAGTAGGTGTCCAGGTAGTGAGGCGAAAAGGGGACCTTTGCCTCGACGTGGAACCGTACTGCAGTGAGGGGAGTGTGACGCATCCTAGTCACTATCGAGCTGAAGGATAATCAGAAATACATACAACATGTCGACCGAGAGAAAGGAACTCGCCTGGAATATCAGGAGACGCTTGTTTTCACTCCAAGGTCAAGACCTCTTTGAACTCGCTAAGAGCCTTGCATCAGAAAACAAAGACACTACACAGCTCAGTCAGGTGAAATTTTTATTGCGGTCTGTGTTGCTATTACAGTTGCTACTGTGCAAATGTTTTGGTGACATTTAAAATTCTACTTTGCACTCGAATAAACATTTAATCATCCAACTGGCACAGGAGTGCGGAGGCTTTGGATATCCAGTAGTCGCTGGGTCGCTTGGAGGGAAGCATTACTGTTACCACAAAATTAGTTGAGTGACCTGTGGTGGACAGAGTGCCAGCTCTGGCTGAGGTCTTGTACAGAGGAGGGTGGTAGAGGTCAGGCTCTGGAACGTAGTTCTGCTGTGGCTCAAAGTGCACCACCGGCAGCATGGCGTTCGTAACCCGAGGCAGCGCATCATCAATCACCATGCCGACATCATCCCAGCGACAGGCATCCATGAACATGCCGTGAACAAGTACACCGTCCTCCTCATCCATGTTTTGTTTTGCACCAATGGGAAGAGTGCGTAGAGCCTCACAGACTGCTTCCTCATCCCTGTAGGCCGGCACCACGCTGAAGCGGAAATTAAGCTCATCAATAGGCAAACTGTAACGCCGGGCATGATTCTGCAACACTCCAGTAAGAAAGCCTTGAGGGAAGAAGAACCCGGAGAGCCAAAGTGATTTGGGCTGACCACGTGTGATCCAAGTCTGGATAAAGGAAGTTCTGAGAGTCAAGTCTCTGACCCAAGAAGACAGCGGTTTGAGGGAAGGGTAGGCAGAGTTTGCCCAGTGGGTGGGGACCTGGTTGTTCAGAAAGCTTGTGTAGATTCGGTCCATTTTCTCTGACATCACAACGAGACCTGCTATTGCCTTTTGCAGAGTGATAAGAGACATCCTGAGAACTTTAAGCAAGTTGTTGAATCGGTCTGCTTCTTGGGCCAAAACAGTTGTGAGGGAGTTAATGCGCCCATTGGTGTCTTTGATAAACAGTGTGTCAATTGCTTCATCCATGTCCAGTCGCTCGGGCAGTTTGGCTAAAATCAGTTCGGCGAGCTCGCAGACTATGTCATCGTTACTCTTAGCTCCCTGTTGTGCTGAAGAACAAGGATCAACATCCAGTATGGTATTGATCAGAGTTATAGTTTCTTGACGCTGAAAAGCCAAGTTGGCATTCTCATGCATACCAAAGATCTCAGGATCATCAATGATTGGAAGATTCTCAATATACTTATATTGTTGGAGTTCATCTGACTCTGGAGCGTAGTAAACACCTGAGGGGGAGTACGTGTAGCCAGGCTGCAGAGTTTCTGGAGAAAAAAAGCCTTTGAGGATTGTCCTTAGGTACCGTTGGTCCCAGGCATCCGTCACTCTCCCTCCATATGTGATCTCACCAGTGATGTAGACCAGAGCATCCCAAGGGATGGTGCCATCTTTGCAGTACAGGTTGAGGTTGAGCAGAGCACATTCTCTGTCACTGTCATTGAATTCGTAGCGGATGTTCCAGCCCAGGGGACCAAACTTCTTCCGCTCCTGGATGATTGCATGGAAAAAGCAGATTCCAAAGACAATCTTCCTCCACTGGTGTCCCAAAATGTGGTGTTCAAAGAAACTGCTGGTGATCTCTGTGAAGGCTCGTTGCATGTTGGCTCGCAGGCCTTTAGGAGGCTCGTTAGTCACCTTAACGGAGTTCTGGAGCACTGTAACAGGAAATACTTTGGTCGGCATGGAACTGAGAAATAGACGGAAGTTCTCATGGACTGATGTGTCAGGGTCAGTGAAGGTCTTAATGAGCTCCTCCATGGCTAACATCCAAGACACAGCCAGATGGCAGTTTTGCAAGAAGACCCAGTTGCCACTTGTCAGCGCTGAATGGATCATCTTCTCCGCTATAGGTCCCTGGCCTTGCCCCAGTGAGATAGCCTCGACCCTGTCGAGACACCCTCTCTTATTTGCAAAGCGCTGGAAGGCACCCATTGGGTCAGAACCTGAGCTGAGGATGAAGATCAATGGGGTGGTAGGGGATATGTCATTATAGAGATTAGCCAGGTCAACTGGAGGGTTTTCCACAAACTCCTTCCCCAAGTTGACAATCACAAACTCAGGTGCTGCAAAAACCACCTTCTCTTCCATGAAGCTCTTGATAAGAACTAGTTTCTGGAAAGATCCCAATCGCTCATTCCAGTAGCCTGTTATCTCCTGTTTCTCCTTTTTGGACTCCTCGAGAGAAGGCAACTCTGACACATAGCCATTCCATTTTTCTGGATTTAAAGATGCTTCAAAATGCCCTAGCTTAATATGGATATGGGTTCTAGTGATTTCTTTGGAGATGCCCTTGAAGCAAGGCAGTGTGTCCTCCAGCTCACAACATGTCTGCCAGTAAAAAACACTTAGCCATGGCACATCTGGTCGCTCTGGAAACTCCTTTTTCAGTGAAGAAGCTCCTCTTAGGAAGTGCCACCATTCCCCATCAGAGATCTCGCCACGCTGCCTCATGATTTCTATGTGCAACATAAAGCTGTAGATAAGCTTGTGTTGCTCGAAGAGTCCACTTGACATATTAATGTAGGAGTTTAGCAAGATTTGATTCAGGAGGATCTGAAGGCGCTCTTCTAGCACAGTGCTCTGATGTCTCGATGGTGGAATTAAAGAGCTGTTTAAAGTACTTGAGTGAGAACTGGTACATAGGATCGATCTCTGACAGAATGGCAATGACAAAGTACAAAACAGATCCTCGAGTGGCCACAGGCCTGTAGCGCTCCCTTGCAGAGTTTATCAACAGCTCAGTTGCTTCTGCCTCTTCCAGACGTTGCTTTATGGCCTCTGAAGTCACCGTTGACTCCTGGAGAGTCTGAACTAGCTCCTCGTTGTCAAGTATATTCCCCTTAGAGGTAAAGAGAAGCTTAAGAATGCAGTCTTCAATATCTTTCAGCTGGCTGCGGTCAGCGTTGATGCGCACAATCAGCTCGTTCCTCTGTTCCTCAAGATGCGGACTCTCAAGACGCACCACATCACTGAGAAGTTGGTCTTCTAAGCCAGATTTAGTGACAGTGAAGTTGATAATTGTAACTTTGATGCAAACCTCTGGCAGGTAATGTGGGTTGGCCATCTTTGTGGTCATATAGAACCTAAAAGAGGCAAACCTTCTGCATTCCACTGGCGGATGACATATTGATCACCAAGAATGTTAATCAGGCTAAAAGTGGAACTGATTGGGATGTTCAGGTTCTGGCACTGCGTTATCCACTGGTCAATTAGCAGCTGTCTATAGTGGGAAGTAAATGCGCCATAATATGCCATACAAGCAGCTGCAATGAAGACATTTCCCACAACATTGATGATCTCTTGCTCAAACAGGGCTACACTTTCTTCCCAGCATACTTGTTCGTCACCAAGAGCGGACGTTAGCTTCCCTGCCCTGATCAGACGGGCCTTTGTCAGAGCCATCGTATTAACCAAATATTCTTTCTCATTCATGCTGCTATCAAACTGCTCCTGCAGGACCTTGATCTGGTTCTCCACCTCCAAAAGAAAGCGTTCCTTTGTCCAAAGTGTACTGAGCAGAACTTGCAGGACTGTAGTCATTGCTTTGTATGCTGCGAGTCAGGACACCGAGCAGTGGGATCTTTAAAGCGGACCAAAACTCAGGGAAACTGGGATCGGTCTCTGTCAAGGGACAGCCAGAGGCCGGCGCAGAGTCACAGTCCCAGCCAGTAAGGTCCTCCTCTGCACAGCTCACCACTGAGTGTGCAAGGCGTTGCAGTAAGCTAAAAAGAAAGCAGCCAAAGCGAGACCAGAGAAAGCAACAGGTAACCTCTTGCCAAAGTTTAACACCAAACAGCTGTAAAGTCCACCTAGTTGGAAAGAAAAGCCTTCTCAAGTGTTTGATTGGTGGCTATCCAGTGACAGTGTTATTTGATTCTGGCTCACAAGTGAGTTTAGTGGACAGACATTGGGTTCAGCGGTTTTTTCCCAACTATCAGGTGCGACCCCTCCAAGAGCTGTTAAATGATGGACTTGAAGTTTATGCGGTTAACGGACAAGCAGTTCCTTATGATGGGTGGGTCGAACTTACAGTCACTCTCGCTGGTCACGAAGATCCCAATCTTACTGTGCAAGCCCCTTTCCTTGTCAGTAAGCTGTCACTCCCTTAGCCCCTCCTGGGAGCAAACGTGCTTGGCGCCATTATCCAAGCACAAGAGTCAGACCGAGAGGCCAGTGCTTTATTGTATAGTCTCCTACGCAAAGCTTTTGGTACAGACGAAGAGCAAGTGATGGCTATGGTAAACTTCATACAAGTACCACAAAGAGCAGGATGTGACCCAGCCACAGTGAGAATTGGGAAGAGCAATGTGACCATTCCTGCTGGAAAAGCAGTCCAAGTGTGGTGCAGAGTACCCCAAAGTTTTGACATTTGTGACCCCCTGGTGCTGTACGAACCCGATGAGAACACTGCCTTGAGACACCTGAGTGTTGGGGAAGGGCTCCTTGAGATCAACAACCATCAAAGGCCATTTGTTAAGGTCCCCATCTCTAACCACTCCAAACACGAAATAATTCTACCGAAGAGAACAGCCCTGGGTACTATTCAACATGTCGCTAAAGTTATTGAGACAGACCGACCCACAAACACATCAGAGGTGACTCAACCCACACAGAGCCCCATCACCACAGCTGAGGTAAGCGCAGCCACCTCTGTTCCCCAAGCTTAGCTATCACTTTTGCTCCAGCATGCTGGGAATGGCATTGTTTTTTAGCAAAATGTTCTTGTTGGTGGTTGGGAAAAATGCTTTCATGTTTTGGTGCCATTCTTTATTCATGGCTATGTTTTTAGGCACAATTGTGAGTGATCCCACGCCTATGTATGAGACGTAACCCCACACACGAATAGTCACAAGATTCATTATTGTTGGCATGACACAGGCCTGATGTTAGAGCTCACCTTTTCGTCTCTGGACAATCATTTCTCTGGCTGTCTCAAACAATTGTAAAGGGGCTTCATCAGAGAAAAAATGACTTTTAACACAGGCCTCTGCAGTACCTGTAGTTTTTTGAAAAACATCAGTCTCACTCACACTCACACCTGCCTGCTGTCTTTCCTAAGCAACTGAATAATTTTAGGACAAGGATGGCAAACTCATTTTACACTGTGGGCCACATACAGCCCCCTTTCATGTAAAGTGGGCCAGACCAGTGAAACTCTTTCTATCAATCTAAAGAAGTTTAACTACACATTTAAACCCTGTGATACAAGAAAAATAAGTTTCAACAGTACATCTCTTTTTGTTCGTGAGAAAGAAATGCTGTTTTGGTAAATGAAAGAAATCTGTCAGGATCAGTCTTTGGACTTAAATTGTAAGAAATTAGAAGTCTGGTAGCTCATTGCCCAGTCTGTCCTAAAATTATAAAACATCTTGTTAATTAACAAAAAATGCCCATTTTAATAACGTGAGCCCATGGAGAAAATTTTTTTTATTTCGTAGACAGTAAAAAAGTAGGAACTTTTCTGCTATTTCAGTTTAGCGTGGTATTTTCATAAGCTGATAAAAATATAGAAAATGCAGTTGAAAAAATAAAATGTATCCTCTCATTGACATTTTCCAAAAACTATCCAATGACCAGATTGGAGTCTTTGGCAGGCCAGTTCTGGCCCCCTGCCTTGTGTTTGAAACCCCTGCTTTAGGAGATGGTACTGGCGCTTGCTGGGCTTTGTAAGGTGCCCTGAAAACGTATTTATAACAACTGAACTTCTCTCTTTAAAGTTCTTCATGCTCCAATAATTGGTTGATTTAGGTGCAATCTTACTAGCATCAGTATCCCTGGGAAGCTCTTTTTATGCAAAGCAGTGATGACTGTACATGTTTTCCTGCAGATAACCATGGTTAATAGAGTAAGAACAATGACTTCAATAACCACTGCCTGTTGTTTTAACTCAGTCAGTTTAGCTTGACAGATCTTCTCCTCATCAACATTCTCACCCGAATTAATGAGAGGATCACTTAAATGATGTTCACAGGTGCTTTTGAAGCAGGGCTGATGGACTGTGTGGGGCTTTTTGCATGTGTTATTGTTCTCTAAAGCACTCTGAGCAGCATGTTTTGATGGCATCTCAGTGAAGAACACTATATGCAGTGGTTGTGCATATGTTTAAAAATGCAATATTTGCACGTGCAGTGCAGTGTAGTGTGATACTCATATAAGGTAGCACAAAATGTAATACACTAGTAACTAGTAACTTCATGAAAATAGTTTGTAAACCGAAGTAAATACACTTGTTTTCTGCTTATGATAATGATACTGAAAGTAATACTGAAAGAACTTCATACTAATGAAAATAGCAACTGTGTTAATAAATAACAGAATTTCATTTGTTATTTTTCTTTTCTTTTTAACTTTACTTTTGCTTTTCTTTTTATCTCAAAAGGAACAGCCTCTCGTAGAGTGGAGGAGTATAAGAGTCGGGGTGGAGTTTCCACTCAAAAGTCCAATTGTTATGAAAGCTTTCAGGAAACCTGGACCAAGCCAAGCATCATAAAAGCAGGCACTTCAGCGCAAAACCCTCAGAATCACATCGATCTGCACTGAAGTCAAAGGCTAAAGAATCACTTAAAATGGTAAGTGGAAGTTGAATCAGTTTAAATTCCATTCTCTGCACTGCAGATTTATTCAGTTGTATCTTATAGCCTGTGATTGATAGTATACTATTAATGTATGTTAATGCATCTTTCTAACTTATTTTTTAGGAATTGTGCTATGGATTATTTCAGGCACGTGCATCATGGATCCAGTTCACTTTTATCTGCTCAAGTATGTGCAATGCAGACATCATCCCACCTGCAAGTTTTATAGCCTGATAGAAACTTAACATTTTTTGCATTTTTGCAAAAAATTGCATCTAATGTGTATCTCTGTTCTGTATCCTTAGTGCTGTGCATGTGGACTAGTGTTGAGTCCTGGTCTTACGTCTATTCAAACAAATCAATGAAATGGGATGATGCACGTAATTGGTGCAAGGAGAGCTACACAGACATGGTGGCCATCCAGAACCGGGAGGAGATTGAGCATCTTAACAACTGGCTGCCCAAAAAAAAGGGCTACTACTGGATAGGGATCCGTAAGATCAATGATGTCTGGACCTGGGTAGGAACCAACAAAACTCTGACAGAAGAAGCGACAAACTGGGCAAAAGGAGAACCGAACAATGGCAAAACTGGACAAAGTGTAGGAGTCAGTGAGGACTGTGTGGAGATGTACATTAAACGAGACCAAAATCCAGGCACGTGGAATGACGAGAGGTGTATGAAAAAAAAGACTGCTCTGTGCTACACAGGTAAGCAACAGTTTGGGGCTTATATGGTTTATTTTAGCTGCCTTAGATTTGTTATTCTGGTTCATTATTATCAAGGTAATCTACTGATAAAACATTTAGAAATAGTTTATTTGATATATTATTTTTACTATGATTAGCAAGGCTTATAAAAGCATGTCTGTTTTTTCCAGCGGCTTGTAAGATTGACTCCTGTTTGCATGGAGAGTGTGTTGAAACCATCAACAGCCACAAATGTGATTGCTTTGAAGGGTTTTTTGGAGACAAGTGTGACCAAGGTAAGAAAACAAAATGACAGCGTAGTTTAAATACATATTTTAAGTCACATAAAGGATTTGATATCTAACTGTGTGTTTTATTTGTTGTCAGTTGTGCAGTGTAACAAAGGTGAAGTGGTTGTTCCAGATAAAGGACATGTAAATTGCTCTCACAAGTATGGCAGTTTCTCCTATGACTCCTTGTGTCAGTATTCCTGTGAGGAAGGATACAAGCTGAGTGTGCCAGGACCTTTGAGGTGTACTTCCTTAGGAAAATGGTCAGAAAAACCCCCTACATGTGAAAGTGAGTTTAAGTATTAATAGCTTATAATATTGCTACTACTTTTTGGTACTTTTATTATTTACTACACAGTGATGGAGTCATGGACTGATGTTTTTTTTCCTGTTGTCTACAGTGATTCAGTGTGAGAAGATGTCAGAGCCGACACATGGATCCATGAAATGCTCCGATCCTCTGGGCTCATTCAGCTATCAGTCCACCTGTACTTTTACCTGTGATGAAGGTTATGTACTGTCTGGATCTCCATCTCTGCAATGTGAAGCATCAGCAAATTGGAATGGATCCCAGCCATACTGTGTTGGTACGGCCACATGTTTTTACCTTTCATCGTTGTGTAGTTTTTGTTATTTGGGGGATGATTTGCATGATGATTATAATAAAAAGCTTTAATTTAACTCCTTCTGTTGCCTCTCTCTTTTGTAGCTGTTCAGTGCCCTGCGCTGCAAAACTTGACAAATGGCTTTGTCAGCTGTGGAGAAGATGCTGATACGAGGTTCAGCTACAAAAACACCTGCAGCTTCAGTTGTGACCAAGGTTACCATTTAGTGGGAGCCAGTAGAGTGACCTGCACATCAGGAGGTACATGGAATCAGCAGATTCCTCACTGTGAAGGTAAGAGGAACACGAAAAGTATAACCCACCATCTTCTATATCATGAGGACACGTTCAATAAAATACACATGTTTCTGTGTCAGCCATCATTCATCTGAAAGCCTAGTTGTATCACTATTTATTGCAAACACCTTTCACTCATCATAGCAATTTTAACAGTGTCTGTGTTCTTATATGTTACTGATTAATTTTCTTTCTTTCTTTCTTTTTCTTTGTTTTAGCAAAAGGATGTCCTGCTCCAGAGGTCCCAACAAATGGTCAGATAAGCTGCAGCCCTTCTCTGTCTTCATTTCTTAGTCATGACACACCCCATCCACTTGGCATGGTTTGTCATTTTACATGTGATGAAGGACATGAGCTGCAAAGTGCACACAGCATGGAGTGTACACATCCAGGCCAATGGACCTCCAGATCACCAACCTGCACAGGTACATGTGAACCCATTTTACCTGGATTACTTGTTGTTCACAACTTCATTTGTATGTTAATGACATGAAAGTGACATCTTCCTGTCCTTTACAACAGTTGTTCGATGCCCGCTGCTTGAGGCTCCTAAAAACGGTCACATCAATTGTTCCAGCACTGAGTCAGTTTACAACTGTCAGTGCTCCTTCACCTGTGACCAAGGCTACTCATTAGAAGGACCTGAGCTGCTGACATGTGGTCATCATGGTAACTGGACTGCAGAGAAACCCACCTGTCAAGGTAAATAAGCAACAACAGAACAAGGGGAACAAGAAGTTAAAATGCATAAACTTAACATAACAAGTTTCAGTTCAAAGTTTGACGCTATTCACATTTCACCGTGTTTCCACAGCTCCTGCTCCAATTACTGCAGTTACTGCTGGTGTGGCAACAGGGGGCACTGCCTTGTTATCTGGTGTGTCTATGGCTATGTGGGTCTTGAAAAAAATGAAGAAGAATGTAACCAAATTCGACCTGAGCAGGTTAGAGAAGGATTAACCATTTTTATTTTCTTTATTTTTAAGTTTATTGAAATTTCAGTGCTAATCTTCTCTCTTTTATTACAGCAGCACTGAGTCTCCCTCACAGAGCTACAAAAACAGCATTGACAGCCTAATATAGAAATCTCTGATATTCTTAATAAACAAATATGAATACTGTAAATTTTTACCACATTATTGCACAACATATTATTTGCACTAGTATAACACTCTAATAAGGCAAAGCCAATGTAAGAAAAAGAGCTTATTTAGACACATCCACTGAATCATTGTATCCCTTTGTAAACTGTAAAAAGATCTGTGATCGCTCTGAAATGTTGTTTCAACATGTATTTCCTCCCAGTGGGAATTTTATATTGAACATATTGTTCTACAACTTCATGAAAATGCTGGGAAAATGTGGCTATTCCTGTTACTTTAAACGTCACATAACATGTAAGCTGCCATTTCCCTGCATACCTGTGAATTCTTTTTAGTATTTATGTGGTATTTATTTTCTAAAAGAAAATTGTGGTGAATGTTTATTCAGGTGTTTGCTTGTACAAAGCTATATTTTTATTTTTATTTACTGAGCCACTGTAACTGTAATGTTCTCATGTACACACAAAACAAATAAATATTGTTTAAAAAAATTAGATTTTGGCACTTCCATGTTTTGTTATAATGACCAATAAAAATATTCCATTAGTTTTGTCACCACAATGATAGAAATGCTTAGCCGAGCAGGGTCTGAAGCCGTCTGCTTTCATAACTTGGCTCATCAATTCTGCACGACATGCACCGACTCTCACAGTTTTAGCAATAACCTTCTGCCACCATGACTTTTTTTAGAGGTTGAGAAAGAACCTCTTTTGAAAGCTGCCTGGACCTTTTGTCTCTCCAGCAACCTTTCCATCATAAAGGACATGACAAAGCAGAATAAAATTGAAAAGTGAGAGGTAGGAAGGAAAAGCTATATTTCTGGGTATTCTATCCATTGTTTTAATTGAGTGTCATTTGTGCAAGCACTTTCGTGGGACAGGAAAGGGTCAGATATCTTACATAAGGCTGAATATGACAACATGTTGTGAACATCGAGTTATTCTATGCTAAGGCTGCCCTGAATGTAAAAATGAGAGCTTACAAAAACCTGGCAATGACCCTTAGATGCACTGAATGGACGCACAATTATTTTTACTGCTGCAGCACTTTCTTATCTTATGTTTGGGTTGATCAGATAAGCAAAGATTTAACTTCAGCAGCAGCTTCTGTCAAACAACATAACATCTGAGTAAATGAGACATTTTCTCATCAGTCATTTTTAATGATAATAAGCATCATAATGGATGTAAATATATCCACCTTTCACCTTGGGTAGGCAACAGATTAATAATATAGGATTAAGGTTGATATAAATTATTGATATTATCTTTGGGTTTTAGATTTGATGCTAGCAAAATGTGTGACTGATGTCATGGAACATGCAACACTGTTACATGTTATAATCATCACACTATGAATTATTCTGAATGTTTTCAGATAATTCTTTGGATGAGACTACTGTCTGCGGGATGCATCACGACTCCAGCAAGACAATGACCTGGACCCAGGCCAGACAGTGGTGCCAGGCCAGATTCACAGACATGATGTTGAAACCAAGAGGAGGATGACTGTCTGGTCTCTATCCTGCTGCAAAGGATATTTTCTCCCTGTATTTCTGGATTCCACTCCCCAAAAAACACAAGAGTGAAATTTGGACACAGTTTGAGAATAACAGCATACGGATCGGTAATGATTCATCAGCAACAAATGAGCCAAATAGCCGCAGTGTTTTTTGTTTTTTTTGTAAACTAACTCAGGACGAAACTGAGGAGAATGGAATGATGGGAAATGCAGCAATTTAACATCAAGTGGTGAAGATTATTTTAAAGTTTGATATTTCCTATACAAAATTTTGCACCATTTTAAATCCTGTTCTTATTTTGTTGATTTAGAAATATTTTAAATTGTCATATGATTGTCATAATATCACTTTCATTGAACATTTATATTTGTATAATTATTTGTCACATCTTTAACTGCTGTAACTATTAAATTTACCAACTTTGGGATTTATTAAGAATATCATATCTTCTCCTGAACTTGATTCATTTGTATGCAGCTTGGCAAAGGATAAGGCTGTTATCTGAAAAAAGGAATAACAGGAAATATTATTTTGGTATTAATAACAAGCATTTTAATCATGCTTTGTTTGGGGGAGGGGGGGGGGGTGTTCATAATTACACAGGTTGAAAAAAAAGCCAAACAGGTGAGCAGATGGCTATTAGAATGGGCAAAGAATAGCAAGTCAAAGTTATTAGTAATTTATTATTAGTAAAGGACAGTATAAACTGAGGAAACTACCACAGTTAGTTAAGTCAGGTCATCCTGGCATATTTATACATCCTTATACACACTTTCAGATGTCTGAATGTTTTTAAAATATTTCTTTCCACACAACATGCTCTACATATTTCAATAACTTGTACTTTTCATCATTATTTTGTTTGTTTGTTTTTTACATAATTTTAACATACCTGAATACCCATGCAGGGCTGATGAGTGAATACAAATTCTCCTCATTGAACTTATGCATTCACTTCATTTAAAGATAATGATAAATAATTCTGACTAAGGCTGACGGTTCAGTGCTGTTAGGGTTTTTTTTTTATATCTCTGGTAAACTGATTCTACTTCTAGTGACTCAGTATGAGATATTATTACCACTGACTAGAACAGCAATACTATTGCTAAGAGATTCAGTGCAAGTTTATGGCAAAACAGGTCCAGAATAATCCATAGCTCTATTTACTCTTCACAAGAAAGAAATGTGAGCATGAAAAGTAAGTTTTAAAATTCTTGTACCTGACAATTTCCCTGTAACCAAAGGCCTCCACAGTCACCGGTTCTCAACTCAAAAGAGCACATTTTAGAGAGAGTTACATCATGGATGTGCAGCTGACAAGTCTCCAGCAACTGGGTGATGACATCATGTTGATATGGACAAAGATTTTGGAGGAATGTCACATTTGACCTATTGCATAAATTTAACTTTATAATTGTGTAGGTTTAAAGTCAGGATGTGATCCTTTACTATACTCTCACATGAAATGAGTCACAAGGACTTACTGTGTATGCATGTGTCTGTGTGGGGGTGTGCGTATATGAGTGAAAGCCTTCCTGAAAGGAAGCTTTGGCCAAAATGATAACACAAAATTTACCAGTGGCTCAATTCCAGAAGGATAAATAATGTCCTTTATCTTTTTATGAATAAGTGTAAATGTAGTGACAATAATGAGTAACTAAAGACAGATAAGACGATATTACTCATCCTTATTTATAGAAACAGATACGACATATTCAAAACAGTAAGGAACAACGCAGGACTACTCTGATAATTCATTCTGAATAACTCTGACTTTTCTAACACGATAGGTAACTCTTTGAGAGATGAATTATTACAACTTATTCATTATGAATAATATTTATTTTTCTCCTCACATTATTCATTCCTGTTTTATCTAAATGGCATAAACCAGTATCTATGCAACAGTTACAAATATTCTATCTGTGGTTCATCTTTATGTTCACCACAAATAAATAAATAAATACATCAGTTGTAATACATTGTAAAAAACAAAACAAAAAAACATCACAAATAACAACATTTGATGTTTTCCCAGTCTCCCAGTCTGCTCCCCGGTACCTCATAATATCCACCCATTTATAATTAGATTATTACTAATATGTCCCTCGCTTGTTCATGACAAACTTCGGTGTCTTTGTTTAACCTGAAAAGGATTACAAATATTTTTATAAACCTGAGCCAAAGACCTGACCTTATTCTCTAATGAATATATTTTCCCTGTTTTTTAATCATGCAAACCATTTCCACGTCAAGATCAATGCTCTACTCACTGTTTCCATCCCTATGGGTCTAAAGGTTTCCTCTCGGTGGAGCTGACCCAGATCCAAACTGTTTTGGCAAGCACACTGAAAATCATCATCCTCTGTTTCAACATAAGACAACAGAAAACCAACAGTTTTATAAACTGATATTTCAGATTCTGATTCCGTAGGACCAGACAATGTGTGAACACAGCTGGCAGCCAGTGTTGCAGCATATAAAGTTATCAATACTTATATTGATTGAATTTATTTGAATTTGTTTAAGTTAATATCATTTAATGCTTTTTTGATGATGACAGACAATAGAAGTTTTCTTTTTGTCTTTTTTCTTTCTTGTGGGAAATGATCCTGAAGCCTTCTGTGGAATTCAGCATTGGGAAATGTTGCGGGAAATTCCGCTGAAAGGCTTCCTGTAGGAGGATGGAGTCATATATAAGAGGAGGCAATCCAGTGGATCACACTCAGAATCATTTTATCCTTAAATATACTGAGGCGGAAGGATCAACAATCTTCTGTAGGCTATCAGGCATATTAGTTAACATGGTGAGTAGAAGGGTTAGTAATTTAAATATCAATCTTTTCAGAGAACATTATTTCACTTTTATCTTATATTTAATGATGATAGCATGCTGTAAATGTATTTTAACTTGTTTTGTGATTTTATTTTCATAGGATTCCTGCTTTGGACTACTTAAGACCTGGGGATATAAGAGCTCTGCTTCATGGATGAATTTCACCTTCATTTGCTTAGGTAAAGAATTTTGATGCAAGCAGAAACATCAGTGTAACTCTTGCAAGTTTTACAACCAAAGAGAAATTCTTAAAATCCATCCTTTCTGCCACATATGCATCTAATGTGTATCTCTGTTCTCTGTCCTTAGTGCTGTGCATGTGGACTAGTGTAGAGTCCTGGTCTTATTTCTATTCAAACAACACAATGACATGGGAAAATGCACGAAGCTGGTGCCAGGAGCACTACACAGACATGGTGGCCATCCAGAACCAGGAAGAGATTGAGCATCTTAACAACTGGCTGCCCAAGAAAAAAGGCTACTACTGGATTGGAATCCGTAAGATCAATAATGTCTGGACCTGGGTAGGAACCAACAAGCCTCTGACAGAGGAAGCAACCAACTGGGCAAAAGGAGAACCGAACAATGGCGAGAGAGAAATAAATTCAAAGATCAGTGAGGATTGTGTGGAGATGTACATTAAAAGAGACAAAGAACCAGGCAAGTGGAATGACGAGAGATGTACAAAATCAAAGACTGCTCTGTGCTACACAGGTGAGCAAAATTTTGGGACTAACATACTAGAGCAGATTAAAAAATTAAGATTAATTATGTGACACATTATTTTACTATAATAGGTAAAATTTCTAAAAGCATGTCTGTTTTTTCCAGCGGCTTGTAAGAATAACTCCTGTTTGCATGGAGAGTGTGTTGAAACCATCAACAGCCACAAATGTGATTGCTTTGAAGGGTTTTTTGGAGACAAGTGTGACCAAGGTAAGAAAACAAAATGACAGCGTAGTTTAAATACATATTTTAAGTCACATAAAGGATTTGATATCTAACTGTGTGTTTTATTTGTTGTCAGTTGTGCAGTGTAACAAAGGTGAAGTGGTTGTTCCAGATAAAGGACATGTAAATTGCTCTCACAACTATGGCAGTTTCTCCTATGACTCCTTGTGTCAGTATTCCTGTGAGGAAGGATACAAGCTGAGTGTGCAGACTCCTCTGAGGTGCACGGGGTCAGGAAAATGGTCAGAAAAAACCCCTACATGTGAAAGTGAGTTTAAGTGCTAATAGCTCGTAATATTGCTACTTTTTTTTTTGTAATTATATTATTATTTACTACACAGTGATGGAGTCGTGGACTGATGTTTTTTTTCCTGTTGTCTACAGTGATTCAGTGTGAGAAGATGTCAGAGCCGACGCATGGATCCATGAAATGCTCCGATCCTCTGGGCTCATTCAGCTATCAGTCCACCTGTACTTTTACCTGTGATGAAGGTTATGTACTGTCTGGATCTTCATCTCTGCAATGTGAAGCATCAGCAAATTGGAATGGATCCCAGCCATACTGTGTTGGTACGGCCACATGTTTTTACCTTTCATCGTTGTGTAGTTTTTGTTATTTGGAGGATGATTTGCATGATGATTAAAATAAAAGCTTTAATTTAACTCCTTCTGTTGCCTCTCTCTTTTGTAGCTGTTCAGTGCCCTGCGCTGCAAAACTTGACAAATGGCTTTGTCAGCTGTGGAGAAGATGCTGATACGAGGTTCAGCTACAAAAACACCTGCAGCTTCAGTTGTGACCAAGGTTACCATTTAGTGGGAGCCAGTAGAGTGACCTGCACATCAGGAGGTACATGGAATCAGCAGATTCCTCACTGTGAAGGTAAGAGGAACACGAAAAGTATAACCCACCATCTTCTATATCATGAGGACACGTTCAATAAAATACACATGTTTCTGTGTCAGCCATCCTTTGCCAGAATCCAGAGAGAGAAGCTCCCCTCATCATGCAGTGCAGTGAATGTGAGACTGAACTGCGACCAAACTCCACCTGCAGCTTCAGCTGTGAAGAAGGTTTTGAACTGCAGGGAGCAAACACCATCAAGTGTTCTGAGGACGGACAGTGGAATGAAAACATACCTACATGCAAAGGTCTGAAAGACTAATTATATCAATATTTACTACAAACAGTGTTACTCCAGTTTTTTTCTTGGATTGATTATGTCATGACATATTAGTAATATTTTACTCTTTTGTTTCCCTTTTGTAGCAAAAGGATGTCCTGCTCCAGAGGTCCCAACAAATGGTCAGATAAGCTGCAGCCCTTCTCTGTCTTCATTTCTTAGTCATGACACACCCCATCCACTTGGCATGGTTTGTCATTTTACATGTGATGAAGGACATGAGCTGCAAGGTGCACACAGCATGGAGTGTACACATCCAGGCCAATGGACCTCCAGATCACCAACCTGCACAGGTACATGTGAACCCATTTTACCTGGATTACTTGTTGTTCAAAACGTCATTTGCATGTTCAGAATCTTACGAGCACAGGTGAGATCACTTTTTCAATATGCAATATCTTCCTTTCTTTTACAACAGCTGTTACATGTTTGTTGCTTGAGGCTCCTGAAAACGGTCACATCAGTTGTTCCAGTACTGAGTCAGTTTACAACTCTCAGTGCTCCTTCACCTGTGACCAAGGCTACTCATTAGAAGGACCTGAGCTGCTGACATGTGGTCATCATGGCAACTGGACTGCAGAGAAACCCACCTGTCAAGGTAAATGAGCAACAACAGATCAAATGGTACACAAAATGTAAATGTGCACACTTACAAATCTCTGTTCAAAAGTTCACATTATTCACGTTTTACAATGTTTCCACAGCTCCTGCTCCAGTAGCTGCAGTTACCGTTGGTGTGGCAACAGGGGGCACTGCCTTGTTATTTGGTGTGTCTATGGCTTTGTGGCTCTTGAAAAAAATGAAGAAGAAAGCTGACGCATATGAACTGAGCAGGTAAGAGAAGGATTCACCTCTTTGTTTCCTTCATCTTTCTTTTGAAGTTTGTTGTCTTATCCTCTCCTCTCTTTTTTCACAGCAACTCTGACATAGAGTCTTCCCCACAGAGCTACAAAAACAGCACCGACAGCCTAATATAGAAGACACTTCTCTTCCTCTAAGGCAGCTACAGACAGCTGTATATTTCTCCACAGAAATGCAAAAAGTACATATCATATACACTAGCATAACAGATGGGAAAAAAACAGCCATACTAAATGTGACAAGGAGTGACATAATGTGACATTTGAATTTTCCTGAAACTTTTAAAAGATCTGCAATTGCTCTGAAATGTTGTTACAACATGTATATCCTCCAGAATGGAATTTCATATTGAACATATTGTTCTACAACTTCATGAAAATGCTGGAAAGGTGGCACGATTCATGTCACCATAAATGTTACATAACGTTATGTGTGAATTGTCATTTAGCTGCACAAATGTGAATAATTTGATATGTATTTATTTACTATTTATTTTAGAATAGGATAGTTCGAATTGAATTTTTATTTTATTGTTTTTATGTGTAAAGTTGTGTTTTCTTTTACCTTCACTGTTTTTTTATACTATGAAATTTTACAGTTGATGTTTTATGAAATTCTGGAATATATGCAAACCTAATAAACCTTTTTGGAAAAAATATGAAGACAAATGTCTTTGTTTGCTGTTGGCACATTCACTTTTCTTCATCAGGACTAATAATAACAGTTCAGCTGTGTCACCACATTGCTGTAAATGCGTAGCCAAGCAGGATCTATTCCAGGCTCATGTGGAACCAGAATTTAAGCTTGACTCATCAGTTCTGCCCATCATCAACCTGATCTTGCAGTTTCACAATGACCTTCTGCCACCGTGTGTTTTTTTTTAAGGGCTAAACAAGAATGTCTTTTGAAAATGCTCAGACCTCTCTCTTCTCCCTCATGAAGGTCATTAGCAGTTATTCAAGGAAGGAAGAACTGTATTCCTGTGTATTTCATTTCCTCATTGCTCATTGTTTGTTTTAATAAACTGATTGTTATCTGTGAAAGCACTTTAGTGGTACAGGAAAAGGACCTAATGTCTTACATAAGGCTGAAGGTGACAACATCCACTTATTGTATGATAAAAAAAAGGGAAACTTACAAAAGCCTGACACTGATTTTTAATTGTGTTTAAAAAACACACTTATTTTACTGCTGTAACACCTTTTTTGTTTATATTTGAGTTGATTAGAAAAGCAAATGTTTAACTGAAGTAGCAGCTTGTGTTTACAGGTTCACAGAGCATTTTATGGTGTTATTATAAAAATAAGTCAGGATTTTCTTATTCAGTCCTTTTCATCATGATCTTCATTGTTACTTATGAGAAGTACTGTTAGTCTTAACTATTGTTGTTATTTTTTTCTGGTGCAGATGACAGATAATAACAGCACGTGGATCAGTAACAATTCAAGGGCCCTGTATGAATCAAATAATATCCACTCTACAGATATGTGTGTGGAGATGTACACTAACTCAGGAAAAAATAGAAGGAAGTTGAATGATAGAAGTGTATCACAATTTTTGTTGCATAGATTAGTAGTTTTACCTTGTAAAATATTCATTCTGTTATTTATTTCATTAAGTTTTTTTTATATGCTTGTATATTTGTTTATATCTTATTTTACTGATCTATACATCATTCCACCATTTTTATTTTTGTGTTTAACTATTGTGACAGAGCAATTTCCCAAAGTAAATTTGATGGGATAAACTCAATAAATCTTATCCTAAAACTAATGATTTTATATCAGTCATCAAGGAAAAAGACACAGTCTTCTGTACAAAGAAAAACAAGAATCTGTGTGAGTTTTGAAGTGATAAGTGACCTTTTATTGGTGAGCTTTTTCTTAAAACCCAGTGTAATGCAACATCATGTGAAGATGGGAGATGCCAGGAGACTATCAACAATATAACTGTGAACATGGTTTTGAGAGAGAAAGGTGCCAAACGTGAGCAGTTTAGTATTGAAATTGGCAAAGAGCTGCCATTCAAAGTCAGGACAGGTGCTCCACACTCGCGGGGTCTCAGCCGTTCCTCACACTCCGGTCACGCTCTCAGCTCACGCTAAATCTTCCAATAAGCAGGGAAAAGGAAGGGTCCAAGAATCTGAAGCCAGGAAGGGAAGCAATCACTGAAGGTACATGATATCGGACAGGAATCTATAAGCCGGGATTCTCACTAACGTGGTAATTCAATATTCCAGCGAGGAATATTTTTTCCTCTGCCGCATCGATCCTGCTTCCAGTGAATCATTATAAGTTATTAGCATGAACAGGGCTCGTCGTAGTACTGTTACAGTTATCACATTGTCAGAGCTCTGATGACAATACGTGGATTGGCAGTATCGCCTCTCAGTAGGAAGGTTCCTATTTAGAATCCTAGTTGGGACCTTTATGTGTGGATTGTGCATGTTCTTCCTGTGCTTGTGTGGGTTTCCTTCCACAGTCCGAAGAAATACTAGTCAGATGAAGTGGTGATTCTACACTCCTTCATAAGTAAAAATGTATAGATTAAAGTATGAACCTATTATTAGATGTTGCTGCTGGTATAAAGCGCTTTGAGAGGTCAGTGTGACTAGAAAAACGCTATACAAATACTTTGAAATCTGTTATTTTTATATTAGAAACCTGTTCAATTATATTACATTAAATTATGCATAACCCATTTGTGCCCTTAGCTGTGTAATGCCTTTCTCTGGATCAGTCAGAAAATGGATACCATAGCTGCTCAGAAGGTAAATCAGACATTCAACACAACCTGTCGGGTTAAGCGTAACCCTGGCTTTCTCATGATTGGTTCACCAGCTGTCATTTGTAGACACACAGAGGTCTGAAGTGGCCCAAGACATACTTGTGCATGTAATTTCATAAAATTGTGTAAATGTTTGTAAAATGTTGTTGGAAAGCAAGTTAAATATGAAGGCTGACAATTGGATCGTGTTTTTTCTTCATTCTAGGTTATTACGATCAGCAATACTAGTGTCATGCTACTGTCACTGCATGTTGGGTTTTTTTTGTTTGGTTTTTCTCCCCTTAGACTATAAACAGACTCTATTAGCTGCAGTCGAGTGTGGAGCTATTTTTACCTTCTGCTGCATCTGTTTTTGCTACATAAAACATAAACATACTCAGTTTTTCTCAAGTATATGTTATAGAAGTAAGAGAGCATATGAAATCTCATTGCAACACCCCTCAAAAGTGATAATATCTCTGTTTGTTTCTCACGAGAAAGAAACTTACCCAAGTAAGGTCAGTGTTGAAATTATGCGTTGCTGCTCCACCCTTCCACACAGCCTTTGCCAACCTAGCAATAAAAAAAAGAAATTCAAAGAATGAACAAAAAAGAAAATGCTGAGAGCTTTCTTTTTGTTTTTCATGTTATTCACAGGCTGCCTGAAGAAGCCAGTCCATCATGTGATACACAACTATAAACAACAAGTCTTATTTAGAACAGTTGTACAGTTACTAATATTAATTACAATGCAGTGGTAACAGGTAGATTCAAACATGCTCTGGATGCTGTTTTAAATATCAGTAAGTTAAAGTTTTTGTTTAATATGTTGTTAATACTATGCACACGTGGTGTGGTGGTTAGCACTGTTGCGCTGATCCTGAGTTAAATTCCACCATCAGGCCGGGATCTTTCTTTGTAGAGTTTGCATGGTCTGTCCGTGTTCATGTGTGGGTACTGCGACATGCAGTTAGTGGGGATCGGTTAAATGGAAACTCTAAATTGCCCATAGTTGTGAATGTGAGTGCAAATAGTTGCCCTAAGATAGGTGGGATAGGCCCCAGCCCTCCCCCAAGGGACCCTAAAAGGATAAGCAGAAGATATATGTGTGTGTGTGTGTGTGTGTGTTAATAATGTCTTTTTAAAGGCTTTGTACTTCATATGTTTTTAGCTTACTACCGACTCAGTGGATTTAAATATATTATCTCCCCCTGCTGGTTGCTGGTATTGTATTTTTATACACATTAGAGGCAGCCTCAAAGACGTCCTTGGAACCTTTGTGTTAACATATGGAAAAATCACAGTTTGTTTTTATTATTTTAATCAGAATCAGAACACTTATTAATCCCTGAGGAAATTATATGGTTACAAGATAATAACAGTAACAGACTTAACTAAATTAAATAATATATTACAAACTTTACAAAACTCCAATGAAAGTGTCCTTCCATGTTCAGGAACCACACTCAACAGCGTTTCTGCACAGCCACTATACATTAGTTACCTTTTGATCTGGATTTTGCATTGAATTCTTTTCTAGCCACTTAGATGCTCTGAGGTTATGCAGTCTTTTATCGTTTTTTTTAAGTAAGGTAATTAGATATAAGGCATTCAGTGAGTGCACAATTGCCAGTAATAAGTTGGACTCACTATTGATGGATGTTGGGCATGAGTGCTCTGCCAGGGCTACCCTTTGTATTTTTAGTATTTATTTATTTATTGTCATTGTCAAGAACAATGAAATTGCGTTTGGGGCTTCCATACAACCCAAAAAAAAAGAAGAAAATAATAAATACCCCTTAAAACCCAAGTGTACATATTTAACCCAGTGTGACTCCAATGCAATAAGACAATCCTTAGCAATAATGTTCGTAGAAATTCAGACAAAGACCTGAGAAACATGACAAAATACAACAATGCAACACATTCAATATTATTGTACTGTGAGATATGATATCAGATATGATAGTTATCTATTTAAGAAAGAGGGGGGGGGGGGGGCAGGAGGGGGAAGAGAATAAAGATATGATGCACCAATGCAGACCAGTTCATTGCTATTAAGAAGTTGGATATGGTTATTGTCCGTGAGAGGGGGGCAGAGAGTTCAGGAGCCTCACAGCCTGTGGATACAGGCTGTTGGCCAGTCTGGATGTTCTGGCCTGTATAGACCTGTACCTTCTCCCTGAGGGCAGCAGATGGAAAAGGTGGCGCGCAGGGTGATGTTGGTCCCGCAGGATACTGTGCACCCTCCTCAGACAGCGAGTGGGGAAGATATTACTGATCTCTGGCAGACTTGTTCCAATAATTCTGCCAGCTTCTTTCACCACCCGCTGGAGTGCTTGCTGATCGGCCTTGGTGCAGCTGGGGAACCACACTAGAAATCCATACGTCAGAACGCTGCTGATGGCACAGTTGTAGAAGTTCAACATCAGAGATCTGGGAATGTGTGCGCTCCGCAGTCTCCTCAGGTAGTAGAGGCACTGTTGGGCCTTCCGTACAACTGAGGTGATATGGTTGCCCCAGGACAGGTCCTCGGTCACAGTTACCCCCAAGAATTTAAAACTGCTCACCCTCTCCACCGCCTCACTGCCAATGAAGAGAGGCAGATGGTTGTTATGACCCCTCTTCCGGAGATCTACAATGATCTCCTTGGTCTTTTTGGTGTTTAAGACCAAGTTATTGTCGTGGCACCATGACTCTAGTTGTTGCACCTCTGTCCTATAGTTTGTCTCATCATTGTTGGATATAAGTCCGAGCACTGTAGTGTCATCTGCAAACTTAACAATGAGATTGGACGCGCAGGAGGAAATACAGTCATGGGTGAAGAGAGTGTATAGCAGAGGGCTCAGAACACACCCCTGAGGGGCACCGGTGTTGACCACAAGGGTGGAAGAGGTGTTCTTACCCACTCTGACACTCTGTCTACGGTTAGTGAGGAAGTCCACAATCCAGTTGCACAGAGAGGAGTTAAGTCCCAGTTGGTGGAGTTTGGGACGGAGTTTGTATGGCCGGATGGTATTAAAAGCCGAGCTGTAGTCTACAAAGAGGAGCCGTGCATAGGTGTTCCTGTGTTCCAAGTGCTTCAGTAATGTGTGCAGCACTGTGGCGATCGCATCCTCGGTTGACCGGTTCTCCCTGTATGCAAACTGGTGCGAGTCCAGGGATGGTGGAAAAGCAGCTCTGATGTGTTTAATGACCAGTCTCTCCAGGCATTTGGTGGGAATGGGGGTGAGTGCCACAGGTCTGAAATCGTTCAGACATGTGACATTTGACTGTTTTGGGATGGGAACGATGGTTGCTGCTTTGAAACAGGATGGTACCAGTGAACAGGACAACGAGGTGTTATATATAGAGGTGAAGACGTCCGCCAGGTCCGCAGCACAGTCTTTTAGCACCCGGCCCAGCACTCCATCCGGCCCGGCCGCCTTCCTGGTGTTAATACTCCGGAACACACGCCTCAGCTCATGAGTGCTCAGGACCGGAGCAGGGTCGGTTGAGGGGAGAGGGGACAGGACAGGGTCGGTGTTCTCCCTATCAAAACGGGCATAAAAGAGATTTAGATCCTCAGCCAGAGTAGAACTGTCGGCTGAGGGTGATGGTGTTCTTCTTGTCCCCTTTGTTTTTGATTCATAATTTTTCTGGACAGAATTTCTCGGTGCAGACTTAAGGGTTCCACCCAGGTGGCCTCAGAATTTCATCTCTGCTTTTTGTGGTTGGTGTGGCCCTGTTGGTTTCATCCAGCTTGGGCTGGAGAAGTTCACATCCAATTGTTAAACAATGAGAATGAGCATCAAAGTCTGAGGCCATGGTCCTTAGCAGCAGTAGTCACATCGACATACCACACTGTATGAGTGTACTTTTTTCTCTCTCTTTTTTCTTCAGACTCTAAACAGCTTCTCTACCATCTTCTGACAAAGTCAGTTACTTTCTCAATTATGTGTTGAAGAAATAAAATAAATAAAATGAAATCTTATTGCAGTATACCTCAAAAGAAATCAACTTCTTTGTTTTTTTTTCTCCAGGGAAAGAAACTTACCAAAGTAAGGTCAGTGTTGAAATGAGGCGTTTGTCCTGAGCTACTCCACCCTTTCACACAGTCTTTGCTGTACATTTAAATAATTTTACAAAATGTTCAGTGAGTTGTTTTGTCTTCACCAGAGCACCTAAAAATGCAAATCTATCAACTGTGAAGAATATTGCAATTTTTACACATTTTTTTTAAAATATCACTCAGCTAAGGTTGTTGTCTGTTGTCAACTCAACCTGTGAGTTACAGACTGATGAACACTATGAGCTGATTGAGTAAGACGACACAAACGTTTTGAACAGGAAATGTTTTTAAAGCCTTCTGTGGAATGACGAAATACTGGACAGTATTGGAGGGGTGGGGGGAATTCAACTGATATCCTCCAGGTTTCCTGGATGATACAAGAGAAGAACATAAAAGCAGCAAATCCAGTGCATAACACTCAGAATACTTTCATCCCTACATATGAGGCTGAAACCCACAGAGTCAAACATCTACTGTAGGCTATCAGGCATACCATTTGACATGCTGAGTGGGGTATCAATTTAAATATTGTTCTTTTTAGGGCAGATTTCAGTAAAAATCTATTCAGCTTTAATTTAATGAACTTTTTTTTTATATGATGTTTACAGAATTCCTGCTTTGGACTAATTCAGACCCATGGATATAAGAGCTCGTGGATCAACTTCGCCTTTATTTGCTTAAGTATGTATATTTAATGCAACCACACCTTTAGTTAATTAAAAAGCTTTACAAATAATTTCTAAAAAATCCATCCTTTTTTTTAAACT
Source organism: Mchenga conophoros (assembly GCF_057382185.1). Taxonomy (NCBI): domain Eukaryota; kingdom Metazoa; phylum Chordata; class Actinopteri; order Cichliformes; family Cichlidae; genus Mchenga; species Mchenga conophoros. The sequence goes on along the minus strand of NC_140547.1, from coordinate 3,518,054 downwards.
ACATTTGCATCTAATAAATATTGCTGTTCTCTATCCTTAGTGCTGTGCATGTGGACTAGTGTAGAGTGCTGGTCTTATTTCTATTCAAACAACACAATGACATGGGAAAATGCACGAAGCTGGTGCCAGGAGCACTACACAGACATGGTGGCCATCCAGAACCAGGAAGAGATCGAGCATCTTAACAACTGGCTGCCCAAGAAAAAAGGCTACTACTGGATTGGAATCCGTAAGATCAATAATGTCTGGACCTGGGTAGGAACCAACAAGCCTCTGACAGAGGAAGCAACCAACTGGGCAGAAGGAGAACCGAACAACAGCAAGAGTGACAAAAATGCAAAGATCAGTGAGGACTGTGTGGAGATGTATATTAAAAGAGATAAAGAACCAAGCAAGTGGAATGACGAGAGTTGTACAAAATCAAAGACTGCTCTGTGCTACACAGGTGAGCAAAAGTTTGGGACTAACATACTAGAGCAGCTTGTTTTAGCTGCTTCATGTTTGATATTCTTGTTCATATTTTCAATGATCTAAAAGCTTGCAATTATTTATTTGACATGTTCTTGTAGTATAATCAGTGTTGGTCAAGTTACTTGAAAAAGTAATTAGTAACTTATTAATGATTAAGTCTCCAAAAAAGTAATCCCGTTACTTTACTGGTTACTTATTTTCAAAAGTAATTAGTTACTTAGTTACTTTTGAAAAACATGATACACAACCTGAATAGGTAATACAACAATAGACCTTTCAGCCCAATTCTATTGTTTATGCATAATCCATCATATAAAATGTAATCAAATGGAAAGGCTCTTTTTAAAATTTGTTTTATTAGTTTTAATCTTTTAACTTTCTGCACATTGCATCAAGCAAAAAGTTATTTATATGCAAACATGTTTGACTTGAAGAAATTTGTTTAACATTTAAACCCATTTTCTGCACATTCCAGCACATAAAATAAAATATTTTTTTGTGTTTACACTCAGTCTTTGAAATAGATGCAAGTAAAACACAGCAAAAAATAAATAAAATCAAAGACTCAGCAGTTACTGCGTTACTGCTCATCTCTGCATATAATTAAGAAGACTTATGAAAGCATGTTTGCTTTCTGCAGCGGCTTGTAAGATTGACTCCTGTTTGCATGGAGAGTGTGTTGAAACCATCAACAGCCACAAATGTGATTGCTTTGAAGGGTTTTTTGGAGACAAGTGTGACCAAGGTATGAAAAAAAATGACCGCCTAGATTAAATCATATTTTAAGTCATGTAAAGGATTTAATATCTAATTGTGTGTTTTATTTGTTTTCAGCTGTGCAGTGTAACAAAAGCGAAGTTATTGCCCCAGAAAAAGGATCCCAAAATTGCTCTCACAAGTATGGTAGTTTCACCTATGAATCCTTGTGTCAGTATTCCTGTGAGGAAGGATACAAGCTGAGTGTGCAGAAATCTCTAAGGTGTACTTCCTCAGGGAAATGGTCAGAAAAGCCACCTTTGTGTGAATGTGAGTTGGAAATCTGCAGTAACAAGATAAATGAAGAGATGAGACATTACCCAGTAGCTACTGAAATTCTGAGATGCTATATTTTATTGATTGTTATGATTTTCTACACAGTGATGGAGTCATGGACTGATGTTTTTTCTCCTGTTGTCTACAGTGATTCAGTGTGAGAAGATGTCAGAGCCGACACATGGATCCATGAAATGCTCCGATCCTCTGGGCTCATTCAGCTATCAGTCCACCTGTACTTTTACCTGTGATGAAGGTTATGTACTGTCTGGATCTCCATCTCTGCAATGTGAAGCATCAGCAAATTGGAATGGATCCCAGCCATACTGTGTTGGTACGGCCACATGTTTTTACCTTTCATCGTTGTGTAGTTTTTGTTATTTGGAGGATGATTTGCATGATGATTAAAATAAAAGCTTTCATTTAACTCCTTCTGTTGCCTCTCTCTTTTGTAGCTGTTCAGTGCACTGCGCTGCAAAACTTGACAAATGGCTTTGTCAGCTGTGGAGAAGATGCTGATACGAGGTTCAGCTACAAAAACACCTGCAGCTTCAGTTGTGACCAAGGTTACCATTTAGTGGGAGCCAGTAGAGTGACCTGCACATCAGGAGGTACATGGAATCAGCAGATTCCTCACTGTGAAGGTAAGAGGAACACGAAAAGTATAACCCACCATCTTCTATATCATGAGGACACGTTCAATAAAATACACATGTTTCTGTGTCAGCCATCCTTTGCCAGAATCCAGAGAGAGAAGCTCCCCTCATCATGCAGTGCAGTGAATCTGAGACTGAACTGCGACCAAACTCCACCTGCAGCTTCAGCTGTGAAGAAGGTTTTGAACTGCAGGGAGCAAACACCATCAAGTGTTCTGAGGACGGACAGTGGAATGAAAACATACCTACATGCAAAGGTCTGAAAGACTAATTATATCAATATTTACTACAAACAGTGTTTACCCATTGTAGCACTTTTATTTTAAGTCTCTTTAACTATGATATATTTTATTGATCTCCTTCTGTTTCTCTTTTGTAGCAAAAGGATGTCCTGCTCCAGAGGTCCCAACAAATGGTCAGATAAGCTGCAGCCCTTCTCTGTCTTCATTTCTTAGTCATGACACACCCCATCCACTTGGCATGGTTTGTCATTTTACATGTGATGAAGGACATGAGCTGCAAGGTGCACACAGCATGGAGTGTACACATCCAGGCCAATGGACCTCCAGATCACCAACCTGCACAGGTACATGTGAACCCATTTTACCTGGATTACTTGTTGTTCAAAACGTCATTTGCATGTTCAGAATCTTACGAGCACAGGTGAGATCACTTTTTCAATATGCAATATCTTCCTTTCTTTTACAACAGCTGTTACATGTTTGTTGCTTGAGGCTCCTGAAAACGGTCACATCAGTTGCTCCAGCACTGAGTCAGTTTACAGCTCTCAGTGCTCCTTCACCTGTGACCAAGGCTACTCATTAGAAGGACCTGAGCTGCTGACATGTGGTCATCATGGCAACTGGACTGCAGAGAAACCCACCTGTCAAGGTAAACGAACAAATGTGAATCAAATAGAACAAGAACTTTAAATGCATGTAGCCGCTAAGACTGGTGGACCTAAATCTTCACCACCACCTCTTTATACATACAAGCGACAAGGGGAGTGAGCGGGTCAGCGCTCAGGGCACAGAAACTAAGCTGGCTTCAAACACCATTTACTTTCCATAAAAAAAACACAGCCAGAGTCACAAATACAAGATAAAATTCCCCGTATACAATAAAAATAGTGTTGCAACCCGCTAAAAACCCTGCCGGCAGAAATAACTATACAATATTAAAACAAGGCTAAATGAATGTTTTCCATTATGCTAAAATTACCCTCCCATAGTCCCATAATCCCACAGTCCAGCCACACATGGGCGAATGGTCCTTATATGAAAGAGACAGGAGAGGAACTTCTCTTCCGGGATGGGGAAACTCGTCAGCAACAGACCAGGGAGGGGGCTCCTATCGCAGACCTGTCTCCTCCTGACAGCGCGTCGCCGCACAGTCCCGCCCCACTCCACACCTGAACACGGCCTCCCTCGTCTCACCGTCAGATGCAGGCAGAAGGGCATCCCTGCCCTGTTGTGCATTGCAGCCATCGCCACCCACTGTTGCCGTTCCTGCATTGGGAGTGGATCGCCGAACGACTCGCGGCACCCCACAGTCAGGCAGCAGTTCCTTCCACACACGTGCAGGCTTGCACGCGCTCCTTTTTCTCCTGCCCACCTTTCGTGCGTCACTCTCTCTTCTTTTGTCTCTGCGCTCACCATCCCCTTTAACAGGTCAACCTGGCGGCTGATAGGCCACCTTGGGGAACGCCCCCACCTCACAGGTGCCTACAATTGTCTGTTTAGTCCACAGTGGGTTAAAGGAACATGGTATAACGTTAACACAAATATAAACATGAGGATAAAACCATGCAGTATAAATATCAATAAACAAACATGCAATATAAATATCCCAATAAAATCATGCAAATAAAATCAACACTACACTGTAAAAAAATATTCCGTAGAAAAACGGAAAATGTCCTGGTAATTTTCTGCCAGTACATTTTCTGTTTTTTTACGGAAGTTTGACGGACTTTTCTGTAAACGATAAAACGGAAAATTCTGTAGATTTACAGTATACTCTCTGTACTATTTACGGACATTTCCTTCAGCTATAAAACAGAAGATTCCGTTTATTCACAGTATATTTTCTGTATCATTAACTGATATTTTCCGTAAATAGAAAATTTGAAATTTCTGTTTATATTACCATTTCCAAGCACTTCTTTTCACTGTAACTCATTAAATATAGTTCTTTATATCCTTAAACGTACATTTCTATGCAATTACAACCTAGTACACCATGTACTCAAAAATTCATAAATTAAAACTTAAATTAATTTGTGCTTCGTACACAACAACATTGGTACAATTAATGTTAAATATTCTTTTATTCTCCTCAACTCTAAAACTATACTAAAATATAATGACAGCATCCATCTTGTCATAAAACTACTAAACAGCTGATACATGAACAAAATAACTCACAAGCTTTCAAATTTGAGCATTTTTATTTCCTTAAAATCAGGTTGCCCTCATGTAAATGTGTTTATTTACATTCATTCAAGTGGCTACCAAGTGTTTTCTTCAAACAGGACACCTGACAAACAAAAAATGTCATATTTAACTATATGTTCACATTTAATAATATCCATAGTACCTTTTAGTTAGAATCACTGCCTTGTGGTAGTTTTGCCTCAGCCAAATGGTTAAGGTGTGGCTTACATCCATGTCTGTCCACTTATGATACAGTATACACATGTAGTCAGTTATAGCCAAACACCTTTGATTACTGAATTACATTCACTTCATTAATGAAGTGAATGTCATTCACATTTGTGTGAACATTTGTCTGAGAACAACTCTTTACCTTACAATATAACATACTTGAGTCAAAATTTGTTGACTGTTTAAGTGGTGCCACATGAATAAAACTGAACAGATCTAAAGAAGATGTTCCTGAACTTTGGGTTTATTCGAACAGGACGGATGGATAACCACAGGACTTTTCACCATATGATAACTAAAACACAAAATAAATTAAGACAGATCACTGTCCCAAACTTAAAGATAAAAGTGTATTTACTGGACTTGTTTTGTCAGTGAGGAGCAAAGTACAATTAGAAGTGCTTGTTCTGATGAAAAGTTAAACTGTAAACAGCAGCGTAGTGAATAAGGATCTGTGTCATCCTCAGCAGTGACAACACTTAAACATCATAGTTCAAAATCCTTAATGCACACCTTTTTCTCCATGGTGTTCAAATGCTCTTAGCTGTTTAAGTAGAGGAAAAAGTCTGACATATTTCATGACCATTAAATGTTAGACAAGGCTCTGAAAACAAGGTTACGGTTACAAACAAAAACCTCTGCTTGTGCGCACAGACCCTAAATCACAACAAATAAGACAATAGTAAGGCAAATTACTACAAAGTCTTGTTACCACTCTTCATATACCAGTGTGACAAAGTCCTGAATGCAGCCTGCATGTTAGTACATCAAGGTCCATCTGAGCTTTAAGTAAAATACACTCAGCTTTTCCTTGGATTTTCAGAGTTGCTCAGTTCATACAGGAACTGCAGCAGTCGGGATTAACGTGTCGCTGTGTTGCTCCTCCAAGTCAGCCATTGAGACTAGTCGCAATTTATTCTGAGAAAAAAAAGAGAAACAACAAGTCATTTTTAAAAAGTTTGTATTTTTATTTTATTTTTTACCTAGAACATAAACAACATAAACAAAAAAGGATTAGGGCTGTGCGATATGACGATTTATATCAGATGACAATATAAAAATGTGTATGTTTCATATTATACACTATTGTTTGTTATGTGGTGTTGCAAAATAAACTGTTTATGGCAATATATTTTTCATGATTTTGATGGTCACTGTAGTGGCTATATTAATTTCTTAAAGTTCTCTCTTTCTCTTATACTTAAAATAACCACACTATGGACGGACAAGTGACTGTTTTTACGTGTACTTTCGTTACCAACAATGACGGTAAAACCATTGCGTGGCTCCGCCGTCCGCTTGTTTATTTTCCATATAAACCTTTCACAATAAAGCTCAAATGATGTACATTATTCCCAAACATCAAATTTCAGAATATGCATCAAACAAATGACCTCAAATAAAAACATGAAGTGACTATAAATGGCGCTTACAGTCACCACGCAGATGAAGGCACAGAGAATACCAGCATGACCAGCGAGGATGAGGCAGAACCAGCTAGCTCCATCAGAAGGACCAGACAAAAGAAATCGAGGACCTTATTGTTAAACAAGGGGCTACCTCTGTAGCATGGACATGGTTTGGTTATGAAAAGTCTGACACGCCCCAGAAAGCTATACTATGCAAATTATGCCACAAACTGGTCCCCACCACCACTCAAACACGACAAACCTCTTTAACCACCTACACAAGAATCACATGAAAGAGTATGGAGAGAGTTTACGAATGAAAAGCAAAAAAGAGCCGTCAGGTGCTCAAAATAATCCTTAGACTCAAATGTTAGAACAGGCTTTTCCTCGCAGCACGCCGTGAAATAAATACTCAGAAAGAAAATGGCAGCCGTTTAAACTCATGTCTAAAAATGTATAGTTTCATGCATCGGTCAAAACACTCGACTCCAGGTACACGACGCCCAACTGAAAACACTTCACATAAGTCGAGTTGCCCGAGAATCACAGAATTTACAGAAAATGCACTATTTTGTGATATATATCGTTATCAGGAGAGAAATGTCTTATATTGGGATGTGAGATTTTGGTCATATCACACAGCCCTACAAAGGATTATAATTCACGTAGAGTTGCATACACATAACACCATTCTGTTGCAACAAAAGCAGTTTATAATTAAAGTAACATACATACCTTGAAAAACGAAATCAACCACAACATTAAACTCACCTTGTGTTTGTAGAGAAGGTGGTCAGGGTTTTTCTTCATTTCCTGAGACCAGCTGCTCTGGATTATTACCAGCTTGTATCTTCATCTTTTTTTTCACTTGGTGAAGTCTTTCATTGCTCTGCACTGGAAAACCAAAGTGTGTGATCAAAGGTGAAATAAGGGATATTTTTCCACTGCAGGACTTAGAGTCAAGTAGTGATAGCTGTTGAACCATTTCTCAAATAATCTGTAAGGATCTGGATTTTTAAGAAAGATACAAATATCTCTGCTTATATTTGGCTAAAAGCTTGATATAGACAAGGCATATAAAGCCCCTGCACACCAGCACTGCGCTTACATTATAGTTCATTCAAGAAATAGTTATTATTGATTTATTATTGAATTTTTTTTAGTAATAATTATTAGTATTTAATCATATTTGCACAGTGGGGTGACAAAAATATTCCACATACTAGAAATGCTGCTCAACATTTCATAAATTACATTTTCAACAAATGCTGGAGTAAAAACACAGTTACAGGGAAAATGTGTCTGTCTATAAATATTAACTAAACATTTCTATGTGCTACAAAATAGACATGTGGTGAGGTGAAACTATACTTTCAATAATATTACCACTACAGTCTGTTAACCACCGAAATAATCTATGCTGGTCAGCTAGCTAAAAGTATTTACTTTAGCAGCCCAAATCAGAGTGCTGCTAAAGTATCATCAGCAAAAGCTAATGCTACATTAGCATTTGCTAGCGTCAGCCGGGAAGGTCTGAGGGTTAAACTAGGGTTAGTGTAACTTTGCCCGAAACCCTTTAAAGTGTACAGTAGAGCCAACTGTAAAACACGGGTATTGATACAGTACTTATGAGAGTCCTAGAATAATTTCTAGGACCATAAGTTCTCACTTTCCCCAGTTATCCACATCGCTGACTTTCGCTAATTAGCTAGTTAGCAGTCACAGCTGTGTAATACCCAGAGAGACACAGACAGCTAACTATAATATTTATGAAAACTGGTTCAGCCACTGAAGGGCAAAACTGGTGGTATCACAGTAAAAATTATTTTAACATTAACTAAAATAAAGCTTAAGTCATGTTAAACCTAAATAACAATTATTTTTTTAAAAATGAGTCAGCAAAATATTCCTGACTTGTCTGGAGACAGCCGAAACCAGTTAACAAATAAATTAACAATTCTTTCTAAATAAAAACGCAGAGTCTTTTGAAAATTATTATTTTGATAAAAGGAAACATGAGTTTTAATACTTACCACAGAAATTTGAAGGCAGTTTCTCCAACTTCAGAGTCCAAAATCCAGATGAAGCCTGAAAGAAGCCTAATGGCTGCTCTTGCGCTTACTTTTCCCTCCTTTTTGGGTTCTTTTTCCCACAATGCATTGCAGTAGTTGAGAAATACAGAAAAATACCTGTAAATGACTAATACGGAAAATTCCTTCACGTTTATACAGTAGATAGTACTGTATTTTTACGGATTTTTTTTACAGTGTATGTACCAATACACAGATTGATAAAACATAAAAACACAAATTTCCGCTGTGTGACATGCACACTTACACACTTTTTACTTCAAAATGTTCACATTAGTCATATTTCATAATGTTTGTATTGCTCCCTCTTTATAACCCACCCATTTTCTATATAATGTGGACATTGTGGAGAACGATTAATACCTTGGAGTACACTTAGACAATAAACTGGACTAGGTTAAAACACCACTACACTTCACAGGAAGGGCCAGAGTTGTCTCTATTTTCTGGGGGGTCGGAGGTCTTTCAACATCTGTCGGACAATGTTTAGAACTTTCTATGAGACTGTTGTGGCCAGTGCCATCCTCTATGCTGTTGCATGCTGGGGCAGCAGGTTGAGGGTCGCAGAAGCCAACATACTAAAAAAACTGATCTGCAAGGCCAGTAATGTTGTGGGGATGGAGCTGGACTCCCTTAGGGTGGTGTCTGAGAGGCGGATGTTGTCCAAGATAAGGACAATGCTGAATAATACCTTCCACCCACTCCATGACGTGCTGGCTAGTCACCGGAGCACATTTAGTGAGAGACTGAGATTACCAAAGACTACCACTGAACGACACAGGAAATCATTCCTGCCTGTGGCCATCTCCTTGTACAACTCTTCCATCTAATACACTGTGAAACTGCAATAGCTACACCCTTTTTGCACACGCTCAGTAAAATACCAAAGTAAAATAGCAAATAAAATAACAAATGACAAAGTTTACAGGTTAGTCAAATGTCAGTTATATATATTCCACCCCTGTAATATTCTTCATATTTATAATTCAGTGATTGTATTTATTAATGCTATTTCTTAAATTTGTAAACTCTGTAACATATTGTATTATTTAAATAGTTTAGTCTGTTACTGTTACTGTCTTGGAGCAACTGTAACCCACGTAATTTCCTTAGGGATTATTAAAGTAGTCTGATCCTGATATATCATGAGGACACGTTCAATAAAATACACATGTTTCTGTGTCAGCCATCCTTTGCCAGAATCCAGAGAGAGAAGCTCCCCTCATCATGCAGTGCAGTGAATCTGAGACTGAACTGCGACCAAACTCCACCTGCAGCTTCAGCTGTGAAGAAGGTTTTGAACTGCAGGGAGCAAACACCATCAAGTGTTCTGAGGACGGACAGTGGAATGAAAACATACCTACATGCAAAGGTCTGAAAGACTAATTATATCAATATTTACTACAAACAGTGTTACGCCAGTTTTTTTTTTTGATTGATTATGTCATGACATATTAGTAATATTTTACTCTTTTGTTTTTGTAGCAAAAGGATGTCCTGCTCCAGAGGTCCCAACAAATGGTCAGATAAGCTGCAGCCCTTCTCTGTCTTCATTTCTTAGTCATGACACACCCCATCCACTTGGCATGGTTTGTCATTTTACATGTGATGAAGGACATGAGCTGCAAGGTGCACACAGCATGGAGTGTACACATCCAGGCCAATGGACCTCCAGATCACCAACCTGCACAGGTACATGTGAACCCATTTTACCTGGATTACTTGTTGTTCAAAACGTCATTTGCATGTTCAGAATCTTACGAGCACAGGTGAGATCACTTTTTCAATATGCAATATCTTCCTTTCTTTTACAACAGCTGTTACATGTTTGTTGCTTGAGGCTCCTGAAAACGGTCACATCAGTTGCTCCAGCACTGAGTCAGTTTACAACTCTCAGTGCTCCTTCACCTGTGACCAAGGCTACTCATTAGAAGGACCTGAGCTGCTGACATGTGGTCATCATGGCAACTGGACTGCAGAGAAACCCACCTGTCAAGGTAAATGAGCAACAACAGATCAAATGGTACACAAAATGTAAATGTGCACACTTACAAATCTCTGTTCAAAAGTTCACATTATTCACGTTTTACAATGTTTCCACAGCTCCTGCTCCAGTAGCTGCAATTACTGTTGGTGTGGCAACAGGGGCTACTGCGTTGTTATCTGGTGTGTTTATGGCTTTGTGGCTCTTGAAAAAAATGAAGAAGAAAGCTGACGCATATGAGCTGAGCAGGTAAGAGAAGGATTCACCTCTTTGTTTCCTTCATCTTTCTTTTGAAGTTTGTTGTGTTCTCTGCTGTGTTTCTGAATATGTTGACTTTGAAAAAACTGAAGACCAAATCAGTTATGTATGAACTCAGCAGGTTAGGTTTCACCTCTTTTCAAAACTGTTTTTTAAGTTTGTTGAATTTAGTTGCTCATATTCTTCTCTCTTTTATTACAGCAACTCTGACATAGAGGCTCCTCTACAGAGCTACAAAAAGCAGTGACAGCCTGATGTAGAAGACATTTCTGTTCTTTGTAGACAACTACAGACAGTATATATTTCAAAACAGCAATGTGAAAATATGAATCATATATACTAATTTAAAAGGAGTATAAAATAAGTAAACCCAGTGTCACAAGAAGTGAGCGGATGTGACATTTGCAGATTATATTATAGGCTTGATCATATTTGGCTGAATTTTTCAAACAAAATGTGCTGACATATATTTCCTCCAAAAGGGAGTTTTAAATTGAACATATTGTTCTACAACTTAATGCAAATGCTGGGAAGGTGGCATTATCCATGTTTTTGTAAATATTATATAGCATCGTGTGAATCTTGTGTGTATAACGTTGTGTTTTGTTAAGTTACCATTACACTTTAAAACTGATATGTTATATTTTCAGTCCTAGATGGTTGGAAATGTTGTGGTATACATGAAAAACTAAGAAGAATTCATTTTAAAAAAAATCATCCAGAGAACATTTTGTTACATATTTTATTTTTTAATTCCTTGTTCAGCATATTGCTAATTAAAAATGAATTGGACACTTATCCTTATCTTTGGTGGGTTTTAATGCCAACACTAGCAAAATGTGTGGCTGCTGGGGAAAGATTAGGACAATAATAAGTTGGAACTCTGTCACATCTTCCACTTAATTATTACATTAACAGCTGTTCTGAATGTTTCCAGGTAGTTGTTGGCTGAGACAACTCAGTTCTAAACATATTATTACTCTATCAAAACAATGAACTGAACCCAGGCCAGGCAGTGGTGCCAGATCCATAGTCATGGCGGTGATCCAAAACTAAAAGAATTACTACCTAGTCTCCATCCTACCACAGAAATATTGTTTCTTGTATTTCTTGACTGTATTCATCAGAAACCCCACGAATAAAAGTTGAACTTAGACTGGAAATAACAACACATTGGCAGGTTATGTTGTGTGGCAGGTAGGATGTAGGACCCAAATACAGGACTCACAGACACGAAAGGATGAACTCAAAAAGGAAGCTTTGTTGCGCTGTAGCAAACACATACTAGAAACAAAATTCAAAAGCAGAAAACTAGAAACTACGGACAAGGAACATAAACACTAGGAAACTAGAAACTGGGACGCTAGAAACTAGGTGCAAGGAAACACAAAGCACATGGAAGTGGTACAACACAAGAAAAGGGAATGGAAAACACAGGGCTTAAATATACAAGGGAGTAATGAGAGAATGGGAAACAGGAGGGAACCACAGCTGGGACTAATAAGACATAATGAGACAAGGGGAAGCACTGACATAGGACACAGACTTTCAAAGTAAAACAGGAAACACGAGAAAATCACAAAGACGCAGACCCTGAGACCAAAATCCTCGGACTAAAAATATAACACAAGCAGAACCAAAACCCATGAATAACAATAATCAAAGAATTGAACTAAAACACACACAAAACACTGGGCCACAGACCCGGTACCGTGACACACATGAACCAACCGGTGTCGGGGTCATTACTCAAAAAACAGTAATGAATTATATATTATTTGTTTCTCTTCTGAAAAGTAATTCAGTGCATTACTTAATTACATAATTCATATGGACTTGATCTGGCTATTGCTCAAAGCATCCTAAAGTCATGCACTCTTCGATGATTTTTACTTTAGATAGATAAATAGTCTGATATAAGCCATTTCATTTGTGCGCAAATGTTGCCAAAGTTTGTTTTGTGTGCCAATTATTTGTAGTCAACATCAGTGGGTGTTGGATTCAGCCAAAGCAGCTCTTTTTGTTACCAATTCTGTTCATAATTTTCATGGACAGAATTTCTAGGTGGAGCCTAGTAGCTGAAGGTTTCTTCCAAGGTGGCCTCAGGATCTCATCTCTGCTTCTTGTGGGTGATGTAGTCCTGCTTTCTTCATGAGGTGGTGGTCTTACACTGGAGCAGTTCATGGCCAAGTGCGAGAATAAGATTGAACTCTTCCAAGTCTGAGTCATATGGCCCTGAAAAAGCCTGAAAACAGTTGAGTTTCCACTTTGGGTTAATGTTGAGTTGCTGCCCATAGTGGAAGACCTTTAATATCACAGAGGTCTTGTTCACAGGTTAGAGGAGAGGGAAGAGGGAGATTGACAGATGGATTTGGATCATGGCTACAGTGATGTGGACACTGCACTGCATGGTGAAGGGAGAGCTGTCCATAAAAGCAAAGCTGTCAGTTTACTAGTCGATCTATGCCCCCACCCTAAACTATGGTTATGAGCTTTGCAGTCCTGAATTTTTTCTTGCTATTTTCCTAGCTGCCATCACGTGTGACAACACTGGGCTCTTGCTTGTGCAGGTAGTAAATTAAAATTTTAGATATAGTTAGATATAGCAGTAAATACTAACAAAAATCAAGGCTGCTACATTGATTCCAATTCTATAAAATCATTACAGTTTATTATTACCAATGACCAGAGCAGTAGCACTACTACCACATACTTATATCACATTCAAAATGCCCATCCAAAGAGTGGTACATGCAGCAGCACATTGGTACTTTTAGTACAATACATTACAGATGGTACATCACTTGTTTTTGCCCTCAACTGTGGAATTTTCCACTCTGCTTGTCCTGATAACAGATACCATAACTGCTCAAGTGAAAATTGAGAAACACTGAAAACAAACTGTCTGAGCTTCAACCATTTAATGGTTTGACTTATTGTTTCTTTGCTTTCCAGTAAATCCTTATTATTATTATTATTATTATGAAATTATTATGATGGCAGTAGTAGTGTCAGACTGATATACCATGCTTTATGACTGCATGATAAAAATAAGAGGTTTATTTTGGGGGGATTTTGTCTGATACGTTGCAGCTGTAAAGGCTCTGTATAATATGTTGTAAATTATGTAATTTCCTACACCATCTCTTTATCAGTATATGTTATATACAATATTTCTGTACAGTCCTTTCAAAAATAAATGTGAATAAATACAATATAAATATCATGGTACTTTGTGTCTGTGTGTTTATGTGTCTTCAGAGTGCTATTGGTGTTTGAGTGACACCCTTCCTGGAAGGAAGCTGTGGAAGAAATGATATTACAATGATGATCATTGGCGAAGTCCCTGGTGGGAAGATAATACTGTTTTGCCATTTGGTGGAAACATCATCACACCAAACCCAAACCCCATATTCATAACCCTAGCGATAGCCCCATGACCCTAACCCTAATGATGTTTACATCCTAACCCTCAACCCTAACATTGAACCTTTGTTGGATATTTTCCTGAGTGGACAATAGCAGGGTGTTTTTTCCATGTTGCAAAACTATGACGTCACAAAAATATGATTAGTAACTTGCAGTGTTAAACCTGGACCAACATTAATTATGGTGATGCAGGAACAACACCAACATGAGGATATCAGATACATCATCATCAGATTGCACCTAATGAGGTTCCAAACTGGGTACCTGCAGAGCCAGATAACATACCCTTTCAGGACTGTGTGGAGATACATTGCAAGGAAGAGATAAATGGCCTGTATTTGTATAGCACTTTACTAGTCCCTAAGGACCCCAAAGCGCTTTACACATCCAGTCATCCACCCATTCACACACCGGTGATGGCAGCTACATTGTAGCCACAGCTACCCTGGGGCGCACTGACAGAGGCGAGGCTGCCAGACACCGGCACCACCGGGCCCTCTGACCACTACTAGTAGGCAACAGGTGAAGCGTCTTGCCCAAGGACACAGCGACCGAGACTGTCCAAGCCAGGGCTCGAACCGGCAACCTTCCGATTACAAGGCGAACTCCCAACTCTTGAGCCACGATCACCCCAAGAGAGACATAACCAAGTGGAACAATGAGAAATAAATGCAGTAACAAGAAAGAATCTGTCGCTACACCTTTTCCTTTCCCGAAGCTCTTTCCTGACTGTTATTTTAGCATTTATTACTTTTAGGTTGTAAATTGCAATCTTGTGCAAACATTAGTCCTTTAGTGTTATTGCATACTGTATGGAAACCATGTGAAAATACAACTGTCAGCGTCATTCTAGTTTCCAAGGATTGTTGTTATATTTCTGAGTTGCACAAACCACTAACCGCACAAAATTACTAACTTTTTATTCTTAGTTTGTCTTTTTATGTGCCACAAAAAGAGATATGCTGTTTTTCGTAAACTGGAACACATTAAAAAATAACAGCTCTTGATGTTCTCCCACTCCCCCAGTCCATTCTCTGGTAGCGTAAATTTATATCCATTTCACGAAGTTTTATATTGTAGATTCTTCAAAATAGCCACCCTTTGATCTGATTACTGCTTTGCACACTCTTGGCATTCTCTCGATGAGCTTCATGAGGTCGTCACCTCAAATGATTTTCCGACAGTCTTGAAGGAGTTCCCAGAGATGCTGAGCACTTGTTGGCCCTTTTGCCTTCCTTCTGCGCTCCATCTCATCCCAAACCTTCTTGATTGAGTTTAGGTCAGGTGACTGAGGAGGCCAGGCCATCTTGCGCAGCACTCCATCACTCTCCTTCTTGGTCAAATAGCCCTTACACAGCCAGGAGGTGTATTTGGGGTCATTGTCCTGTTAAAAAATAAATGATGGTCTAACGAAACGCAAACTGGATGGGACTGCATGTTGCTGCAGGATGCTGTGGGAGCCACGCTGGTTCTTTTTGCCTTTAATTTTGAATTAATCTCCAACAGTGTCACCACCATACCACCCCTACAACATCACTCCTGCATGCTTCACAGTGGGAACCATGCATGTAGAGACCATCCGTTCACCTTTTCTGTGTCACACTGTTTGCGACTGCACTTGGGGACATATTCAAATGACTGACTGACTGACTTCCAGTTCTTAAAATAATGATGGACTGTCATTTCTCTTCATTAGCTGATTGGTTCTTGTCATAATATGAATTCCGATTTTCCAAATAGAGCTGTCAGCTGTGTACCAACCTGACTTCTGCACAAGCCAACTGATGGTCCAAACCCCATTAAGAAGGCAAGAAATTCCACAAATGAACCCTGACAAGACACACCTGTGAAGTTAAAAGCATTTCAGGTCACTACATCATGAAACTCATTGAGAAAAGGCCAAGGGTTTGAAGCGCTGTCAACAAAGACTTTCAGAAAACGAAAATATAAGACATCCATCCATCCATCCATTCACTTCTGCTTATCCTTTTCAGGGTCGCGGGGGGCGCTGGAACCTATCCCAGCTGTCATAGGGCGAGAGGCGGGGTACACCCTGGACAGGTTGCCAGTCTGTCGCAGGGCCAACACACAGGGACAGACAACCATTCGCACTCACATTCATACCTAGTGACAATTTGGATTATCCAATTAACCTATCCCCACAAGCTGCATGTCTTTGGACGGTGGGAGGAAGCCGGAGTACCCGGAGAGAACCCACGCAAACACGGGGAGAACACGCAAACTCCACACAGAAAGACCCCGGCCTGATGTTGGAATTGAACTCAGGACCTTCTTGCTGTGCGGCAACAGTGCTAACCACCGTGCCACCGAGCTGCCAAGATAAGACATATTTGGAGTTATTTATAGATTTTTTCTTTGCTGCATAATTCTATATATCTTGCTTCAGATATTTGATTTCAGCATGCATCTACAATGTAGAAAGTAGGGAAAATAAAGAAAAACTATTAAAATGAGATGGTGTGTCCAAACTTTGACTTTTGTAGTGTGTATGTATATATATTTTTATAAACCTGAACCAAAGAACCGACCTCTTTCTCAAATTAATATATTTTCTTTTTATTTTCATCTTCGACAATTCCATGCAAACCTTTCCCCATCCAGATCAAGGCTCTAACCATTGTTTTGATCTGTTTGGGTCTAAAGGTCTAATCTTTTCCTGCTTTTTGGCTTTCTGTTGGTGGGCACACCCCAACTCATCTATCAAGCCAGCAGACCTTGGAGCTATTCTCTTCCTCTACATTAATGTACGGCAACAGGAAACTGATAATTTTTAAAAACTAATATTTCAGATGTCGAAGTTTAAAAAAATAGTTTTGACTGTTTATCATCGTTACACAGTGTCTAGCTTAGAAACACAACAATTTCAGTGGGAGTAGCATGAACATGCAGTCACCCCATTTGTCACCCCGATTAGCTGCATTGTTGCAGAGCCAAGTAAGCCCCATCTCACCCTAAAAGTCAACCTGGGAGTTCAGTACTGAGAACGACCAGCCAATGCTTTTGTGCAGGAAATGTTTTTAAAGCCTTTTGTGGAATGGAGCAGTATTGGGGGGGATTCCATGGAAACCTTCCAGGTTTCCTGAATGACACTAGAGAAGCGTATAAAACCTGGAAATCCAGTGCGTAACGCAGAGAATCATCCCTACACATACTAAGGCTGAAAGCTAGAGAATCAAGTGCCTTCTGGAGTTTATCAGGCATATCATTTAAAATGGTGAGTGGAAGGGATATCAATTTAAATATTATTCATTTTAATGTAAATTAATTTGGTTTTAATTTAATGCACCTTTAAATTATTTTTACAGGATTCCTTCTTTGGACTAACCCATGGATATAAGAGCTCTGCCTCATGGATCAACTTCGCCGTTATTTGTTCAAGTATGTACATTTATTGCCAGAAGAGCCTTGAGCGTCTCAATAAAAAGTTTTAGAACCAGCTAGAATAGGATTGCCCTGTGTTCACTGTACATGTATGACAAAATTGTGGGTGCTCCACACCAAGTGTGCAGGAATAAAATATAAATAGTAAGACAGCAAAAATAAACAACAAATAAGAGAAATTTATACAGGATGAAGAATATATACGGGAGGGACAAAGGCACCCAATACTAAAAACACTCATTAGAGAGCAAATTAGTTAATAGAATTTTTTTAAATCTCTCCTTTTCTCCCCATTTACATCTACTATATGTCACTGTCTCTATTTAAGTGCTGTGCATGTGGACTAGTGTAGAGTCTTGGTCTTACTTCTACTCGGACAACGCAATGACATGGGATGATGCACGAAGCTGGTGCCAGGAGCACTACACGGACATGGTGGCCATCCAGAACCAGGAGGAGCTTGAGCATCTTAACAACTGGCTGCCCAAGAAAAATGGCTACTACTGGATTGGGATTCGTAGGATTAATAATGTCTGGACCTGGGTAGGAACCAACAAGCCTCTGACAGAAGAAGCAACCAACTGGGCAAAAGGAGAACCGAACAATAACGAGGGTGACAAAAACACAGGCATGCATGAGGATTGTGTGGAGATGTATATTAAAAGAGACAAAGAACCAGGCAAGTGGAATGACGAGAGATGTACAAAATCAAAGACTGCTCTGTGCTACACAGGTGAGCAAAAATCACACTCTTGAAAAACTAATTTTTGCTGCTGTGTTGCTGTTCTTTAATAGGTGATCTACTGATCTGAAAGTTAAAAATGATGTTTCTGACATATTGTTTTAGTATATTTACCAACCTTTATAGAAGTACCTCTGCTTTTTCCAGCGGCTTGTAAGATTGACTCCTGTTTCCACGGAGAGTGTGTTGAAACCATCAACAGCCACAAATGTGATTGCTTTGAAGGGTTTTTTGGACACAAGTGTGACCAAGGTGAGAAAAAATCTGATAGCGTAGTTTAAATACATATTTTAAGTCATGTAAAGGATTTAATTAATATCCAACTGTGTTGTTGTTTTTTTGTTGTCAGTTGTGCAGTGTAACAAAGGTGAAGTGGTTGTTCCAGATAAAGGACATGTAAATTGCTCTCACAAGTATGGCAGTTTCTCCTATGACTCCTTGTGTCAGTATTCCTGTGAGGAAGGATACAAGCTGAGTGTGCCAGGACCTTTGAGGTGTACTTCCTTAGGAAAATGGTCAGAAAAACCCCCTACATGTGAAAGTGAGTTTAAGTATTAATAGCTTATAATATTGCTACTACTTTTTGTTACTTTTATTATTTTCTACACAGTGATGGAGTCATGGCGTAATGCTTTATTCCCCTCTGTTGTCTACAGTGATTCAGTGTGAGAAGATGTCAGAGCCGACACATGGATCAATGAAATGCTCTGATCCTCTGGGCTCATTCAGCTATCAGTCCACCTGTACTTTTACCTGTGATGAAGGTTATGTACTGTCTGGATCTTCATCTCTGCAATGTGAAGCATCAGCAAATTGGAATGGATCCCAGCCATACTGTGTTGGTACGGCCACATGTTTTTAACCTTTCATCATTGTGTAGTTTTTGTTATTTGGAGGATGATTTGCATGATGATTAAAATAAAAGCTTTAATTTAACTCCTTCTGTTGCCTCTCTCTTTTGTAGCTGTTCAGTGCCCTGCTCTGCAAAACTTGACAAATGGCTTTGTCAGCTGTGGAGAAGATGCTGATACGAGGTTCAGCTACAAAAACACCTGCAGCTTCAGTTGTGACCAAGGTTACCATTTAGTGGGAGCCAGTAGAGTGACCTGCACATCAGGAGGTACATGGAATCAGCAGATTCCTCACTGTGAAGGTAAGAGGAACACGAAAAGTATAACCCACCATCTTCTATATCATGAGGACACGTTCAATAAAATACACATGTTTCTGTGTCAGCCATCCTTTGCCAGAATCCAGAGAGAGAAGCTCCCCTCATCATGCAGTGCAGTGAATCTGAGACTGAACTGCGACCAAACTCCACCTGCAGCTTCAGCTGTGAAGAAGGTTTTGAACTGCAGGGAGCAAACACCATCAAGTGTTCTGAGGACGGACAGTGGAATGAAAACATACCTACATGCAAAGGTCTGAAAGACTAATTATATCAATATTTACTACAAACAGTGTTACTCCAGTTTTTTTCTTGGATTGATTATGTCATGACATATTAGTAATATTTTACTCTTTTGTTTCCCTTTTGTAGCAAAAGGATGTCCTGCTCCAGAGGTCCCAACAAATGGTCAGATAAGCTGCAGCCCTTCTCTGTCTTCATTTCTTAGTCATGACACACCCCATCCACTTGGCATGGTTTGTCATTTTACATGTGATGAAGGACATGAGCTGCAAGGTGCACACAGCATGGAGTGTACACATCCAGGCCAATGGACCTCCAGATCACCAATCTGCACAGGTACATGTGAACCCATTTTACTTGGATTACTTGTTGTTCACAACTTCATTTGTATGTTAATGACATGAAAGTCACATTTTTCTGTCCTTTACAACAGTTGTTCGATGCCCGCTGCTTGAGGCTCCTGAAAACGGTCACATCAGTTGCTCCAGCACTGAGTCAGTTTACAACTCTCAGTGCTCCTTCACCTGTGACCAAGGCTACTCATTAGAAGGACCTGAGCTGCTGACATGTGATCATCATGGTAACTGGACTGCAGAGAAACCCACCTGTCAAGGTAAAAAAAAAACAACAACAACGGATTAAAACAAACAACAAATTTGAGATATAAAAGCTTCACATTATTCCCATTTAATAATGCTTTTATAGCTCCCTCTCTATAACCCACCATCTTCTATACAATGAGGGCACATTCAATAAAATACACATGTTTCTGTGTCAGCCATCCTTTGCCAGAATCCAGAGAGAGAAGCTCCCCTCATCATGCAGTGCAGTGAATCTGAGACTGAACTGCGACCAAACTCCACCTGCAGCTTCAGCTGTGAAGAAGGTTTTGAACTGCAGGGAGCAAACACCATCAAGTGTTCTGAGGACGGACAGTGGAATGAAAACATACCTACATGCAAAGGTCTGAAAGACTAATTATATCAATATTTACTACAAACAGTGTTACTCCAGTTTTTTTTTTTTTTTTGATTGATTATGTCAAAATATGTTAATAATATTTTCCTATTTTCTTTTTGTAGCAAAAGGATGTCCTGCTCCAGAGGTCCCAACAAATGGTCAGATAAGCTGCAGCCCTTCTCTGTCTTCATTTCTTAGTCATGACACACCCCATCCACTTGGCATGGTTTGTCATTTTACATGTGATGAAGGACATGAGCTGCAAGGTGCACACAGCATGGAGTGTACACATCCAGGCCAATGGACCTCCAGATCACCAACCTGCACAGGTACATGTGAACCCATTTTACCTGGATTACTTGTTGTTCACAATTTCATTTGCATGTTCAAAGTGACATCTTCCTGTCCTTTACAACAGCTGTTACATGTTTGTTGCTTGAGGCTCCTGAAAACGGTCACATCAGTTGCTCCAGCACTGAGTCAGTTTACAGCTCTCAGTGCTCCTTCACCTGTGACCAAGGCTACTCATTAGAAGGACCTGAGCTGCTGACATGTGATCACCATGGCAACTGGACTGCAGAGAAACCCACCTGCCAAGGTAAACGAGCAACAACAGATCAAAGGGGAAAGCAAAAGTTCACACTATTCACATTTCACTGTGTTTCCACAGCTCCTGCTCCAGTTGCAGCAGTCACTGCTGGTGTAGCCACAGGAGGGATTGCCTTCCTCTCTGGTGTGCTTATGGCTATGTGGATCTTTAAAAAACTGAAGAAATCAAACAAGTTTGAACAGGTTAGAAAAGAATTTACCTCGTTTAAATCATATATGTGTCTTTTGGGGTTTTCTGATTTTTCCTCTTTTCTCTTTTATTACAGCATCTCTGACATAGAGGCTCCTCCACAGAGTTTCCAAGAACAGTATTGACAGCCTAATATAGCAAAAACGTGCTATAATAGAAAACTACAGATGGTTTTACGCATTATGTGTAAATTATCATTGTAGTGCATAGCAGCAAATAATTTGATATAGAATTCATGTAATATTTATTTTCTTAAAAAAGCATTATTTTTTAAGGTGGTGTGTGTGTGTGTGTGTGTGTGTGTGTGTGTGTGTGTGTGTGTATCCCAAACTCTACAGTCTGTTGATAATGAGGGCCCTGTGCGCTCCCTACTACACCTAGCTGATCCAGTAATTGCTTTTCCTCCTCTGCATTTATCATCATCTGCCTGTCCTGTCATGATAGCTGAGTGTGTGTGTGTGTGTGTGTGTGTGTGTGTGTGTGTTCTATTTTTTGACTTTGTTACTGTAACACTTCAAATTTGATGTTTTTTATCTGCTGTTTTCTATGTTCGGAAATGTTCTGATATTCAAAAATATACGGAGGACTAATAAAAAAGTTCAGCCAGTTGTGTCAGTGTCACCACACTGGTAGGAATGCTTAGCCAAGCAGGATGTGTAGTGGTGGGATGTGTAATAGCCTTCTGTGGAGCCAGCCTTCATAGATTGACTCATGATTTCTATCATAAACCAATCTAGTTTCCCAGTTTCAGCCATGACCTTCTACAACCTTCTGGGGTTTTTTTCAGGGGTTGAGGAAGGATGTGTTTTGAAAAATTCCCAGATCTCTTGCCAAAACATCGACCTTTCCATCATAAACTTCATGACAAAGCAGAATAAACATATAAAAGTGAGCGGTATTCAAAGAAGGAACAATTATATTCCTAGGTATTCTTTTTTTCTCTCCCAGAGTTCATTGTTTAAAAAAATTCAGTCTCTTTTACTTTAGTTGGACAGGAACTCACATCTCGCATCTTTCATAAGTCTAAAGTTGTCTCGAAGGACACTGCCGTTAAAAAGAGTTTCCATTACATCAATATGTCAGGATATGGAGAAGACGTGTTTTTGAAAACAGACAAGAAAACACTCATTCTAGCCACAAATGAAAGGCTTAAAAATTCCCATTTAAACACTAAAAAGTGTTTCAAAGGCTGTAGTCCAACCTCTATGAGTAAGCACCTTGTGGCATTGTGTACCTTTTCTTCATTAAAATCTGCCCCTGAAACCACCTTTACTAGAAATAGGTGGGGTTTCCCTAAAGGTTTGTTAAAGTCATTAAAATATTCAGTAAATCATTCGTTACATGCATTCAGCCTGAACAGCAAACATCCAGTTATTGTATGATAATGTTGCTCTGAATGGCAAACGAGAACATATAAAAGCCTGACACTGGTCCTTAGTTTCGTCTAACAACCTTTACATTTTTCTGCTGTAACGCTTTTTGTTTTATGTTTGAGTTGATCAGAAAAAACAGGGATTTAACTTATGTAGGAGTTTGTGTCAAACAGTTCAAAGGACAATATTATAATATTAATTCTGGGTAAGTCACAATTTTCTTATTCAGCAACTCTCCGTGGTGACATTCATTAGTACTTTTGAAAATAGTCTTTCCCCCCCGTTGTACAGACAGTAAATTGCTCTTTGAAGATGAAGTGGACATTAATCCTCATCTTTGGTAAGTTTTAATTCCAGTTCCAGTGAAATGTGTGGCTGCTGGGCAAAGACCGGCTGACACGTGTCAGAAAACTTTATTAATTATCACATTAAAAGCTGTTCTGAACATTTGCAGGTAGTTGCTTGGCTGAGACTACTCTGTGCTGGACGTATCACTACTCAAACGAGACAATGAACTGGACCCAGGCCAGAGAGTGGTGCCAGAAATATTTCACAGACATGGTGGTCATCCAAAACCAAGCGGAGAATGATTATCTGGTCTCCATCCTGCCAGAGAAAAGAAGCTCCCCATATTTCTGGATTGGAATCACTAGAAACCATATGAATGAAAGCTGGATTTGGATTGGGAATAACAGCACGTGGATTGGTAACAATTCATGGGCACCAAATGAACCAAATAATGTCCATGCAACAGAGTTTTGTGTAGAGATCTACACTAACACAGGAGAAAATCGAGGGAAGTGGAACGATGAGAAATGTAGCAAATCAAAATATGCAGCGTGTTTTAAAAGTACGTAAACCTGTCATATAGTAATTCCTGTACAGTTTTTTACCACATTTTTAATTCTGCTTTGTTGATTTTTTTTCTTTTTGCTATATCATAACTTTATATTTTCATGAAAAAGCATGGCTGATTTCCTTTAAGGTGATAACTTGATTTCAGAATAGTTTTTACATGTTCATAATATTTGTTTTAAATATTATTTTAATTTGTTATTGAAGTAAATTGTTGTATTTTTGTTTACATATTATTTTAATGTGCTATGCACCATTACAGTAATGTCAGATATTTTTTGTTTGCATTGTTTAACTTTTCTAACATCTTCAGGATAACATGTCTTGTCTTAAAACTAATTTTTTTTAATATCTATTATTAAAAAAGAAATAAAGTGTCTTCTATACAAAGAAAAGCTGTGAAGGTTTTATAGTGATAAGTGACCTTATATTGGTGTGCTTTTTCTTAAAAGCCCAGTGCAATGAATCATCCTGTGAAAGAGGAAGATGCCAGGAGGCAATCAACAGTACAACCTGCCTCTGTGAACGTGGTTTTAAGGGAGACAGGTGCCAAACACGTGAGCAATTTAGTGTTATTTATTATAATGCAGTTGCCATTTACAGTTATTAGTAATGTGTGAAACAATGTGCAGGCATACTTGCACGGAGGAAACAAGTAATCGTAACAGAGTTGTATATTCCAACACACACGCTTTGAGATATACGCAATTTTTTATGCTCTACATATATAAGTGACTCGTGTTGTTTTTCTTCAAAAACTGAAATTATCATTATTAAGCCTACATCAGTATGAACACAAAAACCCAATATAAATGCTTTAAAATGTGTTATTTTCATATTACAAACCTGTTACAAGACATTACATAATGCCCTGCATACCTGTTTGTGCCCTCAGCTGTGGATTTTCCTCAGCTTGAGAACAGATACTAAAGCCGCTCAAGAGAAAATCAAACGTTCAACACAACATGTCGATTTAACTGGAACCCAGGTTTTGTCCTGAGTGCTCCCCCCCTTATCGTACAATTAGATATAGAAGTAAATACTTAAAAACAGATTTAGTTTAACTGCTACACTTATTCTGTTTTCAGCGACTCATTATCCACATTCTTATATAACATTAAAATGTGCATACACCAGCATGTTTGTGCTTTGAAATGTTTTATAAACCATTACAAGATGTTGCGTAACTTGTTTGTGTCCTTAGCTGTGGAATGCCTCCCTCTCTCTGAGCCTTATAATGGATACCATAGCTGCTCAAGAGGAAATCAAACCTTCAACACGACCTGTCGATTAAAGTGTCACCCTGGCTTCTTCATAAATGGCTCGTCATTTGTCACTTGTGAAGACACTGGGGACTGGAGTGGGCCAAGACTTACTTGTGCAGGTAATTTCATGAAATCATCTAAAAGTTTAAAGGTTCTTGAAAATACACAGGTTTGTTTTCATAAGCGCTGTGCTTCCAGTGAAGCATTTTAAGTTACTGTTACCACTGATTAGAGCGGTAGTAATACCAAACTGTAACATCACATTAAAAATAAAGTACACTTATTGGGCCGAAATACTAATGAGGATTAAAAAAAGTCATGGGTTCTGAGATTGAGTTTTGCTTTGCTACAATATATATTTGGGAAATGTACCAGTTGAGATGAATAGGAAAGATAAACACCTTTTTAAAATATTCCCGGCAGCAAGTAAAAAAGCAATAACTAGAAGATGGCTGGACAAGGACCCACCAACGGTTGGAGAGTGGTCAGCCATAGTAAAAGACATTTGTGAAATGGAAAAGATGACCTTTTCTCTAAGACTCTGTAAAGACAAATTTCAAAGATATTGGTCAAAATGGTTTTCGAATATGCGAAAGGGTTGTGAATAATGTAGGAAAAGGATCTTATTCATTCCCTTCCCATTCTGTTTTCATTTAACCTGATTTTATGTCAAAGGGTATACATGCACGAGTATGCATGCATGCACATGTAGATATGTATTATGTATGTATATGTAGATGTGTATGTAGATACTTGAAAGTATATGTGAGTATGTACATAGACGTAGGTATGGGGGTGAAGATGCACGGTGTGTCTCCAAGTGGAAAAACTACATTTTAGTAACTTCCCATAGCCCTGGGTGAGCCCCTCCCTCCATTATTTTTTATTATTTGTTTATTTATCTTATTTATCTTATTATTTTTACTTCTAGTTAGTTGTTTACCTTTTTCCCTTGCTGTGTCTGTGTAAATGTTAATGTTCCTGTTCCTAAAAATAAATAAATAAAAATAAAGTATAAAAAAATAAAAAAATAAAAATAAAGTACAGTGCTTTAAAATGTATTATAACATACTGTAAGATGTTGTATAACCTGTTTGTGCCCTCAGCTGTGGAGTGTCCCCCTCTACCTCAAACTTATAATGGATCCCATAACTGCTCCAGAGGAAATCAGACATTCAAGACAACCTGTCATTTTAAGTGTGACCCTGGCTTCTTCGTGATTGGCTCACCAGCCGTCACTTGTGGAGAGACCAGAGTCTGGAGTGGCCCAAGACCTACTTGTACAAGTAATTTCAAAAAAATCATGTAAATGTTTGTAAAATGTTGTTAAACATTAAACATGGCGGCCGGCCATTTCATGTATGGTTTTTATAGTTTCTTTGCCATAAGAACTGTGCTTCCAGTAACTCATGCTAAATCATTTTGATGGAAAGCAGTAGTTTTGACATGTACATGAATGATGTGCTGTAATGTATAACTGAATGGTAAAAATTGCTTTCCCCTCTTTTTCAGACTATAAACAGGCTTTGCTGGCTTTAGCTGGATGTGGAGCCCTCTCTACCTTCTGCTGCATCTGTTTTTGTTGCATAAAACACAGACAAAGTCAGTCATTCTCAACTACTCTCTATACAAATAAAACATTCAGTGCAATCTTATTGCAACACCCCTCAAAAGTAATCCATTTCTCTGTTTCTCACAGGAAAGAAACTTTCCCAAGAAAGGTCAGTGTTGAAATTATACGTTTGTCTTAAGCTGCTCCACCCTTTCTCACAGCCTTTGCTGACTTAGTATTCAAAGAATTTGGGGGAAAAATCTAAGAACATTGTTCTGTCCTGCACAGGCTGCCCGAAGAAGGAAGTCCACCCTGTGATACACAACCGTAAACAACGTCCCACGCCTTAATTAGAATATATTTGACACCAAGACAGTTCACTTAGAGATTGAGGAAATCGGTCTCCTTGCATCATGCACTGGATGCTGATTTAAATATCAGTCAGCTAAGGCTTTTACCTAATATGTTGTAAAAGTTACATTTGATATGTTGCATACTTATAAATTATGTAATTGTGTATATTCGATGGTTTGTCATCATGGTATGGTTCAGACATGTGTGCCGCATTCTTGTAAATTGCTTTGAAATGTAAATGTGAATAAAAATAATGTTTTAGTGACTGTGTCTGCATGTCTTTTTCTGAATATATAATTATCTTTGGATGTGTGCATGCATGTGTGGAGGGTGCTGTGAGTGGTTGAGTGAAACCCTTCCTGAAAGGAAGCTGTGGTAGAAATGATATTACAAAATTGGACATTGGCTCAGTCCCTGGAGGACAGATAATACTGTTTTGCCATTTACTGAAGAGGTGAGAGTTAAATGCCAAGAATTAGTAACTAAAGACGGCTCAGAAGGTAAGACACGTAACGGCTGTTCATTCATACCTATAGAAATTGATACTGTACCCTCATTCTCACATATAGCAGCCATGTGTCGTTCTCAGTTGTTTTTCTTTGTATTTCAGATGTCAGGTGATGTAAGACAAAACTCGCATTGTAACGCACTGATAGCTACACTGATTGTGTTTGCTGTAGGTAAGCCTGCGTAATACACACACCAAACACTTTTCTTCACCAGTCCACATTTATCTTACTGTCCTTATGCTACATTTTTAGACTTGAGTAGTAGGAAAGGAGGTGTGCAAGCATGGACATACAACTACAGCACTGGTCCAAACCAGAACTGGTATGAGGCTCGCAAGTGGTGCCAGAAGTTCTTCACGGATATGGTTGCCATTCAGAACCAAGAGGAGACCAATTTCCTCAATGATCTGCTACCATTTAATCCAAAATATTACTGGATAGGGATTCACAGAGTGGCTGGATTGTGGACCTCAGTAAACACCAGTCAGAGTGTACCTGAAGAGGCTCAAAACTGGGCATCAGCAGAGCCAGATACCATACCCCGTCAGGACTGTGTGGAGATATACATTAAGAGGGCGAGAGACACAGCCAAGTGGAACAATGAGAACTGCAATAAGTTGAAAGGAGCTGTCTGCTACACCGGTAGGATACTTTTCACTTAGTTTGATGGAAAACTTTGGCAGTAAATGTAATACAGCATCTGACACCTTTTGTGTGATTTGCAGCCTCTTGCAAACATGAGTCTTGTAGTGCTCATGCAGACTGTGTGGAAAGCATTGGAAGCCACATCTGCAAGTGCCATCCTGGTTTCCGAGGCCTACGCTGTGAAGAGGGTAAGCTGATAAGATCTGTAGAATATTGCAATATGCAATCCAAATATACAACTATTAAATTAAAATAACCAGCCGGGATTAGCCTGATATTTCATTCTGACCACCTCAGACTTATTTAATGAAGTTACCAGACAACTCAGCCACAAGAGTCCCCATAACAAGTGATTGATTTTGAATAATATTGACCATCTTTAAGTCTTCGTTTTATATCTGAATGGCATAGAACCTCACCGTAGCAGTCCATTTAGGGTTCGATTGTTATTAATTTGTCCCTCATTTGTTCCTCGGGAACTTCTGTATTTTAGTTTTAGCCTACTGACAATTGTTAAAGATATTTTTGCAAACCTAAACAAAAGACATGAACTAATTTTTATTTGTTTTATCTTCAGCGATCACATGCAAACCTTTTCCGCATCCAGATCAAGGGTCTCTCCGCTGTTCTAATCCCTATGGGTCTAATCATCTTAACTCTTCCTGCCATTTTCTCTGTGAAGTTGGATTTCGGTTAATAGGCGCACCTCAACTGATTTGCCAAGCCAATGGGCTCTGGAACCACCCTGTTCCTCTGTGTCAAGGTATGGCAACAGGAAACCAGCTGTTTTTAAAAACTGATATTTCAGATGGCAAAGTTACAAAACATATTTTGACTGCTTATCATAGTTGCACAGTGTCCAAATTTGAAATACACCAACTTCAGCGCGAGTAGCATGAACTGCAGCCACCCCATCGCAGCCTTCAGCTACAACTCAACCTGTGAGTTCAGTTGTGATGAAGGCTATGAACTGATTGGGCAGAACCAGATCATCTGTGACCACACTGGCCAATGGACAGCCACTGTTCCAGTCTGTACAGGTAAAGTTGTCATTGCCTTTGAATTTAAATCATTCTGTATGGTGGTTAATTAGTTTACTCATTTTTATTTTTAGTTAAATTGATTATAGCTTTCATTTTGTGTGTCTGTGTGTGTATTTGAGTGTCACTTACTTTTCACAGAACTTGTGTAATACTTGAACCCTTTTTACAGATTTACTTTCGAGATATACTACTGCATAACTGCACTCAGTCCACTTTCACATCCTGTCTGGACTGTGCAGCAGATTAGCTTTAGGTCACGCCTGTCATCACTCCACTTCACACTCATTTAAGTCCGTGCTGGACAAACACTGATTTTTTTTTCATGGGTCGGTAAACTGTTTTTTTGTTTTTTCTTTGACCGTAAATGATCTCAGCATGATGATTAAGCTATGTTTGTGAAAGCACAGTCATAACATACAGTTGTTCAAACTGACATTTTATATAAGAGCACTGATCTGCATTATGTGAACTATGAGTGATATCTGTGTCTCACCACAGTGAGAAAATGCTCCCCAGTTTTCTCTCCTGCTATGGGCCACATGACCTGCGTTGACCCTGTGGAGCCTTTCTCTTATGGCTCATGGTGTAACTTCACCTGCAAGGAGGGTTACTATTTAACTGGGGACAAGGTACTCAGCTGTCTGACCTTGGGACAATGGAGCAAGCCTACACCTACATGTACAGGTGTGTCGCAAACTACTCTGCTGTACCACAAAGCAGCACACGCTTTCTGGATAGAAATAAAAATTGCATGCTGTGATGTTGAAAGAACAGTGTTTCCTCTTTTCTAGTGGTACAGTGCAACAGTCTTCAGGCTCCACCTCATGCCTATCTGCAATGCCATAACCCTATAAACAAGCACAGCTACACCTCAATATGCACTGTTCAGTGTGAAGAAGGATTTGATCTAATTGGTACAAATGTGACAAAATGTTCTTCACAGGGTAACTGGAGTCATGCACTTCCTGTTTGCCTGGGTATGACTAAATGCTGATATACATACTATATAATTTGAAAACTTTTTTTTTTTACTGTTTTGAATGTGAACCACAGGTTAAGAAGCTGCCTCTTCTTATGTCTGTCTTTCTTTAAGCTAAGAAATGTACTCCAATTAGTTCTCCTTCTCATGGCTCCATATCATGTTCTGACCCAAATGGTTCCTTCAGTTTTGGTTCTGTGTGCACATCAACATGTGATGAGGGCTTTCTGCTGAATGGGACGTCCAGCACTGAGTGCACCTCCATGGGCATGTGGAGTACAAACATTCCACCTTGCTTGGGTAAAGAACACGCTAAAAGCTTGTAGTCTCATGGTTCAGTTTGCATTACAACAATTTTTCACTAAATCAACTTAATACCTTGTGTACATCTTTCCTTTTGTTCATCTCCAGCTAAGAAATGCCCCACACTGAACTCTCCTGCTCACGGATCCATAATTTGCTCTGATCCTCATGGAGAGTTCAGTTTTGGTTCTCGTTGCACGACAACCTGTGATGAAGGTTTTATCTTAAATGGAACTGCTGTCACTGAGTGCACGGCTATGAGCAACTGGAGCACAGACATCCCACATTGCTTGGGTAAAAAACATTCTAAATCCATGCTTCTCAATTGTTTAGTTAATAAAAGAGCTTGTACTTTCAAGGTTCACAGAGGGTCCAATTACCACTTGATTAAAAAACGTATTGCTGACCTTCTACCCTGCCTGTTCCCTCCCTCCAGCTAAGAAATGCCCCACACTGAACTCTCCTGCTCACGGATCCATAATTTGCTCTGATCCTCATGGAGAGTTCAGTTTTGGTTCTCATTGCACGACAACGTGTGATGAAGGATTTGTGCTGAATGGGACAGCTGACACTGAATGCACTGCTATGAGCAACTGGAGCACAGACATACCTCAATGTCTGGGTAGGAAAAAACCCTCTATCAATAATAAGTGATCAGACAATCAAAGATAAATGCTTAATTTAAAGGTTTCAATGGCATGATGCCTTTTCTTTGTCTTGGTACCTCTGTGTCTTCATTCCTCTTGCAGCTAGACGATGTCCCACTCTGAACTCACCCTCTCGTGGGTCCTTAGTCTGCTCTAATCCCCACAGAGAGTACAGTTTTGCTTCTGTGTGCACATCAACATGTGATGAGGGCTTTCTGCTGAATGGGACGTCCAGCACTGAGTGCACCTCCATGGGCATGTGGAGTACAGACATTCTACCTTGCTTGGGTAAAGAACACGCTAAAAGCTTGTAGTTTCATGGTTCAGTTTGCATTACAACAATTTTTCACTAAATCAACTTAATACCTTGTGTACATCTTTCCTTTTGTTCATCTCCAGCTAAGAAATGCCCCACACTGAACTCTCCTGCTCACGGATCCATAATTTGCTCAGATCCTCATGGAAAGTTCAGTTTTGGTTCTCATTGCACGACAATGTGTGATGAAGGATTTGTGCTGAATGGGACAGCTGACACCGAGTGCACGGCTATGAGCAACTGGAGCACAGACATACCTCAATGTCTGGGTAGGAAAAAACCCTCCATCAATAATAAGTGATCAGACAATCAAAGATAAATGCTTAATTTAAAGGTTTCAATGGCATGATGCCTTTTCTTTGTCTTGGTACCTCTGTGTCTTCATTCCTCTTGCAGCTAGACGGTGTCCCACTCTGAACTCACCCTCTCATGGGTCCTTAGTCTGCTCTAATCCCCACAGAGAGTACAGTTTTGCTTCTGTGTGCACATCAACATGTGCAGAAGGTTTTGTGCTAAATGGTACAGCTATCACAGAGTGCACATCTCAAGGCAGGTGGAACAGAGCTGTTCCCCATTGCTTAGGTAAAAACACTCTTTGTATCAATATCCAGTGTATCAGAAACAGACCGATAAACTCCTTTTTCCATAATTTAAATTGCACAGCTACACTTTTTTCTTAAAGAAGCTAATAATCTGCTCTGTTCCTCTATGTGCTGTGAGTTTTTTTCCTTTATAGCTGAAAGGTGTCCTATTCTCACTCCTCCTTCTCATGGGACTTTAGACTGCTCTCATTCTCATGGCGAGTTCAGTTTTGGCTCTAGGTGCACATCAACCTGTGAGGACGGCTTTCTGCTAACTGGAATTCCTGACACTGAATGCACCTCTGCGGGCACATGGAGCACAGAAATACCAGGCTGTCAGGGTAATAAACCAAAACATGATACGGTTGCCATCCACATAAAGTCCTTCTTAATCTGTGTCCATACATTAAATAGTTCCAAACTCTACACCACCCGGAAAGTCAAAAGTGAAGCTGTACTGAGCCTATACTGTTTTTATGTTATCCACAGCACGCCAATGCCCCCTGCTGGCCAAATCACCACAGCATGGGAGGATGAACTGCAGCCATCTGAACTCTCCTTTCAGTTATGGCTCACAGTGTGACTTTAAATGTAATAAAGGTTTCTGGCTGAAAGGAAGATCTTCTATGATGTGCAACACCTCAGGCCACTGGAATCAGGATCCACCCACCTGTCGACGTAAGTGCATAGCAATACTTTGAATGTTATTACATATTCATTGATCTTATGTAATTGTAGTTGCTGTCCTTTTTAGCTGTGCAGTGTAAGGCCATCCGTGCCTTCTCCTCAGACCTGTCTATGAATTGCTCTCATCCTCTGGGGAATTTCAGCTTTAGCTCTGAATGCGTTTTCAGCTGTAAAGATGGATTCACCCTCAATGGCACAGCAGTGATGCTTTGCTCTGCCACTGGGATCTGGAATGACAGCCTGCCCAGCTGCACAGGTAAATTATTCTCTGTAGTTTAAAATGTTATTTCCCCCGTAATTTATAAATGACACCATTTTCTAAGATAGGAGTCTTCTCTTGCACACTGTGTGGTGTGATACAGGCAAAACCCAAACTAATATCAACATACACTATAAAACAATGACTTCTGCTGGCCATGAAGTATACACTGAGAACAGTTCCCTAAAGCTTCATTAAAATCTTTATGTGATCCCACGCCAGGTATGTCGATAGGGACTGCCATGTTGCTGTACACTGGCGCAGGGGCGGGAATTGCTGTTGTGATACTTCTCCTGATAGGACTGACTGTGTTGATCATGAAACAATTTAAGAAAACAGGTGAAACTTACTGTAGTGATGCACATTTACACATACAGTGTGGTGTAGCAGGGTGAGCACACTTCTAATCCCATCTTTTCATCTTTGTAGGAAATATGATCACTTCTGATGTCCCGACATGGGGTGAAAGAGAGAATCCAGCATTTGAGTTTTGACCTCTTGTTCCTTTTTTGAGATGTGATTTTACTTTTTGCTTGTTATTATTATTATTCTAAGAAGCTTGGTAGTTACTGCATCTACTTGCTCTCGCTTAAGCAATAGCAATTCATATGACAGACTTCATCCACGATACATAAAGTATGTCTACAGCTGTTGCATTAGGTCCTCCCTGAAAATTTCCAAAAGTCAATAAAATTTTAAAAAATCTCAGAAAACTGTTGTTTCATTTGCTTTTTCATTGTTTTATGTTTACTCTTCCCCGACTCATTCAGTCCCATTTTACTGCTGGCATTCTTTCAGCTATGTCCAGTATCATGTGGTACAATCTGGAATAACCCTGTCCTGTCAGGTCGTCATCAGAAATTCATATTTTACACATTTGGCATTTGAATGCTGTGGGGTCAATTGGGAATGTTCCCAGAAATCTCTAGGCTTGCCGAAATGCCGTTAACTGTCAATTTAGCACATTTGGTGACCAGAAA
Organism: Mchenga conophoros; assembly: GCF_057382185.1. Classification (NCBI taxonomy): domain Eukaryota; kingdom Metazoa; phylum Chordata; class Actinopteri; order Cichliformes; family Cichlidae; genus Mchenga; species Mchenga conophoros. The sequence continues at coordinate 3,484,397 of NC_140547.1, read as the reverse complement.
GCTCCCATCATAGGATATGGTGAGGAGGTGATCAACTCAGTGTCAAAATGGGCACTGATCCCACAATGACTACCCCCACCCATTACACTGATTATTGAAATGTGTGTCATATTTGTGAATATGTAAGTCCAGTGGCTGAAATGATACATTTCCATGGTATGGCTGTATCTACTGCATTAAACCTTGCTGGTCTATGTGTGCAAACAGACTTTATTTATAATCTGCAAGCATCCTTTGGAGTACGTTCAGCAAAGCGTGTGCATCTGTCTTGGCACTGCAACAGCATGAAGCCAATTATAGCAGTTAAAAGACAGAGGGTTTGTGGCCTGTGGTTGGCATGGAGCGTGCAATAAATAACCGCACTGTTGACAGGAAACTGTTTGGCTACCATCGGAATAATAATGAGGTTATTGCTACCCGCTGTGACCGTATGATCACAGTGTGAACTTTTTTTTTGGTCTTCTCACCTGCTACGTATGCCAACTGCACACAGACAAGAAGGTAAAAGGCTCCCCCAGGTGACCACCTTGGCTTTCTTCCCCGATATTTAAGCCTTTTTCCCCCTCTTTTCATTCACCTATAGATACAAGGAATACATTATGTTATGTTAGGCCCTACAACAAAGAGTGTTGTTCCATCTAACACATGAGAATGAACACATGCACATGCCAGCAGACGCTCAGAGCAGATACAGAAACAGATACTGAGGGACTGCGAAACACAGACGTACTGTAGGTATACTCTGCTGCTTGCTTCTTTAGCTCTGGTTGGCAGTAGTGTACTACGGTGACAGACAGTTAGATTGTTCCTGACCATTGACTTGAGCTCTCTGCTTTGCAAGGTCTGATTTCATAGTGGGAAATATGAGATGGGTCCAGGAGAGGGTTCACGGCTGGGGCAAGGAGGCACTCCATACAGTAGGGCTTCATATCTCCGTGTCACCCTGGGCATTCTCCCCTGACACAGCTTTCAGCCACTCCGTTGTCTGAAGCCCCCTCCGTGGGTTTTCGCAACCTCCCTTCCCATGATTGGTGCATTCCAGCTGGGCACAGCGCCTGGGTGGTCCCCCACCTCCCCCTCCTCCCATCCTCTTTGACTGAAGGAAGGAAAAGGCAGAAAAATGCAGCAAAGGCCTTTGACCAAGAAAAGCACAATGTGAGCGTTGATGATGGCGGCGTGGATGTGATGCTTACCTGCCACTGACCCATACGGCTGTCATAGCCCAGCATTTTACAATCTGACGATCCATTCAACAGCCAGGAGAAGATGTCTCACTGACCCGTCACCTAGATCGGACTGATAAGCACTGAGGATGGACTGACCTGCCTCTAACCCTCAGCATGAATATCCCATTTTCATATGGACAAATCACCCCGTGGTTTGTAGTAACACCATAGTGAACAATCACCGTTTCATGTTTATTATTTTCTGATTATTGTTAATTCGATCGAGATGAACAGCATACACACACATTTGGAGAATAAATACAAATACACACCCAGTCAACTATTTACATGAGTAGATGCAGTTACGCTCTCATAATCTGGCATTCAAACATAATGAGAGTTCAGTGTCATGCACGTACAGGAGACTCCGAAGAGATTTTAAAGCATAAGATGCAGGAGTGTAATTGGGTTTGTATAGAGGTGAACATGGTATAGTATTGCATGGTATCACTGTGAGTGTACCCCTGTCCCCTTCTAACATTTTACGTCCACGTACCAAATTACCACATTTCTGAGATAAATTCAGTCTGTCTGAATCTGATAGCCACCCTCACGAGGTGAAGTACGAGTCCTGCATGGAGTAGAGGCGGTCAATAGGAGTGAGTGGCGAGGAGTCGCCAAGAGAGAGGCAGTCGCCGTCAGCCATATGACACAGCGGGTCTCTGTCCACATCGCCATACAGGCTCTTGAAACCTTAAAAAGATATAAATTATTATTTTGTATCTCAACTACTATTGGAAGTTTAAATTAATACCAGCAATATCAAAAGTACATTTTTTTACTTTTAAAATTATGTTTATTTCATGTTTGTTTTACAAAAGGCTTAAAATAAGCTGAGGATTTGACTGCGTTGAGATCTTTTACCATAAGGATGCATGTGATCCCCTGGCATCTGAGGCGGGGTCAGGCCCTGTCTGAAGGGGTCCATGTCCCAGTCCTGCTGTTCCAGTGTGGTCATTCCCATCTGCTGCTGCTGCAGTTCAATATGGACATAAGAGGACCCGAGGTGCTTCATCTCAGAGGTCACACTGCCACTGGAGGGCGCTATGAAGCATAGGAAACCAAAGGAGATCACAGAGCTGTGTGTTTATGAGTTAATGTAGTTAAAGTAACAGAGTTCTCTGTTAATGATTTTAGCCTGTTTTAACTGCAGAAAGCCCTTCAAAACAATTAAAAGCTAAATTTTAGCTCTAAACTTTGGAGTCTTCTCACACCCCCGTTCTCTGCGGCCTGCTGGAGCGGGGGGGCTGGGAGGAGAAGTTGGCCGTCCGATTGGGGTCTGGAATGTGGGGCCTCCCTGCTGCTGCCGAGCCGGGGCAGTCTGCTTCTCTCCACCCCAGGGAAAAGGGTAACACTACCTGGGTCTTGGTGCAGTTTCCCCCTCCAGGGGCAAGGGTACCTAGACCTGGGGCTTAGAGTACGCTTGGGGAGTGTGATTGTGTGTACAGTTTCTCTTTATGTCTGTCTCCACGTTGGGTGAGTGTTGAGTAATTGCATATGAGAGCATGAGGGTGGGAATGGATGTTTGTGTCTGTGTGTGCCTGTATGTCTGTGTCTATATGTCAGATTGGGTATCAGACGCCACCTCTCTGGGGACATCTCAGGCCCTCCAAGGTTTGGAGGGCCTGACATCAGACATCGGTGCGTTGGTGGTTCTTTGTGTCTGTGGATGGGCGTCCAGGTACACACCGGCTCACTCCTTGGTGGCTGCTTGTCGGGGCCTGGAGCCTGGGGCTCGCTCGGGCCACTTCGGGGGTGGGGTGCCCTCGGCCTCTCGGCCTGGAGCTCGGTCACTCTGGTGCAGCTGGCTGCCGGCGGAGCTCACGGGCGCGTCACTGCAACTCCCCCTGGCTTCTGCTCCGCGGCTGCTGAGTGACCCCTCATCTGGGGCTCTCCTCAGCTCTTTCTGGGACAGTGGCGCGGCTGCCCCTCTGTTGGTCTTCCTTGGTCTCTTGTGTTCTGAGGGTCTCTGGATGTCTGGAGTTTTGATCTCCTCCATACCTGCTTCATGCCCTGGAGGACGGGGCTGTGGCCCCCCCACACCCTCTAGCAGATCATTATTTGAAGGAACCTTTTAAATACAAGCGCGCTCATGATAACAGGTGTACACACGGGGACTCACACACACAAACTAAACCCTTTTTGACTCCTACCTCAAAGCATACTGTGTGCTGTCGATCTTACGTGCTGCACAATGTTTAATATTTAGTATTTACAGTTATATTCACATAGATCATCGCGATGTTGTTTATTATGTTGCTCTTTTTTCTTCTGCTTGTTTTCTCTTTTTTCTTTCTCAACAGGTGATCCAGGTGATTGATAGATGTATTTTTTGTCTGCTTATTTTGTTGTTGTTGTTTTGGGGTTTTTTGCCCTTTATCCCCGTCCCTCTTCCCCGCTGTTTTTCTTTCCCTCTTTCTTTTCCCCAGTCTGTCCCGTATCAAACAAGTAAAAATAAAATAAAATAAACAATAAAAAGGTAAAAAAAAAAAATTGAACTTTCTATAACTTAAAGGCTGAATAAAATCTTTAGTCAAGGTATTTCCCATTACCTATTAGAAACTGATAAATAAATAGAGAAAACGGTACCTTTTCTTACAGCGAGAACAAAAGCAATTATGAATAATACCTGTGTGATGCGATGGGTGTTCACACTGTTCCTGAGTCTGTTGCTGCTCCTGCTGCTGTTGTCTCCTGGCCAGTTTCTTCATCTAAAAACATGCATCGAGAGACATTAAAGCTCTTTAATGCCTCAGTGCAGTCAAATCCTCAAGTCTACTGTAAAAAACTGTCCTCCCACTCCACAGTCCATCTACCACCCAGGAGTATGCTTGTGTTCACTCAGTTGTAAAGTATCAAGAATGAAGTAGAGGGCAGCCACACATGAGCCCAAATTGTGAGGAAATATTGGGTTTAATCTACAGTGATCTCTCCATGAGATGTCATCAGTTTCCTGTATGAACAGATAACCAGGCTGATTTCCACTCTGGCTTACGAATACAGTGCAGAAAGAAGGCTTTTATTAGCAGTGCATGAGTGTGTGTGTGTGTGTGTGCGTGCGCGTGTGTGTACTTTGAATTACTTTGGCTCTTTGGTTCTGGAACCAGACCTGCACCACCCGGACACTCAGACCAGTCTCAGCTGCCAAGGTCTCTCTTACCTTGGATTAAGATTCAGGAGGGCAACACAAAGACAGAATGCGAGGGTAAAAAAAAAAGAATGAGGAGGTCATTTGAAGGATAATAAAAATCTGCGTCACATCACAAATTTAGCAAAGAGGCAGAAACTGCTTAAAGAAACACTCATGATGCTTATTTGTTTTGTGAAAATAACTGCTATGTTTTCAAAAATCTTTACTTTGGTACTTTTAAAGTCAGTTCATGAGGAATTTAGCAATGTCACTTATAACAAAACTGCCCAACTACCCACCTGCAGTACAGTGATAATAATGTACAGAAGATACATGAAACCATGTCACATATTTTTGAATGAAGTTTTCTCCTTTTTTTGTTCATTCTGTCAAGGTGACACATGGTACAAGGGCTTTCTTTCACAATATGAGGTAAAAGGGTCTCTGGATTGTACAAGCTAGTAAAAGGCTTAGCCCTTGCACCTTGTTTTAAACAATGAATAAAATAAGTGTAAAGATGAGACAGTGCTGTATGAAAATTTCTAAAATGTCTATGTTAGGTCCTCATATGAAATAGATTCATAGTTTTAACTTGAATGCAAAGTAACAGAAGATATTTTTTTTGTTTACCTTTCGACAAGGCTTGGAGGAGACCTCAAAGGATGCTTTAAAGGTGCGTCTTTGCTGAGTGGTCAGAATAGTGCGAGGTCTTTTGGGGCGTTTGCTCTCCACATCATCTGATTTAACTTTTCTGCCTGCAATCCTTCCAGATTCCTCCTCAACTTCTTCATCTTCATCATTACTTTTACCTAGAAGACAGGCATAGATATGATTGAAAATATTCACATAAAAACAGGAAAATTCATGCCTGCTAATGTTTAAATATTTTTTTATAAGAATTTTAGTTTTTGTTTAAAATGCAGATACTTTACATCAACCTGGCTGATGTCGGGCTGAGTTTTGGGCTTTTCTGTGTCTCCCAGGATGATTTTTATGTCCCAACTTGAACTGGTATTTTACCACTTCACTTGAATCATTATTTTGGCAATGTTTTTATTGCACTGTTACAGTTAGTTACTCAAACTAAAATGTGCTTATTTTACCCAATGCTGGACAGAGTTTGAATTCTTAAAGTGGGATTTAATCATCAAAATGGATTGTGAATTTATTACAAATCAAAGAGCAGCATGAAAGCATGCAATTTCTGTACCTGTTTCAGAAGAGCTAGGACTGGCCAGACATTGGTGGTAGCCCTCTCTGGCACATAGTAGCTGTCCCTCCCTGAGAACGCAGCGATCTCCTGTCTGCAGGCGGCAGGAACAAACGCTGCAGGTGAAACAGCGCAGGTGGAACACAGCGGCCCCCGCACGCATCACCAGCTCTGCGGGAGAGATGGCTTCTGTGCACCCTGCACAACGCACTGCAAACAGACTGAACAGTGGAGGAAAGCAAGCGCACAGAGAGAGAAAGTGTGAGAGCTGAGTAAATAACAGAGAATAGGGATTTTGTTTTCTTTAGACACTTGAGGACCCCCTCACACATCAGTAAGATGGGACTCTATGAGAAAACCAAAAAATGCTGGGTAGACTTTGAGAATGTTGCTGAGTCGAGCTGTCACTCAAAACAACCGCCAGCCTGACTTCTCTCGCCTTTCCCCCCCTCCTGCCCGGACCACTCAGACACATACCCTTAGTGTGTCGGGTGTGTATCTTAGCGCCTGGCAACCAGTACTGGTGAGCTTAGCCTCAGAGACTGTTGCCGTGGCTCCGACTGCCGTGTCCGAGGCTGCGCTCCTGGGGAGGCAGGAGAAAGGCTCTCGGCAGGCCATGGCTCCAGGCAGAGGGGTGGAATCAGATCTCCTGGTGGGAGAGACTGAGCCACTGGTCCCAGGAATTATCCGTGGAATTATCCGTAAGTCTGCTTAACCAGAAGTAGACAAAGACAGAGCCAGCCCTCAAGCAGCAGGACCATTGTCCGCTGGCTGGCACCTCCGCATTTTGGGTCTGTCACGCAGGATGATGCGTCATCATTCTGGAGCTGGCGTTTGTCTCCAGACTTGACTAGGTCACCAGAGCAGTCAGCACAGAGGCATGAGAAAGTGACAGCTTTTCCCCTTTTTTGTTTCCAAATAAAAATACTCCATGTGCCTCATGAGAAAGTCTTTTTCTTGATACTGTGAAACCATCAGAAAATAGGAGCATTGGAGGTTATTCTAACACTGTGCATGGACACATTAATAACCACAATTATTATTCTGTATGTCCTAATCACATTGAATCTATTTTATTTACTTTAATAAGTTAATTTGAATAAATTGTGTAATGTTGTTTTTATTAACTTTCTTCTTAATAGTACAAAGATACTGAAATTTTTTACACTACCTAGAAAAAAAATACACCCAAACTTAAGCAAATTAATTAATTTTTGGATATATTTCAAATTCCGAATGAGAACAATATTTCCAAGCAAATAAATTTTTAAGTTGAAAATAAAACTAACAGCCATGTTGACATAAGATAAGATAAGATAAGATAAGATAGAACTTTATTAATCCCTCGGGTGGGTTCCTCTGGGAAATTCGACTTCCAAAAAGCACAGCAACGACCGAAGTTACAGTTACAGAATTGTTTTATATATATATATACACACACACACACACACACACACATATATCCCTGTCAAAGGCTCCGGAGCTCGTACGTCCTAAAGCCAGACATTGCTAAGACCTCTTACTGTTGCTCTGGGGTCACTATGGCGATGGTAAGAGCCCCTTCCCAGAAGCTCAGGAGGGTCGGTCTGCTTGACCCATCTGAGTTGTCTGCCCCACAGCTTCAATGGTATGTGCTTTAATATGGTCAACATACCGTCTGTGGAATGTGCATTCCTGTGGCAACACAAGATGCATCAATCAAATATTTCAAAGGAAGTGTGGCAGAGGAAATACCCTGAATGTTTCTGGGTCTCTGAGATACCGCAAAGCATTTGATTTGACATCTCAGTATGATGCTAATGCCAGCGGAGAAGAAACTATGGGCATTAATGTTTTGAGATCATTCGTGTTTCGAGAAGCGCTTTTCCATTATACGCCTTATCCAGTTCGTCTAATTATCCCCAGTACTCTTAAGCGTCGTTAATGCAAAGGTAAGAGTACCTCCAATACTTATGGAGTGGCTCAAGGTGTTTAATATTTCAGAGTTTCCGCTGACATGATTGGCCCAGAGGCTCGGCCAGGAGAGCGGGAACACTCAGTCACGCTGGATTTAGACATGGCAATTAGTGACAAGATCATTACAGAGGAGTAAGTCAGCAAAATTTTGCACTCCTCCACACTGACATGGTCTGGGTGAGGCACTCCTAATGCAGAAGCACTGTATAAAAAGATGAGTGTTTAGCAGAAATGTACACAGACAAACTCACAGTTTTCCTCAAGTCCTCCTCTTTCATTGTTCTTGCTCTGACTTCAGTGCTGACCTTTGGCAGTCAGGCATTCAGACTGCTGGTCTAGTGGACAAGCAGAGAGGCAGATCTTGTTTCTGGATCAGGTTAACTTAGATCCATTGCTGAACGCACACACCAGCGGGAGCTATGTATCAGATACAGATCGTCAGGTCAAGTGCACAGCGAGTCACACCGAAGATCTGACGACCAATCTGCTGTCCGGTCCACCTGCCCGCTGAACCGTTTAGTTAACCTAAACCAAGCTGAAGACACGCTGTCAGACAGGATTCTGCATTCGGCTTCAGAAAACTGGAGTCACTACAGGTCAGACAGCCAATGTATAAACTATGGAATAAAACAAGCATTATTAAAAACAGCTGCATTCAGTCGTCTAAATGAATCAGATTATTGTAAATTAATGATTACAGTTAGAAAAGCTTCAGCGGCTTCTCTAAAATGTGGGGAAATGACTGCAAGCTAATACAACACATACTGCCGATGACTTTATAATTAACGCTTAAATACCGTGTTTTTTCAATGCAACCCTCGGGTTGGATAAGAGGAAGAAAAACAGATGGATCCCCCCCCACGCTTGAGGTGCAAAAACCCCTCTGCTCAGCTGGTCTTTATAAAAAATTTAATTCAAAGTGTTTTGATATAATCAAAAATTACATTAAAGAGGAAAAAATGACTATCAGAAAGTATTATGATATGAAAACATGTTGAATTTATTTATTTTTGTTGTGATGACTTTCTCAGATACTGAATGAGTTTAAATATGCTTAAGTTAGTCTTGTCTGCCACAGTAACTGGGACAGACAATGAAAATCAGTAAAGTTCTGTTAAAACAAAAATGTTTTTATGCATCTTGTTTGTTATATCACACATATTAGATCATCCAAAAAGAGATAAACTACTTTAATTAAGTTAATTTTTTAATTTTCAACCCTTTTTTAATGTTATTATTCCTTTGTGGCACATATATTATATCCTCATGTTCCTACTTGTTATTAAAAAGAAACATTTTAGATGCATAAATATATATAAAACTGAAATCTGTACGGTCCTCTGGTACTGGCAAATATTAGCATTATTGTCTTATAAACCACATGAATGGGCCAGGCTTCATGGTGAAACAAAGGTAAAAACAAAGCAAGATTCAGTCAGACGATGCAGCATGTGGTAAAAGACAAATGTTGTCACAGTATGGAATAATCACACTTGTTTTGCATCAGCCGAACGGGGGAGCAGGACATAGTTTGTTGGTGAGAAGAAAAAAAAAAACTGGCACAGTTTTAAAACCCTCATTGTGGTCAAAAGTAGTGCTCATGTGTTATTGGGTGTCGTAACTCCAGACAGGACAGCCGGGGTGGAAGGATGACGGGTGGACTCAGAGGTGGAGCTTTGGCACCAGGCCTCCTGCTAATTGATCAGGTCAGATAACTCACGGTCGGCTGGGCGTTGTCCCATTGCTCAACACAGGGGCTGCTGTGTGAAGAGCTTTCCAGATGCCACGGCGCATAACGCCAGGGCTCATGGAGCGCACTGTCCCCCAAAATAAGTTCACACCATCCTCACTGTCCCTCTTGTAGGGATGCACCAGACCTTCTGACATATGGCTGTGCACTCCTAATTACCTCTCAGTACAAGTCTTTACTACGTGTTTTCGCCAAGTGTTATTATCTCCACTGAAGACACTAAGTACATTAATTTTTTTGTTTTGTTTTACAGAAATTAAATCTACATATTTTTCTAAAACACTCCGTCTCCTTTAAAGGTATATGTCTCCAACATGAGTGTGTTGAAACATTTCCTTGCTTCCCTGTGTGCTTGGCAGAACAGCCATTACCAAATTGTTCAAAAATAATGTGAGTTGTTGCCTTTTAGGGTGTGCAGAGTGTATTTGGAAGCTGAGGGGGGATGAGCTGGTGAATGAGGTAGGAGGGCATGAGCAGTAGGTGATTTTTTTTTTTTTGTGTGTGTGTGGATGGGTGGGGGACCATATGTTGTCCCCAGCTTGCAGTTGCCACGTCAGTGGGCCTCAAAATTTTAACACATTTTGACAATGTGTCAGTTGAGCCTTACCCCTGGTTGTGCATGAAGGTGTGACCACATTATTGTGTGTGTGCATGTGCATGTACGGACGAACGCAACACAATACAATAGTTTTCTTACATTCCAGCTCCCTTGCCACCCCTTCCTCCTACAGTCACCTTGTTCTCTCAGTGCACTGTGCCAAGTTTACTGGAAGTCATATTACGGCATATACACACATTTAAACACAACTGCACACAAAATGCATCCATGTCTACCCAATACAACACTAAGAAGGATTAGAAATATTTATGTTGGCCTTATGAGAAAGTTATTTTCTTTATCTCTCAGACACACACACGCGCGCACACACACATACATACACACACACACACACACACACACACACACACACACACACACACACACACACACACACACACACACACACACACACTTTCTTAGTCAAGGTCAAGTCTGGACAAAGCTGTACTGTTGCAAAAATGACCTTAATGATACACCACCAGGTTTGGCCCTCAGAATAAAATGATCAAAACTGAAGTCAAATAACATAGTTGTTTTTTTTAAATGGCAGAAAAGGTCATATATATTTTTCTATATCATGATTATATTTTTGCAGGAGGCTGCATAAAACGACTACTACCTTATTTAGAACTTTATTAGTTTAGTGTTGTGTTAAAACGCTTATTCAAACATTTTAATGGTTAGAGTCGTTTAATATGTTTTTTTTTCTTTTTTTTTAACTGTATGAGAAATATTAGGTAGTTTTTTCTTAACATGCCTGCGTGTGTTGCATTATATGTGCCCAAGTTGCAAATTTTATTTTGTCACGTCTTGGTTAAAGTTGAAATTGGTGATTTCCCGTGAAAAAGGAACTACTACTTACGCCACCTATGAACCAAACAGTTATAAATAATAACTCACTCAGCATAGTCCCGTTTGCAGTAAAGTTTGCGGTCCCGCAGAAAGCAGGAGTTCGTGAGCGCGTCCCCGCACGCTGCGCACCGCACGCAGTCCTCATGCCAGAGGCCGTCAGTGACTCTGAGCAGGAATCTGTCTCTGATCAACCGATGGCATCCTGCACACACTGCCCTCCGATTCACATCTGCAATGCACGGAAATCCTTTAATTGGTAAATATTTTGGTTCAGCGAGAAGGATAAAACTGAAGAAATGAAAATTGGCAAATTTTGTTGTTTGCGTAACCAAGTGGCTGAACTAGACGAAGGTTGGCAAATTAACCAAACTTTTCCTCTTTTATAATCAGAGGAAATGTGTGCGTGTGTTTTATAAGAGCGATATACATTTGAACAACTATTTTAAAGTTAGCACTTTTTTAAAATTTCAAATTGTTAAATTCTAGCAACTGAGTAATTCTGTTGAGCTGATAAAAAACAACAACAAATGAAGTTGCTTAAAATAAACGAATCTAATCTCAATATATTGATAAAATACATGTTTACTTACCTAAGGATGTATCCGGTATATCCACCATTGCTGTTCCCTGAAGAAGCTGCGAAATATATTTTCACCAAGGTTTAATTTAAGGAAAACATTTTTCTAAGATTTTTTTCTTAGAGTTTTCTAAGAAGAGTGGCATACCTGTAAAATGCGAGTTTCCGGTCAGCAGCGAAGGATTTTGGTTATGAACTCCCAGTCCTGCTCAGAGCATCTCCGCCACTCAAAGTTCCCCTGCAACTTGCTCCTCGGAGCAGAGAGCAGCGCATCAAAGTTTCTGCTTAGTGCTTCCAGCGACCTCGCTGAGTCCACAGTTATTGACTATTTGGGCTGTCTATCAATTATCCTATTAGGGGTGAACGGGAAAGAGAGTGAGAGAGAGCGAGCGCGAAACAGAGTAAGACTTCCTCCATGTGCAGGTGCAGGTTACCTCTCTCTCTCTCCTTCTCTCTCGTTCTCTGCCAGGCACTCTCTCTCCTCCCTCGGTCACTCACTCTCTCCCCCACGCTTGTGTGTCTCTCTCGCCAAGCCTCAATGCCAGTAGTATTCAAATTGTGATTTGATAACACAGTAAACTGCAGGTTAAAAGGTCACACACTTAAGTGATGATTCCCCCCCCAAAAGCTTTAAATAATCAGTTTGGTTTTTCTGCGAATTAGTGGCTTCACAAAGTTTCACTTTAGCCCAGTCTTGGCAGTAAATGGGATCATAGAGATTCCAATGATTTTTGCAAAATAACAACATCTATTTTTCCTATTGAAACATGTGAGCAAGATATGGCTGTATGCTATTTTATATTCTAGCTCCAGTTGCAACTATTGCGGACAACTGCAAACCCGTGCGGATTTTGTTACATATCAGCCAACATACTGACTCATTCCAGTATAGGCACATATTCCGACGTAGATTTATTTTCTTTTTTGTTCTCTCTAGATTCCTATTTCTTCGTGGATTATCTTCACCAAGAAGTCTTAATGAAATCAAAGGTCTTTGTGATGAGGTCCTGGCAGTTCGTGATGCTGAAGCCTGCAGAGGCCCTGACGAGTCATGTAACTCTGACAGACCGTAGCCACGAGGAGGATACAGGAATCCGTGCAAACAGCTCTAAAAAAAAAAAAAAAAAAAAAAAAAAATGCTGTGAAGCAGCGTCTCTCGTCTTGATGGCACTCTGTGGACGCCATCTGGTGGACGAGGAGTGAAAATAGCAGGTTCACTTTATATTTGATACCAAACACAGCTAATAAAAGAAAATGTGATAAGGCATTAACACAATGCACAAAATATTTCATGTACATTTTTAAATAACTTTATTCTGTAAGAATTCTCAGACACGTTTAAGAAATTCAGGCATGGTTTTTGTTTTATACAATTCTGCTTTGAATAAAATATGATTTTTTTTCTTCAAATTTTGCATTTGGTGGCTTTTGAAACAAACACCTGAAATTAGCTATTTACAAAATTCCAAACCAACTTTATTGGAATTTATCGAGTTATGACTCCACCATCCCCACAACCACATTTTTTTTAAACATTTTAATTGCATTTTTTTTTTAAAATGGGTACAAAATAAGCTGTTTTACATTTCAATCAAGTCTTTTTAATTCCATCATCATATTGCTTATGATGCGGGAGTATGTACAAGGGAAAGGGGAAGACGTGTGTCATGTGATCTGATGCGGAGCCTCCAGCATCTCCATCAAAAAGGTGTCAATAGGCGTGTCCCCAATTAGCTTGAAGAAGAACAGATGCTCCAAACATTTGAGGCCGATGGAGCGCAGGGCAGGCAGGCGCAGCAGCAGTTTGGCAAACCTGAGAATAATAAAAAGTCGTGCCAAATAGTGAGGCGAGAACAACTGAGCTTAAAACTCACTTCCACACATGTTCAAAGTTGTTTAAAAAAAAAAAAAAAAAAAGCCATATTTTACACACACTCACTAGCCACTTTGTTTGATACACCTGTTCACCTGCTTTGTAATGCAAATATCTAATCAGCCAATCACATGGCAGCAACTCTGCATTTAGGCATGTAGACATGATCAAGATGACCTGCTGAAGTTCAGGACGAAAGGTGACAATCATCTATACGGTTTGCAGAGAATAGTCCAAAAAAGAAAATACATGCATGGGAGCATCTCTGAATGCACAACATATTAAACTTTAAAGCAGATGGCCTACAGCAGCAACAAGACCACACCGGGTCACCTGCTAAAGGACAGAGCGCCACCTAAATTGAACCACAGAGGAATGGACAAACAATGTCTCATTTGATAAGTCACAATTTTTACTGTGACATTAGAATAATAGGGTCAGAATTTGGTGCAAACACCATGAAAACATGGATGCACTCTGGCCTGTATACAATTCAGGCTGCTGTTGGTGGTAGTGTGGTGGTAGTGTGTGTGTGTGGGAGATATTTTCTTGGCACATTTTGGGCTCCAACTGAGCATCGCTTTAAACATCACTGCTTATCTGAACATTGGTGCTGACTATATCATTATTGATCACAGTGTTCCCATTTTCCGCTTTTTCCAGCAGGATAAAACACCACAGTCACCGGATCTCAATCCAATAGAGCACCTTTGGGATGTGGTGGAACGTGAGAATCCCATCATAGACATGCAGCGATCATATCGATATGGCCCAAAAGGACTAGCAAGATGTTCCTAATAAAGAATATAGTGAGTGCATATCAAGATTTTTTTTTTAATATTGTAAACATCTCACTTTTCATGAGACAACATACCGTACACAGTAAGCCATTTCAAAGAAAGTCAAGCTAGTGTTACATTTACCTTTCAAAAATCAATTCTTTGCTCAGAGATTTATGATTTAGATTAATGAAAACAAACAAGAAAAAGTATTACATGTTGCAGTGGTGATCTTTTTCACTGCCGGGCTGTGGCATGCTAGTTTCACTTCAATCATGTGCACTTTATGTCATAATTTCACCATTAAATGTTTTTTCAGTGAGGTGAAATATTCATGGGGTAATAATAATAATAACTGTGATCTCAATAGTGACCAAAATATTCTTAAGCGTTCTTTCTGCATCTCAGCTGTGATGTGTTGACTTTTCAGGAAGTTTGCAGTGTCTGCTTTTACCTCTAATACCTGTTGCTCTCAATCAGCTCCCAAATAAAAAATACAGTCAATGGCAACAATTTGCAGTTACAAATAGCGTTATCAGCCTACATCCTTTTAAATGCAATGTTGTGGTTAGGCAAAAGTTTTTTACTTGCATAAGAGCTGTGTACTAATATAATGCAAGCTGCCATCCTTATTATTCTTTACATCCAGTGCAGCAATGTGTTTAAAAATGGTCGATGTTGTAATGGAACAGTTCCTACCTGCCAGGCTGGTCCGGGTACTTCTGTTTTGTATACGACTCCAATGAAGCATAGACCTTTTCTCTCAGCCCCTCAACCTCTGCTGGGTTAGACAAACCTTTTGCATCTGGAAAAAAAGACCCAAAACAAAACACACAAGTCATTCTGCTAGTTTGTGATCGAATGGAGTCAATTTTCTGCAGTCTGTTTGTGATAACATGGCTGTTAACTGTGAGCAAAAATCATAAATCTTTTGCTGTCTAACAACACAGAAATTCTGTGTATTCCATTTGAAGCTGTAAGTCTGAATTTCAGCGTTCTCAACTTTCAATCTGTGAAAATACTGTTGTACATATTTGATTCGCTAAATAAGCCATATACAGAACACCGTGCAGGCTCGAACCATAAATGTGTTGCTGTTGTGTTTTTCAGTTAAAAAACAACAACAAACCCAAACAAACATCACCTTGTATCCCCATCGTGGTATGAATGGCTCTACTTGCTAAGGAACAAAATAAATCCTGTTTTTCTGACTTCACTACTGGAACACACTCAACTTGGGAGTGATGTCACTCCCAGCCCTGCTTCCAAGGGAAACTGAATGCATCATTACATTTAGAGTCCAGCCAGAACCTCATAAATTTTAAACAGAGATTCAGAAATTCCTCCACAAATAGTGACCTAATTGCTGCAGGATGGTTAATTGACTGATTTATATGACACAGGTGCTCAGCAAAGCTGTTTTCTTCTACCAAGACACCTGTGCAATTGAAAATGGTTGCTGCAACTACTTACAATCAGCAAAAAGAATCCGGGCAATCACTAATTTTTCTTGATATAAAGTAGATTACTATCCTATTTTTAGTCTAGTCTGACTGAGCCATTAGGAACGCATGGGTGCACAGTAAAATCTCTCCAACTAGCCATAATATTATGATGACCAACATTGCACTTGACAAATATGTTCACATGAATTTCATGAATCCAGTATAGTGATTCTGCAGTTACTAAAATAAGCAGTGAAATAACACAACTGAAATGTCGGTGAAAATGTTGTTTTGGGTGGTATGTAACAGTCTCAAGAGGCCAGACTGACCTGGATTGAAGAGGACAATTGCTCGCAAGCAGCCGAGCTCCGTCTTATCCATCTTCATATCTTTCATTTTAGATACTAACTCTGTGAGTACTCTGCAGGAAATCAAGAAAGAAACAATGACTAGTCACAAAAATAGGACTGAATTAAATCAGTACAAGAATTAGAATAATTTCTCAGTAAAGAATTTGCATTTCTATGCAAATATGTACTTAGCTTAAATGACAACACACTGAAATGAATGCAGTTAAGACATTAGTAACATTTACAGCCAGTTAACGGTGGTGTTGGGGGGGGGGGGGGTTGCCTCCAACCACAAAATATACAGAATTAAGAGGTTAATCATGAAGGAGTCTAAATGTCACATTATTTTATCTTTTTGTCTCATCTTTCAATCCTTCCTACCTGTCAAAGATGGAGCCAACTCCAGCACTGTGGGCGCTGCTTCTGTGGACGTGAAGACCTGTTGCCAGCAGGATACCGTCTTTTACCGTGACCGAGCGATGCGAGAATGATGCAATTAGTAGCTCGTTCCAGCCTGGACACAAAAAAGGAACAAGAAAAACGAGTGACATCTCGATCCACTCGTCTCTTTAAAGCCCGTCTTTAGTTTGTGTAAATTAAATACACAAAACATGTTCTGTGATTTCCCTGCTTGCTTAAAATTAATTATCCATTTTGTGACTTTTTCACTTTATCGTCCTGGCATGTGTTAAATCTCCTCCCAGCAGAGGTCAGCACTGGCAGCAAACTGCACTGCTGGGACTTGCAAATGGTCCAGTTATTTTGGTTTCACTGCTCCATTAAACTAGATGTTACAAAAAAAAAAAAAGACTTAAATAGACTGCTTGACATCGGCTCGGCAACTATGCTGAATGAAAATACTACACAAAAAGTGAGGGGGGAAAGGGAGGATAAAGGACTGTTTACCCTTGCAGGAAACTGCTGTGTATGAGTGTGTGGTCTGATATTTGTGTGAGCATAAGCTTGCCGCATGCACTGGTTTGTGTTTGCGTGTCTACCTGCTCGTAGTAAGATGACCTGGTCATCGAGGGGGAGCTCGGAGAAGTGCGGGATCCTTTTCGCCCACTCCACCAAGGTGAAAAGCTGCTTGTCTGCTGCTTGGCAGATATTGGTGACGGGGTCATTGGTCTGGAGAAGAACATGTAGGACAAGTGCCAGACCGATTTAATGTGATTGTAGGCACTGTTAGTGACATCTAAACCTTTTCTAGCAACAGCTGGTAACCAGGTGCAGCAGTGGCTATTTTTGACTCTTTTTAAACCAACAATTTCTCTCGTTGCTTGCGGTAGTTTTAATACAATCCTAAATTCTACATACCAAAGAAGGGAAATATCTTGAAGCACAATTCAATTCAAGTTCCGCACAGCTTTTAAATTGTGGCTTTGTTATCCAACCTCTAGGTTTTAAAATTCATTTAAGTGCTTGAGCTCATACCCAGTAAATTGCTAAATCAGTGTTTACTTAATTTGTTTACTAACTTGTCAGATTTAAGAGTTAGTTTTGGACCAGAGCAACTCGGCAGCTCGGCTACATTATCTCAACAGATTAACCCAGGAGATTATGACAACTGCACAAAGTAGCTTGTCAGAATTTTGGAGCAAAGCCTAGATTTATTCCCATAAACTCCTCAGCTTGTGTTATTTATATTCAACTGACCCAATTCCATCCGGTGTCAGCTTCACACTCAAAACTATTTAGCCAAGCTTGTGTGTTTATGTTTATAATAAGATCAGTATATCTTAATAGCACAGCACATCTTGGCATCTAGTTTCTCCCCAGAAAAACTGCCTCAGATTCATAATACAAACAGTGAAAGAGACATGGACCAGTGTCTGTATTAATTACCGAGTTCCCGGGGCTGCCGTCGCTGTACGTCTCTGTTTTGGGTTCTACAGCCAACTCAGCATCTAGGATCTTGTCCACAGGCATGTCCTCATTGAAACTGCTGGTGGATTCTACCTCATTCTCACCCCGCTCTTTCCCACGCTGCCTCTCCTCCTGCACCGCTGCACACAGACACACAAAAAAACCACACAGCATTTAAACATCCTGAATTGTTGACTAGAAAATCCGTAATATTAGCAGATAACTCAAAACCCCTCCAACCGGTCGCGACAGATAGCCGCGCCTCCCTGAGCCTGGTTCTGCCATGAGGTTTTTTTCCTTCCCACTTTTGCCGAGTACTTGCTCACAGGGGAACGTCTGAATGTTGGGATTTTCTCTATTCTTGTAGCGTCTTCATCTTACAATATTAAGCGCCTTGAAGCGACTCTTGTCATAATTTGGCGCTATATAGAACATTCAATAAACAAAACTGAATTTACCTGAAAATTATAGTTTTACTACAAGACAAAACCACATGTGATTTTATTTTAACTGCAAAATGTCACATATTGTTAAAATTTCGAACCAACCTTTTTCTAACCCTCCATACACACCTTCTCTTTTCATGCCCATGGCCAGGCACTTCTGGTAGCGGCAGTATTGGCAGCGGTTTCGCTGGCGCTTGTCAATCAGGCACTCCTTGTTATCTCGACAAGTGTAGCTGAGATCTTTGCGCACGGTCCTCTTGAAGAAACCTTTACATCCCTCACAGCTGTATACACCATAGTGCTTTCCTGAGGAGAATAAAGCCACAGGATCAATATTGATTAGGACCACTATTCAGCTTGCGTCACAGTGCATAAAGCGTCGCACTGGCTTGTAGACTAATTTCTGGGCACATCTTTAGAATTAGGATTGGAAATGTGTTAACTATTTTCTGTATGATAGACAACCTACTTGTAACAACACACCGATAAAAGATATTTGCAGAAACATACGGCACAAATCCTGACAAAATACTTAACAAATGACTTCAAACAAGTCCGTCTTTGTCTACTATCTGTTCTCATCTGGGTGGGGGGAGTTGTGGTGGTGAGTGGGAGTGTAAATATGCTTGCCCATCCCTCTCCTCCGTCCTTGCATGCTAACATTACCTGAGGAGCGGTCCCCACAAATGGCACAGATGTGCTTTGACATCCCTCCCGGGCTCGTACATTGGTAGTTGATGTTTCCCAGATTCTGTAGGCCCGGCGGAGGCTTGATGTCCTCTGAGCTGCTAACACTGTTCATAGAGTTCATCTGCAGATGACAGGAAGAGAGAAGAGAGAACAAAGAATTAAAGCTGAGGTGGCCAGAGCTGAACGGAACAGAGCAGAGGAGGAAGCAGAGGGGAAGTAAGAGTGAAAAGTTTGTGGTAGTCTCATGACACTCTCTCCCTTCCCCTATTTTCTCATTTTGTCTTCCGCTCACTCATATTTTTTTGTTCCCCCACCCACACACTTTATTGTGAAAGTGTCTTGGTATGATCACATGCTCAGCCTGTAGGAGGGGCTGAGGCCTGTCATACAGGTTTTTTAATGTTTGCTGACAGGGAGAGTCGCAGGAAGGGGGAGTCACGTGGAGCAGGCGCAGTTCTCAAACTCAGCAGCAGAGGGAACTCATGGTGAATTTTATGCTTTGTGATGACAGTTGGCATTTCTGTTAGACCTCCAATGAAGGCCAAATGTATTTTATCTGCCATTTTTTTAATATCATAAGCAGTGCTTACAGCAGCTTTCAATCCCAAGTAGATGCACAATAATGCACACTTCAACTGACATGATTTATATCTCTTACTGCAGCGTAGGGTTTCGCACCTGATCCCAAGGAACCCCACGAGATATACGAGTAACTCCCAAATATGGTACATCAAGACTCCAAACCACTAAGTATGGCCAATTTAGAAATAATGTGTAATATAATATGTTTCCCAAAAAAAGAGCAACAAGTTAAGCCTCCTTTGATTTCTTCATATCTGCTTCTTTCTCTTCTTATCATCGTCCAGCCTGTCGATCCTCTCTCAGAGAGACACATGGAAAGCATATTTGCTTGATCTCCAGATTCCAACCAGAAAAAAACAAGCCTGGCCTACATATACCTTGTACTATATGATGCAGCATGATATACAGTATCGGACATCCTTCTGACAGATCCTATCACTTATTTACAAAGTGCACTCTCAATATTCTCCAATGGCAGTCTGAATTTGGGACTCTATATCCATGAATTTGCAGCAGAGACCATCACACAAGAGTGTTTCTTTTTGCCGTCATTCAGTTTAATGTCAGCATGCTGGCTGCCTGCAGGGAGGCGGTCACACCCTAAATAAGCTTTCAGCAACAGCGTGCTCGCTTATTGGCGTGTCTGTAGTGAGCAGCTATTCAGCGTAGCATAGAGTTTTCATAATTAATTTTGCATGATCTAAAAAAATAAGTGTTTTTAAACTGTCGTTTAGACAACATGCAGCTTTACACAGACAACAGGATGCTGTAGAAAACGGCTACGAGCACTGCATATGGATTATTGATGCTTCATACATTTTTTATTCAACACATGGTATGAAGAAAATACTGCATGAGACATGCAAGGTTTACTGAGTGATGCACGTGTTTGTTTTTTAAATCTATATGTAAAGATTTCTGTAAAATGAAATTGATTTTTTTTGAGTAAATTTTTGCTGATTGATGAATTCATTAAATCGCTGATTATTTAACTGATCAGAAAATCAGTTATCAGCTACTCCAAAGCAAATGTGATGATGTAAAACAAAGTCAGTCACAATCATCCAAATAAATCAAATTTACACATCATTTCTCCTTGTAATTAAAATAATGATTTCATGTTGCCTCATGTTGCTAACACTGTCATGTTCGTAATCTTCACTCCATGAAAAACATACATTACATGATAAAAAACCTGCCAGCAGCTTTGTTTTTGGCATGCAGCAAAAAAGCCAAAATCTCTATCATAAAATGTATATCATCGCCTGCTATTCCCAACAGCACGGTCCTGAATCTAGCCTTGAAAGCACCATGTGCATCCAAACATCTTTGTTTCTGTTTGTATGGCTGACTGTCAAATCACTGAGCTTAAAAAGTGCAACAGAGCTCCTGTGACGTAAAGAGCCTTGGTATTATTAGTATATGCCTAAATGAGCACATAAAAGTAAAACAAATAAATAGAAATATCCGCAAAGGAAGAAGGAGAAACCAGGAAAAATTAGGCTGCCCTTTCTCCGTCTTTCAGGAATCCATTAATAGTCATACTGTGTCTTATATGTCCAATTCTATGAGTGTAGTAATTCAGAACTCATGGATGACCTTTAGGGAGAAAAGTTTAAAGGTCAGCAGAAGGGTAAAAGAGTGAGAGTAAAGCCAAGCTATGCCTGCCAAACACATTGGATATGGCTAACCTTCAAAGTCCTGTCTGCTGGAGGAGATCCCAAGCAATAAAGGCACATGACCACCGAAAAACATGTTATTTAATACATGTGCACCTTGCCAAAAGTAACAGTTCTAGCAAGTAGTGTTTGCATTCTTCACTACCTTAAAACACACAAACTCTGCTTCAAAACACATTCTCTGGCATTTCCAAATGGGGTTCTGAGTGGTGCATTTTTTTTTTTTTTTACTTACCTGCCTTAAGAGTTCGCTTTGACAGAGAATGGTGAAAGAAGAACAAACATTTCAAATATAAATGCAAAAATAATAATAATCCTGTCATGATAATTTCATGGATACATAAAAGCAACTTTATACTCGAGCCATTTAGGGAAATAACAATTCATTGTTATCTTCTGACGACCAAACACCCCCACATGTCTCACCTGTGGACTGCTGAGTGGTCCGAAGTTCATGTTGGGAGTAGACTGCAGCGATACAGAGGGCGAGCCCAGGGAAGATGTAATAACTGGATAGGGAGAGGCCAGGCCGTTCATTGGTGAGCCCAAGGTGGACATGGGGGACGGTAAGGGCCTGGAGGTGCTGATGACTGATGGGTGACCCACCATGCTGCCCATCAAAGGGGGGTGGGTGTGGGCTGTACTCATCGGCCCTGTAGAGTCTGGAAAGGAAGAAGGTGCATGTTGAAAAGAACAAGCAAATACTTTGGATTTAGGAGTTAGGAATAAAAGAATTAGGAAGGTACACCTACACAAACAAATGCATCCATGCTACCACACATGCTTTCTTTGCGAAGTTGTACTTTGAGCAGACACTATCTAAAGCCACTTGAACAGCAGACTATTCAAAGGCGATTCTAATATTTATGTATATACACAGCGGCAGAATAACAGAAACATTATATAACCCAGTACTGTATCTCTGCTAACTTTGGTCCTAGGAAGGACCTATTAATCTGGGAATTTTGTGTATTACGAAAATCAAAATATCCACCCAAGGCCAGTTTTTAGCTGCATCCAAAATAAACTGCTTGAATCTAAAATGCATGACTTTCGGGGTATTGGGTGACAGTGTAACAAGTTTGAAACCAATACCGACTTGTCTGACTTCATGAAGCTGAACTCGACACCACAGATTTGCTGAATCACAGATACAATAGACATAAAACTAATAAACAGAGGCGAATAAATTAAAATAAAATTAAACCACATCAAACCCTTGTTAGCTATCAAGTCTCCACCAACTAGGAGAAAAACTAAATAAATCTGGCTCCACTATAGTTTGTCATTTGGTACTGAGCCGATGTGTTCAGTGTTTTTTTTCTGAAACAATATTTATAGAACGAAGACCTGAACAGTAAAGTTGTGGAGGATAAAACCAAACTGATGATCAGGATGATGCTCTACAGTCAGATGACGGAAATCAGTGGATTGTTCAAAAAGGACGTCTCTACATTACCATTAGTCATTTGATACATTTGTATAAAAATTAGCTTCAAGGTTCGAAACAGTTTAGAGGTTCCACATGAATGGATACACTAAATAATCACACTTTAAAACGTAAAGTCTAGCAACTGTCAAAATGATGATGTTATCTAATTAGAATCCAGGTTTGGGTTATATATTGTTGGCCAGTGGTGCCATGTGTCCTTTTGGAGTGTAAATTTAGCGACACAGAGTGAAGCCCATCTGATTTTGGTCACAGGATGCTGACTTTGCTCAGCGGCCATTGATGTAAACTGACAGGCTGGCATTTACATAGATGACCTACTTAGAAAAGCTGTCAGTCAGCTGGGTAACAGGGCATGGTGTGTAATTTCATGCATGTGTTGTAGCTGCGAGTAATACAAATTCAGCAAATACCATCATATACATATGGTGTGTACGAGCAAGAGACCAAGACACATCTTTACACAAATGCCAAAGGCTATCATAATACAGACAGATGCAATAAGCAGTACCCCTCTGGGCTAATGGTGATGACTCAACGACGCGAACAAAACTGGGCTTTCTTGAGTAAAATGCTACTGATGAAGAGTGACAGACCACCATATGCACATAAATATTTGGATAAGCCTGCAGACGTTTTGGCTTTTTTGTCAGTGTATATCCCCTGCCTCCATTTACACACACAAACACACACACAAACTCAGCGTGATACTGGGCTTTGCACCACTGTTCTTAGTTAAATGTCACATTCTTGTGTCCCATGTGCGTCTATAAAGCTGGGTTGTGGCATGATTGCACAGACACGCAATGAACAGCACCTGTGTTTTGGGTTTCTTATAATCTTCAAAGTCCTTTTTTTTTTCCCTGAATCAAAGCTGAACCGGGTGCCCGGAGAGAGCCCCAAGGGAGGGTTTGATGTCTTTTTGTCACAACTACTAATAACCTAGATCTCCAATGTCAAAAAATACACTTATTTAACTTAAAAGTTGAAAGTTTAAAAGATGATTATTGATTGTGCACTTTCCAACAGATAAGAATGGAGTTTTTTATCACTTGAAAGTTCATTTAGTAGAGATTCATGGTTGTAAACAAATCTGAGTTGCTAAAAATACTGTAAATAACAAGAAAATGCTAGTGATCAATTAAAATCATGAGTCAAAAACAGCGTGACTACAGCATGACCCTTGAGATGCTGGAGATTAGCTGGGCAGCAAGAGCTCCATGAGTCGATTTGTTTGCTTGGTTTATTGTGAAGTCTCATTTAACACAATAAATTGCAGGTTCTAGCTTCTCAAAAGTGAAGAATTTGATGCTTCCCCCTTTCTTATGTGACAGTAAACTGATTATGTCCAAGGATTGTGGGACTGTTGACCAGACAAAACAAGACATCTAGAAAAATCTTGCGAGATTTAAAAGAAGGGAAAGGGACATTTTCACCATTTTAAGAATGATTTACCACAGAAAAGATTCTGACAACTAATCAACAGTTCAAAAAAAAAAAAAAAAAAAAGGATCAGCTATGACCTAGACCTCGCTGTGACTAGTCTGTGTGATAATCTTAAATCTAAAGAGCCATCTCAGCTCCTCCTGTATGTCATAATTGCACAAAATCTGAATTGTATGTACTTGTCAGCACTCTTTCAAAAGCATGTTCTTTTTCCTGACTTAAATTTATTTAGTGCATTTTAGATTTCACCAAAAATATCAGCCTAAAACAAGAGTTTTCCTGCTCCCACTGAATGAAAACATCCTATACATATTGTCGCGCTGACCTAGTAGGTGTGGCTGTTATTCCTCTTTTCCTCCTCCTGCCCTCTACCTGTTCGGTGCTGCTGCTTACCCATGGCCGCTGATTAGACCTTGGGTGCAATCAACAACTAAGCACGGCCTGGTGTGCGCCGCCCTGCCAGGTGAGCCACATTAGAGCAATCAAGGGTGGGCGTGCCGAGTAAACCTTTAAATGCATGCAGCAGTCATTTGACCCGGGTGCAACATACTGAGAGGATGGCAAACAAAGCACTTTTCCACTGTGAGGAAGACTTTGAACAAGACAGGCTATCGGTAAGTTCTTAAGTTCACATTTTGCTTTTGCAGATGTATCTGGGACTATGGAAGCTCAGTTGTGCAAATGTTTTACGCTTAGGGAAATAGTTGCTGCATTTAAGTTTAATTATATTGACAAAAATGAATGTTTAAGTTTGAATAAATTGTTTGTGCAGTTAGTGTTCCCACATATTTATGTTAATTAATATTAAAAATGGTTACCCCAAATCCTTGGGTGGATCGTAAAACTAGTGAATAAATGTTTGGTTTTGATTTAAAGAAAATAATTCTTTGTAAAGAAAATCCTTAGTTAAAGTCTATTAAAATGTTTGAACTCTAAAATGTATACTTTAAAATACAATTGTTTATAAAAAAGTTTTAATGCAAAGAAGACACATTTTGTATATTTAAGAACCACAGTTAAATTAACACAGTTAACCACATGGTAAATGGCTTTACTGAAGTGTATTTTGTTATTTCATCTGTCTTCTGTGTAATGCATGTAATTTATCTGAATGGTTAATGGAATGTTCTTTTTTGTGTTGAAAGGTTTTTTACCTGCTGCTACCTACCAGCTATCAAACTAGTTGGTCTAAATAAAGTTGAGTGAAATTCAAAGTCTGGTCTTTTTCAAGTGTGGACACCTCACAGTCAGAGGAACACTTGACACATATGGTTTGGTCTGTAATTATGATTTCTAATCTCTGCTTTTGAAGTTCGCATCATCTTATTTATTTTGAATTTCATTGCTGTCATTGCTTTTTCTGCAGGCCCCTTTACTAACATGGTCACTGTGACTTGAAATGGAACACACAAATATAAATTAAACTTGGTTTTCCTGATCTGATCTGATAAAAATGTGTCAAAATTGCTAAACGCTAATGCTGCTAATCTGTTTGTTTATCTGACTCTGGGGGAAAAACTGTCACAATTTGTTTTTGACCTTTTAGACCTGAAAAAGTTTGACTTCAGTTTTAAGGCTTTACTCAGAGCAACTTGTCAAACATTTTGAAACAGTTTTGAAATGTTGCTGTGATATTTAACCTTTAGCACCCACTTATACCACATTAAAGGAAATGGTGACTGAGTAATGAAAGACCATTGCGCTGAAATATGAAGAAATTGTGAAAAAGGGAATAATGTCATGTTGTCGGGCTGGACGCAGCACTTTCTGCACAAAGACACACAGTAAGACACAGCTGGCCATTCACTCCCTCTCTGTACGCAAAGGAACAGATGTTGTGCAACTTCCTGTTTAGCAGTGAAACTATATCCTCCACCCCCTTCTTTACTCGCCCACTTTCTCCAGCCCTCCACAAGTGATCCCTGGCAGGCAGAAATGGATTGGGGCCTTCCTCTCTCTCCCACAGAGCTGAATGGATAAAAGAAATATACTTCACACTCCAGGCTGTTACAAAATGCACTACATAGATTGAAATTCAACTATGTGGCATTGTTCCCAACTTTCCCGAGTGCATTTTCATCCAATCAACACTCTTATGTAATAGACGTCCACTGTACAACATGTTCTGTGTCTGATTTCGTGCAATGGCCCCTCTTTTATGTGCATGACAAATTCCCTTTGGGGTTCATAAAGATCCATTCTATTCTAGTACAGAGTGGGAGATATGGCAACAGGGTACTCCAGCAGCCAATAGTTTAGCAACATGCTCTGAAGACCAACAAGACTAGATGTAAAAGATAATATGAGGATGAAAATATGGAGAGAAATGAAAAGTAAAGTAGGTAGATCGGTGGATAGATCGGTGCAGTTCTATTTGTGACCTGAATGTTCAGATTTCCTGCTTGTCTGGAGACAGGGTCCGTTTAAACTCTGAAAAACAACATACATGTTTGACACAACACTAACGACAAATCTTCGCCCAGACCTGAGTGTGTTCGTGGCTGCATTACACAGGGGAAAAGAAAAGCACACGGACAGTCAGCTGGTGGGATGCCTAAAAGGGAATTGCTAGAGAGGTGAACATGCTTTGGGAAGGGCGTGTGCGAGTTTTGTGTCCGTGTGTAAGAAGGCCAACATGCTCAGTGGAGGAAGCACAAATGGGCCCCGAGCGGCTCAAAGAAGCCTATCCTTGAATGACCCGCCTCAACTGGCAGTCCAATCTAAGTCACTTGCACAACAAAGACTCTTAAATGCACAGACTATATTTGACCATAATCCATCCATTCATTTCGTGGCACAGAAATGTACGTTAGCAGTCTGCAGCATTCACAAATATGTCGTTTGACTTTTCCCTCTCAGTCTTGTCTAAACCTATGCAACGCTTCAGCAACTCAAGCATCTATCTGAGAGCAAACAGAGCAGTGAAGGGCACCTTTGAACACTAGTGTCGCAAATCAAAGGTCACTTGTTACCAAACTCCTGAGCCAAGTTCAAAAGAGTTTTCTGTCTGCAGCAGCGCAGGTCTCTACTGATCGTTCCCAGAAATTACTGCACTGAGGGCGGATGCAGGACTCGCACAATAACCTGCTAAAATGCAGCTTGATCTGACTTTGCGATGAAAGGCTCCTAAAAATTGACCCAGTGTAAATCACAGCTACTTTTAGCAAGAAATGTAACCCATAGAGTTTTACAGCACATCAGCCTATTTTCATATTAGCTCCCTTTTGATATGCTTATTGTGTTTGAAAGATCTTTGAATGTAGAGTGATTGCACAGTTATCAACAATAACAAACCAATCGCGGTAGACTCTTTGATTCTTTTTGCTGTAGTCTTTGGAAAATTGGGATTAGTACTTTTTGCCTCCAAGGCATTTTTATAGACTAACCACTTAACCAGACCAGTGAATACTAACAATAATTCTTAATATGACCTTTACTGAGCTTAACAACATCACATTATTCTGTTCCCTTGCATGCAAAAGATTCAAACATCCTCATCAAACTGCCTCTGCTGTGTCAGATGATCATATTTACTTTGAAAGCCAAAGGAAGGAATACCCAAAGCCACAAATACATCACATTGATCTGATGATCAACAGGTTTAAAAAAAAAACATCACAAACCACAAACCCTCTAAATCCCTTGCAGTTAATTACTGGGTTGTAACTGGATGGAGCGCTGCACTGAGTAGTAATTCAATAAGACCAAACTAATAATATCTCCCGTCTGGAGAGCAGACCAGCACTGGGAGTGCACAGTGAGGGGATGACGGGGTGGGAGCAGCAGGAGCAGCACTCCTAAATGACAACATAAACTTCAATATCTATCACATGAACCCCAACAAAAAGGAATCCTCAGCATGTGCATGGATTCGTTCAATAACCGTCTACTCTATATGTGTTTTTATGCAAAATGAGTTAAAGTCTGTAGATGACAGTGCCGTGACCAAATGACATAGAACAGAATGCATCCTAAAGTAATCAGACGGACAGCCTGAGGAGCTCATTAGATTCAGTGAACATGTAATTAAGAAATCTCCGCGCTGCCAGTCCGGCTCATTTGCGCTGGCTGCAAACCATCACACTCACTCCTTGCATGCGCACATACTCGCTCACACTAAAAGAGGGGGGGAGAAACCCCCCCTCAAATTGTCTGCACACACCAGCATAAAAATCACCACCCTTTTAACATTCATTTCTTGACTAAATGAGGTTGATATCTGATCAATTGTGTCAGTAAATCCTCTTATCCCCGGGTAAGTATGTGCAGCTCAGCAGGCCAGCTGTCAAGAAGGTGGGAGGCCCGGGGAGGAGGGGACTGAGAGCCGAATAGACCCAGGGAGGAAGAAGGTAGCAACGGATGGCTGGCTGGATGGCTGGGGGAGGGCACTGCTCTCCTTCTCTTCCCAGCCCTCATGACTGCACTAACACTACCACCACACACTCCTAATCGCCCCGCCTGTGCGAGGACATTAGATCATGAGTTGAGAAAAGCCCCTGTTTATTTTCTGCACAGCTGTGATTTTAGGAGATACGAATGGTTGCTGGTGATAGAAAATAAAGATACAGTCCACTGTTACATAAGCAGCACTCTGTCCAAAGCTGCTTCAAGGACACCTGTTCCATTTTCGTACTGCTTTGTCAGCCAAAATTAATACCGCTCATTTTACAAGCAGAACAGATGTTACAGCTGTGTATCATTCCTGTCTTGCTGGAAACATAAAGAAAAGTGTGTGGGGGGGGGGGAGTTGTGTCCATAAAGGCTTACGGCTGTGACAACATAAAGGCTTCAGATAGCAAACCTCTCTGACCCCAAATTCTGCCCTGTGAAACCCTCCAGTGAAATCAAATATACTTCTGAACAGAAGAGGAATAAACTCTTTCCCCCATTTCTTTCAGTTTCCCTATAGCAAGCATTCATACAAGCAAAGCAAATTGTTTGGAAAGTACATATATTGTTTTCCCACAGGCGGACCACGTTTGTAGTTCTCTTGAATCAAACACAGACCTGCCACTTTTGTTTTTTGGGGGGTTTTTTAAACACAGGCCCACAGAGAATCGATGAGCCCATAACTGAGTCAGGGACAAGATAAAGACTGTTTTGCAAGTGATAAAAGTTTGGAACTTAAACAACACGAGCTAACACAGAACAGGCTGACCAAGCAGTCCTGGAAAACAAACAAACAGCTGGGCCGAAAGTCCCAATGCAAATCGGGCATCCGCCCTTTTGGCTTCGCCTGCTGAGGTAACTCAAATTAGTTCCTAGAAGTAGTCATTCACTGTTAAAGGGGGCAATGGAGATATAGCCATGTGCTGTTGACATGCACACACGGACACACAAAACACACACAAACCCATTCATCTCATGCTGCGACCAGGCCGACCTGACCTCGTGAACTGAAGACAGAGCCTAGAAAGAGGACGACACTTACACCAGCTTTCTGGATCCTAGAAAGACAGTCGGACTTACACCAGCTTAGCAGCTAGAGTGAACACAGACAGTCTGGTCTTGGGGTACCGTATCACATGAAAAACAATGTGTTCCTTGTGGTCATATACAGAAACATAAAAAGACCAATCGGGAAATGAGAAGAAAAATGCTAAATGACAAGAAGCGAGGTAGTGATAGGATTAAGCTTCTAAGCCATAGCCATGCTAACGGCTTTGCTTTAAGTTAACTGCTAAAGTCAGGCAAGCTGCTGGTTATTCGGACATGATGCTAGGAGGTAGCACATTTAGCACAACAAAACAAAGTTTTCAAAAAGAAGGATTCGCTCCCTCAGAATAACTACACCGTACCCCTTTAACTACAAGAGGCATTTGACGATTTTCCTTTAATCTTCTAAAAATTATTCTTAGCTATGATTTACTCCACATTGCCAAAGCAACTAAAATGTGAAAATCAAACAACAGAAATATCTTTAAAGTTAACATGGGATCAAATTTATTTAAACCCAGTGCTTGGTTGCTTTAAAAGTTCCTATAAACTAATCGCTGTTTCAGACAAGGAAAATCATTATGAAACCATATGGTGGCTCCGGTTTAATGCCACATCTATCAATTTGTACTGGACTGTTGAAAAACATGCAAAACTGCCAGCATTTATTAAGCTATAGTCCTGTTGTTTGTTTAAGTTTTATTGAATTGCTCCTGATACTAAATAGGCAACACTGTATTTCATCAACATAGCTGAAGCTCAGCATAATATGGATTTAATCACAGCTTTGTTGAATGTCCTGCGGTGCTTTTAATGAATGATCAGAACAGAAAGAGCCAATAATAAGCATAACCATGAACATAAAACACTTGGACTGCCAGGTTTGAAAGTCGGTATTAGACTATATTACTGTCCTCAGACCATACTTCCACCCAGGCCAAGAAAATCCACTGAACAACTTTAGTATTTTCAGAAGAATTTGTTTCTCAAGGACACTCAAAAACACGAGGGTGCTCTAAAATGCACAATTTGCAGATATACATATTCTCTAGACAGAGAAGCCACTTAATGGCTCACACCAATGCTTCCCACACCTCTTCAGGAAGGATAGAAAGGAGAAAAAAAAAAGGAAACAAACACATCACTGAGGCTGTTGATGGAAAGGTGACAGGCAGTGTGACACAAATGGAGAAAGAAAGCGTGATGAAGAGGGCTAACAGGAAGGGACAAGTGTTGAGAGATAAAGAGACAGTGAAGGACAAGGCAAAGAGAGCTGGAAGCATCCTTTTAAACTGAGTGACAACCCCGCTGAACTCATCTGAGAATTCAAGTGAGTCACTAGTTCTAGATCCCGATCTCCAACTGGAAAACCTTGTACCTGCCACAACTTGTTAAAATGACCCAGTGATGATAAAAGCAGGAACTAATCTGTTAGCAGAGAATATCCTGGAAATAGATTTAAAGATGCAGTTCCTTGTTTAAAAAAATAATTAAATGTTTCGTTATTTTTTAGCAAGGGATATATACAACATGGGTGAGAGAAGAATATATATAAAAGAAAAAAAAAACGGGTTTAACGATCTGCAGATGCAATTGCCATGAGAGTTGTTGGTGTCTCCTCGGAAGAAAGAAATTCAAAATAACTTCATCAAAGAGTGCACAGGGATTAGAGGCATTACTCAAATGCATCTGTGCACCACGAGCTTTTCATGCTCAAGCTTCTCTTCTGTTGAAACCCACAGAAGAGACGCGTTGCATCGGAATGATTCCACACACACACACACACACACACACACACTAAAAACAAAACCCAGCTACTCACAGTGACCATAACCTATTTCCGTTCCAGGGCTGCCCCCACTTCCAGGTGATGCCACTGGATGCCACATGTCTTCAGGCCCTAATGGTAGCGCTGGAAGAACACGAGTCGCTCAGGACCAGGTGTCAGACTCAAAGTGCTGGCTTGGTGGATGCTCAATCGAGCACTTTTCAGAGAAGAACGGGACGGAAGGGTCGGCGTGTAGAGGGAGGGATGGGGGGGCCTCCGTGAAGAGCAAAAGAGGCGGAGTCCAACAGCGCCGGTTATAGGATTACCCAGATTATCCTTCCCCAGAGATCAATCCCACAGGAACTGTTTGCTGCCCGACTGCAGCACAAATCAGCTCCTCTACCGCCCACTCAACTCATGTTTCTCCTCTCTCTTTATCTCCCCCTCTATCTATACAGAAACACCTGTTGTAGTGGTACAACCAGGAGGTCTGGCCAGAGGGGGGCGCGGTTGGGGAAGGTCATGGTGGAAGGGGTTGTCTAAAAGTACAGTACAACCAGACGTTTCCAATTACTTCCTCTAAAAAGGGTTCAGGGCTAAAGAGCAAGGGAAGACAGTATGAAGACACTAATACAGTCCAAAGGTTATTATATGTCAGTAACATTTCTTCACTACGTTCTCCTTGTTTTTTTTAAACATCACAAATTCTCTTTCTGTTTTGCAGGTTTTATAAATGACGTGTGTTGAGTGGGTGACAAGAAGTGTTCAGAGGTTGAAGTTCTATTTTGTCTTGCCAAAAATAACTTAACACCATATCACGCTGTGAAATAACTGTGCCAGCATACAAGCTTAAAGGTATTGTTAGCAGCATGTTCAGTTGAGTCGCCTCTGTGAATATGTTCGTGTGTTTAACAAGTGTGATAGCATTCCAGGAAGTCAGGAATTGTCTTTTTTAGGTGCTCTAGGATAGCCAGGAAAACACAGGGCAAAGTGAAAATCCAGATGCACACACAGGCCAAAAATATAACTTAAAGGCAGCGAGGAACAATACATGAGAAATCCTGAGGGAAGCTAAATAAACCATGCAGAGATGGATTTGATCTGCAAAAGTAACCCTTGGTGGAAGACTGCGTCTACTGTAGCAGGCTTTTAAATCAGGTAATAATTTTTAGACTTAAAAATATGCATGCAAGAAGTAGATGTTCTACTTGTTTAGTGATGACAGAGGCAAGGCAACATGTTATTATCACCACAAAATAGACCAACCCGTAAATGTTAAAGTGTTCCTTCTAATTTATCCTTCTTCAGATATTCAAACTGAGATATGGCACCAGAAACTTCCCATTTCTTGTGTCCATCCATTTGCCTTACACAACTCAGAGCCTTCTTGCGCAGACTACCCAGCAAGTGATTGGATCGACTACACAGTGTTTAAAGGAGAACCACTAGTAACCATATACTCTCAGTGACACTCGTTTGGCTTTGTCCTCCTCCTGTGACTCAGCGGCCCGACACATAAGAGGAGAACATGACGGAAGAGGAGAAACGCTAGCGTCTCTTTAAGAAATCCCAGAGGGAGAAATTAAAATAATGCAATCCTTCTGAAAAGCACGCTGTGTTATATTAGTGTGTCATGGCCCACATAAAATACATGAAATTAACCCCGAGAGCCATAATTAGTAATCACAGATGTATTATGGTTTGTTAAGGCGCGGGAAGAAGATAATTGGCAGCCCTAAATTTAGGCTACATTCTTAAATCTAAACTTCTAATAATGTAATCAGCGTACTGTCCCCTCAGGAGAAAGGTTTCCTTATGGCCTGCTCTCCCTGCCGGTAGTGATTTCTGACAGCACTGAGGACATAATCATGTGGCATATTCAGCTGTGTAGACATTTATAGGAAAATACAGTGGAAAAGCAGAAAAGAGAAGGGAAATTATGCTACATTAATGTGTGCTTCTGCTACATGTTGATGCTCTGTAGAAGTGAGACAGGAGCAGCACACTAAAATGGCACTCTCAAAGCATTAAAAATAACCAAGCGAGGTTTCCAGCATGTTCTTCATGGAGAGGTTTAATGAGATCTAATGTTCTTAGCTGCTACCTGTTGCTGCTATTTGTGCACCCACAGGACAAAAAAAGCACCATGAGAAATATTTTGGCTGCTCAGTCAAACTAGCATCTATTGAGTTATGAACTTGGGCTCATTAATCACACTCCTATAATAGTATAAATGAGTTCCACAGTGCTTAAACTTTCAAAGCCTGTGCTTGTTTTGGAACTGACTCCACATACATTATTCTGTCAACATGGGAACACATCAGCTAGTCTGCCGACTTGGCCTGCAAAGCCAACGGCCAATTTTCGCAGCTTCCTGTGTGGCGAGGATATCCAAACAGCGGATACTGGAAATCCGGGTCAAACCTTCCTGTTCATTTCACAGGTGATTGTATGCACACAACTGAAGAAAATGTTTAAAAGTTATTGAAATGCAAACAAAGTTGCCTGAACGTGATTGGTGAGAAGAACTTGGGGCTACAAATGTAAAGCTAAGAAACTTCCAGCACCTTTGCCTACAGAGTCAGTTTACAACTCTGTCTAAAAATGTGCCTAGAACTCAAGGTTATGGCTTCTATATGCCTGTTTTGTGCAAATACCAGTAAATACTTAACTGCAATTATGAATGACAAAGAAAGACAAAACAAAGAAATAATTCACATCATGCACGTAGTAAACTAGGGAATGTTTGGCCTATTTCCAGTGGAAGATTTTAACACACATTTAGCATTTTTTAAATTAAATTGAAAAAAAAAACTGCACAAATCCACAAGCAGATTACTGCATTTTCACTACTGAATCCTCAAATATTTTCCTGTGTGACTATTTGCTAATTCTTATTTGATTCCATATATTTATTACTATTATTCACTGCACTCCAGCCTTTTTAGCAGAGCAGTAAGAGTGAACCACTCTGCATTTCTCAAACTAATAGTAGCACTGCTGGCAAACAGTTTTCTATCAATTAAGTAATCAAGTAATGTTCCCTCTAGGAATAATATTGCAGATGCATCAACAGCTTTAGTTCTGTGTGCGCAGGTGCAACTTAAAGCTTGCACACACTGAGAAGTGCTGTTGCAGGAAATGACAATTTATTGAATATCAGATGGAAAAAGGAGCCAGATGTTAAGATGCCTTCCAAGCAGTGAACAAATTAAAAACTCAAATTAGATAGGTTGTTGAAATCAGAAATAGCTCAATGCATCTCATAACTAAACATTGCTTTAGCACATGAGCCTTTGAAGGTTCTCTGCTTGATTAAAGCTGGAATTAAATCAAGGATTTGACCTTCTTCACTAATGACTAATTACTGGCAATTAGCCCAGAGAATGGCCTCTTTTTGCCCCCTCTTTTCCCTCATCCTGCTCTCACAATTGGCACCCACTCAAACACACAATCAAGGCAAGCTGACTATTTTACGCGGAAACACAAATACGCACACGCTCACTTAAAAAGTGCCTGAAAATAAACCTTTTGTAGGTATTGTGTGCTAATGAATGTGTGAACACAGGGGTACTTCATGTCTCAAGCTGGGATCCTTGAGCAAATACCTGCAAAGAGCCACACCTTCTCTACCTGTGTGATGTATTTAATTCTGCCGCAGTGGGAGGGGAGGAGGTTTTATTACTGCAGGGACTTGACAGTCAAAAGGTAAAACTCACATTCTTTAAGTCACGTGCCATCACGGTCACAGTCTGTTGTAAAGGAGTTACTCATACAAGCTACTGCGCAGCTGTGAAGAATAGGCATGGGTGTGTGAATGTGTGTGGGTGTCCTCCTGCTTCTGTCTGTGCGTGCACTGGGAGGTCAACTGTTGATCCCTAGGAAGTGATGAGTTTTCAAACCACTCCCCTCACCCCCATCCATCCCCTCACCCTGGTTTCAATCCAGTTCTTCTTTCTGTCATGACCTCCCTGTTGTGTGAGCCAAATAAGTTCTCACCGTCAAATTTCCCAAAATACGCGCTCATCAGCTTGTCTAGAATCACTTCCACTGATGGAAAATAAAAAAAATGCTGAAGTGCTGAGAGAGAAAAAAAAATGCTGATTCTACTTTAAGCTCCGAGCAGGCCTGCATCAAACCTGCTGAAACATAACAAGTCTGGGAAAAGCCAAGAGGAGGAAGAGGTGGATCATGAAGCAATCTGCACATAATCACCAGACTGTTTTTTTTGACTCCACACTGCTTCGCCTCAGCTTCACGCTCCTGACAGATTACAAAGGGTGACCATTTTCAAGTCAGAATACAAGTACTGTTTATGGCCCTGTTTTCGTACGTGCTTTGGTGCATCCTAAATCATAGCTGTGAGCCAACACATAGACAAAACAAGATTTGGAATGACTTTCAGTGGTTGTGGTTTTCATTTAGCTCTGTGGCTTTACTACCAACATTCAAAAGCAAATGCACCAGAAGAGGAGGATTCAGCTAATCCTGGTTTATGAGAACTACTTTAAGATTTATTCATAATACATTTTTTCATACCAAAAATTATGACTATTTCGCATTTAAGACAGACCTCTAGCCTTTGCGGGTAGTGAGTAATGCTACAGCAGCATTACTGTGGAGAACAGACTCTCTGTTTAAACAAAGACCAATGCAATTTTGGAAAAGAACAGTGTTTAAATCGCACTGTGGAACTTCAATGCAGAAACACGATTGGCTAATATCTATTAATATCTAAATCTTAGGATGCCATTACTGCCCAATCATAACAGATCTTTAAAGAGAAAGAAGAAAGAGTTTAGCCCTGAGGGACTGCTCCATTACTTCTGTACACTGTGGGTTTCTCTCAACACACTCTCCTATCCAGATGTCATGTCATTCCCCTGGGAGCCACATTCATTATGGAAACAATACTCAGCCCCTCCAAATGGTGCAAAGATATCTGTGATAGCATAAACAGGCGGTACAGTTTTGCCTTCAAAGAGTTAGCCTGCTATTAGATTTTAAGGATAAGTGTGTGTGACTTAATGAGACTATATGCGCAAGCCTATTAGACCACATTTGGTTTCAACTAAACACTTAAATGGCACAGGGTATTTCTGTAAGTAGTGTGTCCCACGTGTTGCTCCAAGACGTCCTATTTCCTTGTCTCAGATGATTTTAAGCGGCCACAAGAAGGATAACAGAACAAATCCAATCCACTGGTTCAAGGGCAAAGTCACCGAGTCAGATCAGACTTCAGCTTTACTGAGCAAAATCACATCACGCTGTCATTCAGCTGAATATGGCCACGGCGGTGACCAGGGCGCGTCTAGCACGCTGCACTCCTTTCTACCACAAAGAGGGAGCCTATAAGTTTGTTTATCAGTGGAAATCCGCCATTCCTCTGCGCAGTTGAACGCTTTTCCCCTCTCTGGATCTGACGACCTACCCAGACCAATAAATTGTGTTTCTGTCTCAAACTGTTTAGCAAGAGACGCGCGACAAGCACCATAAATTACATAAGCGCAATTAAAGTGCCAACCTCTGACCTTGCCCGACCGGCACAGCCATGATCACCTGACTTTTGCAGTGACCGCATCTTTCGTTTCAATTCGCGCTGTTCTAACGCGATTATTTAAGAACAAGCGTAACAACAGGATCCACACACAGCAGTTGGTGGTTAAAGTCCGAGAACACTTTCGCGCACCGCTTGCTGACTGGAGAGAGAAGACGCCATAAAACAAACGCGCTCGCCGCTGAAGTCACAACAAAATGCAGCGGCTTCGCGGGGAGCACCGCAGCAAGATCGGACCCGGGCTAAAATACGCAAGAGTACTCACTGAGGTGTAGATATGGATCATTGCTGTCCATACTGCGCGAGTTGTTGCGTCGATTTCCTACAGTCGGTGCTGCTCCGCATCCCAGCACATTCCTCTCCCAGCCCGACTGAACTCTCTCTGCAAGGCGGCTCTACACAGGGGCCCAGCGAGGGAGGGGGCGGCAAAAACAGGGCTTCTCCCAATGACAACAGTGGTCGATATCAAGCTCCAACACGATCATGACGAAACATCTCTCCTGCAGCGACACTGTGTTGCAATATTTTCATAGTAAAATGTTACTTTTAAACGACAGAAAGAAAGAAATAAGGTGTTTTACAGTCTACACGTTGTCTTCTTCCTATTTATAGGCAGCGTAATCAGATCAATCTTTAATAGGCCAATGAAAATAAATCTAGTCGGTCTAGGAAGGGAATGCAAGCTGGATTTTATTGATGACAGGCGATATGTTTGGGCATGACAACCAGTTTAAATACAATAGGTAACGTTATCCTTATATTTTAAAATAATTGCTCCACTGACTTTAGAGTCTGTAGGTCTGTACTTATCTGACACAGATTCTTTAACTTCTTCTCATAAAATCACGCGATTTTAAAAAAAATTAGCTTTATTATTTGCAGCCTACACACAACTCCAAAAACAAACACCTGCTTCCAGCTCCTAAATTATCCGGTTTAATCTGTATTTGGTAGGTTATTAACTCCAATTAAATATCTCATTTGGCTTTGCTTAAAGCCTATTAAATCTGTGACTACAGCCTATAACAATTCCAAATGCAAAACACTCTTTTTAATCTCCTGCCGTCTTCCTGTGAAGGGATCTCTCCAGTGTTTACCTAATTGTTTAGTGTGAGTCCTGGTCTGGGTACCCCCCCGGAGCCCCCCCACACACACCCCTGTTCACAGTGCGGGGTCATGTAGGGGTGAAGCTCCCGGTACCTCAGAAGGTTATTTAGGAGTCAAGCCGCACTGAGGCATTCACAGTCTTGAACTGCAGAGCGGGCAGACGCTCCGTCAACGCCCGGCCGCTGACCACTCAGCGGGCCTTTGGGCTGCCCCGCTAATAGGACAGGCACCCCGGCACTCCCGTCCTTGTAACAGCGACCCATAAAAGAGCACAGGAGGATGCTAACCAAGATGAATGGGATTTTTTTCTCAGCTCATTCTACACTAATCAGAGCTTTTCATTTGTTATGGCCTTGCGCCAGCCCCTCAGCGCAGCCTTCCATTAGGGCCAGATAACATATAAATTCATTAAAGTCAAACAGAGGCATTAAAATGGTCATTTGTCAGCTCTCTCTTTGTGTGTTCCTAATGGTGGCACATGGTTCAAGGCATTGAAATGATTTTGGTAGGGCTTTTTTTGCACTCTGGCTCAAAAAGGGGGGACGTGGGAATTACATATATACACACACACACATATATATACATATATATATTTATAGATAGATAGATAGATAGATAGATAGATAGATAGATAGATGAGTCTGTGTGTTTATATGTGTATTTTTTTTCTTTAATGAAAATTTTGAAATTCTAAAAACATATGTTCCTACTGGTTTTTATGCTTTATTAAAAAATAAATTCACATTATAAAAATCTGCTCAAATCCACATGTATAGTTTAAAACCTTTTTTTAATCTATCATATTTTATTTATTTATTCATTTAATTGCCTAATGTTTTATTTTGGGGATCATCTAATCCATCCATCAACTTCAGATCTCATTCCCCACCCACCCATCCTGCTCACACACACACACACCCATTCAAGCCCACTCAGTGAAGCAACCCTTTGCACTAATCCCTTTGTATTCACAGCCCCATTCCCACCAAACTGTCCTAAAGCCTAATCCTGAACCAAGCTCGACAAAGCTGGGCTACCTGCTAACAAGTCACAGTGCAGCTAAGAGGCCAACCGAAACCTTAACCAAACCGTCTGTTTAAGTCACCTTTAATCACCCCTTCGCATGCATTCATGTAAACAGCACCAGCTTATAGGTGCGTTCATTTTTTTCAGTCTTTCACCATTCTTTTGGCCCGCTTCCTGTATTTTCCCTGTTCCTTTCTGCATGTGTCCTTCTCTGGCTTCGGGATGGAAGTTCTAGCTGCGTCGTCATGGGAGATGACTCTCTCCATCTGCCTCCGCAGCCATGAGCCCATCTCCATCACGCTTTATCCGAGGGACTTCCACCACCCCCACCCTCCTGGACCCCTCTTCACCATTCTGACAACCCCTGCCCCCTGCTCAATAGCCTACATAAGCCTGCGATGATAAGTGTTCTCCCTCTTTGTGCGGGTTGGGATAAGACAATGCCACAGAGCACTACAGAACATCATCCATCTCATAGCTCATCAATCTGGCAGACAAAAGATGAAATGTAGCTCAAAGTCCCTTTCGCAAAAGGGGTTTTCTCTTTGCTTAGAAGAGGCTTGTAGCCAAACTTTCTCGCTCCTTTTCACTGCTAAGTAAAGTTCTTCTCCTCATGGCCACAGAGGAGGAAAGTATGGCTGTCTTTTCATAAAACACCAGTGCATAATTACAACTGCACAAAAACCCAATCAAATATGTAGACACAATTTCAATATCAAGTGACAGATGTACTCAGTGGCAGCAAAATTATCTTTTAGGCATGAAAAGCCTGACTGGAAACATGCTGTTAACTCACTAAAGCATGAGGCCTCTGCCACATTTATAGGAATTTGTTTTGTGGTAAATGCTAATTAAAGCCTGCTGTCAAATAAATGACACCATCTACTTTTGGTTCCTTGATTAAGTTTACATTGTCTCATGGCCAGCGTGGGGCTCTTTGTTCACTCACTGTGGTCTTTGTTTTATTTATGTGTTTATTTGTTTCAGCAATACATTCCTAACAAGATACTCCTTTTATGAGTAAATGTAAATTTACTTATACAGCATTTAGATCCATGTGAACAATAGTGTGTTGTTTCACCTCTTTAACCAGCATGACAAATAACAAGAGCATCAGAATGTAACCACCAAAGCATTAACTGTAACAAATTACTGTAAACAACCAATAAATTGAGTATAGTAACGTGCTGTAATCAACTTTTTCTTCTTTTTCAGTCATCAAGTCATCTGACTCGAGTCTTGCTCTGTTGCTTGTTTCTCATCTCATCTGAGCAAAATCCTGTTAGAGAAATCATGGGCACCGTCTACATCATAGGTGTCAAACTCTCGCCCGTGGGCCAGATTTGGCCCGCAGCCTAATTACATTTGGCCCACGAAGCCATACCAAATTATTATTAGAGCTGGCCTACTGGTATTATACAGCTAATATATATATATATATTGTTTAGTATTAAGCTTTGCTTGTTCTATATTCAGTTTTTCAGCAAAACGTGTTTGAGTCCATAAGAAAAGATTCATTCTTATATCTGGAGGAATAAATATATTTCAATAAATATATTGTTCCAGTTTTGAATTTTGGCCCATTGTGTATTTGAGTTTGACACCCCTGGTCTACATCTTCCGTTATTGGTCTAAATGGAGTTTATTTAACCCTGTTTTCAAAAGTGTTTTGAGGAAGCAGTACGAGAGGAAACTTATCTTGCATTTAAAAAAAAGAAAATGAACTGAGAGACAAGAACACAGACTGAAAACCTTTTCTGCTTAAAAAAATGGCTTTTTTTCTACTTACTGATCTACAGTACAGTGAAACATCCTAAGCTAACCCTCGTTTTCCTTTATGTTGCTAGGGAAATTAGAAGCACTTACAATGATTTATTGAAATATGTTTCAATATAAATTGAAATAAAGTATATAAGGCAAAACCAGAGTTTATGCAATTCTAAAAGGCCTGAAAGTCAATATGTGGTATGACCACCTTTATAATCCACATGGCCTGAACTCTCATAGGCAAGCTTTCTTGTAATTTCTTTAAGTAGTCTTCAGGAAAAGTTCTCCAGTTTTTTGTTTCACTTTTGTCATCTTACATTGCTTCAAAAATTTTTTGGCATACATCAGCCTTTTCTACCCATTTCCCTTCCTTAAGAATGGCTTTATGACAGCCACTTCTCCACTGAGACCATTTATGGTGACCCTTCAGTGAACAGTACATGGATGAGCTGAATGGCTAGCATCTCTCTGGTACTGATTTTTTTTTTTGGTCCACTGTTCCTTTGTCCATTTTCCTCAGATTTAAGGAAACATTGCACACCATGCTGCAATAACAACCCGTTGTGCAATTCTAATAGCCAGTGGGAATTATTTTTATAGAGCAAAAGTACTATTTTATGTCTGTCAAGTTGTGCAGTCTTTAGCTTTTTTTTAATGAATTCAACTCAAGAGATGGAAACAAAGTATGTGTTTCACAGGCTGCTAATAGTAAAGTAACAAAGACTGGTTTCATAACGGGTTATTGTTTTATTCTAAGGGATTTTGTGAAGAATTAACAACAAAAAAAGCTTGTTGTGAGTGTGTTAAAGTGGGCATAATATTCAAATAACATAGTGTTCCTATTCTGCTGTGTGTTATTTATAGTGGCAACATACACTGTTTATATCAGCTGTTCATATTTGTATAAAATATATGTAACTGCTTTACCTGTCCCAAAATTACACAGGGCACCCTTAATTATCATCATTTCTACTCTGGTGTTCATTTAAAATTACTACGAATATTTAAAAAAAAATGTATTAAGTCTGTTTCAAACTTTAAAAAAAATTAGCAGAGCATCAGCATGAATGGTGCATTTCAGACAAAGGGAGGAGATGTGTTGTAGCAGCTTGTACACCAACAGCAGCAGCAATATGACCAAAGCCTCTAATCCATTTTACATAAATGTTCTGTTAAACCATTCAGCCAACATATCAGGTTAACCTGTTAATCTGCTCTTTGTGTCTGGCTCTCAGGGGCTTTTCTCACGATCAATATTATAAGTCCCAAACTGTCCACAGACTCCAAACAGACATGCTTGCATTGTTACCATAATCAAGACACCACAAAGTTAGCATTTTGAGTTCTGTTAATAGTAAAACCCTAGACTGGAACCATAGAGAACTATATCCTGCTAAGTAAACACAATATACTTTTAGACGTAGATGACCTCAATGTAAGTCTCCACCTTGAAGTATTAGGTTAAAACCAGTGGCTATTTCTTGTTGAGAGAAGCTTCAAACCAATCCAGCAGGGAATCAACCAGACCACCTCAGGTTAATCTCACTACGACCTGAAATGCCCATGAAGGATTAAGTCCAGTGTACACCTGCCGCTGATTTTTAGCACACAATGTCACTTAAAGTGACTGCGTTATTTTAAAATCACAAATTATAAACATAACTCTTAAGAGCTGATTAATTACCCGCGTTATTCAACGATACATAAATCTCTGATGCAGGACTGCTTAGAGTTTAGCTACAGAACTGATGACCCTTAACTTGTCCATATTTGCAGAGCACATTTTTAATGTCTTAACATGCTTTTTTTCCTTGTAAAATTGGAATGATTTTATATGATCTGATTTACGTCCACCTCTAAAAATAAAGTTTTACTTACAAAACTAGAAATAGGACTGAAAATGCACTCTAACATCTAGCAGAGTCTATGCGTGTCCAGCTATTATTGTAGCAGATATAATCTGTGTGAAGAGTTGTGTAGCTGTCAAGGTGTGTATGTGTGTTTTAAAAAAAAGCTTCACACCAAGATGAAATCTCTGACACTCAAGTACAGTTCACATCAGAATGGACCTGCACAGCAGCACAGAACCCCAGGAATTGGACAGAGTGGATAGATTCTGTCCATGCAATTCACACCTCCTCTGACCATTATTACAGCCAAGTTTGGTTGTCTTAAGAACGCTGCCCTATCAGTAGCTAGCTGGGGTAAAATGACCAGTCTAAACTGAGGAATCTGTCTTCAAAAAAATACCTTTATGTGTTTGTTTGTTTTTTTAAAATTTCTCTCCCACAAAACTGACTCTGGCTTCAATAAGACCCAACATATGGGAAGTATCAGTGAAAATCTGGTCTGATTAGATATCACTTTTCACCTTATTTTTTGTGTTTCTGACAACTCTCATGTGACTACCATGTGCATGTGGCCTTAATGACTCATGGTGAAACATCATCATGTGCATGAGGCAAAAGGTTCCAATGCCTTGCCTCTCTGTCAAAAAAAGAGGGGGGAAAGCGAGAAAGCTGGCGGTGGATGTCAACTTAAAGTAAAGAACTTTAAACTAAGACGAATTACTGGGAAGAATACACTGGTGTCTACCACAAAGCAGACTGCGTTTTGTATATACACTTTGATGAACAAGATATTTTTGTCTCTTAAATGACCCCTTATGACCCCTTGCCAAAACATTACCTTTATTTAACCATATTCGGCCAATACAGGATTTTTTCGGTTTTTTTTTAAACTGCAGAAATGCAGGTGTAGTCTTTAAAATTACTAGTTTGCTTTAGAACTTAACATAAGTGACTTACTCAACTTCTGCCTCATGATCTCAGCTCCTCCGTGTCGACAGAAATCAGCGTTTGAACACTAAACATTTCACGCCGTACCGTGGAGCCTGCAGTACGATCCTGCTGCCTAGTGGCGCAGTTAGGAACCACAAGCTGCGATGTAAATTTTCCAGCAGCATTAAAACGGTTGCAATTTGTAATACTTTTAGTGTCTTTGTTTAATGTCACTGTCGCTCTCGCATTGTTTGTTGTTGTTTTTGTTCATTTTTTCTTCCTATATATGTGTGTGTGTATTTATATATATACATGTCTTACTTGTAATTCTTTTAAGATCTCTTATTTTGCTTACTGTCATTTAGATAGCTATAACTCAGTCTTCTGTTCTGTGTATCTGTTACTTTTTTTCTGTTTTGAGAATCAGAGAGCAATAAAATAAATTATTACAATAAAATTCCCAGCTGCGCGCCCATGCTCGCTGCGCGACGGGTCCCTCGGCGGCACCCGTAGACTGACGGTAAAGTCAGACGTGTATCTAAATGGGAAGTTCATCCCTAAACAGCCGCTTGATCAACAGTGGTATGATCGCGCTTTGTTACAGTGTGATAATATACTAATGAATTCAAAAGAGGATGTCATCCGACTTAACGTTAGACTTCGAAAATCATCGGCAATACCCTGCGATGGATAGTGAGGCAGGCATCATCTCCATCGATCAGGAGGGAGAGTGGGGTAAGCAACAGCGGAGCTCACATATTCTAGAAAGACCTATAGAGAGAAGCAGTGTAGCTGACCCAGGATATCAACAGAGACAACACGTATAAAAGAGGAGTGTTTATAAGTCGGTTGTTTTAAAGACACAAGTAGGAGGTTTATGTGTTGTGCTTGTTGTCACACTCCTAAGTCTAAGTTAGCCATTTAGCATTAGCCATGATGCTGTGATGATGTAACAGCAGGTAATTGGAGTTATAACCAGCACTGTAACTGGAGACAGGGCACACTTCACACTGCATTGTCTGATCATTATTACAGATATGTAATACTAAATATTGATAATATATAAAGTGCACAACTTACCCTAAAAAAACAAAAACACGAAGATTGTAGATTTTTTTTCTCATT
Source organism: Mchenga conophoros (assembly GCF_057382185.1). NCBI lineage: Eukaryota > Metazoa > Chordata > Actinopteri > Cichliformes > Cichlidae > Mchenga > Mchenga conophoros. Next base: position 3,439,923 of record NC_140547.1, on the reverse strand, counting down.
TTTACTGATTTATTTTAATAATCGCTTTTAAGGTCTCGAAAAGTACAACTTGTTAACAATTTATATATTTATTGTTATCTATTATTATCATTATTAATGCTATTTTTTATTAGGTTACTAATAATAGACTTGCTGTTTGCACTTACTTGTGTTTTATGCTGAATTGTGTAATAACCCGAGGAAGAAAATGTAGAAGAAACAAATAAGATGTTAAAAATGAAAGTGAAACAGATTTGTTAAAGTGTGACCATAATAAACTTGTTTGGCCTGTTAGAGTTTATGCTTTGAAAAAGACAAAAAACAAAGATACATTTTTAAGGGTACATTTTTTGGTGTTAGTAGTTTTGTCTGTAATTGTGTTATGCTGTGTTGTGCGTGTTGAGCATGCATGTTTTTGTGGCACAGTCTGAACTGTATTGATTACTTTTCCAAATTACACATTGCCTGTATGGGCTATTTATTGAATATGGCAGAACTAACTAAATACAGTAAATTTGATCATACCAGCTTGTCTGTTTTACTGGCAGTTAACCGCAAGAAAAAAGCAAAAGCCAAATGTGCCACTTACTTATTTTGAAGATATTTTTTGTAATTGTTTTGTAATTGTCTTCTTCAATAATCTCATGATAAAGATTTCTAATGGAAAGCAATTGTCTGTGTTCTGTTCTCATTGACATACAGACTTAAGCCTGTTCGATGAGCTGGAGAAACTAGGCGATGAGCTGCGGGATGCAGATGAGCTGCTTGAGGCTCTTGATAATGCTGGCTATGTGAGTAACTCATCCTCTTAATATGCAAATACACGGGGAAGTGAAAGATCAGCCCAGTGGAAATCTGAAAAAAATTGACTGTGTGGTGCTGAAGGTAGAGCCTAAGATGGCTACAGCCACATTTTGTTATGCAAGGATAGATCATGCACCAAAAAAAAAAAATTCCACCTACATTGTGCATGCAAAAAAAATACTGTAGACTCAAATAAATGTCCCAGAATTCAAACGTGTTTAATTTTATCAGCTATAAATGACACATTGATTGGATTTCCCTACATGCATTTGCTTCCATTCTGCTTTCTCAGGAAGTCCATTTTTTTCAAAACCATATGTTTGATTTCTCAGGCCAATGGTGTTCCAGTTCTGGACTTTGACATCGACATTCCTCCATGGAATGAAATGGATACATGCAGCATTTCCACAGGTACGTGGTGTCACACTGCAGCACAAAATAAGGACTATATAAATAAATCTAAAAGGGATATTACTCAGGGATAATATAGCTGTTTTACTACATGCATGTAACATTGGTGCGTCATTATTTTTCAAACTTGTCCACCATGCAGTAGGTTTAATGGTCCAACAATACAAAAGTATTGAATGGTTCAATACTTGAGAGACGCATTGGCTTATGCTGAATAAGACTCGCACATATTGCCCATTGTTTCCATGTCCTTGTGCATCCAGATGGTGAGGTGAGCGTGGACTCTCTGTCACCTGCCCACACTCTGAGCTCGGTGCCCTCTCCTGCCTCAGTGGAAGCTTTGTCTCCGTGTTCCTTGCAGGTAAGACACGGTTTTCAACTCTTTGTCCTTCCTGGTTTTTCTGCATTTGAATTTCATTTCCAATGCAAATTGCACTTTGTTTCACAATGTGATTATTTACATGCTTGCCCCTCCTTTGAGCAGTTGCAGCAACAAAAATTTTCATCCAGATGGCGTTCAAACAATGACAGCTGCTCTTTCCTTTTGGATGGTCATGCACACACTTGAGACACTTATTACCAAAAGCCTTAAACACCTTGTCAGATTAATAATTTGCCATCCATCTGAAATGTGCTCCAACGTCTCGTTAAAAACAGAAAAAAAGGTGCTGACAGCTTCAAGCATATTAGCATAATTTAGCAGGCAGATGTTTTCACAGCGTGTCAAAACAAGGACAAGGGTTACATCTTTTTCTGGCCTCAACACAGTCTGCACGCATTTGTCTGCTAAAGGAATCGTCCTGACTTCTCCAAGGACACATTTGTCTGCTGGAGTCTTTGAGTACTGATAAGGACTCTATCTGTTTTTATCTGGCGTGCCTTGAGCACACATAGAGTACAAATGGCTTCACAAATTAATTTATAGTGTCACGGGTGAAACGTATTTAAACAGTGATGTGACTACACTGATCATGTCCTTGAAGATACACGATCTAAATCTCATTTGTTTCTTCATTCAGGATGAGGCCCTGTCTCCACAATCGCAGCCGTCTCCTCTTTCAGTCTGCTCAGAGTCCAGTGGCTTTTCTGAAATCTCTTCCCCACCTCGAAAAGCTGCAAAGAGGACCAATCAGGTTGTACGAGGTGAGGCAGCTTCTGCCACCACACGTCTGCTAGCTATTCAGCTTTTCTCAATATTTAGATATTTGATTACTAAAACAGGGAAGATTTGCTATTTTTGCACCACAGTATGGGTTTGCAAAACTCTGGGATGTCGAGTCCTGAAAAAAAAAAGTCCTTTAAGAATAACTTATAACTGTAAATGCATATTTGTTTTCCTGAGCTTAGGATATTTATATGAATACCGTTTCCTTGTCTAACTACTTCCATCCCTGTCCTTTGACATATGCACACATGCACACCAGCCAAGCCAGTGCAGCCGGTCAAGAAGCCGATTCAGATTGGCCCAAAGGTTTCCATCCAGCCCAAACCACTGATTACAGCTGTGCCATTGGCTCAAGCAGCAGCTCCCATGCAGGCCAAGACAATCATCATCCAGCCCCTGCAGACCACTGTGCTCCCTGTGGTAAAACCAGCTCCAGTCAGCATCAAACCAGCACCCCCTGCAGGTCAGGGCTCACACTGCAACACATCAAAACATGCTTCTCCCTCCCTGCACTGTATTGCATCAGACCAATGCATTAGTCATATTAACTGGAAATTTGATATGTCTTACTCATAATACTTTGTAACTCATAATTTAGAGATGATATTCAGGATTATGTTGTCAGTGCTACTGAATCTTTTGTAAGCAATAATTTAATTGTTGTATCTTTGCCAGTAGGTGGTGCTTTAACAACAGTTTTTGCTCTGTGTGAGGCTGTTTCTCACTATTTTGCTTGATGATCAATACATAAGAATGAAATTAGACAGTAGATTATCTTAATCAAAATATGTCCATATTTGCCTAACATTTGAAAAAAATACGCTCTTTTTAAATCATTATTTTTTAATAAATAGCCGAACAAACTTGCTTTCTAACCAAAAAGTGAGACTGTTTATGGGCTGCTATGTGTTTCGTGCATTAGAGTCATTATTACTGTTGTTTCTTTCTGGTTTAGCCTTTCTGGGTGACCAGTCAGGCCCTCTGTGTTTGTTACATCAGCAGCATCTAAGCCAATGTAAATACTTATGTCATTGCTTGGGTCCCAAATGGGTGGAGCATCTGACCTCTCTCGAAGTGAATTTGAACTTGGCTCCGCTGTCTGCCTTGTAACGGCCAAGATGGCAGATGGTTAAGGCCAAGACATTCAAATGCAAAGCCCCAGATGGAAATTTATTCAAGCGTGCTCAGTGCTATGAAGGGTATTGTTTTATGAGCTCATCAACATTCGCAGCTGAGGAGTAAACCTCCTCAGCAACGGGACGATTTGAAAAAGGAAAGAAAGGAAATGAAACTGTTTATTGATTATTTTCCAACAAACAAACATGCTGAACCAAACGTTTGACGTTTTTTTTAGGCCTATGACTTCTTACACATGGTGAACTTGGGCGCAGGACTTGGTGTTGGCACTGCACACATTCATTAGCAGAACTGGCAAACGCTTGCACAATTAGCATTGACAGGTTTAGCATTAAAGGGGAAGGTGGCAGGGTCAGCTTGATGAGTGGTTCCTGGCACACCGCTCTGGGAGGCTTCTGCATTAGTAAGACCTTAATTTATAGTGACAGTCTTGCATTATGTTTTCCTTGTTTATTGCATTTGAGCTATGTTGTACTTCAAGTGTGGGGACACGTGCACATTTATGTCTGTTTAAGCTGATAAGCATCACAAACCTATCACGGTGGAATGTGCAAGTTTAAGACCATGGGTCAAGATGGCAAACATCTTCTCCACCTGTAATTTAACAAAAAAGTCCTGTTAAAGAGAAGGAGGTGTATGTGGGTCACCAGAGGCAGGGAGGAGTTTGGAGGAACCTGCATCTGCATCATTTTTACAGGGCACATTGGGCTCATCTTTCTTTTGTGTATTGTCACTGTACAAGACGAAGGCTGGATGAAAAAATAAATGCGAAAGCAAAGTAATCTTCATTAGTCTATGTTAATCACACAATAAAAATATGATTAGCGTGGTTAAGACCTTTAATTTGAAAAAGCCTGTGTGTCTCTCTCTCAGGTCACCCTCTTTTGCTGTCTCAGCCAAGCCAGCTACTGCAGATCCAAACACCACAGGCCATCTCTGGGAGCGTGGTCACTATGCCAGCACTCAGCCAGGACTGGTCTGTACCCGTCGCTGCTCCACCAGTGGTTTCGGGCACACTTTTGACCCCATCCTCAGAGGATGATGTGAGTTCTGAGCATTCTCTAAGAATCTTCTTTTATGAGAGTTTCTATATAATCACCCAACACTGAGATGTTACCACTTCTGGTTTAAAAGCTCTTATCCATAAAATATACAGGGAAAAAAAATTCTTTCTTATTTTGTGTGTCATGATTATTCATCTTTCTCTGTATGCTGACTGTTAACTTGTTTTTGTGGGGATTTGTTGGGTGTTTACTCTAAAATCAGGTGCATTAAATGCAGGCACATGTGGTGATATAAGTATAAGTAGTATAATTCTTATTTGTTCCACTTTTTATAGACAGGTTACAAAGTGCTTTACAAACTATACAGAGTTGGAGTTAAAAGTAAATATAAAATTAAAAGAAAGCACCGGAGTAATATATCTGATTATCGTTCAGAGCAAGTTTACCAAAATAAATAAATAAATTACAAGCTTGTAAAACATTTTTATTTTTACCCTGTGTGTTTTAGAAGCATGCAGGCCTTTAATGAGTATTTCAACGACAGTGGAGGAGTATCTTAAGGATAGGTAGGATTTTTAAGCTCACGAAACGCTGTGATGGTCGTAGTCTTTAATTTGCTACCTAACTAGCAATGTGCCCAAGTTATTCACAGGAATAAATGGTGCCTTCAACACCTGTGTTTGTGTGCGCGTGTGTGTATCGACATGCAAGTACTTGCCTGTGTGCGCTTGCATGGAGCAGCATTGTTTTGCATCGTGAGTGTATCATGCAGATCAGTACGCTTGGGCAACGAATCACCAACCTTCCCATTAGGAGACCACCTACTCTATCTCCTAAACCACAGCCACCCCTAAGAAGTTAAAACAGAAGAAAACTGTTCCTTTTGTCTCATTTTGCACCATTATACATAGTATGAAATGTAGAGAATCACATTCTTTCTTTGTTGTGCGCAGGGGCCGAATAAAATGTTAACAACGGCCACCATTTGTGACCACAGACCACACTTTGAGAACCGTGGCTTGAGACCACATTATGATCTGAAAGGAATGATTTTCACTTTGACCTTAGAACTGAAGAAGCTTCTCGGATGAGAGGTGAAACATCTTCAAGCAACTTAAAGAAGTCCAGACGCTTTTCTTTGCAAGCTCCTTTGATTTTCACTTTGTAATCAGAGATAAATCTTAAGGAATGCTGCAGAGCACTGAGACGACACAAACATGTAAAAATACAAATAGATGATGAGTGTTTTTTTTTTTAAATTTGCTACAGTAGAACAGATTAGTTTGAAAAGGACGGGACATTGCTTTCAGTATTAATGGCAGAGGGTGTATTCTTTCGTGTGATGCGTTCAGGGGTGATGCCAGGACAGCTGCGCTTTCCCCACACGCATTCGTTTCTCCCTGGTTGATTTTTACGACAGCGTATACATGCAACCGAGGCCCCGTTAACTGCAGCAGAGACTGCCCCAGCAATTTAAAAGACATAAAGTAAACTTGTAGTATTTTTTATTGTTTATGGCACATTTTCTTGGTCTCTTCATAAAGGGTCACCAACTTTTACAAGTGCTTGTCTTATTTTGTGTGGGCATGTTTGTCGTGATCTTTTAAAGACCTGAGGCTAGCGACTCGCTGGGACTTTTAGCAAATTCGCTGTTGTTTCGGGCTTCGGTCTCCAGCACAGCAGTTACTCATGTCTTGTTCTCATCTGACCTTTATTGGGTTGAGAAACATGTTCTCACTCTGTCTCCTCTTTCAGACTTGTTTGTTTTGTTAGCAGGACTTCCACATTCCCAGCATGTCTCCTTAGCATTAGGCTGAACAGCAAAGTTGCAAAATTGAAAAGTTAACACATTTTGAACCTTTGTTAATTATGGAAAACCATGTGTCACATTTGTGGAATGTCTCTAAAACCATGTGTAGTGATTTCTGTGGTGACAGTGGGAAAATGTATCCAGATTTCTGCTGTTATTATCTCATGGGGCAGTGATATATGTGAACATGGAAAAACAGTTCACATCATCTTAATTAATATTAACTTGGTTAATCGGGTAATTAAAAAAAAAAAAAGATTCTGAAAAGCGTCTGGGTTTGTTGTGTTTTTTTAAAAATAAAATGTAATGGTTGACCTCTAGCTGTAAAAGCCGCCCACCCCTAAAAGGGCGTAGAGGAACTTGTCCAATTATCGCGGGCATAATTCAGTCGAGAGAAGCACTTTTTGCGCCAGACATCGAGAGAAATGTCGAAGAATTCCAAACCTCAGAGGCCAAAACAAATACTCCTCTCAGCCATTTGTAAACCCAACCAAGTCAATAAAGTTTATAATAGGTGATTAAAAGAAAGGGTCTGTAAACATTTAATTGTGAGCAGGACAAAGAGATCCAAAGTTTTGAAGTTCACCTTATTTACCAAGAGAAAAAGGTAGTGGAAATTTAAAAAGCTCATCTGAAGAGCCTTTTAAAGGACAACTGCGGCAGTTTTTACACATTTTTGTTAAGGATGGAATGTTTTTATATTTAGAGCAATTTCAATGGAGTTGGTTGTTTCTGTGGCACAACAAGGAGAATATAAGAGGCTCGACTCTTCGTGAGAGAGCACTGCAGCTGCGTTCACTCATCGTGGTTTGGCTGCAGCAGAGTGGTGGACTTGATAGGCTTGTGGATGTGTAAAATGCCTGTTAAAGATGGCATGCTTGTGCCAGGTGTTGCTGCATGTTGTACAGTAAGTCTGTGTGTGTGTCGCTGATTCTGGTCTCCACAGTGCTGTATTTTGGCCTGCGTAAGCCTGGATGTTAAACGGCTGCAAAGGATTATATGCTTCAGACAGGTGTTGTGCAGTGCGACAGCTGTAAATAGCCATCAGGGATTGGGTCAGTGTAGTGTAATGGGCTCCCAAATGGCAAGGGATTTAGATGTATGTGAGTGTGTGTTTGTGTGCATGTGCATGCATGCAAGGGAAACCAATCCCGTCTGAAATTGCAGGCCTTAACAAAGGTTCCCATTAGTAGGATGGAAGGATTTACAGGGGTGGGCCCCAGGAAGGCCTGGTGGTCCCTGCGTACAGCTAACTCAGATATTTAGGCATGTTTAACTTCTTTTCATCAGAAATATTTCTAAAGCTGGACAGCTGAGACTGAGCTTGATTAAAAACATTGAATCCACTCGCTGGCCACTTTTTTTAGGTATACCTTTCTAGTACTTGGACCCCTTTTTCCTTCAGAATGGCCTTAATTCTTCATGACATGGATTCAACAAGGTGCTTGGACCTATTCCTCTGAGGTTTTGCAGCAACATCACACAGTTGCTGCAGATTTGCTGGCTGCACTTCAATGTTGCAAATCTCTTGTTCCAATACTTTACGTCTCAGACTTAATCCGTTAGATTGAGATCTGGTGACCGTGGAGGCTTTTTGAGTAAACTGAGCTCATTGTCATGTTGAAGAGCCTTGTACCTAATTCTATTGGAAGCAGCCATTGTAAGATGCATACACTGTGGTAAAAACATGTTCAGTAACAATAGTGTGGTAGGCTTAGGCATTCACACTTGGTACTAACAGGCCCACAGTGTGCCTCTGGCCTCTGACATTAACAGGGCATTTCCACCCAGAGAACTGGCACTCACTGTTTTTTGGACCATTCTCTAAAAACTCTAGAAATGGTTGTGTGGGAAAATCCCAGTAGGTCAGCAGTTTGTGAAATACTCAGAAGTCACTTAAATCACCTTTCTTTGCCATTAGCAGTTGAAGAAAGTAGGCAGTGAGTGAATAACACATGAACACTTAACTTAAGACCCCTTTTTGTAGTCTCACCGTCCAAGCACTGTGCACTTCACACTGCATACTGCTGATGGGGAAAAATAGTAGTAGCTGTTATATTTTTTTCAGAAGCACAGCACGGTTAATCGCTCACTGTTTATATATAATTCCAAAATTTTGTCCTTAAACTGCCAGAACTCTGATCCAGGGTTATTATAGTAACTAAACTAAAATTGATGTGTTCATTGAGAGTCAACTGAGTTCCAAAGGTTCTACTGCCTGTACTAATTTTCCTAAATCTTGCCTCTGGCTCATGCCCTCCATACAATAATCATTACTAACTAAATTAAAACTAAACATTTTTAAACAACAAAAAATCAACCGCCTTTCGCCCTATGACAGCTGGGATAGGCTCCAGCGCCCCCCGCGACCCTGAAAAGGATAAGCGCAAGCGAATGGATGGATGGATGGACAACCAAACACACTCTGGAAACGAAGTGAAACTAAACTGAATTAATAGACTTAAAGAAGTCAAAACGAAATAAACAAAAATCACATTAGAAAATACACAACATAATAATGATCCACTCGCATCCTATTAGCAAACTTTATGGCTGAAGTAGGTTCATCATTCTGCTTGCTCTTTGCTCAACATATTGCAACCACATTGGCTACGACAGATCTGTAACTCATCACCTCTCTCTCCCGGCTTCCTCCTGCATTAGCAAAGATGTTTTCTTTGTTGGTACTGTGCGCATCCTTTCAACTGTTGGGGGACTTGTGATCTCGGCGACTGTCTGCGTCACGCTCGACTGAAATGTCACCTATGGAAACCATTTCACAGTTATGAGGGTTTATGACTCACAGTAAAATCATGAAACATTTACACCCTGACCCGTTAGAGGAAACCACTATCATCTGGATAGATTAATGGTTAATCACAAACTTCCTTTTGGAATAATCCTTGAACTGTTGAACTGAATGAGGGGTTCCTCACTTGCATTGTGGCGATCAGACTCCTGTATGCTTTTCTCTCTTCACCCATATTCATCTGTTGAAGTGCTGTTGACCAGGAGTTGGGATGATCATGCAATTAGATGCATTCACACGGCGCTGATCAGTAAACCAACAGCTGTCTGCAGCTGTTGCTGTATGAGCTGTGCTTTGCTAATGGGCATTTTCCCCCCTTGTTTGCATTTCCCACTGGCATTCAAATAGTTTGAGTGTGAACAAGTATCACTGTTAGCCTCTCAACCCGCCAAGCTTCTTGAGAAATGCCACTCAGCCCCCTTTTTTTTGCCCCTTGCCCCACATCTTCCTCCCCAGCCTCATTGTGGACGCGACGTGAAGTTCCCCGTGCTCTTCACTCCCTGGTAACTGCTTACTTGCAGTGTTCCCAGGCTCGGGCTAGTGGCACGGCTCCCAGACCTCGGCTGGGAGACAGAAGAGTTTCTCAGGAGACAGAACACAAATACAGGGATCCAAATAACTTAATCACCAGCGGGGCTATTAGACCCTGGATCTTAGAGACTTACCCTTAGGAGGACGTTTGTGTTTGGAGAAGAGGGGCGGCGAGATGGCTGGGGAGTGGGTGGACAATGAAGGTGTTTGGGTAATCTGTGCCACTGGTTCTGCTAATTTGAGAGAGGTCATGTTAACATATGCACTATTTGGGTTAGCATGCGAGACTTTGATTTCAGTTCTCATCTTACTGACGTCAAGTGGAAAGAATCTAACAACTTGAGCGTGTCTTTATTTATTTATTAATTTGTTTATGTTGATATTTTTAAAGTCTTGATTCACACAAACGCCTCAGATAAACAAATCTGAACTGAAAAAAATGCCAGAATTGTATTTATTTATTTATAGTTTACCTTGAGAGTTAAAACAATAGATGCTGGCTGTGGCCGTTCTTATGTTTCCACATTTAGACCACTAACATATAAACTGTTTCTGTGTTTATGTGCCTGATGTGAACCCATTTATCAATGAGTGACACCTTTTCTAAACACACATATAGAATAGAAGCATTGCAGGTGACCTTTTATGCCCCTAGACGATCCTGGTGTAAATATTTTACTTAAAGCATACACTTAAGGGCTCTTTGGAGCGATGTTAATGCCAGGATTTGCTGAAGAATTGTCATTAACCTTACAATACATCCTTAATGTGTCTGTTTATTATTCTATCACTGAGGTAAACTAGAGCACCAGCAACAGAGGGAGTCTCTGGGTGAGAATAACACAGTCGGCACCGGCTTTTATGTTGGGTTTATCTTTCCTGCTTCCATTTATTTTCTGCGTTTCCTGTGATTTCTTTTTTCTCATGCCAATCTCTGCAATTCAAACCTCTGCCTTCTCCCACCTCTCCTTCCTCAGTATTTTTCAATATACCTCATGTGTTCCAAGTGTTAATGAATGAGTGTTGGTTCAAGAAATGGACAGAGCAGATGTCGGAGCACATGTATGTGAAATGAAATGGCAGTAAATACAAATGAATATAACATACGTCTTTAGAATTGACTGTAAAATGATGTTTAGTTTCCCAGAGACGCTGTGGTCAGAGTAATTATGTTTATGGGCAGTTTTTTTTGTTTTGTTTTTATTTTGTGTGGTTTTTTTTGTTTCTTTTTTTGTTAATCCCATCCTCGGTTCTTGTTTGGACTTGATGGTCAACGTCACTGTGAAATCACAAAGCACACGTTCACACGCTTATTTCCCATAATTATCAAAAAAAAATACACTCGAAAGATTAAAGATCAACTACTCTGAGAAATAATAATGTTTTGCCAGCGGTATTCAGCACGATCACTCTGGAACAGAAAGTAAGTTCTGTACCGGTGGTGACTCAGTAGAGATGTAGTGATTGAGTGAATCTCCTCTGATGCTGTATTTATGATGTCTGTAATGCATATTGGATGAGACAGCCGTAACCTAACTTTTTGGAAGCACGAGATGTTTCTAGTTTTCTCCTCATTCCCAAGACACTTTTGGATCATTTTACTAAAAACAACTGCTCATGTGATTCAAAAGACTTTTTATTTAAGTCAGAAGAACCTGTGGTCTGCAGTCCAACGGGTGGCTTAGGAAGTAACTGCTTCTCTTTCCTGTTTGGAGTCGAGGAAGGATAAAATATTGGCGTAACTTCAATAATAAATGATGTCCTTGTTTCTGTTTTTTTCTCACATTCCCACTGTAGTCCAAGTTGTCCCAGAGACAGCAGCGCATGATAAAAAACCGCGAGTCAGCATCCCTGTCTCGGAAAAAGAAGAAAGAGTATTTGCTTTCGCTGGAAGCTCGCCTGAAGGTGGCGCTGTCTGAGAACGAGGTGCTCAAGAATGAGAACGGCAACCTAAAGAAACAGCTGGAGGGCCTTCTGAGCAAGGTGAGATACGACCAGCGCTTCCCTCACAGTACAGGCACATGTGCACGTGTTGGAAGTTGTTTTTACTACAATGGGTTTCCTCGCTTTCTCTGCAGAACACAGTGCTGAAAGCAACAGCACCCAAAAGGAGAGCGGTGTGCCTCATGGTGGTCGTGGTGTTCCTCGTTCTTAATGTTGCACCAATGAGGTGAGCGTGGGACACTGAACAGATGAATGCTTTCACTTGCCATAAAAAGTCATTTGATACAGTGATCGATGGCTGAAATTCAATTCAAACCAAATGAGTGCTGATGACGCTGATATTGTCAGGCTGCATGAATATTTCTGCCATGATTATTGACTGAATAGAAATGGGAAGCCCCGTGACTCACAGTGGGAAGCACGCCCTACATGTAAGATATTATGCAAAAAACTTTTTCCTTTTCAGACGATGTCTTCAACTTTTTAACCGCCCCACTCCCTCAAAACGAAGAAAAATCTCTTTTATCAAGTATATTGAACAAAAAGTAAAAGGTGATCATCGGTTGAGCTAATATTTGTGTATATTAAAAGTCATTGACTTTGCATGGTAATACTTTTGGGGGTTTCCCCGTAAGACTTTACTGCTATGCTCTGGAGCCAAGCACCAGAGCATAGTACTGAGTAGTATGTAGTCCATTAATGCACATGCTATAAAAGCCCACCTTTATCCTGACCAAAGCCAATCTCTTGGAAAAGAAAGTGGCGATTAATAGTTCATATGTGCCGTATTGTTCTTGTGTGTACAGTTCAGTCCTCTGATGTTGCTGCCAGAGTTTATAGGACTTCTTGACTAATGGATGAATAACTCTCAAAACACTGTGATGGGCTGGGGCAAAAGTAAACTGTTACCACTTGTGAAAGTAAAATAAAATCATTCTGGCTTCAAACATAAGAAAGAAATGCAAAAAGCATTTGCACATGGTCATTTTTCTTATCTCTGCTTGTAATATTAACAATTGGGACAAATTGTAATGAGTTATATAAAACTACACCAAAGGGGGGGGACTTGATTCCTCTCAGCTAGCAGATGGAGGGGTTGTGTAACTCAAGAGCGCCGTTCACCTCCAAGTGTATTGAAAAATTTTCTGTTCTCATTTTATAAAAATGTTTATTTCCTACTGGGAATTTCATTCTCCACGAGGATCCAAGCATATCTTTTCTGGATCTGAAACTTCTCTTTACTAAAATCCACTTTTTTCTTTCCTTTTTATCTAGAGGTTAAACATGGAAACATGCGAATGAGTTTGCTTTTGCGGTTGCATTCACAGTATCTGAAGTGTGTGTGAGCCTCTACCTGTGCTCACATCTGTGGCTTTTTGTGTTTGGGCTCTCCTCTGGAATGTAAAAAATGCCCGCTTTGAGGTTAGATCCCTTTGAAATGAAAATGCCACACAGCGTAGTAATACCACTCAAAGTAACTGTGTGTATTTTTGCTTGTGTGCATGCGCCCTTTGGGTTGTGCAGTCGAGATCAGAGTTCAGATTCTGCTCGTGGCTAAAAACAAAAATCCCTCCTGTGCACAGGATGTGGGTCACGTGCATTTCAGTCCAGCACCAAGTTCTTTTTTTTACATTTCTTTTCTAACTCAAGTGTCCTGATTTTACCTCACCTGCGGGTTTTTTGTTTTTCTTAACTGACTTTTTTCTTTGTCATCAGTCTGTTTCAGGGTGGCCCGGGCTCTTCGCTCGAAGTTGCTTCCACGCAGCACAGTGGCAGACACCTGTTGGGTTTCTCACCAGAGGCAGAAATTGAACGCCTGATGGGTCCTGACGCTCTTGGCAGCAGGCCGTCTGAGATGGGCGACAGGTAATGAGCTAAACCCCCTAACTGCCTTCACAACAGCATGTTTATCCAGTATGTAACTAGACCAGGATGCACCTGTGCTCAGCCTGAACCGGTGAAGCTCATTAAGGCCCATGTAAACACAAGTGGCAGCTGATCACCTACCTTGTCCAAACAGCCGTTTGAATGCCTCCAGCGTCCTTGCTGTAGTCTAGTAGTTGCGCTTTGAATTGCAAGGTGAGAAATTGGGGTCAGTTCTTGTTTGACAGAAAGCTGTATATTGTTAATAGTTTATTTTTCTATGTGCTTATGTATATATTCTTTGTTTTTTCTAAATGCACTCCAGATCCTGCAGTTACATTTGTAAATTGCATGAATAACATTCCTGTTTGGTACCATACCTGACTTCCCATGTCATGAAAATTATGTTTTGCAAGGTGGTCAAACATCTAACGTCTCCAAGGCATCCTGCGTTGTGTGTTAGATCTCTGCCTAGGCTTTGTCACATGTTAATGCAGACTGTTCTTGTGTAGTATCAAGTTTCTCAGCAGCATTAAACACAGCGCAGGCAGGAAGGAACACATTAGCCTTTGCAAAAGGGGTGACAGCACCAAACCCAGCAGTGAGAAGAATGATCTAATCTTAGGGTCCCACTGAACAGGAAGCTGCTCATGTGCTTGAAGGTTAAAATGGGCCCCTCTTTTAAACTTACTATCAGGCCTCTTTGGTCTGACATGTTGTCTCATGGAACCATTTCCAGGACATTAAGAGACGGGAAAATGAGGCATAGTCAACAAATTGGCTCACGTTGGTGAGGCCCAGGGGAGGGATTACGTCGCTGACTTACATTTTTCTTAACAAAGCCCCGCACAGGTGGGCACTTTCTTTGGGTAGTCTACATCGGCACCTCGAGAGTTACATTCACTCTCTGTAACTCTCCAACCAGAGTCAGGGAGTAAAATCTGCAGAGTAAAGTCAGGAGGTGCTGCGTGGTGCTAATCATTTGAACTTAAATGTGGTAACGTTTGATTGTTTTCATCTGTCTGTGCTCAGAGTCAGACTATATGTGACCATTTGGGTGGCAGTGCTCAACTCTGTAGCATCTTTATGATAATTGTGCGCAGGATTTACAGCAGCATGCGTCGCTGCACTCGCCCCTTTGATGCAAGTATATGTCTTCATGCATGCATTCAGCGATTGGATCACTGCCACCTCTGCACATGTTGAGCAAAAAGAACCAAAAATATTTTTTATTAGTTCCTAGTGTAATTATCACCACATTAAAGCCATGATGAATTCCAATTTGGTGCCACTTTGTTCCCTGTTACTTATTCCACCATGGGTACTTTGCCTGCAGTGAACTGCATGCAGCCGTATTAGTTCTTGCTCTTTATTCACAATATTTGTAGCAGGTTGACGTAGATTTTTGAGTATCTTAGTGGCTGTGCAAAGATTTGGCTCTTTGGTTATTTCACATCTCTGTGCTTTTTATTCTGTTTTAGATCTGAAGATAAAGCCCTGATGGTGGTAAAGGATCCCATCTTTGTCAGACCGTCTCCGCCCTGCCAGCCTTCTGTCAACAGGACCAAGTGCATTGAGTAAGTAACTTTATTTCATATACAGCTTACTGTCCATATGTTTCCCCTCATGCTAAAATGCAAAGACGCACTGTGTTAATTTGGCAGGCTGGCCCATGAGTTGAGGGGTTGGGTCCACCGTCACGAAGTTCAGCAGACCAAATCGAGACGAGAGAATAACAGCAACCACAAACCCACCAGGACGATTCTGGTAAGTCACAGCAGCGTGTTTTGCAAAACAGTAAAACACACGTAATGGTCCGTGCACAAATTTACGTGATATTTGCTGCTGGCAATACATATTGCAAACTAAACCTCATTTGGATTTCAAGCCATTCCACTTTAAAAGTCTCTTGGCAACCCAGAGCCTGTCTTTCACCACTGTTTCACCTCCAGTCACACCTACCCCTTTTTCTGCCTCTCGTTTCTCTTTATTGGGCTGAATTTAATCCGGCAGCCCTGAGAAAGTAAACATAACACTTAGAGGGGAGCTATGGGATTAGTGCCCCCTGCTCCTTTTTTCCATATTTTTTCTTTTTTTTTTCAAAATCTGTCACAGCAGGTCCAGTCTACTAAAGCCAACCATCTGCCCACTTCATATATACACACATTGTTCTTATCTGTATTAACAGAAAAGGTGGAGGTGTTTATTGCCTGTCTGTATTCAGCTGTTTTACCCTTTCGGCCTTTGGAGTTGAACAGTAAATCTGCTCACTCTGATGTAACATGTGCCTGTGGATCACCACCTGAGTCTTTATTTCTTCATGACAGCTGTAAAATTTCTGAACGAGATGTAATTTATCAGGAGAAAACCTTGACACATGTGTGTGTGTGTGTGTGTGGATCTCTAGGAGTTTTGAAAGGATAGTCTGCTTTTATGTAGGCAATACTGTTTATTTTTACTGTTCTCTTTCATGGGCATTGATGTGGTTGCACAGATTATAGCTAATTGTCTGGTTTTTCCCTGACAGAAAACAGGAAATAAGGAGGACGAAGGCAGCCAGATTGTGACGGTTCAATACACAGAAACTACTGCGGAAAAGTAAGTAAAGGCCGGCTACAGAAAATTTCAGGTGTTTGTGTTTTGTTTTAATGAAGGTTGATTAGTTGATGCACCTGTAGACATAATAACCTGCCATGTTTTGGTGTTTTAGTAGAATTTGACCAAAGCGTTGCTTTAAATAGAAACTGGAGCGTTTTTGGCATTTGTCCCCTTTTTTTTTATTTTACAGTTTTATAATATTCGATTTATGATGCAGTGATTTTTAAAGGATGACCCTTGCACACCGCTTTAGAAGTTTGGCGATGAACGAGAAACTTTTCTGCTGCACAGTTTAGATCACACAGATGGTGTCAATGGCTTTTTGGCGCTTTTAAATCTGGCTACAAAATATCTGAGTTCATAGGAAAATGAAAGAAAATCACTTTCAGAAGTTAACCTCTTTAAGGCCAGATGAAAAAAACATAACACCAAAAATAGGAGGAAGTACTCAATGCTGCAGTGAGATAGCGAAGTAGCAGTTTTTAGGCTTTACTTTGTGCTCCAGCAGCAAATTACTGGGCAAGTCTGTTATACTGAGGCACAGACCACTGGGATGTTTTAGTAGTTGCTGTTTGAGTTGGTGTTTGAACAAGCAGAAATCAAATAGGACGCTGTGATATAAATCATATAGTTGAAATATGGATATATTACAGATTATCCTACATTTACTATCTGCAGTTAATTACAAGTATGCATGCTTGAATGTTTGTAGGTTTCATTGCTACCATATTCCTCTGACGAGTGTTTTCATAATTATCTGCGTTTCTTCCACAGGAGTCCTGGCAGTGAGCTGCAGGTGTACTACGCCCCTCGTCACACGTACACCGACTTCTTTGATGAGCTGAACCGCCGCGGCGACACCTTCTATGTCGTGTCTTTCCGTAGGGTAAGTTTGGACTTGTTTCTAGCTGAGGTGAATGGGGGAATTAGGCACATGAAGCAAAATGCAGCTGGAAGTTTTTACACATCAACACTAAACCGATTTCATTCTGTTTGAATCTGGTCAGATTTGTGATTAAACCAAAATTAAGCAAGGGATTCAAATTTAGTGCAATGTCTCTCTTCTTCAGCAGAGAGGTTTCTTTTGAACCAAAGGCCAGTTTTGAATTTGCAATATTTGTTTATACTCAAATATTACTGTCAGTTATCTTGATCTTTATTAATTGTTGCGCATTTGAGACTAAGTGCCAGGGGGGTACTGGTTATTACTGTTACCTCACAGCAAGAAGCTCTGCTCAAACCATTCTGTGTGGAGTTTGCCGGTGCCGGTACGGGCTTCCATCGGCCATTCCAGTTTTCTGGAAAGCGTGCTTGTTTGGTTTTATTTGTTTTAAATTGGCCTGCAAGTTTATAGAACAAAGCACTATATAAATGTATGGTTAAATGTGGCTTGTAGTCTTATCTTGATGATATTCATATCTGCCTTTCATCCCTTCGTTCTAACCAGGAAAAAGGGAAATTAGTTTGGTTCACGGTAAACTTTTTGCTTTGAGTTTTACAGGAGTTTTATTCTTTGCCATCTCACTGAACAACAAAAACGCACAGCGGCTTCCAAAGTGATAGCGCTGAGATATTATTAAATTTGCTATCAAAAACTCTTTTGAAGCTGGAAAACACCTTTTTGTTCTCTCTTTTCATTTTTTTCTTTTTTCTGTGGTTGGTGATAATTAAGCTGGACTGAGTCTAACTGGAAAGGCTAAGAATGTTCCTGCTCTAGACTGCTGGATAATCTCGGTGAAGGTAAGCTCAGGGTTAGTCAGGGCGGTGAGAATTTTGACATATGTATCCAAAGATCGAGACACAAAGGTTCGGCTTTAGGTTGGCATAGTGACGACAAGGACAAAGGGAACAATGGTGTACCCGAGGTGAAGGTCTTTGCAGGTCAAGTAGCCAGCCTTTAGTTTGTAGCAGCTTTGTGATGCAGGGGGAGGAGGGTGGTCTGCTTTCTCCAACTTCGTGTCAGAAACCATTAACATTACAGGTAATAATCTCTCTCCCTCTCTCTCTCTTTTTAACTTTCATTCACAAAAGTTTTTTGGCAAAAGGAAACTTTGTGGATATTTTACAAACAATTGAATAGTTCAAACGTAAATTTAGGGCAGCTTTTTAGTTTGATTAACCAGTCATTCCTTACAAAAAAAAAAAGGCATTAAAAAGACAGAAAATAACAATAATGAAGCGCTTCAGTGGATTTGTTAGATTTAGGAATTTGTTTCTTGGATTTTGAACTCTTTAAAGGTGAATTGCACTTTATTCAGGTGTTTCTCTTACACTTGCATTTTCCACATTTTAGCCCGTTCCTCTTCTTTCTGTGTGTTATCTGATCTTATCTTGATTTTATTCAACTGGAGATAGCATTCAAAAATACTTTTTTTAATGAATATGACAAAAACATAAGGACGAAATGATAAATAGACACTTCATGTAAAGTGTTTTAGTTACAGGCCAGTCATTCACTGTGACCTTCTTTTAATTCTCACAGACCTCGTTAGCTTTTCTCTCTCCGTTTATTTGCCTGTATTTGGTTTCCTGGGTTTCGGGGTGTGTGTGTCTGACAAAGCAGGAATGCTTTTTCTTTTTTTTTTGCTCCAGTTGGTATGATGTTATTACAAGACTGCCAAAGTTCTGGATTAAATTGTTTATATTTTAAAGCCAGTCACAAAATTTTTTGAGTTTTGTCCCTTGAGACAAAAGTATTTTTTCATTATGGTCTGTTCTTGCACCTTCCAGCAGTTGAAGTCACTCTGTACAGTATGTACAGGTCACGTTTCGGTCAAGGCAGCTTACGGCCGTGCAGATGCGTTACCACCTGTGTCTTAATTTAGGTAGTAAATGAGGTAAGACGATGGAAAACACAACTCTCAGCGAGCTAAAGAAAGAATCGTCCAGGTGTGTCTTACTCTGCCGTCATTGTGTGGCCCTGTGTCACTTCTGATGCTGTTGTGGCGCCTGTGGCTTTATGTAAGTGTGCATTGGGGCGACGTGATGGAAACACTGCCAGCTTTCAGCCATCGCTATGGCAGCATCAGCTGTCATGTGGACTTGTCAAGCCCCTGATGAGGAGCAGTAATGTGGCTGGTGTTTTCTGTTTTTCCTTCCACTCTCCAATCACAGACACGCCGTCATTTTAACACATAATTTCACCTTTTCAGCTTACATTTAGTTCCCATGAGCACAGATCACAACATACACTTAACCGAAACAAAATTCTTTATGAATTTTTGCACCATTTTGATGAAACGTTACAGAAACTACGAAGCACATTCTCGTATTCACTGTTATGAAATAGAAACTGTCATTGCCCTATCCTGTTTATTTTCTGTAATCCATCTCCTGGACCCATATTCCTGTCTACCGTCACCTTAGCAACCTTAATTCTTCATGTCACTCACACCAGAACCTCACAGTTACCTGCTCAGGTTCACTGTTGTTAACGTTACACCGGTCACATGATATTGTCTTCAGCAGGCGTCGATGCAGCTGTTTAGGTTTTCTCAGCCTCTATGGGTTCACAAATATGTTTTTGCCTCACAAACTGGGAAAAGAATAAGAACCATCTTTTGTCAGCAGTGGTTCTAATAGCTTTAAAAGTTTCAGCTTGGAGTCATTTTGTGGAACAAACGGCTTCATGCTCTGATAAATAATACAAGCAACTTGTAACGTCTCCCAGCTTCTTCCACCTATTATCTTGCCCGTGATGACAGAAGCCTCGTTAAGCTGCTGAAGCTGATCGTGTGTATTCTTTAAGAAAAGGCTCTAAACTCATTGTGAAAGGCCTCTTTATCATTAAACACATACAAGCCAAATGTTTTGTTTGCTTTGAGTTTGTTGCGTTCTCCAATTTCCAACCTTCTCTTCTTTGTTCTCAGGATCATCTCCTACTTCCTGCCACCAGCCACAATAAAGGAAGTCCACCCAAGATGTCTGTCGTGTTGCCAGCCATGAACATAAATGGTAAGAAGTGCAGCACAGACACAGTTTGGAAGTGCAGCGCGATGTGGCAGATAAAAGGCAGCCCAGGTTCACATTCTCAATCACGTTTGCCCACAAGAATGCATTACTTGTGGCCTCAGACATTTACAGAAAAAAAGGGTTAGAAATTCTATTAGAACAAGAGTTTTGTGTTTTACTTCTGTGGTTGTGTTTTCAAGGGTTTAGTTTAGAAGCAAATTAAACAACAGGCAGCAGTTAAGCAAAGAAATAAGTGAAGAACATTGGTTTCTTGCCTGGAGTGCATCAGTTGACTATTAAACCTACTTGAAAGTCTAAGCACTTTGCTCAATTCATTCATTGTTACTGAGTCACATAATAACTTGTCATTTCATAATCAAATAACTTAAAGCAAATTTCATGTCCGCTTCAGATGGGAGAGCAGAGACACAGCTCATCTGACTCAATTTACTCTTGAAAACGCTCTTGCGGTCCACAGCTGTGGACAGAGTGGGTGGCAATCAGAGCGCGCTTGGTTGCGTTCTGGGGGCTGCTTTCCAGCTCATGTAGTCGCTCATTTATTCTCACCACCTGCCTTCAAAAACAAACACTGGATCAGCAGAAAGCGTAGACTTGCACTTGTGCATATTCGCAAATGATTGACAATTGGTGTATGCGTGTTTTTGACATCCATGACGTTATCGAGACTTTGCTTCACGGCTGTCAGATCTGCAGGATTATCAGTGCGTTCTATCAAAGTCAGGTCATTAGATGCTTCAGTAACAGGTGGCCTGATTTTCCCAAAGCACGTGTAGAAGTGAGCTGAGAGAGAACACGCTCAAGAGGGGCTGTGTTTATGTCTGATGTAAGCAAATAGGAAGACACCACACTGTTGTTAACAGTTGAACTGTCATTTTTATTTGAGAACCTTTTTGTTTTCCTGTTAACTTCATACTTGTGAGTGGAGAAGCATCCAATTTGGTTAATGTTTCAGCAGCTAACCCTGGGAGGAGTGAGTGGGTGAAATGTGAGCCGCTCACTCAGCAGGAGAGACGAGGCCATTTAGATTTTTTTTTCTGTGAGATGGGTGTTAGGTGAAGATAGATGAAGGTAAACATTGTTCTCGGTTGGTCTTGTCAGGGAGGAATGTTAAGGTCCAGGCCAGTCAAATGAAACCATTGAAATAAGCAGTAAATAGTGAAATCCAAGATGTGCTTGTGAGCTAATTGTTGAAATGGCCAAACAAAGGTGGCATTTATAAAGAAACGTCAGGTCTGGAAAGATTCTCGATTGCTCAACAAAGGTCTCAAATTTGCATGATCTGTCATGGACGCTTGAATTGAGTTACAAATTCAAAACAGCGGGTTAATGCCTGTCTGTTCGTGTCTTTGCGTGTAATAAGTTGGCTCGATGATGTGGTAGTTCCTAGGGAGAGGGCTAACACCCGTTTTATGTTCAGAAATAACACAACTGCTCCTGCCTTGTGACTGAAAAGTTAGGACTAATGCAAAACCAAGACAGGGAAGGCTGACAAAGCAAAGGTTGCAGTAATTCTCCTGAAGCACAATCTCCACACGGCCCTCTTTCCTTTTAGATATGGAGCCCCATGTGCTGCACAGATAGCAGCCTTCAAGTAGCATTTTAGATTTATGCTGTCCTTGTTTGGACCTTTGAAGTGATTAAGTGCAAATGTATGCATATTTAGTTGGGTGAGACCCTTAGAGAAGGAGAAACACTGTCCTCTTACTGGAGAGTAATACTGTACTGGAAGATAATTCTTTCCAGCTCCCTGTTGCTGCTCTGCTTTAAGAATGCCTTCCTTCTCTAGTCACTAAATAGTTTTCATCTGGAGGAGATGGAGAGGCTTGGCTAATCTGGAGTGATCATATAGTCTGTCTTGGTCAATAACTGAACATTAAAGATGGAGTTTTTGATCTAACGTCCACACGTCATAGAGTTATTTAATCTAGACATATTTGGTTTTCTCTAAAAATGTATCAGCCACAGCAGTGGCTCCTTATAAGGGCTGTGGGGTGTGTTTATTCAGTAATCCTCTGAGTTTGAAAGTAGCTCAATCAATTGAAAGCGACGTGTTTGAAAGGGGGGAATTTTTCAGGGTTGACATCACTTACAGGTGGATGGACGTATGAGACGCACTGCAGTCTATTTTTACTTCTGTGAGATTATACATGCGCACTGTAGCCAACAGGCTGCCTTTCACTGGGGGTTCAATGTACAGCTCTATACTGCTGATTGACTTGAGGGTCAGATTTTCCTACTTCCCTAATCTAAACAGCAGGGCTCAGAAATGGAGTTCACTCTCACCAAACCAAATGTTTAACTCAAGCCACTCCAGAAAAATAAGACTCCAGTGACTAAAGTGATTATGTGCCTTTAGAAATGACTTGTTTGGTCCATCATTGAGCGCTGCGGTTCAGATGAATCTTAACCACTTGTTGGTTGAATTCAGTAAGGCTTCAGTCATAGAGACCAGTCAGTGATCCCCCTGGAAACCTCTGGTTGCTAGGGAAAAATGTGGATTCCCCAACTTGAAAACTTGAAATATTAGGAAATGGAGAACATTTCCCTTCAAAATAAAAGTTTTGCTGTCCCACAGCAGCCAACACATTTTGAAAGGTGCAGCTTTTTTACTTTGAATGCAGACAGACTCTGTATCCAGGACGGTTGGCAGAAATGGCATTTTCTATGGAAATGACCGCAGCAACCTGCTAGCGGGTTAAAAAGGAGGATTTCGCTGCAGCACCACCACAGCACTACCAGCAACCACTCACAAACCAGTTGCAGAATATTAACGTTTCCCTAGTGATCAACAATGGCCAAGGGCTCACAGACTGCAGGCCTCCGTGATCGGGGCTTTAGCAATTGATTTTGCAGCTACTGCTAGCAACTTCTCACCAGACAGTTTTTCCCCCTCACAACTGGCAGTTACTAAGTCAAATCTAAGCGTATTATTCTTTATTTCTAATGGTGAGCATTACTTTTTTTGCTTCTAATTGGCTCTTACATTCTACTGTAGAATGATAGCTTGTAGTTTAGTAAGTTAAAGCCGAACATACTGGAAAAGTTCATTAAAACTGGACTGATGGTTTGTGTGAATGTGACCCTCCATTTATTTTCATTGTCCCAAATCACATTATTTAGTTTGGGACCATACTTACTGATGAATAATGCTTCCTTTTGATGTAAACAAAATAAAAGGCCTTCCTTCATGAACATATCCTTAGAGTTTGTTCCAATCTGGCAGCCAACGTCCTCCTGAGATGCACTCTCAGGTTTCCTCAGATGCACCGCTGCCAGACATCGGGCCTTTATCAGCGTAGACCAGCTCGCTGTGACGCTGAAGGTTTCTGAAACAGATCCAGATGGTACCAGTATAAGGAGGAAATGAGACCACGCAGAGCAGGATGGCAGATCTGGCAGCCTCTTCAAAGACTTGCTATTTGAAAGCTGTGTGTTTGTGTGTTTCCTCTTTCACTGTTCAGGCCTCACAAGCTGTTAGTTAAAAAGACGTTACACAGTTTGGCATTCTGGTGAAAGACTGATGTAAACAGAGTCGAGTATTACATGTAAGTCCTGAGTTTGGATAATGGTTTAGGCAGTAGCCCAGAAATGACAGGGTCATTGCTGTACACTTAAAAAGTATTGATTTCATTAAGGAATAACAAAGTGCGACTGAAATAGTGAGTATTTGTATTTACAGGAGCACTATTTGGCAAATAGAACTAAAATGGTAAACACAGCATGTTAGCAGGCTGTTTTTAGCATTTAGCTCAAGTAACCGCTTGGCTGAACAAAAACAGTATTTATTCATCTAATGTCTGCTAACAGCAGCTGAACTCTGCAAGCAAGTGGTCACATAAGTCCAAGTGTAGCAGCAAAAGCCGTGTTCCTTGCCATGGGTGGATTTTATTGCTTTTGAACGTAAAAGGCGAAAAATGTGTAAACTCACTGTGATAAGTCCAGCCTCTCAGAGGCACGGGACCTTGAACCGATCCAGCCGCAATATACATGATTCATTTTTCCAGTCTCCTTCAGACCTAAATTGAGAGGGTCATAAAGCGACAAATCCAGATGCAGAGAATGACTTCCAGAGATGTCTGCTGAAACACTGAAGCTATTGGAAAAGCTCTGGTTTCAGTGCAGGTGCAAAATCGGAGGTTTATCAGCAGATGAAGTCAGAGTTACCGGTACTAGCTGTCTAATGTTATGAGCATCAGTGGAATCTTCCGTCTTGAGAAGGAGCTATTTTATAGCCTCTGTACAATCAGATGAACTCCCACTGCCTCCAAATGTATGTCCTGATGAACGATTAGGAAGCTGATGGCTTACACGGGTATCTGGAAAAATGACCAAAGCTTTTTAAAAGATCTTTGCAGGCTGTTTGGATTGGGTGTGATGCATATGGGGAATTTTATCTCAACCCCCACACAAAAGAAGCCGCAAGTTATTTGTTAGTGTGAATATATAAGCGATCCTTCAACATGTTTTAATTCCCATTTCTCCCCAGAAAAAGTTTATAAGAATGTCCACTTTAAAGGGTGTTTTTTCCGCCCCAGGCTGAGTGTAGATATCTTGCTGGATACCACAAACCATGAACCACTTGTGTGAAGTCCAGTATCTTTTTCCAAGTTTAAATTTTCCAAAATAAAAGCAGATTGCTTGTTTGTAGGTCAAGCTTTCAGATGACTCTGTGAAACATACAGTATTTAACGTTGTCTGCACTGTACACCATCTGCTTTCCCCGGGTTTCTTCTAACACAACAGCCTGACTCATCAGCGGCAAAAACTTTCTGACTTTTCAGCTTTGCCAAACTTTCTCTTCGTCTCTCAGCCCAGCAAGAAGCATCCTGACTCATCATCTGCAATCACTCTTTCTTTCTCCCACACTCTCGCCAGACTTTTCTTCTTTCCAGTTCGCATGTCCTGCTCTTGTTTAGAGATGTTTTGTTTATCTCCACGATGGAGAAATCCAGCGTGTGACTCACCTCTGGACTCCATCTGTGTAGCCCAGCCTCCACCCAAACTCCCTGCAGTTATCCCCCCTACCTAATGTCAACTGTCTCAAACAATACTCGGTACACTTCCACTCGCTCCACTCGAGCAAACACCAAAATGAAGGTACGCTAACTTTATTTGCAGATTTATTTCACAACCTTCTTCTCCCTTTCTTGCCTTACAGACAGCATTATAAGGGACAAAGACTTTGAGGTGATGATGCAGATTGACTGTGTAGTAACAGACACCAGGATCCTCCACATCAGATCTTCCACCATCCCGCCTCTGCTCCGGGTGAACCGCTCTGACACGTTTTACCAGAACTCCCCAGCAGAGAACAAGGTTGCGCCTCCTGTCGGCGTGCTAATGGGGTCTGCGTAAGATCATCAGCGACTCCTGCGTTCTTTACACCTCCTCATTAAAACTCATAAACGGAAGCACAAGATAACACCTCAGTTAATAATTTTTCTCATTTTTATTTGTATGAATGTGCTCTGCAGAAAACTAGTCATTGGAGGTTACAGAGGAAGCTCAATTTGTCCTCACAGTTCAGCCCCTTTCTGGCTGATTTCTGGAGCTGGACTGTAATAGGGTCCAAGCAGCAGCAGACTAGCTCCTTGTGTGGCAACATTGACTTACCCGTGTAACCCCAGATGCTTTATGTAAGGGTAATTGTTTAGCGGCAGGGGGCAGAGCATTGAACCTTGAGTTACCCCATCATAACACAAATACTTTTACCCCTTACAGCTTACTTTCAGTCGGCTCTCTTTTTCTGCACAAGCTCCAAAGCTCTGTGTGTGTGTGTGTGTGTGTGTGTGTGTGTGTGTGTGTGTGTGTGTGTGTGTGTGTGTGTGTGTGTGTGTGTGTGTGTGTGTGTGTGTGTGTGTGTGTGCTTAAAAAACATTAAATACATTATAAAAATGCATTTTTATTTAAAATGACCTGTTTGTTTGTATCTGATTGCTATAAAATGGAGTGCTATAATCATTTCTTTCTGTCTCTGAATAAAGCAAATCTGATCAGTGATGTATCAGACATGACAGATGAGTTATCTGCAGCAACAGAGGCACAAACTCAGGAAGTTAAGTGATCTTTGAACCCTATCTGGCTAATTGTTCTGTTATCTGCTGGTTTCTATTGCTGTTGATGAAGATTTTCACTAGTTAATTTTTTCGGGTCTTCGCTGTGTTTCTATATTCATGGACAGGTTTGGATATTGTACATATTTATTGCTGTTATTATGTAACAGCACACATCTGTGGTTTAATCCAATTCCCTCATTTTTTTTCCTTTGAAAAATTCAGTAGTCAAGTTTTATTTTCTTTCATTTTTATTTTGGTGATTTTTTTTTAAAATAGCTTTTTTTGTTATTCCTGTTGACTCCAAAAAACATGTTTTTTTTATATATGAAATAAAAAATGGCAGATAGAAAATCTATTTATGCATAAAAACTAGTTTCTATTATCCCGGAGCATAAAAAAAAGCTTCATCATATCTTATAAAAGCTCGTTTTTGCCACTGAATTAAAAAAAACATTCAACAAGTTTCAGTTTTCTGTATCAAAATTTCAACTTACTAACTCGAACTTATGAGACGATAAATCCTAATTGATATAATGGCAAAAAATGCCTTTTTCAGTTGCATAAACACTTAATAGTTACACTAAAGGCCTGATGTTTAACCTCTGGTTTCAAAAAACAAACTGTGAGTACTTCTCCTTCCACACAGCTCCTGCTTTTATTTACTGCGTTTGAGAACAGTTGCATTTTTGTGCAGAATTATGATGGTCTATGATCTGTTTTGCTAATTTGAGGGTAAAATTTGCACTATTAATGCAGAACATTGGATGTACTGTTCTGGCTTTTAATTTCTTATTTGTTTTTTGTCAAGCTATGAATAGAGACAGATCTTATATAATAAATCACATATAATAAATATGGCGATAAAGCGAAGTCGTCTCTGTATCGCTGTGCGTTTCTTGTCGTTGCAGGATTGTGCTGTGCTTCTTTTCTTTCTTTCTTTGCAAACAAAGGCCTTCTCTTTGTCTGTAAATTCCTTTCTGCTTACAGAAGTACATTTGGGTCACCACAGTGTTTTCGCTGCATCTCTGCTGTATATGGGGGCAAAGAAAAAGTACAATAAAAAAACTTGTTTTATTTTTATTTTTTTGTATGTGCAGAAACCAAAATAAACACTGGATTTTCTGTAGCCGTGTGTTCGTACCTGTTGAGCTGTTAGGGGAAACCCTAAACAGAATACGTTTGATTTTTTTTCCTCAGGTAGAAAAGCTGTTCCAGGGTATTTTCGCCCACAATAACTTTACAACCAGTAACAGTGGTTTAAATTACAGGTTTGAACAGTCATTCATTTTATGTCTGTATTTATGTTCTTTTCTTTTTAGTCCTTTCCTGCCTGGTTTCCTTCTATCCTCACAGCATTTGACTTTAATTAATACTTGCAAGCTATGATTAGAGCCAATTAGGTGTTATCCGTGTTTAGCCAGACAATGAAGACATTTTCTGTTAGCATCTCAAAACTTTATTGCAGTCTCCTCAAAGCAGTCTGATATGGAGGGAGTAAGCGCTTTCATGTGAGGAAGGATGTGTGGCGTATAAGGCTGAAAGTTCAAAAAGGATACAAAACCGTGTATGAATTCTGTTTCTTTGAACAGAGCTGTCGATCAGAAACATTTCGACATTATTCAGCTACTCTTTTATAGCATCCCGATGTTCATTCACCGGCCACTTTGTTAGGTACACCTGTTCAGCTGCTTATTAATGCAGCCGATCAAACTGCAGCAACTGAGTGCATTTAGGCATTGGGGAAACGACCCTATCCAACTGGTGAAACTGAACATTACAATGGGGAAAGGTGATTTAGGAGACTTTGCAGAACTTGGCGTGGTTGTTGTTGCCAGGTTGGCTGGTCTGTATATTTTTGCTGAACTACTGGGGTTTTCCCACATAGGCATACGTAGGCTTTATAGAGAATGCTCCAAAAAAAGAGGAAATATCCTGTTTGCAGCAGTTCTAAATGCCTTAGCGATACCAGAGATCAGAGAACTGTATGAGCTGTTGGACGGCATCAGTAACTCAAACAAACACTCATTAAAACCGAGCTATGCAGAAGAGCATGTCTGATTGCACATGTTGTAGTTTGAAGCAGATGGACTACAACAACAGAAGACCATGCTGGGTGCTGTCAGCAAGGACCAAGAAATTGAGGCTACAGTCTCCACAGACTAATCGACATTTCACTATAGATAAGATTGAAAAGAACATTTCTTAGTCTGAGCCTCCATTTCTGCTGGAACTTTCAGATGATTGGGTCAAAATGTGGTGTAAACAACATGAAGGAGCCAAAAGGCTCTCTTCCACAGCTCTCTTCCAATTATGTGCCCCTGAGTATTATTACTCACCATATCCATCTCTTTATGACGCAGTGTACCCATCCTTTGGTGGCTGCTTCCTGTCGCAAAGTTCAGATGAACTCAAAGTAGTTTCTTAAACATGACAATGAGTTCACTGTTACTTCACTGCTCACTCGTTAACTTGAAATGGCATCAACAACCACCAGATCGCAATCCAATAGAGTGCCTTTGAGATGTGGTTGAATGCCATCATGCAGGTATAGCTAATAAATGTTCAGCAACTATGTTGCTACCGTGTCAATATGGACCAAAATCTGAGGAATGTTTCCAGCATCTTCTTGAGTCTGTGCCATGAAGAATTAAAGCAGCAGTGTATACCTAGTAAAGTGGCTGATGAGAGTATAGAGCGCAACTTGATGTGTCGACTGAGGAGTAATTCTTATTAATTTATTTTAAGTAGAAATACAAAAAAAATCTTAATAAGAACAATTTTGAACACAATATATTGAATTTTATACATTTGGCCCCTCGCTTCTCTCCATACATGAAGCCATGTGGACTGATCTACAATCCATAAACCATAGTATTAACAATTACACTTAAAACAGATCCTTACTGAGCATCAACATAGGCAAACTTTATGTTGTATGTGACTTGGTGTCCATTGTCCCATGCGTACAAAACACCCTCCTTAGGATTGTAGTCAATCTGTGTGGTGTAGGTGTAGTTGTTGATGAAGGGCATTCTGGGAATCATTTGAGTGTTTGTGTGTGTGTCGAAGGCATATTCCAGGTTGGCGTCTCTTTGGTTATAGCTGTCAACAGCATACAGGACGCCACACACAACGAAGCAGTTCCCGAAGTGGTTTCGCTTGAGCCCCGTTCTCCAAGTGGTCTCCCTTTGCATGCTGAGGTCTGAGGGGTCCAGTCGACTTAGGACAACCACTTCCTGTAAGAAGCCCTCATCATCCAGTGCCGGGTAGATGATCCACAGGCCGCTCTCGTCCACAGCAAAGTCGATGTCCGAGTGGCTACGCCAATCCCAAGGCGACGATGAGTCTTCATACAGGGCATCGTGCAGCATGGTCCAGGCAGCCACGTAACGCTGTCGTAGGTCAAACTTGATGATGTCACGGGAGAAGGCGCGATTGTAATAGAAGGCCCCGCCATAGACCACATGGCCTGTGCCAATCCAGTTGTAAGGAAGCTTGTAGGAGTTACTGAAACGGCCTTGAAAAGATACGTAGACGATGAGATTTATTACATCTTATCAAAAAAATGTAAAATTAAAGCTAGTTCTAACTCCAAAAAGCACACATTCTTACCTTGCTTGAAAACTTCCAGGTTGCGGAATTCCAGAAGGTTGTTTCCGTAATAGAAGTTTGTCACATAAATTTTGCCATTATCAGATTTTGGATCCTTCATCCATGCTCCCTCGTTTCTGCCATAGGTGTTGTGAGTGACTGGCTCGGAGATTGTTGCCAAAGTGTCCTTGCACTCCTCTGTAAAGAAGACAGAGAGCTCTGAGGGAAGTTTTAAAGGCACTTTAACATCATCCAGACCTACGTCAAAGGGTCTGAAAACAATTAAAGGCTTTTGTTTTAACCAGCTTGAATCACGGAAAGGGGAGGGGTAACACAGAGAAGAGAGCCCTGTCTTGTAAAGTTCGGTCATTCACAAACAAATATCAGTTTCTGTTTCTCTAAATGAAAATGTGAGGTAAGTCCGTACATTTGAAGTGACATATGCTGACAGTAATTTCTGGCTATACTCTGGCTCTGGCTGCAGGTGGACACAGATGGCACAACGTTCTTTATTATTTACCGGGTTTCTTTGGCCTGGATTCCTCATGCCTCTGCATCGGTTCGTCTAGTTCCATGTGTCCTTCCTCTTCCCAGCTGATTTTGTATCTCTGTTTGACCTGAGCAGCCTGTTTGGTAGTGGTAGTGGTGGTGGTTGAAGACGAGGTAGTTAATGCTGCAGGAAGCAAAGCTGTTGGTGTCTGTGGCAAATCTGAGCCTGAGAAGTTGGTGGATGTTGTTTCTTCTGGTTGTTTTGTAGTAGCAGCCTGTGTGGAGGTAGCAGTTGTGGCAGCTGTTGTGGGATGTACTGGTGCTGTGGTCGGGTCAGCGTGGGTTGTGAGGGTCATAGTAGACTCCAGGCTGGTAGTTAAAGGCTTTGTTGTTGGATTTAGTTCAACAGAGCCTGGATTAGCTGAAGTACTGCCAGCTATGGTTTGCAATTGGTCTTTTAGCTCCAGACCAGAGGGTTCCTTCACACTGGTGGGTGTATTTGTTGTTGTGAATGCTTGCGCATTTTCCTCCATCGTTGTATTTTCAGAGGCTTGGACTGAGGTTTTGTTCTTTTTCTGCTGACTAATACTTAAAGAAATGTTTGCTGCTTCAGTCAGCGAAGGGACTGGTCTGTTGGTGATTCCAGCAGTGACTGTTTGAGTGGTCTGAGGCACGAAGTTTGTGGTCCTTTGTTTGTTTTCTGCAATAGGCGGTCCAAGGCTGATGCTTCTCACTGTGGATGTGTCACTCGGTGCAACTGAAGACACATCCACTGATGTGGTTCCCATGGCACTGATAAACCTTTGATGAGTTTTTAAGGGCTCAGTTTCTTTTGTGTTTTTTGATTGGCTGGTCTTCTTAGGTGCGTGCAAAGGACCTGTTGTTTTTGTTCGAAACAATCTCAGTCCTTCTCTGGTCCAGGGCCGAGGAGATCTGGGTTGAAGCAGATTCTCTTCGATAAAGAGGTTATCTGGGCCGTCACCGCTCAAACCATGATACTCAAAAACTAAAAGAAAGAGAGGAAAAAGATTTGAGTACCACAAGAAAATGTTAGAAGCAGAGTTGAAATACAATCAGAGTTCTGCTGTTTGTTAGCTGAGAGCCAGCAAAGCTTCTGTGACCATCTCTCACTGCTACGACACATCCTGAACTGTACAAATGAATATAATTATACATCCAGAATAAACACTTCTCTCTTTAAACACTTTAAACACTAATAAACACTTCTCTCGTTGCTTTAATGCCGCTTAAGGTAACAGACAGATTGCACTCACAGTTCTCTCCAGGCTCCCCATCATCTGCCACCATCGGATCAGGCTCAGATTTATAAAAAGTCATTCCTCTGATAATCATTCCAGATGATCCAGCCTTTGACACCTGAGAAGCCTCCTTATTAGCGCTACTTTTGAGGGTCACCTGAGGTCTGACCTCAGTGATCTGACCAGAGCCGTCTGTGTGTAAGAAGGGTTGATTTTCCGCAATGACCTTCCCGTCAAGCTTTTCCTGTTAGACAACAAGGTACACACAACTTCTGAGGAAATCGTTCACTCTGTATTAAGAAGAGATCAATTACGACCCTTTGGCTATAAACTGTACAAACAGCTGTCAAGAATTTGGATTGGTGTAAGAAAGACATTTGTGAAATCTTGAATCATAACATGTTATTCAAAAAGTACGTTATGTTTTTTATTTTTTACTACCAGCAAAAGAGAATTTGGAGTTGTGTAAATAATGAGTCGGTGTGTGGCAAAGAAACTGTGTTCAGATCTAGTGAGGAGAATAGCATAGAAGAGCTGAAACTCCAACAAGCTACAATGATCCCAAATGATCCCACAGTGCAGAGGAAAGTTTTAATCAAAAACCTAATCTAAAACATTTGCCTTGTTTTACTGTCACTTTAATAACCTTGTTGGATGTTTCCTGTAAATTTTCTAGTGAATCAACTGTGTTTAAAGTCCAAGACCATGCAATCCTCCTGGATGGGCTCTCAAGTTTATACTCAAGCTGTCAGGGACCAGGGCCCAGCAGTATGCTCTGTGGTCTGAGGTCTGCTGTCGTCCTGCCAATCCTTTCAATTACATCAATAACTTTCTTTTACACGTTTCTGGGCCTTAATCATGGAGACAATGATTTTTATGAAGGACTTTGTGGAAAGAACACGTAATTGTTCCTTTTGCTTTGGAGGAATGTTAGCAGGCTAAACAGAAACATCTGACTGTGATCACTTCTTTGATACGTGTTTCCTTCAGCCAAAGCCTTGCATTCAATATGAAATATCAGTGGTGCAAATTAAAAGTGACTCCTGATACAATGTTATCTCAGTATATTACCCATGATGGCTTGATGTACTGCAATCATGCAGTACTTGATGCAATACTTACTGAACCATGTAGGTATTCTCATTTTTAGTAACAAACATTTGCAGTTGAAAATAATTTTTTTGTAGCTGTATTTAAATAGTTAATAAGAAAACAGTTATTTCACTAAATACAGGGAAATAATTACCTGTAGAACCCGGTAATTGTTTAGTTGCTACTATGTTATTACAGCGTCTCCATAGATTAAGCCTGTGATATCAGTATTGTCACACTTACCTCTGGGTCTTGATTGGCTGCTGCCCTGCTGACCTCACCAACTGTCTTCCCATCCTTATGCTGATTTGGAAGAGGAGTAGGTGGGCTTTCAGTCACACTTCCTTGAACAGAAGTACTTTCCCAAAACTTCACCTCATCCACAGATGGATTCAGAGACACCAACTGCATGCAAACATGGTGAAAGGTAAACAGACTGGTTCTTATAGAGCGCTTTACTCTCGAGTATTCAAAACACTTTATACACTTTGCCTCATTCACTTTTCTCTATTTTCTAACATTTACACACATCTCTCTACAAGTGACCTATTCATTTGCTATAAATGAAAATAATTGCTATGAATATAACATTAGATGTGCCTGAGTATAAGCCATCAGGCGAGTAAGCTGTTTGGGGCTGTATTTCTGGAGGTAGAGCAGGTCATCTAATTAAAAGGTTGGTGGTTTGATCCCTGGCTGCTCCAGTCTGCATGCCAAAGTAGTCTTGAGCAAGATACTGTACCCCAAGTTTCTCTTCGATGGGTTCATTAAAGTGTGAATATTAGACAGAAAAAAACGCTTGTGTGAATGAAGCACATCGTATAAAATGCTTAAGTGGAGTAAAAAGTGTTAGTTAGAGATAAATGTACTTTATGTAGGCAAAATTTGTTGTCTAATTTAATGACAAAAACTACAAACTTTCTTGGTTTGTGAACTGAATAGGGAATAGTTAGTTACAGTATTTTGTTTTCCCTTCGATAATATTCACATTTTGCACCAATTGTTACCAAGCAAAGACAGAGTTTGCTATGGTGCTAAAGACAGGCAAATACATATCTGTGGAACTCAGTAGTTATGTAGTTACTATGTTATTACAGTGTCTCAATAGGTTAAGGCTGTGATATATCCATGTTAAGATGTTACACTTACCTCTGGGTCTTGATATGCTGCAGCTCTGCTAACCTCTCCAACTATCTTTCCATCCTGAGGCTGATGGGGAAGCGGAGTCGGGCTTTCAGTTAAACCTGTTTGACTAGTAGGACCTTCCCTGGGCTTCACCTCATCCAAAGGTGGATTCAGAGACACCGCCTAAATGCAAACATGGATACATCAAGCTACTAACATAAGTGTTATATTTTTGTTAACGATCAGCAATCATAACACTAGCAGAGGAAGAAAAAGTATTTTGTTAATATATTAATATGAATTAAATCAGGAAACCAATCAAAGTTTTAAAGCAGCAAAAACAATGACACACATAAAAAAACATCTTGTAGCCAGTTGTAGACCTCGTTTCAACTCTGTGGTTCAACTTTGGTAGGTGCAGGCTCCTATCTTTATTTTTTGGCGAACAGACTGACAGCACGCTCTGACAGGTGTTTTCAGTTATGAGAGTTGTACTCTCGTCTGCATAAGCACGCAACCCTCTGGTTCATTTTGCTGCACCTGTTCGAGGGGAAAAACTTGATGGTTTATGTTGCTATTGGCTCATTTCAGTATATGGAGTTCAGTGAGTTCAACAAA
Source organism: Mchenga conophoros (assembly GCF_057382185.1). Lineage (NCBI taxonomy): Eukaryota > Metazoa > Chordata > Actinopteri > Cichliformes > Cichlidae > Mchenga > Mchenga conophoros. The sequence goes on along the minus strand of NC_140547.1, from coordinate 3,405,666 downwards.
CTCCCAACTGCTTCACTCGAAGTCCATGTGAGAAGAGCATAAACATTCAGGTAATGTATTAAATGTGCTGCTTTTAGGTAATTTGGAACTTCTATATGTTCGTGCTGTAATTACAGTTTTGCTCTTGTGTAAGTTTATAGACTAAAGCCCAACAAACACGTACTGTATAAAAATCTCTGGTAATTTACTGACTAAGAAAAAGGATCCAAAGATCCAAAGAAAAGCTCTGGCAGATAAAGTTCCACATGTAACAGAAACTCTGAGCACTGCTTCCTGGTCAAGCTTCTTGTAAATCTGAAAACAGCACCTAAGGGAGTCTTTAACAGGACCTCCAGAAGCCACCACTACACGCACACCTGTTGTGTTTTCTGTTGCGCTACCTTTTCGATGTGATCCACGCGATCAATGAGCTTGTTGGTAACGGAGTGCAGCTTCAGTAGATCCATGCCATAGAAGGATCCCTCCAGCAGCTCAAGTATGGTGGACAGCTAAAACAACAACAACAAAAAATGATCAAGTGAATTCCGTCAAAGTTAAAGAATTCATAACATAGAATGCATGAAGTAGGTACATCCCCAGTCCATTCAAACTCTGGTTGTGGTAAAATATTGATTATCCTTTTCGGAAATTGATAAATATCAGACATCCATGCCACCAGGGGTCCAGGTCCATCTACAAATCAACAGTCAGATGTCGCTGGAGCATGAACACCTGCGGGGAGGCTCTGGCATGATAAATGGTCAGGAGGAAACTTCACCTTGACATTTTCGTTCCCAGCTTCCCTAAGCTTTTTTAGCCTGTACTCTCCCTCGCAGGGGTTGACCGCTGATGGTGGGGCGATGCAGGCGCACTTGCACTCCGGTCCAGAAGTGATGGTCTCCACGGTGTAGAAGTCTTGCGCAGAGGCGCTCCCTTCTTCTATCCGTCGACAGGCGCTCCTGCTCAGGGGTCTGACAACACATTTACACCGACAGTCAGAGCCTTCCGACAGGGCTTTCACTTTGTCATAATCACCCAGCAGCTATAAAGAGAAGAGGACGGATGTATTTTCCACCAGCAATCGGGAACTTTTCAATTTTTGCGCACAAAGTGTAAAATGCAGGATATAAGGAAACACATTAAATGAGCTATTTATCCTACCTTGGAGAGAATGTTCTGTCGGCCTTCTATCTCCTCTTGCAGTCTGTCATTTTGCTCTGCACTGCTCTCAAGTTGGGACCTGGGATTTTCAGCCAGGGGCTTTGGCGCTCCAGATCCCCATGGAAAAAACGCGCAGCTTATCACGATGACAAAGCCTAACTTGTACATTATGTGAGGCTCACAGTGCGCAGATAAAAGAAATAACAAATAGCCCGTCACCAATAAATTCAGGTGCACGAAAAAGTCATAGCCTACCTCTGATTTTAAAAATCAGAGAGTGCGTGAAAAAATGACATCAAATATCCGGATTAGGTTCTATGGGTCATCTTTTTCAGAGTCACAATGAACGCAGACTGAAGAGACTGAAGAAAGAGTGCACCCTGTGGGAGAGCAGCCGGCATCTGGTGCTGGAGCTACGCTGACAGGAGGCGGGCCTGATCAAACTGGCGAGGAGTTGAACTGCTTCAAAAGACTTCAGAGACATGATGTGCAGCTTGTTAGTGTTAGTCATGATTAAAATGCAACCCCCAAACTCGGATTTTATTTCAGGTTCAATTTAATTTGCAGTTCCAGATTAAAGAAGGTGTAGTTTGACTTCATATGCAAACTTTATGCTGCTTTTCAAAATGCCACCAAGCCTTTTCACAGACGCTGGAGACAAGTTTCAGATGTGGATTTGCTGCCCTCTGGTGGCAACAGTGTTCATTCCAGTCACAAAAGACATTTAAAATTCTTCAGCGTTTATTTTTTACTTTAAGGCACATATAATTTATGTACTTATCTTCATTTTTTATCCCGTAGTGTAACGTGTACATATACATATAGACAAAAAGGACTTTGTATGTTCAGTTAAGGCATGTTGGTGCCATGCAAGTTTCCGAATCACAGAAGACATTTGCAATAACAATTAAAAACCCCATTGCCGTGATACCAAAAGAATTGTTCTTCCTTCTATCTTGTGACTCCAAGTATTTATTAAAATGCAGAAATTACCTTCAAAATTTTAAATATAATGCAGAGACCAAATAAACTTACAATTATCTGTTCATAATTACATCTGATCAGAGAAATGACTTTAAATCCCATACCATAATGATTCTCATTCATTCTGAAAGTCCACTTCTGTATATTCAATATCCTTGAGGTCTACTACCTCCCAAATGATGAATTACCCAGCTTAGTGCCCAGATTAAAAGTTCAGACTAGAATGAATGCTTCTGCTCTCTAGCACCCTTCAAGCTCTATTCTCTGCTCTGCTGCCACGGGGAGGATAAGGTGAGAAATACGACTCCACAGTCCACCATATTTGTCCAGGTCCATCATGTCAAAAGACACTGGGTGGCCATGAGTGAGGAATTTTTTTTGAAGGTGGTCATCCACCATCTCCTCAACAGCACACAAGCTAATCTTAGCAGGAATCTCGTCTTCTTCCCCCAGCAGTACAGTGAAGATCAGAAAAGTTTTCTTGTATGCGGCATTCTCGTGGTCGCAATAACGATAAAAAATTAGCGTGGAGCCCGGAGGTAGCTCTTCAAAGCGATGAATGACGGCTACAGGTTTGTCTCCATCAAAAGCTCCCTGCAACTTCCTGTCAATGTCCAGTTTGACGTGGTCACTGTCCTGGCTGGCTTTGCTGGCTCCATCTATGTGGAGGACGGAGGCGTTCAGGGCAGAAGAGTAGGCGGAGGCCAGGTCCCGAGCTAGGCAGTTCAGCGTCTTCTCAGCTCTGAGGCCTGCAGTGAGAATCAGACTCACGGGCTCCGTGGGCTGTGTGGTCTGAAGGTGTCTCTTAAGGTGGATTCTGCCCCTATTCCAGAGCTCAGCACGCTGGTTAGGAAACCGAGTCTTTACTTTTTCCAGCTGCCTGAGGAAGACGTCTATCTTCGGTACATCATTCGTCTGAGGCGGAGATTCTGGCTGAAGAAAATGCAGCGCGATAGCAACAATTGCCACTACTATAGCAACTGCTAGCAAGTATTTTCCACTTCCTACGGAGAAAAGGCCTGTGTTATTTAAACATCTACTTCATAACAAAAAGAATTATTTAAAAAAAAAAAACTATTACAAAAAAAAAAGAACAAATGTACTAAGATTACCGCTAGTAACTTGTGGATCTTCAGTTTGACTAGCCTCTGGGGTGGTAGGACCGATGTTTTCAACATTATTACCGTGGTCATCTAACTGCTGTGTTGGGCTCTCAGGTTCTTGCCGTCTTTCCTCTGAAGCTGAAAAATTGTTCACGGGGAAAAAACAAGTTTACACAAATAAAAGAGGGTAAAGAAAAGAAAAAACTTACACACTTCCAGTTTCCTCGTGGAGTCATAGAAAGTTAGCAGACTGAAGCAAAAAGTTTAAGGAACAAATTCTAATCCGTGATGTTCCAAAAAGTTCTGACTCACCATCTCCAAATTTATTATCTGAGTTGTTTTTCTTTAGCTCAGGTTCCGGTTCATCGCCCTGGTCATTCGCTTTGTCATTTGGGATTTGTAAAGTTAATTCTGATGGTTTGTTCGTTGTGACGCGACTTTCATCTAACGAAATAAAAACAGTTTAACTTTCACAACATCCTAAGACTTTGGATCTTTAAATATTTCTGATTCTTGTGTCCCATAAGATTAAGCAAGTGCTTCATCTTTAAATATGACTAGAAAACTTTTATTACAGCAGTAGTTTCCTTTTTAATCTTAGAACAACGAGGCTAAATGTATGTTTTAAACCAAAGTAAATATAGACTTTGTCTTTCAAATAAATCCATAATAATATGCTGTCCTTATCGGGAGAATGTGCTTCTGCAACAGGTCGCACCTCTTTTTTAGACAAATCCCTGTCTGCAATAAGCACGTGACTCATTTATGTTAATTGCCCATGAAATCTGTCATATCTATTCAAGATCCCACACGTGGTCTCTTTAATATTCCTTCCTTACCTTGAATAGTGTCACTGAAGTCAGCAGGTTGAGATGATAAAGCTGTGGCTGATTAAACAGGATCAAAGCAATTTTTGATCAGTAGAAACATTTGGTAACAAATGTTCTCTTGACTCTGAACGGTTGAACAATTTACCTGCTGTAACTGTGTGTTCCTGAAAATGAGCCTGATCACTGTCTAAGTTCTCACAGGATCCGTCTTCACCTTCACTGAACTCTGTAAAAAAGAAATCACAGTTTTGTTTGTGGAGTCACAGAAAGTTAGCTGACTGAAGCAAAAAAGAATTCTAATCAGTGATGTTTCAGAAAGGTCAGACTCACGGTCTCCAGGCTGACAGACTGAGACTGAGATTTCTTTTTTCTCACTTTCGCCTCCATCTATCCGATCATCTTGTTTATCTTGGGTTGGTGGAACAGTTGTTTCAGATGCTCCCTGTGTCGTGGTTTGACTTGTGTCTGTTGAAATAAAAATAGTTTAACTTCCATAGCAACCTAGAACTTCCGATCTCTACATATTTAATATTACTGTGCCCCAAAAATCATCTTGGATCAGGCATCTGCAGCATCCTTAATGGAGATTTCTTTTAACAAAGCCCAGGGCAACAGTAATTCCCCTTTTAATCTTGGAACAATAAGACTGACAATAGGTGAGATATGGAACATTCTCAGAAAACTTGACCTCCGACCTTGACCTTAAGTTGAGATCACTGAGATTCAAACTCATCCAAGGTTTTATTAGATGCACCTATGGTACGAATTCCAAAATCCTATGTCGCCTCATTCTCGTTATCACATTCAAAAACCTGGGTGCTAGCCCCGCCCACCCGGCAGGGTGCCGATGATACCCCATTAGCTTTTTATGGCTGAGGGATAAAAATCATCCTGATCATTGAAAATCTGTTCTAAGTCCAGCAGCAACAAAAAGAAAAGCTGCGATCTGTTGGAACACAGGAAGACAGAGTCCTGCTTTTTCTTCTTTTGTCTTCCACTTCTTCACCTTACAAGAACACACTACACACCATGCTGAGTATGCCAAGTTTGATCTCAACACTTCTTTGGGAATCACCTGTTTTAGTGCAAAATGCCCATCTTTAGCATATTTTAGAGCTCAGGTGGAAAAAAATTATATATTTTTAGCAAAGTAACAAAGATCCTAAAATACAATTCAAAATCAGTTCTTTGTTGTCTGTTACAACAGCGGCTCATCCTTGAAAATGAGTGAAAAAGCACTCAGTGTCCAAAGAAACGTTTTAAAACTCCTTCAGAAAGCCCGGAAAGCTCTGTCATTGCTATTTAACAATAAAGTCTGCCTCATTGGAAGAAAAAAGAAAGGAGGAAAAATGAGGGGTGGCTCAAGACTTATGTCTATAACAAGATTTGTAAAATGAATATGGCCATTTTAGGAGCACAGCAGTAACAAAACTTACAAATGACTAATAACTAAGACAAACAATGCTGGTTGATGATGTTCCAAAGTGGGGTATATAATATAACTGACTGTTGACTAATATCTGAATTATGTGCTGTAACACTTGGACAGAAACACTGACCTGAAGCCTCTGGGGTGGTAGGACCGATGTTTTCAACATTATTACCGTGGTCATCTAACTGCTGTGTTGGGCTCTCAGGTTCTTGCTGTCTTTCCTCTGAAGCTGAAAAATTGTTCACGGGGAAAAAACAAGTTTACACAAATAAAAGATGGTAAAGAAAAGAAAAAACAACTTACACACTTCCAGTTTCCTCGTGGAGTCATAGAAAGTTAGCAGACTGAAGCAAAAAGTTTAAGGAACAAATTCTAATCCGTGATGTTCCAAAAAGTTCTGACTCACCATCTCCAAATTTATTATCTGAGTTGTTTTTCTTTAGCTCAGGTTCCGGTTCATCGCCCTGGTCATTCGCTTTGTCATTTGGGATTTGTAAAGTTAATTCTGATGGTTCGTTCGTTGTGACGCGACTTTCATCTAACGAAATAAAAACAGTTTAACTGTTCCAAAGTGGGGTATATAATATAACTGACTGTTGACTAATATCTGAATTATGTGCTGTAACACTTGGACAGAAACACTGACCTGAAGCAGTCCCTTCTGTTGTGGCTAATTTCTCTTTTTTTATTGTCTCCTTTTTGCAGTCACCACGATTTATAACATCAGCTTCACTTTCTTCGCTTTTCTCCTCCATCGGTGGGCTGTCCTCACCAGGAACATGTTCTTCATTACAACATTGTACCTTATTTTGCACCCTTTCTGCAAAAAACACGTTTGAATTTTCATTAATTATTTTACATTGGTGCAATAAATATATGTGCTATCCTTACAATGCTTACTCACTCTCTCTCTCTCTCAATCTTTTCAAAAGGTTCAAAAAAGTAAAACTTAATAGTGATAAACATGTTCAAGATAAACATATTTGTTCTATACAGATCTTGGTTATAACTGATTTTTTTGTATTTATTTACATTTCATCACGAGAAACAAATAACATTTTAGTTCAGAAACATGCTATAACTGAAGTAAATGCCAAATATTAACCGTACATGTGTTCAGTATTTCTTGAAATAGAGATAAACATTAGTTATGTCTGTACTGCTTTAATAATGCAGCGAGTCGACCACCAAACAGCAAACACTGGCTGAGCAACGTAGAAATATTAGAATTTTACCTGCTGCGTTCGGACTGGGGACTTCCATTTCCATGTCTTTAGGTAGATGGTCTTCCTTTTCTTCACTTAGGGTTCACTGGATGGTTCAAGCGTGAATAAAACAAATAAACATTACATGTTTTTCTTTTTTATGCGAAGCCACGAGTTACAGTTTGTCGTCACATGTTCAAAGGTCCAAACAAATAATGTAAATCTGCTTACGTGCATGTCAACAGAGCCAAGCTCAAAGGCAGTCTCGCTAAAGTTAAAGAAGAACGAGAACAACCATTACGCTCCTCAACTTTTCAAACTGTCACTAAATAAAAAGGAAATATGTACATTGCATTTTGGAAGTATTAATTTGTGGCTGTGCTTTCGTGGATTTGCTAAATAACGTTTTGCTACTAAATCGAAACTGAACTTGCTGCGAGGTGACAGTAAGCAAGCCGAAGAAAAGCTAGTATAAATTATTGCGAGAGAAATAACTACTCGCCGGGAACTAAGCTCTAATGACATGCACGAAACGTAAATTGTTGGTAACCATAATTAAAGAGAACTAGCTATTTAAGTGACAAAGATAACTAAGCTAGCCCAGCCAGAGTGATGCTAATTTAGCCAACAGTTACCAAAGCATTACTTGGGTGTTATTGTAAAAAAAAATGCCTTCGTGTAACTCAAAAGTCATAACGATACGCTTTTCTGATTACTGCTCCATACCAAATATGTCACGGATCATATCGCCGTAGATCATACGCTTCCTTAGCTTTCAGTTAGCATGTGTGGCACTCATAGCAGACTAAATTCTGAAGCGGAACGTTTAACAGTGCCTTTGTTTCTATAGAGATAACTAAACGTTGCACTATTTTCCGGGCGGCAACGGTGTCCTGTCAAGAAATGTCCCCCCAGCTACAGGGAAGTCCAGTGATTGTAGCTTGTTTGTGCGCGCGATGCTACGTCGCATTGTTTAGTTGAAGTTGTTTGGCATCGCTCAATTGAATTTGAGTTACAAATGGATACCAGAGACTCTGAAGATAAGCTCTCTCGTCCCATGACTAGATCGACACGACGGATGTCAGGTAAAGGTGAGCACTGTTCGAGTGGTATGTCAATTAACTAGCTTAGCCATCGGAATTAGCTCCCTCATACTCACAAGTTTATTAAAAGAAAATCAGATTTGGATCGGTGCTTTGGCTAATGTTAGCAGGCTTCACCGGTGTAAATGATCCTCAGATAGGAATCTGTATTAAAATTAACTTAATGTTTCAGTTCCTGGTACGAGTTCAGGCACAACTTTAAAACCAATGAGTTATCTCCTTACATTGAAATGCTTTGCTACATATTAGCCATTATCTATGTGAGGGTTTTTTTTTTTGTTGTTGTTTGTTTGTGTTTTGTTTTTTAGCGCTGTGTCTCGAAACAGTTTACAGCAGCAGCGAAATTAAAATCACAAACTGACTTTCGCTTTTAGCACTGGCGGTCAGTGACAGGGATCAACGTTTCATTAAGCCGCTAAACACACTGATATATGGGCAAACTGTGAAAAGCAAGGTTGGACTGACTTGATATTGAGTGCAACTAGTCTGTGGAAATATGAGTTTTCCTTTTAAGAGCATTCTGAAGTCAATGACAGAGTAGTTCAAAAATGAAAATTCACAGGCTTTTACTGTGAAATCCAAAATAACATGGCATTGACGGGGCTACTGGAGTACACGGGTGTGTCATTTGGATGTAACATTAGAGTGTGTAAACAAGACTAAATGATATTTGTTATTATGTACTTAACATATCTGCAAATTAACTCGAAGCTTTTATTTTGCAATTAGGTTTCGAATGCTTTTATTTTGAAATGAGGGTTAATGTTGAAGCTACATTTACTTGAAGGTGGTTTTTATTTTGAAATCAGGTTTCCGCGTCTCTTGCCGTAATACTAGAATACATAGGGAACACAAAGCAAAATGGAGGCTGGCTGGACACCAGTTCTGTTTCAGGGTTTTTTCTTCTTTTGGCTGCTCCTGTCAGCGGTCCCCACAGGGGATCATCTCCGTCTTTTTCGCCCTGTCCCTAGCTCTGCATGTCCTCCTTCACATCATCCAGGAATCTCTTCTTTTGTGTTCCTCTTTTCCTCCTGCCTGGCATTTGCATTTTCAACCTCCTTTGCCCAGTATATTCACTATCCTTCCTCTGCACTTGTCCAAACTATCTCAGCCTTGCCTCGCTATTTCTCTAAATAACTTATCCTGAGCTGTCCATGTGATATACTCATTTCTAATCCTGTCTTCCAAAGGGTCGAGTTTTGAGGCAACTCCTAGGCAGCCTATAAAGAGGACCAAAAGAAAAAAAGCACAAGCTGACGCTGCTGATGCTCCTACATCAGTTAATGGTACCAAAGATGGGGAGCTTGACTTTGAAGATGGAGGTTAGTTGCTGGAATTAAGTATTTGCCTAATTTTAATGGCTGATTACCCTTAGTTACCCTCACTGTTCAAGGCACTGTTAAAAAACAAACAATCCGTGTCTATTATTTATTGCCTAACAGAGTCCCCTAGCAAGAAGAGCCGACTGGATGCTGAAGAAGCAGTGTTTGACGAGAGCGCTGAAAGTAAGATGGATGTTGAGGAATCATCTGGAGACATTCAGAAAAATGAAGACCAGGAAATGGATATTGAACGGGATTCCTTTAAAGTCACTGATCTGCCAAACATACACAAAGGTTTGTACTACAACTAGTGAACATTCATTATGAAATAAATCATAGAGATTAGATAATATTCCCTTTTAATTTATTTTTATTTAATGTAAAGAACAAATGGATAATACAGTAACTTAAAACATAGGGAGGCTGTATAAAGTGTAAATAAAACAGGACTGAATTAAGTTATCAAAACACCACATTTAAATGTCCAAAGATTGATTCTGTTCATCAACCTGTTCCAAAATCTTCTACACAGTACATTTGCTAAATGACTGAAACTATGACTATGCAAATGTACTGTTTATAAGGTTGGGGAAACCTGCAGTCAGCTGAGATTGGAGATTCCCCCTCTGAAAACGCTACGTCCAGATGAACAGAATCAGACTTTGGAGATTTACTTACCTGGATGATTGAGAATGCATCACATTTAAATAAAAAAAAATTAAAATAAAAACAAAGGCAAACGTCTTGGACCAATACTTTATTTTTACTATATAAGCCATATAATAATATACAAATACACTTTGTGTTAAGTTACTTTTCTTTTATGACTTTATTAGGATTTTATCTTAAAAATCTTCTGCTTAACACAGATGCTCTCGGAGATAGGAACTTAAATCCCCGTGTAGTGCTTGATGAGCTCTACAGACCCAGTCTTAAGACTGAGGATCCCAACTTGATGAAATCCAAGAAAGGTAGAAAAATGCTCCATCTTCCTTGACATTCAGAGTGTTAAATTATGGTCTAAGTTATTTGACCTAACCTATTTTGTTTAGTTTCAGCAACACCAGCACCTAAAGCACCTGCACCCCCCACCAAGCCTGTCGCACAGATCAGCGCAACAGTGAACAGACATCATTCACCGGCTCTCAAGCCGTCCAGCATGGCAGACTACAAGAGGACGATGATGCTCAAAGCCCAGAGCGCTGGTATTGTGCTGCTCATATTCTGTATAGAAAGGTTGAGCGTCTGCGTGATGACTTTTGATCTTTGAAAAGATGTTTTCTTTTCTAAATTTAGCCTCATCTTCAGATTTATCCAAAGTTAACCACCTTACCCCAAGTGTGAATCCGAGACGTGTGAATAACGTTCCAAGAAAAGAGACTATTCATTCCAAAGAATCTGGTATTGCTGCTTTATCTCAGTATTCTCTCTCTGCAACACCTGCTATAGTGGTGACATCTGTGCATTAATATAATCATGTTTTCTTTTATTAAAAGACAAACAGAAACCTGTTGCTACCAAGACACGCCCCAGAAATTCCTCTAGAGGTAAGTTTGTCATTTTAATTATTATCTTTAGACCTGATGATGCTTTTTAAACATTATTTATTAACTTTGTGTGTTCTTTTGTTTCTGTGTTATTAAAGGGTTCACGTGGTGTTTGTGGGGTTTAGTTCGGCTGGTAGTTCTCCTGTTAGTTCTCCTGGTACTATTTGTGATCGGGACATTGCTGATATACAAGATCATCCCATTACTCCAAGACATGAAACGTGGTGGAGGGCAGTCATCCAGGGCTGTGAAGCCAGAAAGGTTTGCTGATCAATTGTCTGATCTTCAGACTCAGTTCCCCAGTCAGCGGCCTGAGTTGTGGAAGTTGAGCAAAATCCACCTGGAGAAGCACCTTAAAACAGCCCATCCCTCTGAGCCAGTCAGTCTGATTTTCACTGCAGGACAGAAGGCTGAGAGGACACTGCAGTGCCTTGCTCGGGGTCTGGCTGCTTCCTTCTCATCTGCCCTCAATGCCTCTTTCCTTGACATTGATGGAAAAAGCAAAGCAGGCCAGGACAGTGATAAGGTGAAGTTAGACATTGACAGTCAGCTGCAAGCAGCGTTTGAGGGAGAAAAACCTGTGGCCATCATTCATCGTTTGGAAGAGCTGCCACCAGGCTCCACTCTCATTTTTTATCGCTACTGCGACCACGAGAATTCCGCATATAAGCGGGTTTTCTTGTTGTTTTCTGTGCTGCTGCCTCAAGATGAGATCCCGAAGGAAAAGGGTTTAAAAGAGGTGGAAGAGATGGTGCAAGACTATCTTAAGGAGAGGCTGGTGGACACCAGTGGCAAAACGTATAATATAATGAATAATGATATGTTTGGTGGTCTGTGGAGTCGCATCTCCCATCTTGTCCTGCCTGTGGTGTCTGAGGTGGAGAAGAAAGGATGCTAAAAAAACCAAGCTGCCTGATTCTTCTTTGCACTGTAGAAGGAGCTACGAGAAAGGAAAAACGTGGAAGTATGATGTGTGCTGTGATAATTCATTTACAGCATTCGATAATTGTGTTATTCTCTTTCTCTCAGAGATTACATTGTACTTAAATTGAAGTCAAACGCATATGATTTGGTTCGACTGCACAAAAATTTAAACAGTTTTTACTCATGCATGCATGTTAAAAGAGGTTACAGTGTTACACCATCATTCCACTTCACAAGTGTGGCGATAATCTTTTCTCATGTGCATGCAATCTACGAAACACAGACTGACTGAGCTGTTTAATTTTTTGTTGCCTGTTAAAGCCTGCATCGTTTCTCAGCAGCTTTTAATGACCATCTCATTTTTTCCGTCATCCTCAGCTTTTCTTTACTGGAACTAAAAAAAAAAAAAAAAAGTTTTGTTTTCAGTGAAAATTCATATTTCATCTTTTATTCTGCTGTCCAAGACAACCAGGTGACTTCATTTAATTCTTTATTTTTTGTGTGAGTGCTGGAAATGCTTGGTTTTGACTTAAGTGTCTGTCTTTTTGAGCAACAGCTTTTTAAGGTGAATATTTTATATTCTTTGCTTTTTTCTAAATATGTATATTTGTGTCATGTTTCCTGGATTGAGGTATTTTTTTAAAGCTGTGTATATGTGGATTTGATATTAAATGGTCTTTTGAACATGTTGTCACTTCACATTGTGAGCTACTCGCAATGTGGTTTATATCTGTAAAAATATTTTGGATAAATACTGATTAGCTCGTCCCAGACTGTGCCTTAAACACATATGAAGAATACACTGTATTTAATTAGAGTAAAAACTTTCTCCAGTCATTTATACTAGCGCACATGACAACATGTGAACTTGTTTGTGCTGTTTCCTGTCATACATCTCATTCCTCTTGTTATTCTGAGCACTCATAAACACCTGAATATTATCAATAAAGATAATTTTGATACATAGAGGAGTGAATTGTCTAATTGTTTATGTTAATAATGAGCTAGGCTACTACTGTTAGCTACAAATATGAAACTGAGGCTACAGTTCTTACAGGCTCAGCAAAACCAGACAACTAGACTGTAAAAATGGTGCCTGGTCTGATGAGTGTATTGTAATGTTGTGACAGTAGGGTCAGAATTTGGTATAGACAACATGCGAGCATGGATCCATCCTTCTTTCTCTCAACGGTCAAGGTGTTGGTGGCGACATAATTCTTGGCATATTTTAGAGTCTTAACACTTGTTGAGCATTGTTTAAATGCCACAGTCTACCTGAGTGTTGTAACTGTTTATGACCACAATGTAGCCACCTGCATTAAAAAACACAACACACCATGTAACAAAGCTGTTAACCTCAAACTTGTTTACTGTACTCAGATTGCCTCCACAGTTACCAAATCCTGATCCAGTCCAGGACTTTGAAGGTAAAAATGTTCTAAATGCAAGAATGTGTGGGGGAAAAGTGAACTTTCAGTTTTCATCTTCACACACTTGTGTTTTAAATTTACAGTTACAGAAAAAACATCCACAAATGTTTAGATTGATATCTACACAAATATACCGAGAGCTGCAAACTGGTAATTCAAATTAAATATTTGGGGGGATGTGATGAAATGAAATTTAGATTATGATAAATGTGTAGCAACTGCGTGAGGCTATGATGTTAATATGGACCAAAATCACAAAGAATTAAGACAGCAAGGACTCTAATAAAGCATCCACTGGGTGTAACCTGTCCTTCTGTTTACTAAAAATTAAAGTCTCCAGCTGTGAAACGAGGACTTGACATCTATTCAGCACATAAGAAGTCAATCATTTACTAAGCAGGAGTTACGACTCACTTCTTAAGAAACCTGATAGTTCAAAAGTCCATTTCAAGATTATGTTTACAGACACTGTTTTGTATCGATAACATTAAAATTAGGTTTGACACAAAGTATGAATATGTTTTTACATTTATTTAAATGTGTCCAAATGAAGATATACATTGTAGCTGCTAGAAGAGCATTAGTACGGCTCTAAGAACAGGAAGTTACAGCAAGTTTAATCATTTTCTAAGCAGTTGATAAATGCATCTCTGTAGCTTGGCCGAGTTTAACTGAGTGAGTCACCAAATGGACCACAGACATAAACAAAGGTTACCTTTTACACAGCAGTGGGTTTATTGTTTTGAACTCAAAGTGAAATACCACAAAAGAAAAGCCATTTTACTGCTGAATCATGAGACATCAGTTTGCAGCTCATGCTGTAGTTTCATGGGGACGAAACTTGTGAGTGAGTGCTCCACTTCCACTTCCTCAAGTGGTCTTGATGAAAAGAGCATTTATTTGAAGTTTACACAGCTACATTCTGGCCTGAAAATATCGTAAGAGGTTTTTTTTGTGATCCAGACAGAGTAATATTAAAACTAAGTAGCTGCCGCCATTGTTGGAAACTGGAATTGGCTGAGATATGGTGGACCACGAAGGATACACCCAACCCCTCCTTCAAACCTGTCAATCATACACAGTACAACATGCAGTGAAACGCTTACTGCTGTGCAATTCTCGACCATTAAAAATACAAGAATGACCTCAAATTAAATATGGAAATTAAAAAGGTTTGCAAATCAGCAGTGTGCAGATTTACAGTGAACAGTAAAAAAAATTATTGAAATACATTATTTTGTTATTGAGTGCATGTACAGTGATGTGATATGCAGTGTTGGGAAGGTCACTTTGGCTCTGGATGGTGAGTAGAAGTTCTTGAGCATCTTCAGAGTGTTTGTGTGACAGGTCCTGTGTGATGTCAAGCCCCGGGTATGTGAAATTGTCTTCTCTCTCCACTGTTAAATATACACTGCCTAATAATGTCTGTTCTGTGTGGCTTTTCATTAGGCTTTTTTTCTTAATCTGACTGCAAGAAAATGCCTCCAAGACACGGCAAGGCTTTGAAATGGCAATACACAGGTGGATCTAACTTCATCCTCGAAGTACTGCTTAACTTTGATGAGAATTAATTTAACCTACGTTAGGAAAACTTCCCTTGAAAATGAAAAACAAGCTATATAGTGTGCCAGGGGCGTTTTTAGCCCAAAGATTTACTTTTTTTTGCTGTTTGTCTGTCGCACTACTAAAAATATAAAAATATTTTAAGGACTCTTCTATTTTTGGAGTGTATTTTTTTATGTATCTGTATTATATGATACACACACATTAAAAGTGAATCTCTGTCCAGAAAATACACTCAGTTTACTTTTTGCTCACTGTGAGCATCATTCATTATTCTCCCCAGTAATTAAGGTTTTTTTTATTCCAATCCATTCTTCTTTTGCAGCATTTAAATAACCTTTATCAGATTTGTTACAGACATTTCAAAAAAGTGTTTTGCTTTTCTTTTACAAATGTGGGGATTAAATTGAGTTAAAATGTACAAAACAGTGATGTCATGTTTTGTGACGAGGACCCAGGCACAGAGAGACTTGATGAATTTAAGAATTTCATGATTTAATAAAGAAATTTGCAGACTTGCACAGAGATGGTAAAATTATGATGACTGATAACAGAGACGAAGACAACAGACGATGAGGACAGGGAGGAACAGGGGTTTAACTGCACCAAGGAGACAGTCAGAGAGAACTCGGGACAACTGGAGACATTTAGGGATGCAGGGACTGACAGAGACGGGGAAGAAGTCTCACTGTGACGAGTAAAGTTTATCTTGCCTGGCTGGGCAGCTCTCTGGGTGCTCAGCACCCCCAAAGCTCTGATCCTAGAATCGCCCCTGTAGTGTGCTAAAGCAATATGCAGTCTGTGTAGTCTGCCTGGTGTATTGAAAAATTACGAGATACAATAAATAAGACCCTCAAGCACTACTTGCATTAAATGAGGAAGCAGCAGGTAAACAGTGTGATATGATCAGTGTGATGTAACCATACTATATATAAACTGTAAGAGAAATCTGATTGTGATTCAAACAAACCACAAAACTATTGTTTCTGACAAGTAAATATACCAACAATGATGGCTATAGAAAAAGAAATGGCTCCAGCGAAGAGGATTACTGACACAATATTAACAACAACATCTCTGAGTCTCCTCTGGAAATGAGAAAAACAGACATGAACTTGCTGCTTGTTTCTCTCGCTCGTTCCTAAATGGCCTGTAACAGAAAAATACTAATATTATTATTCCTCATTAGATTTGATGCTGTATCTGATGCAGATTTTTATATTCAGACAGGCACAAGGCATTCACCTCGTTTTTCACTGCTCAAAATGACAATCCAGATTACATTCAGGAAATCCCATACTGTGAAAGCAATCATCACTTTCAGAAGCCAAGAGTCCCTCACGTTATTTCCGCACTCATTCTCCATAACACCAAGAAATATGACAGCAACTGGCCCAAAACAAACATGGAAATAATATCAGAGCAATGTAAAGGCAGTGGCAACTACTTCCACAAAAAAAGTCCAAACTCTTTTTTGATGGTGTAAAGTTAATACTCTTAAATTTACAAGTATAAGAATTTTCTTACTTGTAAATATATTATGGATAACAAAACAAACACTGGCAGCGTATTCACAAATCTTCCTTCTTGAAGAGAACGTGAAAAATGAAATAAACATTTTGCACAAATGTCAGTTGATATGTTTGCACATGCAAAGTGAAGTTAAACGTACCTTTCAGGACCACTTCTAATCCCCAGAGACAAAATTACTGTTCCAGTGAAATTAATCACTATCATCACACACACAAGAGCAAAGAAGATGAACTAAAAAATACATAAACACACACATTAAAAATACATGTGGGAAAAATTAAACAGATGTTGTTAATGAGACGGGTTTTACACCACCAGTTGTTCTCACCTTGGAGGAATCACCGATACTAAACAAGATCAGGGATGAGATTTCAACAGCCACACAGAGGACGTTGCCTGCTACCTTACACACCTACAAAATTTAAATAAAAACAACAGTGCATATAATAAGTTAGACAGCCTTGAAAGCCCTGAAAATCCATATTTTACCCTATGAAAGCAGGGGTAAGTTCCAGCACCCCGTGAACCCCCGGCTTTCAAACTAACTACATACTCAAAGAATTCTTGGAAGCAATACAAAGATGCAGGACAAGAAGAAAATAAAACACTGTGAGCACCAAAGGCCCCCAGCTCTTACCTTATTTATATGATGAAAAACAGCCTCACTGGCCAGTAAGACTTTGCCTATATTGGATATTACCTAACAAGACATGAAGTAGAACACAATTACATTTCTTTTTGTTCTTTTAAGGTGGGGCTGAATAGCATTTAGTGCGTGTCTTGAGTATCGTTAAATATGCTACTTACTTTCATCTCTGCCACCAAAACACAATCAAAACACATCAGTGCAATACCTGCTCGCTGAAAGTAAATCAGAAACAGGGAGCAGTGTTGTCAAAAAAAAGCTCTTGCAAGGTTAATGAGTCACTTTGTGTACAGTGTTACAAAATCAAATCCACCTGTGGGTTCTTACTTCTTCTATGTTGGTGTTGCCCTTTGTGGTGCTTGGTGTAGTAGTTGTTTCCGGTGTAGCAGCTGTTTCCGGTGTAGTAGTTGTTTCCGGTGTAGTAGCTTTTTCCGGTGTAGTAGTTGTTTCCGGTGTAGTAGCTTTTTCCGGTGTAGTAGTTGTAGTAGTAGTGCGCTGAGGTAAGATGATATTCACATTTTCCCAGAATTTTAACCTTTGCTGAAGAAATGTTGCTCTGAAATATGTTAGAAGGGAATGAATGCTGATATAATTCATTTTCTGTTGCATTGTAATATTACAGAAATCTGAAGCAGGTCAGGTTCGATTTTCACCGTGGACGTCAGCCATAGAATATCAGAAATTTTAAAGTCACCTGAACATGATGTCCTGCTCTGCTTCTGTCGCAGTCCAGTTAACTCGGATCAAAGTTCTTTTGTGATTAACTGTGTGACTAACAGCTGAATCCTGAGAAGAGTGGCAAAACATAAGAGAGCTTCAGATTTACAAAAAATGAAAACAATAAATCAAATTCCAACTACTTACTTCCAAAACACCGCATTTCAGGAGTTGAGTGTTGTGAGGCTCAAGTAGAACAAATCTTCCAGTAAGACGTGTTTCATCTGCAACCTCTCGAGCCTCTAACATAAACCCTCTAAAATATGTGGATTCCTTGCTCTTGAGCAAAACTTGAAAATTGTTTCAAAAATTCATCCGAGCAAAGATTTGGGAAAAAGAGAATGAAGAGAGATTGTAATAACTTGTAAAAAAAAATGTAAATTACAATTACACCAGACATTGCTGTGATAAACAAATTTAACAAAATAAAAACTACAGCGTTCCCTGTACCTGTAACAGGCTCTCCAGGATAGCTGCCGGGCACATATTCAACCATGAAGGGGGGGTTTGTGGTTTGAGGAGCTGCACCATTATGATCGGGTAACATTGAGTCACATGCTTCTGGGAAGTAACCCCCTGAATACCCATGCAGCTTTGAGATGATGTTAAGACTAATCAGAATCCACATCCACATCTGTCAAATAAATATCACAGTGATACCCAGGTCATCCATTGGCACTCTAAATATTTATTTACTTCTGCAAGTATTCATATACTTCCAGCATGTAGACTTCTAGTGGCAGATTACACTGAAAGTGTTTGCTTTAAAGATGCTTGAGAGTATAATGTCATTGTCATTCATAGATTTGCGAGTATTGAGCAGCCGACACATTGCTGGACATAAATGTTAGGTTAAAACTTTTTCGCCTTTTAACTACTGTTTGATTACAAATGCAGTTTTGGTGAACAGAGCCAGCATGAGGTGTATGTGGATTTCTCTAGGAAAACTATTAGGGGGGAAAGCCGTTTTAGAGAGCTCTCAGTTTTATCCATTAAACTTTGATTTGATTTGATTTGATTTTATTGATTAGCATTCAAATTCAAATCTCAGTGAAAACAGTGAGAAAAAAAACCAAAAAAAAAACAGTGAAAACAGAACAAAAATCTACCATAAAGAAAGAAAGCATGAGACAAGGCTAATCAAAAGGTATTGGCTGAAGCATTTGCTTATTACGCCAACCCTTTTCACAAAATATCTTTTTGTATGCAGCTCCTGTACACAGGGCTTGAAGAAAATAATAAAACAAAGCAAAAACCAAACAAAACAAACAAACAAACAAACAAACAAAACAAAGAAAAAAAAACTTTCCACCTTAGATAAGTAACTACATCAAAGTAAAGAATCAAGAGGTTGTTGTTTTTTTTCTCCTTTTTGTTCTTTTCATTCTTGATTTATATATTTTTCTAATACTCTATTTTCAAACATGTTTTTAAACAAGGAAAATGAACTACACCTTTTTAAATCACTGTCATAACTATTCCACAGGTTAACTCCTCTAACAGAAACACATCTCTGCTTTATATTTGTCCTCATCTTGTTTTTCTTAAAGAAATCTCTTCCCCTTAAGTCATATTGACTCTCTCTGACTTTGAACAGCTTCTGAGTACTGGGGCAAAGCAAGTTATTTTGTGCTTTATACATTATCTGTGCCATTTTATATTCAACTAAATCATAAAATTTCAGGGTATTCAGATTAATAAACAAAATGTTAGTTGGTTCTATATAGTTTGATTGGTTTATAATTCTTATAGCTCTTTTTTGTAACTTGAAAATATGAAGAGTGTTCGTTTTATATGCATTACCCCATATCTCCAGACAGTAAGTCATATATGGTAAGTCATATAAACTTGAAAAGGATTTCAACATTTCTCTGGCAAATATTAAACACAGACTGACAAAAACAACTGAGTAAGAACAGTTTCTTACCTTAAAGTAAATGTTTGCACACCACATCTAATAATGTGAATCAGAAAGCTAAGAGAATCAAAATAAACCTGAACATCTGAGTTGACAAAGAAAAATATCTCCTCTTTGAAAGTCCCTCTAAGAGAAATAGAAGAAACCCTGCAAATGTCTCAGAAGAAATGAGTCCACCCTCCAGGACAGTTACAGTTGTTGCAATGTGTGTTAGTGGGCGGTGCTACAGCTGTAATTGAGGAAGCTGGAACATTGTGATAAACAAAACACATTTCCCTTCACTTGTGAAATGAAAGACATATCCTGGATTATTTTCCTAGTCTCTTACTTCCTCTGTGTGTGTCACCATCCATATCACTAGTTCAATTAATCTGGCTCAGTGAGCAGATATACTGTGATGTGTAAGGCTTTGGATTGACGTTATTCAGTCCCATTGTCTTTAGTGGACCCTACTGGTCTAGGGTCCATATATATTGTGCTATTGTACTACAACCAATCAGAAAATTATGAAGGATCTGAGCTATGTAAATGTTGTCATTGTAGATGTGAGTCAGCCAGATTATGATTATCAGTGTGACTCATAGTTAATCATGAACAAAGACAGGACCATACAGGTTTCAATCTGAGGTACATGAAGCTTCTTGATCCACACCTCAGATCAAGCAGCCGTCCAGTTTAAAGTTAATCCACAAGAAGAAAGAACAAACAAAAAGAAACATCGAAAAATGTTTGGCATGAAATTTCCTTTATAACAACCCAAACATACACCGAAGCATTTTCAGGAATACAGCAGTGCTTTAAATCATAACCCATCTAAAGCAGCGGTCTCCAACCTTTTTTGCGCCACGGACCGGTTTATGCCCGACAATATTTTCACGGACCGGCCTTTAAGGTGTCGCGGATAAATACAACAAAATAAAGCTAGTACCGGTACCGAAAAAAAGAAAATTTATTCATAACACACGTGAAAAGACCCAGGAAAACCGAGTTAACGATAAAAACGATAACAAAATAACGCTGAAAACCGATAAAAACCCTGAAAACCAGACATTTCACACCTGAGCCTCAACTCTCGCGGCCCGGTACCAAACGACTCACGGACCGGTACCGGTCCGAGGCCCGGGGGTTAGGGACCGCTGCTCTAAAGGTATTTTTCATGATGTGGTAAAACATGAACAAAGGGCAGAAAAACACACAGATTGCATTTTGTTTGTGATGTGGAAGCATAATAGTGGTCAATCAAAAGTGATTATTGTGCAGTCGAATTTCTTTGGAAAGGGTGTGTCGAGATCATAATGAACACTGAGCTGTGACTTGAGATGGTGCCTTCAAATGCTACAACATGCCTCGGTGTTCGCCTCGATGTTTGGGGGTGACATCCCTTGGCATTGCTGACTGTGGATATGACATCCTCGACATTTTGTGGGTGATGCCTGTGGAGGTCATGCCGCTGCATTTGTAGATGATACCACGGGTGTTTAAAATGGTGCCATTATGTTTGGGGATGATCCCATTGCTCTTTAGGGTGATGCCACAACCTGCTGCAGTGTTTCGAGGTGAAGCTATGAGCTGCGATGACACAACATACCATTGTTGTTGGTGCTGTGACTTTCCATGTCTGTTTGAGTTGATGTCACAACCTGCAGTTCTCTTACAAACAGAAGTGACCTCGTTTTCTCATATATGCTACAAATACTGCTAAATACTGTCACAGAGTGTCACAATCAAACCTCTGCCTGAAAAAGCCATTAATATTTTTTCTCTAAATAATTTAGTTGCAATGAATATTTAATTTTCAAGACAGCCAGATGCAGTGCCATGATTTGTGTTATTCCTGGCAATACTTTTATGCAGTTATAGTGTCTTTTAAACAGAAATCTAGATCCACTAGAGAACCTTTGTGAAGGTAAAAATGTTGTAAATGTGAGAATTTATTTTTAAAATTTCACTTTCAATTTTCATCTTCACACACTTGTGTTTTAAATTTACAGTTACAGAAAAAACATTCACAAATGTTTAGATTGATATCTAAATATACTCAGAGCTGCAAACTTGTAATTCAAATTTTACTCATTTATTTTTTGGGGGATGTGATGAAATGGGAGATTTAGATCACGACAAATGTGTAGCAACTGCATAAGGCTATGATGTTAATATGAACCAAAGTCTCTGTTACACGCACCTTGTTCAGTATGTTTCACAAAGAATTAAGACAGCAAGGACTCTAATAAAGCATCCACTGGGTGTAACCTGTCCTTCTGTTTACTAAAAATTAAAGTCTCCAGCTGTGAAACGAGGACTTGACATCTATTCAGCACATAAGAAGTCAATCATTTACTAAGCAGGAGTTACGACTCACTTCTTAAGAAACCTGACAGTTCAAAAGTCCATTTCAAGATTATGTTTACAGACACTGTTTTGTATCAATAACATTAAAATTAGGTTTGACACCAAGTATGAATATTTCTTTACTTTTATTTAAATGTGTCCAAATGAAGATATACATTGTAGCTGCTAGAAGAGCATTAGTACGGCTCTAAAAACAGGAAGTTACAGCAAGTTTAATCATTTTCTAGGCAGTTGATAAATGGATCTCTGTAGCTTGGCAGAGTTTAACTGAGTGAGTCATCAAATGGACCACAGACATAAACAAAGGTTTCAGTTTGCAGCACATGCTGTAGTTTCATGTGGATGAAACTTGTGAGTGAGTGCTCCACTTCCTGTTTACACCATTTATTAATACTTGAGTTATAAGTGTTTGTCTAACCACACCGTGACTTTCAGAACATAGAGATGGGCTGGCTGTTATAGCTAGAAACTCCTTAAACATGTCATCTAGTGAAGACCCCTTCTTTTAACTAATTTGATATTCAGATGAAGAAGACAAATAGCACTAACCTTTTCTATCTGATATTAATCTATAGACCACTTGGATTAGCTAGGATTTTCTTTGTGGAGTTTGGGGACTTTTTATTGTCCACCATCAAGCTGGAAAGAATCCTGCTGCTAGGGGATTTTAATTTCCATATTATTAAATTTAATTTAGTGACAGAATCAGATTCACAGAATCATCTGATTATGTCACCGGCTCTGGATATCAGACCAGTCTGTCGTGAGGACATTTTTATAAGCGATCATAAACGTCTTTTATTTGATCTCTACTTTATCTGTGATCTGAAGAGAAAGAAGGAAAATAAAAATATATTTCTATTTCCTGTGTGCCCTTTGTTCATGTGAAGCATTTACAACTAAATACTGACTCTGTGGTGAAAGAATTTGGAATTATTTGATAATAATCTACCTGAAACTGATGATATGGAACAGCATGTGGCCTCCTTCAGTTCACAATGTCTAAAAATTCTTGAAATCAGGAAAGGTGGCACTGTTAAATCCCCACCCTGGTTCACAGAAACTATCCCCAGCTTTAGGTTAATTTGCTGTAAAACTGAGCACCAGTGGAAAGCCACAAAACTTGAGGTTTATAAGCTCCACTTGAAAGAACTATTATCTACCTTTAACGACATAGTGAAAGATGCAAGAGCCACTTATTTCTCTAAATAACCTGCAGTAGGAAAAAGAAACCCTAAGGTTCTCTTCGATACAGTGAAAAACATCATCTCTTCTCCAACTCGCAATGACTTTTTAAGCTTTTTTTCAAGATAAGATCAGTAGCCTGACAGGACATTTTACTCCCTTAGATAGCCCCTTCAACTGTGATCTCCCAAACCCCATAATTATGGAATCTTTTCACCCAGTTTCTTTAAAGCATCTATTGAGTACTTACTCAAATGAAACTTTCAACGAGTCTGAAGAAGATGCTGAAACATTTTTCTAATTTTTAACCTTAGAGAGCTTTGTATCACATCTTGTGAGCATCTTAACAACGGAAAATTATGAAAACCAAAAATCCCACTGTTGACATTTAATCCTGATATTATATACTTTTCTTTTTCATTTTAGTTGTTAAGGGTTCGTGTTTTCCTTATAATCTCTCCCAAGTATTAGTTCATCAGTCTGTGGTTGTGGTTTCCACATCAATGGAAAATTGTCTTCTGTTCACCAAGCCATACACAAATCAGTCAAATCATATCATATACACATTCAAAACAACAACAATAAAACCCATCACAGCATCTCATTATTCAGTATGTGGGGAAATGAAAGCTAAGTTAGGACTAAATAAACATGAAACCGATACTGATCTGCTGTTCATATTTTTAAAACTATATTAAAGCATTCCAGGGTCTCGACTATAACCTTTAAGGCTACTGTGAATATTTGAAATGAACTTTGACTGTACTGTTAAACTTTAGTGCAACCACTGCTTGAATTGTAAATGATGAGTCAGTCTTACTCGAATCAGGCAAAAATTCCTTTTAGACCAAAGTTCTGTGAGAAGGTTCTCATTGTCCTTCATGATCACCATCCCAGTTCTGTAGGCCCTTCAGAGTTTGTCCCTCTTTGTGATAGCATAACAAGATGTTGGTAATTTTCCCATTAAAACAGTTATTTTAGCGACAGCCACGCACACAAAATTTCCTATTATTTTGACTTACTATCTAATATTTAATATATAACAAGTTGTAACAAATCTCCTGTCAGAGCTCCAACAGTATATTCAAACTTCATGTGTCCCTTGAGTGCAACAAAGCTTTCCTGTTTTCTATATTATCCTTTTTTACATTTCTGTATGTTTAACATGTTCTTTCACTTTGGCATTATTAATAATTAATTATACTTTACATGCAAGACATGCTTCTTGCAAAATAATCACTTAAAAAAAATCATGTAAGCTAGCCTCAAGGGTTACCATTTTATTTTAAAATGTCTTGTTTCTGCTCAACTTCCACCAGGTGTCACCTTTGAGCACGACAAATGAGCTCTGCAGCAACAACAACATTGCAGGTGTTGTGCGTGTCATTTTAACAATAAAAGTGAATATTTTTTTCATCAAAAGAGGTTATTTTTTTGTGTTGCAGAGAAAACATTAGTGTTTTTAGTGGGAGAAATGTTTTGTCACTCATTCAAGAGACTTATTCACTCTCAGCAGACTGCAGGTTTCCCCAACTTTATAAGCTTCAACTGTGGCTTCTTCCCAGAGTCTGAGACATGCGTGGGATTAGGTTAATTGATGATACTAATTTAAGGATGAATAGTTATCTGTTTCTATATTTTTATCTAATTTTTTTTTAATCTTTGATGCTTATATACCTCATTATTTTATATTCATAATTGCCACATCTTTTTTAATCACACATTAATATTCTATCTTTTATTACACAAATATGTATTATACTTTATTCTTTCATGAGTTACTTACAAGTTTCTCTTTGTTCACAGCCATTGACATGTTGAAGAGGTTAACACGTGAGAAGCAGATCGAAATTGTGTTGATATCTGGTGAACGCAGTAACCGGGTCATTGCAGCAGATTTCAATGCAAGACACCCTACGAGACCACCCATCTCCCATGCTACAGTCAGCAAACTGCTTGCTAAGTTTCGTGAAACTGGTTCAGTGTTGGATTTGCCAAAATGTGGACGCAAGAAAACTGTCACTAATGAAGAAACATCAGTGGCTGTCCTAGCTTCATTCAGCAAGAGCCCACAGCGTAGCACTCGCCGCATGTCACTGGAGAGTGGCACTAGTCGAACATCCCTTCGGCGGATATTAGCTACTCACAAATGGCACTCTTACAAACTCCAGCTACTGCACCATCTCAACGAGGATGACCCAGATCGGCGCACAGAATTTGCAGAATGGGCAAAACAAAAATTGGAACAGGACCCTCAGTTCACGCAGAAGATTTTGTTCAGTGATGAGGCAAACTTTTATGTGAATGGTGAAGTTAACAAACAAAACCACTGCTATTGGTCTGACACTAACCCACATTGGATGGATCCCTCCAAGACTGTTGGACCAACAAAAGTGATGGTTTGGTGTGGTATATGGGGTACAACGACAGTGGGTCCATTCTTCATCAATGGAAACCTCAAGGCCACTGGATATTTGAAATTGCTACATGATGATGTGTTTCCCTCTTTATGCACTGAAGCTGGCACGTTCCCTGAGATTTTCCAGCAGGATGGTGCACCACCACATTATGGGTGCCAGGTCCGAGCATTCCTAGATGAACAGTTTCCTGGAAAGTGGATTGGTCATCGTGGGCCAGTTGAATGGCCCCCAAGGTCTCCCGATCTGACCCCCTTAGACTTTTATCTTTGGGGTCATCTGAAGGCAATTGTCTATGGTCTGAAGATATGAGATGTGCAGCACCTGAAACTACGGATACTGGATGCCTGTGCTGGCATTTCTCCTGTGGGGTTGCTATTAGTGTGTGAAGAGTGGAAGAAGAGGGTTGCATTGACAATCCAACACAATGGGCAGCACATTGAACACATTTTATAAGTGGTCAGAAACTTGTAAATAACTCATGAAAGAATAAAGTTATGTTGAAACCAAGCACACCATTGTTTTTCTTGTGACATTACCAATAAGTTTGATGTGTCACATGGCCCTCTTCCTATTGAAAAAACAAAAGTTGTATCCAAGATGGCCGACTTCTAAATGGCCACCATGGTCACCACCCATCTTGAGGAGTTTGGCCCCTCACATATACTAATGTGCCACAAACAGGACTTTAATATCACCAACCATTCCCATGTTATTACGCTGTATCCATAGAAATGGCCCACCCTGTAGAATAGAGTCTTGAAACAAAATGCCACACCCATACAACACAAGCCCCCGCCTTAGGAATGTTTGGGGGATGCTTCCTGCGCTGCGCTGTAGATGGCACAGCAAGGTACAGGATATTTAAGGTGTTTGGTAAAGGCCAGCCAAGAGTAAAACATCTCCATAGAAACTGCAAAAGTAGGGAGGAGTCGTTTTTGTTCTGATTACGGGGAGATGTCCGCTCCAGGAGATTTAAGATGACCCAAGGGCCGGACCCAGCTCCAAATAAGGGGAGAAGCCAAGTCTGAACCATGACTTTTAACCATTCATATTACTATTCTGTTTCTGTGTCTCATAATAAAAGTGTTTACTGCTTGGGTACGGTGCTCTTTTTCCTTTTGGCATGCTGAACAAAGGAGGAGACACAGTGCTGTTATTAACTTGAACCTTTATATTAATACATTTTGAAAATGTATACTTTGGGTTTACTCATTTTCTCTCATAAGAAAAATGAACCCAATTCAGGGCTCCAGGATGGATGGATGGAATCTTGATATTTGTTTAATTATATTATTTGCTTTATTATTAGGTTATAGCATCACCACAAAACTACAACAGCTGCTGGGGCAGCACAGGCGTAATGTTACAATACAACCATCTGTCTCACCTTCCATTCTCAAACCGTGGATGGTTCACTTGTTAGTTAAGTGAGCTAAACATTACACTATGGACCCACTCACCAGATGTCTTGAGGTGATGATTATATCTGCCCCTTTGTATTTCTTCATATTCATTTTCAAATTAAAAGTCCTTTACTGTTTTAGTGAACAAAAGCTCTTAGTTTTGTAACAGTAGATCTGTTTTGTGTATTTGTCAAATCCTTTTTACTGATAAAACGAAACAGTACATATAAATATCTAACTACTTGCTAGTTGCCATGTTATGCCATGTATGTATGTGGGTGTGTGTGTGACAGGGGAAACCAACAAGCTCCAACTTCATCAAGTGAGTGGATATAGTCATATACATGTGCTTCAGAGACATACCTAATCATTCTTCGCATTACACCTCAGCTCACCAGGTTATGGCCTTACCTTAAATTGGTGTCTAAGTCTAAACAGGAAAAGAAATAGTTTTTGAATCGTTTCTGATTTCTAAGAGAAGTCCAATGATCAGGCTCAGATGTGGGTTTAAAAAGTTTGTTATTTACAGTTTTCAGTTGTAAACAAGTTTTTTTGCTACAGATTTCTAAAATATTTGTGTTTTCTTGTTTTTATGACTGGTAGTCTATTGCATTAGTTAAACACGCTACTAAACTCTGTGTTTTTTGTGTTTATCAATGAATATTTCTGGAAAGTTAGATATCATTTGAGGGAAATCTGTGTAATTTTATTTATTATTCTAAAGTCATAGATATAATTGACTGACCTACACAGGATTTCAGGACTAACTCTAACCCCCGGCTTCATCACACTCATTTTAATTTACCTTTTGACTTTTTGATGAGCTGCCTCAGCGATGTACACTTGTAATAAAATTATGTCTGTAAAAACAAACAAAAGAACAAACTAAGGTATATGTAAACATTTGATGGTTACATTCACGTGTTCCTACATTTCTAGAGTCTGAACCGACACACGTATTGTCTGTCTCACACAAAAATATGTAGAATCACTTTATTTCTTCCATGTGTCACCAATAGGTTGGATGCCAGTTTATTTTCAGGGACAAGAAGTAAATGTGCTGAATGCTTTACCTCTCTATGGTGAAAATGAAAAGTATTTTTCGGATATCAAAAAATGTTCTGTGTGATGATGTGGCAAATGTATTTATTTTTTCTGTGGATGAAAATACAGTAAAATAACTGCAGTGCTACAACAACAACAGTCTTTTTAAGACTCTTTTTTTTCCCACACTCTTTCGAACAGGAAGTCTGCAAATCTTGAGATGCATCACCTTTCAAAGGTTAACTGTATACCACAGACTTCCTGGACCTGAGAAAGGGATGCGTACTTGACTCCACAAAGTGCTGAGATCACTTCCACTTCAGTGCTATTATATTGACTTTTCCTAGACTCTGAGATTCAGCTCATCAAGCTAAAGGATATTTTGGCCATGGTCTTACAATTTTGTAATACTGAGAAAATACAGATATTTGTGGATAGTGGTTTAGCAGATATAATAACAGAATATATTATGTATATATATATGATAAAAACAAATATATGATTAAAATAAAGAATTATATTGGTTAAACATGAAATAACGTAAACTGTTTCATGGTAAATTAGTATGAGATCACAAATTATAACAATACCAAATGAAAAGCTAATGTTGACTCAACCTAACTTTGTGTCATGGTCCTGAGTCTGTTGAATCAGTGTTTTTGTTTGGATTAAGAGTGTCTTATGTTATGGATAAATTCTTATTCGGAATTGCTATTACTTAGGTTCTGGTTTCTGTGCTCCCTCTGTTTAGTGTCTGTGTCTCTGTGCCTGCACTGAAGTTATCCCTGTCCTTGTGTTCCCTGTGTACTGTGTCAGTATCGGGTCTCTGAGTCTGTAAGTTCTGTTGGTGTGCTTCCTGTTTTACTTTGAAGGTACGTGTCTGTATTCTGTGTTGCTTCCCTTGTCTCATCCTGTGCAATTAGTCCCAGCTGTGTTTCCTTTCTGTGTCCTGTTTGATCACCCCACTGTGTATTTTAGTCCCGTCATGGCCTGAGATTCAGTTTCAAAGCTGCTACTACATCCCTTGAGTTTTTGCAGCCTCAATAAAGCTGCCTTCTTTAGTTCACTCCTTCATTGTCCATGAGTCCAGCATTTGGGTCCAATCTCCTGCCTGTCACACAGCGATTCATGTCCCTTTCTGTCCAATTGTTGTGTGCTTTTCATTGTATTCCAGCAGATTATTGTTTTTCACTTTATATAATGTCTATTCAAACGGTTTTTGTTTTTTGTTTTTTACAGAAAAGATGTTTCTACATAACCATCGGTCATATAAAAAGTTTCTGGGCAACTGCACCTCATTGTCTTAACTGGGGAGATATGACTCGGAAATTTCACTAAGAAACAAAACACAAGGATACAAAATGCAATAACTAAGTTTACTAATAAACCCCACATCATAAAAACAACACAGGGTCAAATAATTACTTCACACTGTGTGACACACGCACACACACACACGATAAAAGCCTTGAAATTGATTGCCGGGTGCAACATATGACACATGGAGCAGTTCCTATTTTTTTTTGTAATTAGATAAATTTGATATGAGATATGCAATTTTACTAAAGGCACACTGGGAGAGAAAAACAATTAACAGGGCAAATAACATATGCAAGAAAATCAACTGAGTAGCTAGTACATTGTTCTACGTGATATGAGGTTTTCCATTCTAACCTGCAATAACTTTAAATAACTCCTAAACTTCACATCAACAAATGCATAACAGATGGGATTCAGGCAACAGTGGGAGAAAGCAATGAGCCTGCAAGCATAGAATGCATAGTCAAGCTGGGTGCTTGCTTCACATTCAACTAATGACGGGACCACATGAGCAGGCAAGACCCTCAAAAAGATTACAACATTGTACGGCACCCAGGCACTGAAGAATAGAGCAACTCTGCAGAAGACTAATTTGACTGCTTTGTTCTTCGTGTGAGATCTTGTTCTTGTGATTCTCACAATTATTATGAAGCAAAAAGTCATGACTGCAAAAGCAACTAGGAAGAAACCATTCTGTTGGATGACACCAATGGTTTCCCACAGTGGATCAATATATTCACAGCCCTGTGACTCTTTATCTTTGTGGTGGACCTTGGTGATTGAGCTGAAGAGGAGGGAGGGCATGGCTGCTCCAGTGCTGATTATCCAAATCAGGACAGACAGAAACACCCCGATGGAGTGTTTCGGTGTGCTGAGGTCAGACAGAGGATGGACCACAGCCAGGTATCTGTAGATGGTCATGATGGTCAGGAAGAGAATGCTGCTGTAAAACCCAGTGAAGAAGATAAAAGTCACAACTTTGCAGAGAATTTCAGAAAACACCCATCCCTGGACGTGGTAAATGGCCCAGAAAGGAAGACCGATGGTGAAGACGAGGTCAGAGATGGCCAAGTTGAGGATGAAAATGTTGGTCAGAGATTTAAGTTTTTCATACAAAGCCAGGATTATGAGGACAAGAATGTTTCCGACCAGGCTCAGTGTGATCACAACAGAGAAAATCGGAATGGCAAAGGATCCAAATATCACCACTCCACTCTTATCACAGATTTCATCCTCGTAGTAATAGTCATAGCTGAAGTTACCATAGGTTAAATTGGCTGGATTTGCCATTTCTGTCACACAGGAATCTAGGAGACAAGGGTATGACTTTAATGACACGTTGCAATGGATTTCTCTTTATAAATACAAAAGAGTATTGTAAAGACAATAAATAAATAACGTACCTCTTGCTTGATGAAATGCCAAACGTCTGTTGGTTGAAACGACTTCTGCGGTTATTTTATTATGTATTTATTTATTTTTTGCAGTAGTACGTTGGGATGAGACACTCGATGCTGACGTTTCTGCAGTGTGTCGAGCTACTTAAGCGCCGATGTTTCTAAACACTACTTCCAAGTGTGAGTCAAACACCCGCATCACGTGACCGTGTGGCGACGTGGTGCTAAACGCAGATTTTGGTGCGTTTAGCCAGGCTTTCAACAGATGACTTACCTTGACATGAATGACTGAATTCACGTTTTAATACCATCTCAACTGTTTGCACACGCGCATGCATAAGGGTAAATAACTGTGTCGTTATCATTTTTGCCGTGTTGTGAAAACTAGTGTGGACTTTCCGCCCACTTAATTACACAAATTAGTACAAATGAGAAAAAGAGGCGAACTGCTGGGTGAGCGGAACGAACTCAGATCAGCGGAGAGAGCGAGAGCGGCACATTCATTAAGTTACTGTAATAGAAACCTGCTGTGCTTTCAAAGAGCAAAATAAAGCAGGAAATCATTTTCAGCTCTTTATCCCATCTATTCTCTTTTTCTCGACTTTCAACAGAAAATATAAAATATTTTGCTGCATTAAGCGACTTCATCTTGAGCCAGAAACTGTTGGAAAAAAGTGTGAAAGCCTAAAGACAATACAAGAAAAGACACATTAACCTTCACATACACCTCCTTTTTTAATTGTCACTGACACATGTGTTGTAAATATCTCACAAACAAAGGTAGGTGAAATCAAAACCTGAAACTCAGACTGAGTCATCCGCGGCAACAGAAATGACAAATAAAGTGAGGGGAGGCTTCTTTATCCTCCGATGAGCCACTTCTGCACCATTCAGATTTAAAAAGGAATTGACCAGTGTGAAATGGACTGTTGTAATTGGTCAGAATAAGCATACCATAACATAATGAAACGGATCTTTTAGTTATTTAGAAGGAAAGCAAATGTAGTCTTGTCTATTTAAATATTTATCTTTGAAGAAACTGTGACCAAACCAATAAAACCAAAAAAATAAAACAACAGGGCAGCTTCTAGTTTTATTTAACAGTGTGAGGAACAAACCTAACGAAACTACCAGAAAGCTTCAGTTAACCATTTCTTTGAGGATTGCAAAGTTCGGGAGTTAACAGCTGAAATACTGTTTTTTTTTCTATCACAAAACATATAGCAGTGTTTGTGCAACTGAATTACTAAGCGACTGAAACAGCCTCTAATAGCGGGAGAAAATAGTATTTCTGATGCACATTGTCATTACAGTCACAGTTCGTTTTCTTTAACAGTCTCATTGTTTGGTGCTTCTCCAAAACATCTGTCAATCGTTATTATTTAAAGCCTGTTTTTTTTTTGTTGGTTTTTTTTGGGGGGGGGGGGGGGGGGGGTTAGCCCTCTTTAGAATTATGCAACGCTTAAAAACCACACCTGTGTAAACTGAAAATTCTAATTGTAACTCTTAAGCGTATATTTATTATTTTCTTCTCTTTTTTTTATATCTAGCTTGTTTTGCACTGATGTAACCGGAGGCTCGTCATCTCGTCTCTCTGTATGCTGCACTGGATACAGCAGAGATGACAATAAAGTTTACTTTGACTTTGACTTAGCTTGTGTGTGTCATTGCTTCACACAGCAAAACTGGCCAGTAGGTGTCACTGTGGAAATTGATTTCAGATATTTGGGAAACCTGGATACAACTTTAGCTTTAAATGTTTCGTTGTTTCACAAAGTCTCTCTTTGCCCATCACTGCTAGTTTGATTCTCATGGCCACACCAGCTTTGCCTCCAATCCAAAACGATGATAAAATCAAATTTTCTTGTATGAAAAATTAGGCATATATGGTGGTGCTGCTTTGTCTTCCCATATGGAGTTTTTGGTAGTTTTTCGATTTATGAAATTAATCATCCTCAATTTGCAAACACTGAACACATTTTAATGACCACCAAATGACTTTTATTTTTAGCAATAATTAGTTAATACAACTAGTTTTTGTGTATTTTGAAACTGTTTTGTTATATTGTAAATAAGCCTGTTTCTAATGCAGTTTGGATCAACATTTGCCATTAAATGTGGTACAGGCTATAAATAAAAACAACAAAAAGGTTTTGACATTTTTCACAATGCATGTTTGAGGTATGCTTTATTATTTTCAAATAAATTATTTTACTTCACGCATACTTCAAATGCAAGTTGCTATGTACAATGAGATGGGAGGCCATTTCCATCTTCTTTTAATGTAAGAAATTTTTACTAAAGGCACATGTTGGGAAAAAACAAAAAACCAATACATGCAAGAAAACAAATGAGCAGGCAACACCCTGCTCATTTGGTCATTAAAATGTGTTCAATGCAGAGAGAACTATTAACTTATAGTGAGAAAGGTGACTGGAAAGGAAAAACGCAATGCATCATGGGAATCCCCGGCAGCCTACATCTATTGCAGCATAACTAAGGGAGGATTCAGGGTCACCTGGTCCAGCCCTAACTATATGCTTTAGCAAAAAGAAAAGTTTGAAGCCTAATCTTGAAAGTAGAGATAGTGTCTGTCTCCTGAATCCAAACTGGAAGGTGGTTCCACAGAAGAGGGGCCTGAAAATTGAAGGCTCTGCTTTTAAATACTCTAGGAACAACAAGTAGGCCTGCAGAGCGAGAGCGAAGTGCTCTAATAGGATGATATGGTACTACAAGGTCATTAAGATAAGATGGGGCCTGATTATTTAAGACCTTGTATGTGAGGAGCAGGATTTTGAATTCTGGATTTAACAGGAAGCCAAAACAGGAGAAATCTGCTCTCTCTTTCTAGTCCCTGTCAGGACTCTTGCTGCAGCATTTTGGATTAACTGAAGACTTTTCAGGGAGTTTTTTGGACTTCCTGATAATAATGAATTACA
Organism: Mchenga conophoros; assembly: GCF_057382185.1. Lineage (NCBI taxonomy): Eukaryota > Metazoa > Chordata > Actinopteri > Cichliformes > Cichlidae > Mchenga > Mchenga conophoros. The sequence goes on along the minus strand of NC_140547.1, from coordinate 3,372,212 downwards.
GTCGTCCAGCCTGGAAGTAATAAATGCATGAACTAGTTTTTCAGCGTCACTCTGAGACAGGATATTTCTAACTTTAGAGATGTTGCGCAAATGGAAGAAAGCAGTCTTACATATTTGTTTAATATGTGCGTTGAAGGACATGTCCTGGTCAAAAATGACTCCAAGGTTCCTCACAGTGTTACTGGAGGCCAAGGTAATGCCATCCAGAGTAAGAATCTGCTTAGATACCATATTTCTAAGATTTTCAGGGCCGAGTACAATAACCTGAGTTTGATCTGAATTAAGAAGCAGAAAGTTAGCGGCCATCCAGGTCTTTATGTCTTTAAGACATTCCTGCAGTTTAACTAATTGGTGTGTGTTATCTGGCTTCATGGACAGATAGAGCTGGGTGTCATCTGCATAGCAGTGTAAATGTATGCTATGTCTTCTAATGATGCTGCCTAAGGGAAGCATGTATAATGTAAACAGAATTGGTCCTAGCACTGAACCCTGTGGAACTCCATAATTAACCTCAGTGTGTGAAGAGGACTCTCCATTTACATGCACAAACTGGAGTCTATTAGATAGATATGATACAAACCACTGCAGCGCAGTACCTGTAATACCTACAGCATGTTCTAATCGCTCTAATAGGATATTATGGTCGACAGTATCGAACGCTGCACTGAGGTCTAGCAGGACAAGCACAGAGATGAGTCCACTGTCAGAGGCCATAAGAAGATCATTTGTAACCTTCAGTAAAGCTGTTTCTGTGCTGTGATGAGCTCTGAAACCTGACTGAAACTCTTCAAATAAACCATTCCTCTGCAGATGATCTGTTAGCTGTTTGACAACTACTCTTTCAAGGATGTTTGATATGAAAGGAAGGTTGGAGATTGGCCTGTAATTAGCTAAGACTGCTGGGTCTAGAGATGCTTTTTGAGTAAAGGTTTAACTACAGCCAGCTTGAAGGCCTGTGGTACATAGCTGATTATTAGAGATAGGTTGATCATATTTAAGATTGAAGCATTAATTAATGGCAGGACTTCTTTGAGCAGTTTTGTAGGAATGGGGTCTAAAAGACACGTTGATGGCTTGGAGGAAGAAATTATTGAAGTTAACTCAGAAAGATCAATTGGAGAAAAAGAGTCTAACTTAATATCAATGGTACTAAGAGTAGCTGTAGATAATATTACATCTGTGGGATGATTACTGGTAATTTTTTCTCTAATGATAAGAATTTTATTAGTGAAGAAGTTCATGAAGTCATTACTAGTTAACGTTAAAGGGATGGTTGGCTCAACAGAGCTCTGACTTTTTTCAGCCTGGCTACAGAGCTGAAGAGAAACCTGGGGTTGTTCTTATTTTCTTCAATCAGTGATGAATAGTAAGATGTTCTGGCTTTGCGGAGGGCTTTCTTATAAAGCAGCAAACTTTTTCTCCAGGCTAAATGATGATCCTCTAAATTTGTGACACGCCATTTCCTCTCCAGATTACGAGTCATCTGCTTTAGGGTACGTGTTTGAGAATTATACCACGGAGTCAGGTACTTCTGATTAGAGACCTTAGTTTTCACAGGAGCTACAGTATCCAGAGTCGTACGTAGTGAGGAGGTGAAATTATTAACAAGATGATCAACCTCTGTTGGAGCAGCGTTCAGATAGCTGCTCGCTCTATGTTGGTACAGGGCATTGAAGATGATAACAGTGGGTGGATTATATTCTTAAACTTAGTTACAGCGCTTTCAGAAAGACATCTACTGTGATAAAGTCTACTCTCCACCGCTGTGTAATCAATTATTGTAAAAGTAAATGTTATCAGGAAATGATCAGACAGGAGAGGGTTTTCAGGAAACACTGTTAAATGTTCAGTTTCTATGCCATATGTTAAAACAAGGTCTAGAGTGTGATTAAAGTGGTGGGTGGGTTCTTTTACATTTTGAGAGAAGCCAATTGAGTCTAATAACAGATTAAATGCCGTGTTGAGGCTGTCATTCTTAGCATCTACATGGATGTTAAAATCACCCACAATAATTATTTTATCTGAGCTGAGAACTAAATTAGATAAAAAGTCTGAGAAATCAGAGAGAAACTCTGTGTAAGGCCCAGGTGGATGATAGATGATAACAAGTAAGACTGGTTTCTGAGTTTCACAGCTGGGGTGGACGAGGCTAAGCATCAGGCTTTCAAATGAATTAAAAGTCTGTCTGGGTCTTTGGTTAATAGGCTGGTGTGAAAAATTGCTGCCACACCGCCCTCTCGGCCTGTGCTTCGTGATTTCTGGTAGTTAGAATGACTCGGGGGTGTTGATTCATTTAAACTAACATAATCATCCTGCTGCAACCAGGTTTCTGTAAGGCAGAGTAAATCGATTTGTTGATCAATTATTAAGTCATGTACTAACAGAGACTTGGAGGAGAGAGACCTAATATTTAATAATCCACATTTCACTGTTTTACTCTTTGGTTCAGATGTGGATACTGTATTGTTCTTTCTTTGTAATTGTTTATGTTTAAGTTATTTATTGCTGGTTTTTAGTTTGTTTTTTGTCTGCTTGGGAGCTCTTTTCAGGAAGAGAATGCTGCTGTAAAACCCAGTGAAGAAGATAAAAGTCACAACTTTGCAGAGAATTTCAGAAAACACCCATCCCTTGACGTGGTAAATGGCCCAGAAGGGAAGACCGATGGTGAAGACGAGGTAAGAGACGGCCAAGTTGAGGATGAAAATGTTGGTCAGAGATTTAAGTTTTTCATACAAAGCCAGGATTATGAGGACAAGAATGTTTCCTGTCAGGCTCAGTGTGATCACAACAGAGAAGAAAATCGGAATGGCAATGGATCCAAAATTCATCACTTCACTCATATTACAGATTTCATCCTCATGGTAATCGTAATAGCTGAAGTTAGATGGATCATAGCTGAAATTGACTGGTTTTGCCATTTCTGTCACACAGGAACCTAGAAAATAAACACAAGTGTTTGTTTAAGTGACATGTTACAACAGATTTCTGTTTATGAGTACAAAACGTTACTGTAGAGATGAAACATGAACGTACCTCCTACTAGATGAAATGGATAGGCTGCTGGATGAGACTGTAACTTAAAGCTTAAAAAGCTTATAAAGTCATCACATTTTCAGTTACGAGTTATGTTTTTGTTGCCACACCTGTGTTGTTCACATGGTAAACAGGTGGCCTGTGGTTCTTTGGTTGTAGCATTATCTGCATATCTGTGAAATAATACTTGCCAACTTTGTGATCATAGAGCCAAAATTATGCTTTTTATCTTCTTCTTTTTCTCCTTTATTTTAAGAATATGTAATTAGGTAACTAATTACATACAGCAGGGAGGAGGAGACAAAAAGCTGCAAAGATCAAAACTCTGACAAAAAAAAACGTTTGGAGCTTTTTATCTTTGGCGTTTTTGCCAAAGAAATGGAAACAAACAACTGGTTTTGCAACAGGAAGCTGGCAGCAAAGTTCCTTAAAATTTAAAATCTTTTCTAATTTGTCTGTTGTAAGTTTTCCCAAAGTCATCTAAAAATATAAGAACATTGTGTTGAGAAACAATTACATGTAAACTGCTTTGGTGTTGGAAAGGCTGTATGTATTACACACAATCTGGAAATATACACAGAAAAGGGTAAAACAAATGTAAATTAGGGTGTACCCCGCCTCTCGCCCTATGACAGCTGGGATAGGCTCCAGCGACCCTGAAAAGGATAAGCGGAAGCGAATGGATGGATGGACGATACTGAGACTGAGTTTATGTTTTCATTTATTTATTGCAAAGTAATAGGTTTATAGGTTATATTGTCATGGTCCTGGGCCATGTTGGCCCAGTGTTCTTAGTTTTCTTGTATGTTTGTATTTTGTTCCTTGCTTAGGCCATGTTTTCTGAGTTGCCCTGTTGTGTTGTTCCCTAAGTGTTTTCCCTTCATGGCTTTTACCCCCTGTGTGCCCCTCTGTGTATCTGTGAGCCCTCGTCTCTCCTTATGTTTTATTCCATGTTTCCCCAGCCCGTTATGTCTGTGTTTTCCCCGTGCTCTCTCTCCTCCTGTCTGAACCTCTGTGCACTTCCTGTTTACTTTGTGACTCTCACGCCCGTACATGTCATGTTCAGTTCACCCCGCCCTGTCTCGTTATGATTATCAGTGTCACCTGTGTTCCCCGTGTGTTCCCACTTTCCTCGTTAACCCTCTGTGTATTTCTGTCTGCGTCTCCCTCTGTTCGGCGTGACGTCGTCCCCCATGCTGTGTGTGGATCTCCCTGTGTCTCGCTGTGAGTTCTTAGTTTGTGGCTTCCCAGTTTAGTTTAGTTTAGTTTGTATGTTGGTTCTACCGGCAAATAAAGCTGTGTTTTGAGTTCATTCCCTCGAGTCTGTGAGTCCTGCATTTTGGGTCCAACTCCCGCCTGCCGCACAGCGATTCATGACAGTACGACGTCACCAGACATGGACCCAGCAGGCTCCTCCCGGGAAAGCGATTTGGCCCGCATCTTCAGCCTGTGGGAGCGAGTTTCCCATGCCTCGGACATTAAAGCAATGTCCATTGGGATAAACGCCATCGAGGCAATTCTCAAGGGGAATCCCCATCTTCACGAGCTCTCAGGATTTTCGGGCCTACTGTCCAATCTGCAGAAAGCCAAGGAGACAGTACAAGCTCGCGAGCTCGTCATACCGCAACAGCGACCGCCACAATCGGGAAACGTTTCCACGCCGCTGCCACTGGACTCCTCTCCATCCACCCTCCACTCTGACTGTCACTCACCCGCTGCTTTTCTCGCAGCAATGTGGTCGGAGGATGAGGAGCCGGCCGTGATCTCTCCGTCGTTGCCAGTTTCCTCCATCACCGCACCTCCGGCTTCCCGAAGAAAACGGCATTCACGCCGCCGACACCCACCGCCACAGCCAGACCCCGAGACGTCTGAGTTGCCAGCTGTGGTGAGTGGAAGGGACAATCAAGAGTTTCCTGACTTTGGGACTGTTTATTCCGGGGCTGTGTTTTTTCACTTAGCTGCCCAGCCAGAAGCGCTAGCTCCATCTCCTGTGTCCCCGCTAGCACAGCCATTAACTCCACCACACGCTCCATTTTCACCTCTACCATCGCTTCAGTCATCAGTTCGGTCTGCCACTCAGTCGCCCTTAGTTCCATCATCCACACTACCACCTGTTTCCCTTCCACCACCACCATCACTACACCCAGCCATTCAGGCTGCTACTCAGTCAGACATTCAACCCATAGCCCTGCCGTTAATATGCTCTATAGCTGAGCCACTAGCCGCCCGACCCGCAGCCACTTCAGCCACTCCTCCACCCGTCACACCTCCACTACAACAATCACTGCTTTCCCCAGTGCAGTCTCCAGTGTCTCCAGTGCAGTCTCCAGTGTCCCCAGTGCAGCCTCCTGCAGCCCTGCTTTCCCCAGTGCAGTCTCCAGTGTCCCCAGTGCAGCCTCCTTTAGCACAGTCACCCACTCAACCACCAGCACCACAACCGTCACTACCTCTAGTTCAGTCCCCTGTGCAGTCATTTACTTCTCCACCGTTAGCAGCTCAGGTCCCCGTGTGTCCAGCAGCTCAGGTCCCCGTGTGTCCAGCAGCTCAGGTCCCCGTGTGTCCAGCAGCTCAGCTCGCACCTGAACCTTTGGCCCAGTTCCCCGTAGCAGTGCAGTTTTCTAGCCAGCTTAACGTTGAGCCCGGGGTCCCAATTCTCTCTGGCTCTACATCGGCTCCTGCTGGAAGCTCGGATGAGCTCATCCAGCACTCCGCGGCTCCCGTGTCGCCATCTACCTCGTCCGCTGGGGGTTCCAGTGAGCCCAGCCAGCACCTCCTCGTCTCCGCTGGAGGGTCCGAGGGGCCCGTTCAGCCTCCTGTCTCCGCTGGAGGGTCCGAGGGGCCCGTTCAGCCACCCGTCTCCGCTGGAGGGTCCGAGGGGCCCGTTCAGCCTCCTGTCTCCGCTGGAGGGTCCGAGGGGCCCGTCCAGCCTCACGCCTTGTCAGCTGGAGGGTCCGAGGGGCCCGTTCAGCCTCCTGTCTCCGCTGGAGGGTCCGAGGGGCCCGTTCAGCCTCCTGTCTCCGCTGGAGGGTCCGAGGGGCCCGTTCAGCCTCACGCCGCATCAGCTGGAGGGCCCGAGGAGCCTGTCCAGCCGCCACCTGCGACCGCCTCGTCGTCGCCTGGTCCGGCTGCATCCGCCTGTGCTTCTGCTACGCCTGGTCCAGCCTCTGCCTGTGCTTCTGCTACGCCTGGGCCAGCCTCTGCCTGTGCTTCTGCTACGCCTGGGCCAGTCTCAGCCTCTGCAGCTCCGCCTGGGCCAGTCTCAGCCTCTGCAGCTCCGCCTGGGCCAGCCTCAGCCTCTGCAACCTCGTCTGGTCCGGCCTCCGAGTCTTCGTCCTCGTCTGGTCCGGCCTCCGAGTCTTCGTCCTCGTCTGGTCCGGCCTCCGAGTCTTCGTCCTCGTCTGGTCCGGCCTCCGAGTCTTCGTCCTCGTCTGGTCCAGCCTCAGCCTGTGCTTCGCCTGGTCCGGCCCCCGCATCGCCACCGTCTGGTCCTGCCTCGTCTGGTCCTGCCTCGTCTGGTCCTGCCTCGTCTGGTCCTGCCTCGACTGGTCCTGTGCCCACCAGGCCATGGCCAGCATGCCTGAGACTGGAGGGCCGCCGCTGCCTTCCGCGCGGTCGGCCCCCTGACCTGCTCCGTCGTCTCCTTCGCCGCCGCCGCTGCCTTCCGCGCGGTCGGCCCCCTGACCTGCTCCGTCGTCTCCTTCGCCGCCGCCGCCGCTGCCTTCCACGCGGTCGGCCCCCTGACCTGCTCCGTCGTCTCCTTCGCCGCCGCCGCTGCCTTCCGCGCGGTCGGCCCCCTGACCTGCTCCGTCGTCTCCTTCGCCGCCGCCGCTGCCTTCCGCGCGGTCGGCCCCCTGAACTGCTCCGTCGTCGTCCCCCCCTTCGCCATCGCCGCTGCCTTCCGCACGGCCGGCCTCCGGACCAGCTCTGTCACCTGTGCCACCCGCCTGGTCGGCCCCCCGACCGTGTGGCCCGTGAACTCTTGTGCCTGTGGGCTCTGGGTCGGCCCCCTGAACCTTATTTGGACTATAGTCATGTGCTCCTGTGTTTTCTGTTTGTTTTTGTTTCCCGTTCTGGTCCCTCCATCCTGGTCCCCCGCCTCCCGCCCTGGGTGGGTTGTTTTCTGTTTTTGTTTTTTCGGGTTTGGGCTGTCGGGAGCCAGCCCTTGAGGGGGGGGTACTGTCATGGTCCTGGGCCATGTTGGCCCAGTGTTCTTAGTTTTCTTGTATGTTTGTATTTTGTTCCTTATTTAGGCCATGTTTTCTGAGTTGCCCTGTTGTGTTGTTCCCTAAGTGTTTTCCCTTCATGGCTTTTACCCCCTGTGTGCCCCTCTGTGTATCTGTGAGCCCTCGTCTCTCCTTATGTTTTATTCCATGTTTTCCCAGCCCGTTATGTCTGTGTTTTCCCCGTGCTCTCTCTCCTCCTGTCTGAACCTCTGTGCACTTCCTGTTTACTTTGTGACTCTCACGCCCGTACATGTCATGTTCAGTTCACCCCGCCCTGTCTCGTTATGATTATCAGTGTCACCTGTGTTCCCCGTGTGTTCCCACTTTCCTCGTTAACCCTCTGTGTATTTCTGTCTGCGTCTCCCTCTGTTCGGCGTGACGTCGTCCCCCATGCTGTGTGTGGATCTCCCTGTGTCTCGCTGTAAGTTCTTAGTTTGTGGCTTCCCAGTTTAGTTTAGTTTGTATGTTGGTTCTACCGGCAAATAAAGCTGTGTTTTGAGTTCATTCCCTCGAGTCTGTGAGTCCTGCATTTTGGGTCCAACTCCCGCCTGCCGCACAGCGATTCATGACATATATAGCTTTATGAAACCTGAAAATAGGGCAATGCTCCCACATCTAAAACAGCTGGTCCTCTGATTACATCAAACAGAAAACAGACAACCGGGGTTTAGAAAAAAAAAAAAAAAGTCAGAGCACGCAAACCAGAGGCAGCCACATAACTTGATCAAGAACCCCAGGGCATGTGTAATAAGTATATTCATTTATTTCTTGATCATAGTGACTGTTTTTTATGCAGTTATATCCACATACCTAATTATGATTATCTAGATATCACAACTTGAACTAACTCATCTCATGATTACAAAACGTTTCATTAACAATTTTAAATTAGTCTTTTTCCATAAATGCATTTTGAAGAAGAATGTGATGTAGTAAAACTGTCACAAAGCGTCCTGGGTCCTTGATGTTAATCAAACCTGTTGTGGAATTGGGTGATTAAAATTTTGAGTTGTTTTGATACAGATTTTAGCAATTATATAAAACAGCATCAAAAATAACAAGAATATGACATCTGTGTTTATATCAACAGAAGACTCCATTGATCTAATTAAATATCCTTTGTTCTTTTGCTGTTGGTGTCTCTAATGAGGAAAAGAAAGAAATAAAAAAGCTCTTAAAGAAAATGAAATAAGACTGCCTCATTCTGCTGAGACCGTGGAAAGAGTCCCTTCACAGGCCGGTGGCAGTTGAGAAACCAAATCCCACAACTTCAGAGTCCTAGCTTACGCATTAATTTTTAACCATAATGGACACTGGGTGCCGTCATTTTGCCACGGCCCTGCTTCAGCTCCTCTGACCTTTCACCTTCTTGCACAAATGACGTGTCACTCCTCCACGTCACCTCCTGACAGCACTAAGTATGACGACACTTCCACAGTTCTGATTAAAATCCTCACCCAACCTTGGTCATACCAGCCATGACCATTGTTAGTGCTGTGGATGGCATGACCTAACAACCCAGGTTTAGGTGACCATTATATTAGGTGTGCTGGATGGAGGGTGTTTGTTTTTGTTTTTTAAAAGCTATGAGAAGTTGTTTGATAAAATTATGTTTTAAAATTAAGTAAACATGTTTGTTCAGTTGCTTTCCTTCACCTTTTTTAATTAAATAAAATATTTTTATGTTATTTTTTTTTTTTTTACCAGAAATGCAGACACAAATGGAAACAATCCTACATTACATCATTCTGTGATCAAACAAGACCTGATGTCCACTACATGCTTCATGTTTCTTTCAATCCCAATATTTATAAATCTATAGCAATAAAAAAAAATCAAAAAAGACAAAAAAATCTTCTGCTTTTTTAGAGACTATACCTTACTATACAACAGAGAAGATGTCAAAAACAAAGAGAGAATAACAATGCACGCTCAATCATCCAGGTAAAAAACAAAATCCCATAAGTTGATCCAGTTCATCTGGACGTTGTGTTTTCAGTTGGAGAAATGTTTTGTCTCTCATCCAAATGACCTGCTGTCGAAGAGAGGATAAAAGAACTGAGAGACACAAGAAAACAACCAAAAAATCTTCCAGGTGAATTAAATAACTTCTTCAATGAATTGAACACACAGAGAAAAAAGACTTCCTACTTCTTTGGCCTTGAAAGAACATGGCAAGAGAAAAATAGCATAAATGCTTTAACTATTGATAACCACGAATGTTTTGATCCACAATGAATCTCTGAATATGCTTTCAATTTCTTTTCTAAATTATTTTAACATCTTACTCACATGGGAAGACTTTTTACTTAATAGCTTTTAAACAACACATCTCTCAAATTACCAAAGAGTTTAAAGACAGATGGAAACCTGAGTTTTGCATGAAAGAACTGGAAATCAAACTCATGCCAGAATCTTTCAGCATGAATGGACAGCAGAGGGCAGCAACACCAGAGAGGGAAGAGGAAGAGGCGACAGATCCAGAGAGAGGAGAGGTGGCAGCCACTTTGGAAAAAAGAGAGTAAAGTGCTGTAGCTCTAAAGAGGAGGATGGTGCAGCTGCAATGTCAGGAGTCATAGCTTGTGAATGAGCTAAAACACTTTTTAGTATTGCTTAATGTTAAATTGCTTTAATGGCTGTTAAAGTGCAATTATTTGAACATATAGACATAGAGCACTTTTATTTAGATGTTTCCAATTCAGACAAAGACTTTGTTATGGCACTGATGAAATGGGCCACATCATGTGGTATTTCTATGAGTAAGACAGATTTGACAGTATCTGTCGTAGTCTAGTGCCTCAGGTTCATTGTTATGCTAAAAAATGAAGCCGTTGCCAATCATTCTTCGCTGCATACGAGCTGTCGCCACTGATTTCCAGTCCAGCTTCCTTGTTGAGTTGTTTGTTATGTGTAGATAAAGCGCTGATTTACCCCCAGAGGTGCTGTTTTTATGCTTGGATGACTCATAGGTCAGAGTTAAGTGGCTTAACAGACAAAAAAGACAAAGTCTGGCTCCTTGAAATAAAATATAAAGAAATGAGGGGTTTCTGGAGAGTTTTGCACAGTTTTGACTTTATAATGCAAGTTAAGCATTGGAAAAACTAACAAACAACCTCAAATCCAAAAAATAAGATGGAGGCCCCATCAGCAAAAGTAGGAAAACCAGCTGACAGTTGATATTAATTCCACCAACTAGACATGAAAATCAGTGATCTATCTTTTTTTCTATTCTGCAACACAAAGTGTTTGATAAAAAAGAATGCATAACCAATGTCTGTTTTAACTTAATACACCCAAAGCTGAACACTGAATATTTGTGGCTTTGGTTTTATTTTTGCTTCGGTATATTTCGATGTCACGTACAAAAAACAAAGAGGTATAATGTTGCCATGGATACGGTGAGACATACTATTCAACCCCTGTTTTGTATCTTTTAATTAATTAATTAACATTTTGAAAATGTCAAAGATAACACAGTTTGAGAGGCATTAGTAAGAAACACGAGAAAATTCAAGACTTCAGGATTTGTACTGCCTTTTTAGATTTACTTAAATGAAGCGTTCAATGAATGATCATCATATAAGCCACATTGCTAATAATCCTTAGTTTACATGATGGGCAAACCAACAATTTTTACGTTAATTACGCAAGTAAAATACAAGGCTATTACATTAACAGAATTGGAAAATGATCCTTAAACTTTGTATGGTGTTTAAGGCCATTGTATTATTGTAGGCTCTACCTACGATATCAGAATCAGAATCAGAATCTGAATACTTTATTGATCCCTGGGGGAAATTATTTTTTGTTACAGTGCTCCATTTTAAACCAACATTAAGACAAGACAGACAATACGCTAACTAAGAATAGTACAATATATACATATATATACATACATACATACATAAGTCACTTATAAATATATATATATATATATAAAGCGCATTAAGACAACTGTTTTTGTGATTTGACACTGTATAAATAAAATTGAACATTCAGTGTATAAATAATTAGAGATTATAAAATAAGATATTAAATACATAAAGTAAAAAAAATCCGTCTGTTTAAAGTTAATAGGAACCCTTCGTAGATGATATAAAATACTGTGTGGTAAAAATACCCCAAACATTGTTTTTAGCAATATAACAGTGTTTTCTATTACAATACATGTAAACGTAGTGTTGCTCTTTATTTTGCAGTAAAACTTGAGCACAGGGCCATAGCAAAAAAAATTCATTTTTTTGTTTTGAAAGCATGACTGTGACTTGTTTTGATCTTGATATTGATTCGGCTCTATAACAGTCATTAATGGACAGTCCAGTTTCTTTGCAAGTTCAGATTTGCAATCTGAATGTTCTAATGTGATGCATCTTCCCACCTGAAGATCCACAACCTGCAAATTAACGAATCACACATTACATCACACTGCATATTATGGAGTACTATTTAATAGGTTATTTAAAAAAATACTTTAATCTGACATTCAGTCCATGTCTTGTTATTTAAATATCTATGTCATGGTCCTGGGTATTTTGAGCCAGTGTTTGAGTTTTGCTGTGGTTCTTGTAATTTTATATTATGTTTAAGTCCACTCATTGTTCTAAAGGTTAATTCTTTAGAGTCTAGGTTATTCTGTTTAGATTTTGTTTATTAGATTTCCCCCTGTGTTGCTGCCCTCTGTGTGTCTGTGTTTATATAGAAGTGTAAGTCCTTGTGCCCTGTTCCCCCTCCTTGTTTTATTCCATCCATGTTTCCCTCGCTCTCTCCCTCTCATCAGCCTCTTCTCCACTCCCGCATCATGTTTCCTGTTTTATTGTGAAGGTCCCGTGTTTTCATGTTCATTCTGTTCAGTCTGGTTTCCCCGGTCTTGTTATGGTTACTAGTGTCAGCTGTTTTCGTTGTGCGTTCTCACTCCCTCGTTATCTTTCTGTGTATTTATATCCGCATCTCCCTCAGTTCCGTGGCGCGTCCTCCCTCTTAGCTGTGTGACACTCCCTGTTTTCTTACTATTAGTATTTTCCCAGTTTAGTTTTTGTAGCATTTTGCCTTTTTCCCAGCAATAAAACTGTGTTTTTGAGTTCACGTACGGTTTCCATGAGTTTTGCATTTGGGTCCTTCTCCTGCCTGCACACAGCTAGTTCATGACAATCTATAGAAGTTTATGTGACATAACTAAAGTTTTATCTGTCAAGTAGAAAGAAGAGTCTCACAAACATGCATTTTGTTTGTCTTTAATAGATACACATTAAAAAAATTAACAAAAAATATACTTTGGCTGTTAATACTTAATACACACAGAACTGTCCAAATGTTCAGCTGATCAACTCTTTGACAAAAGTATTATTATTATTAAAAAACAACAACAACAACAAAAAAACAACAATCGCTAACTAACAACTATGTACAACAGCTTTTATTTGCTCCTTTGCCCCAGGTGGTCACCACAGCTGGTAGGTCCATTTGTTTGATTTGGCAGAGTTTTACACCAGAAGCTTTCTTGACACAGTCCCAGAGGGATTTGTGAATCTGAATTTTTATGGCTGCTAAGCAAAGGTGTTAACCACTAAAACACTAGAGGTGCTAAATAAAAAATAAACAAACAAACACAAAAAAACCCCCTAAAAATCCCACACAGAAAACTATTTGCTATTGTTAATATAGTGAAATGAATATATGAAGTGAAGTGAAATGAAACCATTTGATAGCAGTGTAGTAGTCGGGGGTTAGGTTTTGAAGAAGCCAAGTGAAAAACTAATCCTAGAATATGGGATTATACTCAGATCTTATTATACAGATACAATTTTTCTCATGCATATATGTGTGCATTTTTCATACTGTAGCATTGAAAAGGAGAGTAAACACTGAAGATGCCTTGCAGGATTTAGCTACATGTGTCAGAAGTAACAGTTTTTATGTGGTTGTTACTACACAGGAATAGAGCACAGCAGAGAAGCAATCATATGATAGCTGTTTAGACTGTGGTTGTTTGGAGCCTCTGCAAGATCTGTGCTGTTTTCAGTCTGTTGTGTTGGGACTAAACAGCTGATTTAGTTTTGAATGATAATGAAACATGAACAGGACTTTTGTATATCAGATAATTAAAACTGAGTTTGTGATTTAATACATGTAACTCAGAGGTCCTTAATGTTAGAAATGTAAAAATTCCCTGACTGTGTTAGAAATCTTTCTTTTTTTTATTCACTATGAGAGGGAGCACACTGTGTGACAGTGCATCAGTTAGATAACAACATACGTGTAGGTCTTGCTTGGCTTCCTCAAATTATCGCCCCAAAATAATATCGCACGACTCTACTGTTTGATAGAGACGTGTAAAGAAAGAAAAACAGCGTGGTTAATTAAAATGGTCACTGGTATTTGTATTAATTGCATAAAAACCCCTTAAAACACGAATCGACTGACTTTGTCTGTAGTTTCTATATGACATGATTTTCTGACATAATGATTATTGTAATTATGCACAAATTTGCATGTAAAATACCTGCTGATATTTACCTGCTGATCACTTTACTATTATTATATACAAGGATTTTTGCCAACATTACAGCGCAAGGGTTTTAAACTAATCAACTGCATTAGCTTGTTCTATACAAAGAGTTATTGCATGCATTCAGTATTGGAGTATTAAATGCAACATCTGTTTGACTAAATTTATTTTACATTAAAAAAAAAACACATTTAGGTAACTATCCAAGTACTGTATGCTATAATGAAATGTTACGAAATGTTAAACAGATGGACACACAAGTAGAGCTTGCTATGTGCCGTGCTGTATAAAACAAAGTTCCTCTCTTCTGTAGATTCAATGAATTTTGTGAAATGCACACTGGACTTATAATTATATAATCAGTTATATTACAGTGAATGCAAGAAAATGAACTGGGCAGCTAGTACATTGATCCATGTGAGACTAAGTTTTGCATTCTAACCTGTTGTTCCTCGACTGGACTTTGTCGTCGGATGAATCGATGTAGCATTAACTTTAAATGACTCCTAAACTTCACACCAACAAATGCATAAAAAACGGGGTTGAGGCAACAGTGGGAGAAAGCAATGAGCCTGCACACGTAAAATGCATAGTCAAGCTGGGTGCTTGCTTTACATTCAATTAGTGATGGGACCACATGAGCAGGCAAGGCCCTCAAAAAGATTACAACATTGTACGGCACCCAGCCAATGAAGAACGCAGTAACTATACAGAATACCAACTTGACTGCTCTGTTCTTCGTGTGAGATCTTGTTCTTGTGATTCTTTCTAGTATTTGAATGTAGCAAAAAGCCATGACTACAAAAGCAACTAGGAAGAAACCATTCTGTTGGATGACACCAACAGTTTCCCACATGGGATGATTATATTCACAGCCCTGTGACTCTTTATCTTTGTGGTGGACCTTGGTGATCGAGCTGAAGAGGAGGGAGGGCATGGCTGCTCCAGTGCTGATTATCCAAATCAGGACAGACAGAAACACCCCGGTGGAGTGTTTCGGTGTGCTGAGATCAGACAGAGGATGGACCACAGCCAGGTATCTGTAGATGGTCATGATGGTCAGGAAGAGAATGCTGCTGTAAAACCCAGTGAAGAAGATAAAAGTCACAACTTTGCAGAGAATTTCAGAAAACACCCATCCCTGGACGTGGTAAATGGCCCAGAAAGGAAGACCGACGGTGAAGACGAGGTCAGAGATGGCCAAGTTGAGGATGAAAATGTTGGTCAGAGATTTAAGATTTTCATACAAAGCCAGGATTATGAGGACAAGAATGTTTCCTGTCAGGCTCAGTGTGATCACAACAGAGAAGAAAATCGGAATGGCAAAGGATCCAAATGTCACCACTCCACTCTTATCACAGATTTCATCCTCGTAGTAATAGTCATAAGTGCTGTTTAATGGATCTTGGCTGGAATTAGTTGACATATTCTTTTCTGTCAGACCACTACCTACAAAATAAAAATAAGTAGATGACTTTAGTGACATGTTACAATAGATTTTTCTCCATGAGTAAAAAACAGCATGGAAAAGATTTGAAATAAAGTACCTTCTGCTTGATGAAATCAATAGCTTCCCAGATGAGACACCTTCTGTGGCAGCTTAAAAAGAGAATCATTTATAAACTCGTGACATTTTCAGTTTCTGCTTCTGTTTTTGTGGCCACACCTGTTTTCGCATATAGTTTTTTTTATTTTTTATTTTGCGTTTACTTTTTTTTTTTTTTCTCATATAGTAAATAGGTGACCTGTGTGCTTTTTTGGTTGTAGCATGATCCACATATTTGTGAAATGAAATTTGCCGACTTTATAACGATGGAGCTCAAAATTCTGCAATTGTTTCTTCTGTGTCTATTTTCCCCCAGAATATATCATTAGGTAAAACAAGGAAATACACAACTCCAGGATACATTTGTTTTTTAGATTTTACAACCCCAATTCTAAAGAAGTTGGAACTGAAATGTTCAGTTCATTTTTATTTCAAACATGTGCGTTCACAATCATTACAAAATATCATTCTTTTGTTTGAAAAGGAGTAGGCAGACGTATACACCTCTGTTCTAGGATGCCCTCTGGACCCAGTGGAGGTGGTGAGTGACAGGAGAACGGCGGCTAAGCTGTCATCCCTGATGGACAACATCTCCCACCCCATGCAGCAGACTGTGACAGCACTGAGCAGCTCCTTCAGTGGGAGACTGCGGCACCCACGGTGTGGGACGGAGAGATTTCGCAGGTCTTTCCTCCCCACTGCTGTCAGACTCCATAATAAAGACTTTAACTGTTCAAGCACACACATCCATACATATGCAATAATATTAAGTGCAATAATCCTTTCTGTCATCGTTGTATTTTTACTCAGTTGTATATAGTATTTGTATTTGTATTCTATTTTTATCTTATTGTATATTTATTTTATTTTATTCTACTGTATATAGTATTTTATTTTATTCTATTCTGTACAGTTGTGTACTGTATTTATTCTTATTGTATTCTAATTTTTGCCTCATAACTTTTGCACTGTCCACTTCCTGCTGTGACAAAACAAATTTCCCACGTGTGGGACTAATAAAGGTTATCTTATCTTATCTTATCTTACACCTATTAGTCCCTACCACCTCAGATTTGACCTCTCATTGATTTAATTTTCTTTTAGCCTTAAATTAAACAAACAACATATGAAGCAAATGTAAAGCAAAGACAAAACAAACAAATAAACAAACAAATAAATAAAACAAATAAACAAGCCCCACCACAATAATGTCAATAAAAGAGAATGCAGTTATTTGCATTCACAAATATATCTGAAGTGAATCAGGGGAACCAGGAAACACTGTTGGAACACTTTATTTTATTTATTTTTTTGTCTATCCTGTTACCTATTTAATATTACCTTATTGTTAGGGCTGTTTTTTGTTGTGCATCTGCACTTTATTGTTGTCAATGTCTACGCATGGGACAGTGTGAAACATAATTTCAATTCCTTTGTATGGAAGTACATTTGAAGAAATTGACAAATAAAGTTTTCTATTCTATTCTATTCTATATCAAAGGTTTCAGACTGAGAAAATGTACGGTTCTAAGAAGAAAAAAAGGTCCCTTTGAATTTGATGGCAGCAATACATTTAACAAAAAGTTGGGATAGGACCATGTTTATCACTCTGTAGCACCCCTTCTTGTAACAGCAGTCAGTAAATAAGTGAACACTATGGAGACTAATTTCTGGACTTTTATGAGAGGAATGTTGTCCCATTCTTTTCTGATATAAGATTCTAGCTGCTTAACAATTCTGGGTTGTTTTTGTGTCATGATTGGTCAGATGTTTGGTGAAGGACCTGAACTGCAGGCAGTGTAGTTCAGCACCTGGAATATACGTAGATGTGGTTCATTTAGCATTGCCTCGCTAAACTTTTCCAAAACCTTCCCTGAGAAAAGATGTCAATTGTCTATGTCTTTTCCTTTCCTATCCCCCAGTCATGTCTGTTCCAGTTATAATAACTTAAAAGTTAAGAATGAATGAAGAAATAAATAAATATTTTTTAAATAAATAATAATAAACATCAATCAAGTGGACCAGTATGGTAAAGCCATACTTTTCAACTTGGAAAAATGAATCTGCTGGGCATTTTTCTTGGCCTGCAGATAATAATTCTGATTGCTCCAAGGCTGCCCGCTGGAATCGCAATGGAACGAGGCGCAACCTCTCACAACGAACGTAATATGGTCAACACCTTGGAGACGCTTACAGCTGCTGTGAAGGCTCAAAACAACACCATTGAGCGCATGGGGGGGATACATCAGAGAGAGGCCTGCTCAAAATGAGACCCTTGAGCGACAGTTGGAATACATCGCGGAACGGATCACTGCAGTTGTGAGGTCTCAGAATCAAAAGAATGACAACACCATGGAACAGAAGTTTGATACCATCATGGGGAGGCTCGCGACTCTCCAACGGGAGATTGAGAGACCAGCGTCGGAGTGTTAAAGAGCAGCCTGAAAATTCCCCTGGGCTGCTCGCATGGAAATTAACAAAATCAACATGAACATTGCGGATCCCCATCACGGCGCCAGCTGCAGGCCCAAGGCTGGAGCCGAACAATCACTCCCTGATAACGACTGTGTTACGGCTATTCTTCCCATCCCATGCAAGGACACCTGGATTGGCTGGAGGACTGTTTACTTAGCCTGATAGGCCGAAGGACACTGTCTCAGCTGAACTATGGACACGCGCACACACATACACTTACACTGATAGGCACTCACTCATCCCCCCTCCCTTTCCAACACCTTCGATGCTTGTTTCCTGCGAGGGAACACGGCGGGTCTGTGTGCCGCGCTGGAATGGTAGCGCTGTGCAGGGCGGCTGCTGTGTTCGCTTCGGATTACTCCTCACCCCCCACCCACCCCTGTGGCTTGTCATGTCTTCACAATGTTGTGCTGTGGACATTTATGTGCTTTTTTGTGCAGAGGAGTTTTTTTGTTTCCTGTTCTCATGCTGTCCTACCATGGAAGCACAGCATGAGTAGGGGTCTCTTTTTTTCCTCTTGTACTTTCCCCATTGTAGTGTACATTTCAATGTTTTTTCTCTGATTCTACCAATCTCCGACCTGTGTCCCCATGTAATGTTTGTGCTATATGTGTAAGGTCGGGGGGGGGGGGGGGGGGGGGGGGGGGTCCCATTTCACTGCAGGGCAACCTGCATGTGACGAATAAAGCTTTGATTGATTGAGGAGGTTCAAATAGGGATGGGTATCGTTTAGGTTTTATCCGATACCAGTACCAAACCGGTACTTTTGAAACGGTGCTGGTGCTTAAACGGTGCATTCTGGGGCAGCAGGTTCAGGGTCACAGATGCCGACAGACTTAACAAACTGATCCACGAGCTCAGTAATATTGTGGGGTTGGAGCTGGACTCCCTTAAGATGGCGTCGGAGAGGCAGATATTGTCCAAGATAAAGTCAATGCTGGACGATACCTCCAACCTACTCCATGACGTGCTGGCCAATCACAGGAGCACGTTCAGTGAGAGACTGAGATTACCCAAATGCACCACTGAACGACACAGGAAATCATTCCTGCCTGTGGTCATCTCTCTTTACAGCTCCTTGTGAAATAAGACCTTTTTCCATTGGTGCTTACTCAGATTGACTCAGCACAGTTCGCCATGGTTTTCAATTAGGTCATAGTACCTGGTACCAGGTACTTTTTTAGTAGCTGCTCACCCGGGTTCCAGGCGATCTAAGCAGGCACTTAAATGTGGTGTTGTCAGACTGCATGCCACCGACTGACTGGTCAGTGGTGTCACTCAACGAGTTATGAGAGCGTCTCATTCAGGAAAATCAAATCCGCCATTTTTGAAACCTGCACATGAGGGAAATGAGGAAATGAGGAAAACAACACAGTTTTCCCCCGAAAAGCCGCAGACTGAGCAGCCGGTATATTCTTGCCTCAATGTCCACATTTTTTGTAGTATTTCTGTCACATATGAATTAAATCGTGGGACGAGTCGTGGAGATCCATGGCGAGTCAATCCAAGTAGGTACTAATGGAAAAGAGTCTATAGTTACATACTTTTGCGCATGCTCTACAGTGAAAATAGCAAATAACAATGACAGGACCACATGAGCAGGATTTTGATTGGTTGGCGTTTCTCCCTTTGTCATCCTGTGAATTCTCCCTTCAAGTTACCCTCACTCGTGTTCAGGTTTTGTTGTTTAAGTTTTAGTTTTCCCAGTTTAGGTTTAACTCAGTTCTGTTTTTGCCACCCCCGCCTTTGTTGTTTTACCACGTCCCTTAAATAAAGCTTCCTCACCTCAGTTGTGCCGCATCTTGGGTCCTTTAATAAATCCATACGGCTCGCCTCGCGAACTGTGACAAAACGACACTTTTAGAAATGAGAATTGATACTCACTAAACTTTCACTTCAATGTTCAGGCACTTCTTGAAAGTAGTAAAATTAAAGCAAGTTCTCTGGCTTCTCAAAGAACAGAAAATCCAAATTTTGCATTCACAGCCATAAATAGGGAGACAAACCAGAATCTTCAGGGTTTTTTTGTTTGTTTTTTGTTTTACCTCAACTATAGTGATATCACCAAAATGTGTTTCTAATTATTTGTGCTCCTGTGGAAGCTGTAAAGGTTTAAAAAAATAGGGTGTAAATGCTAGAAACAGAAATCCACATTAGATGTCACAATATCTGTTCTGTGGCACACCAAATTATTAACAAATAATGGCTTTCCAATTTTTGAAAATTTATTTCAGAAATCACTCATGAATTAGAATGAAATGTATATTAAAAAATTACAAGCTTTCTGAAGGACATTCATATTGATTCATGCTATTAGATTCAAGAGTCATTTCATTGTCATTCAGCACAACCTCAAGGACGCAATGCAGGATGAAATTACGATGCACAAGCTCAGACTAAAACATATAGAAAAAAACTCAGTGCAAGGTTTAAATAGAAGTAATAAATATATAAATATAAAATATAAAAACAATGGTACATATTTAAAAACAAATAAAAATGAATCAAACATTGATCGAGAGATGTTGCAGTGCTGATTGCAAAGATTATTATTTTTCTGGGCAGATTTGTAGAGTATAATAATCTACCAAACTTTTTCTAATCACAAAGCTGCTCTGCTGACAAGTAAAGGACAAGTAAAGGACAAGTAAAGTGGGACACTCGTGGAAATAGGGACACTAGGTCACATGACCACACTGTTTGCTAGGCAAACAAACTATCCAGCGCTTATCTAGAGCCCGCCTACAAGCCGCGCAGTGATTGGTGGGGAGACCGAATGTCGCTTTCTCAATGGGGTGACTTCCTGTCAATCAGGACACTCCTAACAAGTTTGTGTGGACGCATTAAACGCTCTGTGTTGGTTGTTATGGGTTGAGTTGAACCACTAAAAGTATGTTAAAGTTGTTGTTCTTTTGTTATTTTTATTAAGCAGCTATGTAGAAACATGTCAGATTATTTAAGTTAGCTTTTCCCGCTGATGTCAGGGTTATTTTTAAAATACCCGTTAAATGTGTCGAAGCGAAAGTAACGTCACCGTGACAAAAACACAAAGGAACGTGATTAAGAGTTTCATATATCAGCTGTGTGTCCTACGGTATGGTTATAAGGGGTTTGGAGAAGCGATAGTGAAGAGTTAGTTACAGCTGTTACCAGCGTTTTGAACGTTGTTACCAGGAGACTCACATTACCTGGTCAGGTAGCATACAAATGTAACGTTAAACCAAAACGTACGTTGACGCCACCACAAATGCTCGTCGTGCTATCATAATGGGTGTTATCTTACATTCCCAAGTTTTAGACACATACAATACTAATTACAAACCAATTAAGAAATGCCTGCTGTAACTAATACCCCCGACAGGATTATCACGTTATGTATTAACTTCCTTTGGTTGTGGTTTTCATGTATTTATGTACAGCTCAACAATTTTAATAAATACTATAAGCCGATATGCGTCGTTTTCCAGCATACCACCCCAACGAGGTTTACTCTGTGTGTGAGCAACAATCTTGCCTTTACAGTTGATCCTTCAAATGTTTGTGCCTTTTTACTGTTTCAATTATCTGAGGCCTGCAGTATAAAATAGGATTATTTTTTTTTTATTCAGGTAACTTCACTACTGCTGGACGGTTCCTCTGACCTCTGTCCTCCGATTGTAAGAGGCTCTGAAGTTTGTTTATAGCTTATAAAGTTTTTGTGTTTGATTTTTTTAACCTGATGGCTTCAAACAATTTGAAAAAAACAATTTTATTTTTCTGTAAGCCTTAATGTATGATCCTAAAACAGAGCAGCTGTTTGAACTTGCTGACCAAATTTGCAGATAGCCTGAACATATGCTTGAATTTTTTAAAATATATTTATTTTTTACTCTCAGACTGTTAAACACCACCGAGGCTGTAGGTTAAAGAATAAGAACTAAAACTGTACTTTGAAAATTAATTTAATAAAATACTCAGTTATGATCCATCAGATTCTCCTGTCTGTAATGACAGAAACCTGATTTTGATAAGACTGTTAACTTACACAGTCAACAATCTTTCCTGACTTCAACTAGGTTAAATGTTATTAATATAGCACCTCTTTTCTTTTATTCTTTCAGTCTGTGCTGTGTGTTAACCACAATGTATTTTCTCATAGTACAGTTTCATCTTACTTTTAATAATCAGCAGCTCTGTTGCCAGTACACTTATCAGCAGTTGTAACTGATTAGATGAGCTAACTTAGTGAATTAATAACCTGCTTATCCTGATTGATAATGTTAGGAGAAGTGAATCCAGATAACAGAAAGATACCGTCCGCGCATTAAACTTGCTTTGTAGTAGAGACCTATGAGGATGTATTTATGTTTAGCCTTTTGTTGAAATCTGATATCCACAGTAAATACTGTGCTCTGTCACAAACTATTGTACCTCTGTTAGATTGAATTTCTGGCCTAAACTGCATTTGCCGCAAAGATGTTGAGAAGTGTTCTCATCCTCACACACGTTTGTGTGGATCATATGTGGCCATAAGAGAATAAAGAGGGAGCTGTGATCCTCCTTTTGTTCCTAACTGGTTCTGATTTTCTGATTCAGCAGACTTTATACGACCCTGTGACCCCTGGTTGCCAGGGAGCGAGAGGTGGGGCCATGGCTGCGGGGACTAGGGTCGAGGAGAACCAGCTCCAGAGGATTATCCGAGATTTGCATGGTTTGTCAGCTTTGTGTGTGTGTTTGAATGTGTGTGTGTGTGTGTGTGTGTGTGTGTGTGTGTGTGTGTGTGTGCGTGTGTTTGAATGTGTGTGTGTGTGCAATTACACTGGCAGACGTCAGTTGTTAACTGACATGGCCTCACTGAGAAGAAGAGAAAGAGAGTTAGCAAGCTGTGATTTCAGGATGTCTGCCATAGAGTCAAGTCTGAGTACAGTTTAGCAGAGGGAGACTGACTGACCCTTGCCAACAAACCATTTGGAAGCACAGGCATCTGACCTCATGTTTGTGTTGTAAGGGTGTGGTGGCAGCCTCTGTCAGCATGCAGCGAGACAGAGAATGCGTGCTCAGAGTGCATCCATCACGGGTGTCTTTCCAGTTTTTACGATGGATAAGAGGCAAGTTTTTATGTAAAAATCAGCTTTACTGGAAGAGCGTGACAGTGGAAGTGGTTAGAGTTATAGGTACCAGGACTATTTGAGTTTGTGTGTTACCGAAATGTACACTTTGCATTCACTCAGTTTCCTGTCTTAATAAATTAGCTGAATGAAGACATGCTGCTTCTTTCTGTTTTTAAGTTTACTTTATATAAAATGTATGAACAGTTCCCAGTTTTCCAACATAATCTACCTGCTTTGCCAGTGATCGGTTTGGAATTATTTTTGTGTCTATTTCAGAGTCTGTTGCAGAGCTTGCAAAGGAATACAGAGAAACTGGGGAGCCAATCACAGATGACAGCACCAATCTCCAGAAATTTGCCAACAAACTGGAGTACCTGCTGCAGGTGAGGTTACACAGCTAGCTAAGGAACAACACGTAGTTTCTTAGATGAAACAAAATTAAGAAAATGGACAGGAAGCTAATTAACTGGAGAAACACAGCATTTTACATGACACATTACTCAATGATCTTATTTGTCCTTAACTAGTGTCTGTAAATACTTACCTTCCTGTTTGACTTCTCCAGGCACTAAATTGAATCAAGAGTCAAAAACGCTTAAAAAAATTCTGCTGCCTTGATATAAAATATATCTATATATTAAAGAAAAAGTCTTCTTCAACAGGAAGTTTAGGTCCAAAGGGTTTTTTGACAGTGACAACTTTTTGTAATTTTCCATCTCTTTATTTCTTGAAGTGCAACCTTTCACCTTTAATTTATGGGATTTAACATAAAATTTGCATTAACTGTTTATCATAAATCATAGACCCCATTTTCAGAAGCTTAAAATTAACTGGACAGACTAACATAATTTTAAATATAAGGATTGTTTGTATTCTGATGAAATGCTTTCCCTGCCTAAAGTCTAGAACTCATGGACATCACTAAAAGCTGTGATTCCTCCCTTCAGAAGCTCTTCTAAGCTTTTATTGCAGCTATCCTACAGTTGTTGACGTTTGTGGATTTCTCTGCCTTCAGTTTTGTCTTCAGTTGGATATTGCATGCTCTATTTCAGGGGTTGGGAACTCCAGGCCTCAAAGGCCGGTGTCCTGCAGGTTTTAGATCTCACCCTGGGTCAACACACCTGAATCAAATGATTAGTTCATTGCCAGGCCTCTGGAGAACTTCATGACATGCCGAGGAGGTCATTTAGCCATTTAAATTAGCTGTGTTGGATCAAGAACACATCTAAAACCTGCAGGACACCGGCCCTTGGGTTCCCCCACCCCTGATCTATTGGGTTGAGATCAGATGACTTGACTTGACCTTTGAAGAGTATTTCCCAACCTTGAGGAAACCCTTGGGTTTCTTTTGCAGTGTCCTTTTGGTTATTATCCATTTGTACTGTGAAGCTCTGATCAGTTTTGGAGCATTTGGCTGAATCTGAGCATAGAGCATGGCCTTGTACACTTTCCTTCATTCTGCTCCTTCTGTCAGCCTTCACATCAACAAACATCAGTGTCCTGGTTCCACTGGCAACCATACAAAACCATGCCATAACTCTGCCTCCTCCATGTTTGACATGTGATGTTGTATGCTCTGGATGGTGAGCTATTCGTTTCTTTCTCCATTCTCCATCTTGCCATTATTCTGGTATAAGTTAAATGTTTCATCTGACCAAAGACTTTTTTCCTGTTCCCTAGAACTGGACAGACTGTTTCAGATGTTTTCTGTTAAAGTCCAATCTAGCTGTTCTGTTCTTGAGTGCAACTAGTGGTTTGCTCCTTGTTGTGAACGGTCTGTATTATTAACATTTATAAAGGCATCTTCTGATTGCAGACTTTGACAGGGATACACCTACCTGTTCGAGATTGCTCTTGACTTACTTAGATGCTATGAAGGTGTTTATCTTATTTGTAATTCATTCATCATCCGCTTTAGTCGTCTTCTGTGGCCGTTCAGGCCTTTTGGTGTTATTGAGCTGGTAAATGCATTCGCATGTATTGGCAACTGTTTGGACTTCAAAGTTGAACAATTTGAATCAACTCCAGAACTTTTATGTCTAATACAGGCTTCATCTGGCTGTAAAACTATTTATCAGTCAGGCGCTCAATTACTTTTGAGCCTTGGAAACTATACACACAATACATAAAAGTGGCTTTAATTTGTTAATAGTTAATAAAATGCTTTTAAATTAAAGCTGAAAGTCTGCACTTTAATCATATCTTGATTGTTTGATTTAAAATTCCAGGATTTTACAGTCAAAACCACAAAAGATGTCTTACAGCCTGTGGACCTAACTTTATACTTCTTTCACCATTTTTGCTGCTGTGGAAATCTCATATAGACTTCAATTCAGGATAGTTTGGGTGCCATGTCGCTTTCTTACAGTTTCTGATACCTTCTTTCAGTTTGACCAGAAGGAGAAGACCACATTTCTTGGCACAAAGAAAGACTACTGGGATTACTTCAGTGAATGCCTGGCTAAGATCAAAGGAGCCAATGACGGTATCCGCTTTGTCAAATCCATCACTGAGGTGAGATTTGTTAATAATGACACCACTAAAGCCACTTTCCACAAATGCACTGCAGCTCTGAACTTTCCTAGACATCACCAGATTGAGGTGTCCAGCACTGTCGGGTCAGACCTTAAACCCCTATAACCCTTACAGTGCACCTGAGTGAGAATAGAGCAGGTAATAGTCATGAAAATGAGTGGGCGTCATGTGTCCTCAGGCGGCACATTAATCTCAACCATCTGAAGCTGACTATTTACGATTTTGTGCCAGGTGTGAGAAACAGTAATGAGATATGTGGAAACAGAGTAACATAGTTCTGGTTGCATGGTGACAATATCAGACAGACCTTTAAACATTCATGCTAGTTACATACTTCAATTTTTGCCTTGTTACTTAGAATCTGAAAAATCTAAAAACTGTGTTTATCCCGAGGGAAATTATTTTGTCATAGACATGTTCACTGCGGCAAGAGAGGAAAAAATGATTATACAAGAATAGAATAAAATAAAATAACTATGAATGCAAGTGACATAATGTCGGTGCAATGAATAAAAATAGAGTACCAGCATATAATGGGGGAATGGGAAAAACATTCAATAACATACAGATGAATAACGATAATAATAATAATGCACAATCTGAGTAAAAAGACATAAATTACATTAATATCAATCCTAAAAAAGTCGTCTACAGAGCGAGAAAGAGTTGTACAGTCTTATTGCAACAGGTAAGACGGATTTCCTGTGGGGGTCAGTTCTGCATTTAACGGCGATCAGTCTTTTGCTGTGTGTACTCTGTATATATATAAATATATAAAACTCAGGACGCATTTTAGTAGTTTAAGTGGCTTTAATTAACAACATATTGTGAATTTTTTTGTTTGCTTTTTAATGTGTTTCTTGTTGTCAGTTTTATATTATTTGTGCCTGTCTTTCAGTTAGATTTTGTATGGTTATTTAGAGACTAGAGTTGTTCATTTTGTTTTCGGAAAGGCTAAACAGAAAGATATTTTTCTTTGTAGTCTTTGACTCCCGGCAATGTCAGTACATGTTTTTTTAAGGACCATGTGTAATAATCTCTGATTTGCTTTAATAGCTAAAAACATCTCTGGGGAAAGGAAGAGCATTTATTCGCTACTCCCTCGTACATCAGCGACTGGCTGACACGCTGCAGCAGTGCCTAATGAACCAGAGAGTCACCAGGTAAGCCTGTCACAGCCCGATTATTTCTATGCTGACATTAAAAAATAAAAGAACACACATATTTGATTTAAATCGACAAGATTGTTAAATTTGAATAAAGCCCATGAAACACTGGCAGAAGTGAGCCAGCTGTTTATGGCTGACAATCATGGAAACTGAATCAGATGTTGATTTTTCTGTTTGATGTAGCGTTTGACGTCATTGTTTTCTGTTCTCTTAATGAACGTCCTAGAAGTAGCTCTCCTACGAAATAATAGTAGAGTATGTATAACAGTCTAGTTATTATGAAGTCGCTTTCAGTTCAGTCACTTACTTGAGTGAAATGAGTGTGTTTAGTGCGGTAGACTTATTTTAATGAATAGAAAAATGCAAAATTCTCAATCTTAATTTTAAAGAGAAATATGGTTGATTTTTGATGCTACAGACTATTTACTACAGCCTAAGAAGCTTAATGTGTGTGTGTGTGTGTGTGTGTGTGTGTGTAATTTTTCTAGGTGACATTTCCTTTCTTTAGTGTTTACTTTCAAAAGTATATTATTAAAGTTCAAATTTTAAACTTAATTTGTTTTTTGTGGTTTTGCTGTGTGCTGTCACGTTGTCTTTCTCACCTCTGTCCTCACAGTGACTGGTACTATGCAAGAAGTCCCTTCTTGAAGCCTCACCTTAGTGTGGACATCATCAGTCACCTGTACGAGCTCAACGAAGTCCAGTTTGACGTAGCATCAAGAGGTTATGACCTTGATGCCTCCTGGCCGACTTTTGCAAGGTAACAAAATAACTAATGAAAATAATGTAAAATTAAAAGAACATTAAAAGGTGATATATCTCTGCCTTTGAACCCACTTAGTCAGGTTGTCTGACATTAATCCATATTTCTCATTATCTGAATTGTTTTATAATTAACAGGAGGACACTGGGAAGTGCAAACTCACCTGGCCATATGTGGAAACCACCCAGTCGCAGTTCCAGTATTAACAGTCTGGCCAGCTCTTACTCCCAGGTAACTGATGTCTGTCTCTAATAACATCATTTAATTTTTTATTAACTTTCAAATGATTGCAAGATTTTCATTATTCCTTTTCTTCTTCCTTTGTTTCCCTTGAAATCATAAAGCAAGCATCTGAGTTCCTTTCCAGCCCTGACTATGGTCAGGGTCTGCTGAATGACCTGAATGAGTCGCTGCCTGCCTGCAGAGAAGATGTCAGTGAAGTTGAAGAACTTCGACTTGAGCTTGACCGTTCAGAATTGAAGCACCGAGAACTCCAAGATAAGATGCAGCAGCTTGGCGAGGAGAGTGAAGAGCTGAGAGGAGTTGTTGTAGATCTGCAGAGACAGCTGGATGCATCGCTTACACTTAATGAGCAACAAAAAGGCTTGCAAGAAAACTTTTATGCTCTGCAGCAGAGAGAGACGGCTTTATCCAGAGAGGTAGAAGCACTCAGAACTGGGGAACAAGCCAAGCAGGCTGAGCAGCTGCTGCTTCAGGAAAAGCTGGCTGTTGCTGAGGGGAAGAACATGGAGCTCATGGCCAAGATGGGCGGGTTTCTGAATGAGAAGGACCAGCAGACGGCCAAGTCCTTTGATTCTGCACAAAAGATACACGAGTTGCTGGACAGGTTGAAAGAAGCAGAGAAAGGGAAGTTAGAAGCAGTAGCTGAGGTTGAGAAGAAGAGGAGGCAAACAGAAAAGGTAGAGGAAGAGCTTAGAGTCAAAGAGACATCTGCAAAGGATGCTGAAACAAAACTCGGAGCATTACTTTCGTCTGTGTCTGAGGAGAAAGTCAAGTTGGAGGAAAAAGTGGAGGAGCAGTGCTTTACAGTTGACAAGTTGCAGGGGGCCTTGGTAGTGAAAGAGAAGGAGGCTAGCAACCTACAGAGGCAACTGCAAGACCTCCAACGATCTCTAGAGGAGAAAGAGAAAGAGGTAGTAGAGGTGAAGAAGAGGGCACAAGAAGATAAAGATGAGATGCAGAAAAATATTGGTGACTTGAAAGAGTCTTTAGAAGCAGAAGTTGCTTCCCTTATAGAACAGCTTAAAAGAAAAGAGGTGGAGCTAGCCTGCAGCGTTGAGACACTACAACAGCTGCAAAGCAAGAACCAGGGTCTGATCACAGAGAGAGACAAACTGAATACTAGGATTGCTGAGCTGGAGGAGAATGTCAAAGAACAAGCTACGAAGATAGAAAACGGCAAGACAGAGTACTCCGAGCTAGAAAAGGAGATGGCAGAAAACAGATCGGTGCTTGAGGCTGAATTAGCAGCTTTAAGAGCTTCTGAGAAACAACTTAGAAGCCAGCTGGATGACACCAAGGTGACAGTAGATGAAAAAGAAAAGCGACTGCGTGAAGAGAACTGTAAGCTGGATGAAAGTCTGCAGCGAGCCACCATGGCTGCAAAGCTCTCAGAGACCACATTGAAGCGTCTGGAGCAGGAGAATCAGAGTCTGAGGGAGGAGCAGAACACTGGGAAAGCAGCTCTTAACCTCATCCAGGCAGACTTGAAGAATGCTCATGGACAAATTGGAGAATTGGAAAAAAACTTAGGAGCTTCACGCAATAATGAAGCCAGTCTTCAGGAACAGCTCCAAGTCAAAGAGGCCCAGCTCGAGAGTAAAGAGACTGACCTTGTTAAGTTGCAGTCCAGGCTAAAAGATTTGGAGACCAAGGAGAAGGAACTTGAGATTGCCAAAGCTGATGCTGAAGCCACCTGTGCTAAACAGAGTGAAATGCTTAAAAGTGTGACCTCTGAGAAGCAGGTGATGGAGATGGCGCAGTTGGAGAGGAGTGCTGTCGAAGCCAAGGAAAATCAGGAAATAATCGGAAAACTAGCTGTGGTTGAAGTCCAGTTGGAAGTCAGGATGAAAGAAGTGTCCAGACTCCAGGCAGAAGTCCTGGACCTTAGGGTGCAGGTGCAGAGATCTGAGGAAGAAAAGTTAAAGTTAAAAGCACAGCTGGAGGTGACAGAAGCCCAAAGAAATGAGCTCAGGACCCTGACTGAGCAACTTAAATCCCAGACAGAGGCACTGAATCAGAAGCATGTTGCAGAGCTCGTGGAGTGCAAAAAGAAGGAAGAGGCGCTCATTGAAAAGCATGATCACGAAGTCGCTGCTCATGCCGAGCTAGCCATAGCTGCAGTCGCCATGCGAGAAGAGTTGTCTACCCTGAAGGCAGACAATAGAAAGCTAGCTTTAGAGAACAACGAGATCCGCGAGGGTTTGCACAGGGCAAACACCGAGATGGCAGAGCTGGGGATGACCATCTGTAAACTGAGTGCAGAAAAAGAGGAGGTCAGAGGGCACTGGGAAGGCGATTCTGGGAAGATTATAGAGCTGGAGAAAGGGGTTGAGCGACTAGAGAAGTGTATGGAAGAACTACAACTGGAGAATAACAGTTTAAGAAAGGAGCTTACACAGAAAGAGGCACTTCCGCAGACTATCGTGGAGCTCCAAGAAGAACTGGAAAAGACTAAAAACCAAGTGCAAACCATTAAGGACTCAAACAAAGAGGAGATGGAGGCCATCAAGTTCCAGATGAGCTCAGAGAGCATGAACTATCAAGTGCAGATAAAGGTGAGAGGAATAAATGTGTTAATCACGACTTGTCTTAAACCAGCAGTAATTAATTTTAATAACTGAACTCGGGGATAGACATCTCAGTCAGTTCATTGCTTTCACCAGAATATCTCAGAAAACCGTTCACGTGCACCAGTGGATTGAACCCCGGACTTTGTCTTCAGCAGCACCTGTTGTCATTGTTAATTCAGATGAAACAACTTCAGAATATTTGGTGTACATGTTTCCTTCTGGCGTCCTCTGGCTTTTTCATCTAGAGCCATGACTAGATAAAATTTCAGTTGGTCTCAGAGCTTTTGATTTATGATCAAAAACATTCAGCTCCAGCTGTACTTTGCGTTTAGCACTAATGAGCACATTAAACTTTTTTTAGGTAACACCCTAGAATAAAATGACGATCAGTAACAGCATGTTGACATTGTTATTATAATCTGTTAGCTCATTATCGTTTAGTTCAAAGACACGAGCATGGCTGTGAAACCCTTCTCTTACGCTCACATTTCAGAGTTTGAACGAACAGTTGGACAAGGTGACGGCCGAGCTGCAGGAGGAGCAGAGGAACAAGTCCAGCTTGCAGGCTAAAGTTTCTGAACTACAGGTTTGTATTTTTCAAATGCAGTCTAATCCAGCCATTTATGGCAACAACACAAGTAGATACAAAGTCATGTTGGAAAAATACTAGTTAGATCACCAAGAATTCTAATATTTAATATATAGCCTGGAGCAGACATCAACATTTTAATTATTTGCATAATGATTGGAGCAAAGGAAGCTAAACATTACATAAAATATGACAAATTCTATTATTTGTTTTGTTCCTCAGCAGATTTCCTTTAAGTCTCTTTTACTTTTATTCTTTTCACAGGTAATGACATGTTTATTGTAAGACCAATTTGTCTTTAGTTGTAAAAGTGGAGTAGATACACAAGCTCTGTGATCGTCATCAGATACATGGCTTACCTAAGTGTGCTTGAGGTCATATGTTTGTGCATGAGGTTAGGTGTTTTAATGCAGTTGTGGCCTTATATCATCAAATACTGGTTTAACACAGGTTTCTGTTGTTGCTCCCATTTATTTTTCTATACCCTCCTATAGAGCAAGAGGGCTTTGAAAAACAAACAATTATAAATAGGGTTGTTGTTTTTTTTATATGGAAAAACCTTCTATAAATAACACAAAAATTGCTAATGGATACACTGCATGCATTTGTTTTACGAAGGCTGAGAATGAGGAATGCTTGCACCTAACGAGAGAGAAAGATGCTCACATCACCAAGACAGAAGCAACCATTCGTGAAAATGAAAGCGAGATTGAGCAACTCAAAGACGCAGCAACCAGGTACATTCATAATCAGTAATACTTGTGAATTCCAACTTTTAATGGAAAAAGGGATCTCTACTAATTTTCTCGTGTCTAAAGGGCTGAAGAAGCACTCCTGGCCGCACAAAAGACCTGCGAGGAATTAAAGGAGAAATTGAAGACGGCGGAAGCTGACAAACAAAGCAGTCATCTGAAGATGACCGCAGAGATCGATGACCTCAACAGAACCAAGACGAACCTTGAAGAGCGGCTCATCGAACTCTTAAAGTATGGCCATTGTCTCTTGTAGTTCTTTGCAAGACTGTCAACAAGGAGAGAAAATTTTAGTGAGGAAAGGTGTCATTAGGTCTGAGGAGCAGGTGAGGGGAGGCTTCTCTAAATGCTGAGCTAAATTACTGAGATTGGATTTGACAGAAAGACTTTGATGGAGACAAGAGCAGAAAATGTTGGTGAGAGACTCTACTGACATAAACAACAGCTTTTTGTGTACCATTATTCACTGTATTCAGAAACCTCAAACGCTTTCATACTCTGCATAGAATGAAACACAAAAACAGTGATTCATGCAACTCCAGTGGGATGTGCCCACATTAGTTCTTCCATTTGTGCTCTTTTATTATGCACGTCTTCATTATTTGTCTTAGTTGCATCATTTCAGAAATGGAGAGATATTCCATGTTTCAGTTTGTATGCGTTCTTTTGCATTAAAGCAGTTTATGAAGTCCAACTAAATGACAAATTTTGTTCAGCGAGTAATTGTTCACGATACTTCAACTGCTTTGAATATTGAGTTGATATTGAGAATTGAGCCAAATCCATCCCACGCAAAAAAATTTAAAGGCTAGACTGAAGACAAGACTGAAATCTGACGTTTCATTGTCATTTTTGTGCTTGAATCAGGGACAAAGATGCTCTGTGGCAGAAGTCTGATGCTCTGGAATTTGAGCAGAAACTGCGAGCAGAGGAGCGTTGGTGGCTGGTGGATCAGGAGGCCACCAACTGTCTCGATTGCAAAGGCCAGTTCACCTGGTGGCTGCGCAGACATCATTGCAGGTTTGGTTCTGCACCAAGGCCTACTCTCCTTTTCATGTTTGTGCATACCCTGATTTGATTTTCACACTGCATGTAACGTAGAATCAAATCCACTTTCACACTCGAGTGATGATAAAAATGTGGATTATGGGTAAAATATTTCTATGCATGTATGTTTAGTTATTTATTTGTAATGTTGTAGGCTCTGTGGCCGCATCTTCTGCTACTACTGCAGCAACAACTATGTTGTGACCAAGCAAAGTGGGAAAAAGGAGCGCTGCTGCAGGCACTGCTACACCCAACATAGTGCAGTGGTGGAGAGGTTCACGGCAGCAGAGTTAAGCCCCTCGGATGTGCAGCCTCCTCCACCTGGAGCTGGACCTCAACCACCTCCTGAACCAGCTTCATACATACCAACTCCCAGGGTCACAGGTGAGAAGAAGAAACATGTTTACTCACTAATTTCACAAATGTCCACATGCACCGATAGTTTATTGGTGTACGTATCTGACCCTCACTCTTCATGTAAGCAGAAGTGAAAGTTTAGTTGAGGAAGGAGGACAGAAACCTTTACTGTGAATTCCTGTGCAATAGACAAATGGGGAAGATGATGACATTTTCATTCAGAGAAAAACGCAGTTTGGCTCAAATTCAGAAAAAAAAAAACCAAACTGCGTCATTCGTCTCAATTCAGTCCTGTTACATTTTTCCTTTTTAATGCTTGCATGATTTTTTATTTACTCCAGACTGCACATTGTTCTTTGTTGCATTTAATCTGCTTTATTTACCTGTTCGCTCTCAGTGTCAGATCCTAGTAACACATCTGAAGCTTTTGACATCATCACAGAAGAGGAGGTAAATGGTGTGTACGACAGTGATACCACCTCTCAGACCACTGCAGGGTCCCTGGAGGGAGAACAAGACCGCAGGCATCCAGGAGCGCTGGATTTGTGAGTGCAGCGTCTTTGGGCAGACAAAGCGGAGCGGATGCC
Organism: Mchenga conophoros; assembly: GCF_057382185.1. Taxonomy (NCBI): domain Eukaryota; kingdom Metazoa; phylum Chordata; class Actinopteri; order Cichliformes; family Cichlidae; genus Mchenga; species Mchenga conophoros. The sequence continues at coordinate 3,338,728 of NC_140547.1, read as the reverse complement.
GATGAGTCATTGCTCCGCGTGTTGTTTTCAGAGTCAGCGTGTCACTCTGTCATTAACTGCTCAGGGTCCTCAGGTGAAACTCAGCTGGAGAGATCAATCAGAAAAAACACAAGATACCACAGTGCTGAGCACCAGTAATTAAGCAGCTCTTAACTTATATTATTAACAGTAACATTATCGTTATCTGTTTAAAACACATAACTGTTGTGAGTGTCTCGCTTTGCTCTTAGAAAAGACCATAAACGTGGCACCAGCCGGCTTGTTAATGTCGAGTTGATACAAAACTCTTCACAGACTTCAAAGCAAACATTTCAGTGTTGAATAACCATCGGATGGCGTTTTTGTCAAGGTCCAGTCCTGGTTTAAAAAAACCCACTGACATCACTTTGAGAGGCCTCGTGAGAAAGAGGCATTCAATAATTATCTTCTAGTAATCTTAGTTGATTAGAATAAAACAAAATAAAACATTGTCCACAGCAAGAATAAAAAGAACAAACATTTACCTCAGTGGTGATGAACAAGCCCAGTTCTTATACTACTGAGCTAATTGAGTTGTTGCTCAACTAGGTTATGTTCCCTGGATTTATTATGCTGACATCACAGATAGAAAAGTTAAATCCAACAGCAACAAATGAAACAGCAGATGGCTGCAAACATGAATGACCTAAAACTGTTTTGTTTTTTTTAAAGAGGAGACTCTGGTAATGCTTGTTTTTGTGCACAGAGACATGTGGCCATCTGTTCACAATCCTGCAATAAACAAATTAGCTGTCAGTTTCTAAAAAACAAAGAAAGACAGTTGCATTTAATTCCTTCGTTGCAATAATCTGAATAGATGTATCACTTTGTTAAAAACACTCTGTTCTACATGGAAACAGCGACAACATGTCTGTGGTTCGGTGTTTGCAGGCCTACCGCGACCGGTTGTGACCAGGGATGTTATGTTGGGGTTTCGATCGTGTTTGCTGGGTTGTGTTTACAGATAAGAGAAAAGAAATAAAGGAAGCGGTACCACCAGATTACTTTCATTTTCTGGAGAACACATGTTTGTGTACTGCTCTTAATAGTTCTTAAAATAAAGAAACTTTTATAACAAAAAAGTGCTTTATTAGTGTGAAACAGGTTACTTAACCAGCATCATCATAACATTTATGCAGCAAAGATGTGAGGTTGCTGAAAATCAATGTAATTGGCGTTTTTAACATTAAGCATTTGTGTTTGGGTGAAATGAGGTAAAACATGCAGAAATGATCCATTAAAATGCAAAAGTACTGACCCGTGGGTACAAATCTGAGTCCACTTCAAATGCATATGATGTTTGAGCATGTCCCAGCAAAATTTAAAATACAGATTAAAATTAGCTGCACTCTGTGTAGATGCTGTGGAGTTTTATGTTGATGTGAGTTATTTTGTTTAATAGGTCTTTGCCACTGAAGTGTTGCACAACAGTATTCATAACGATTGTTCTCTGCGTCTCGTTTCGGATTTTGTAGAAGCACAGGAGAAGTGACCCCTGATGACGAGCAAGTTCCCACTGTTCAGGATTCAGAGATCAACCTTCTCAAATCAGGAGAAGTCACGTGAGTTTTCATGTGGTCTAAATATATATCATGCTTAAACTTAGCACAAAACATAAGGAAATTTGATTATTTCTTTGCTGTAACAATCCTTCTTGGCAATAAATCTTATATGGCTGGAAAACCTGAAGTCAGAAGTTTGCTATTAAAAGGTATCCTTTAAATATCTATGGGTTCTGGTTCTGGTCTCATCCCTAATCATAAACCTTCATTATCATTACAGGGTGGCTGTCCCTCTCAGTATTGATGATATCGCTAAGTTTGGTGAGAGTTCCCGGGAGCTCTTCATTAAGTCCAGTAGCTACAGTGTTATTACTGTTGCTGTGATTGATTCTGGGCCAACTATAAGCTGGATGTTTTCCTCCGAGCCCAAGAGCATCTTCTTCAGCGTGGTTTACCGGGAGTCCACTGACACTCCGGTGCAACAGTCAAAGGTACAGTTAACTTACTGTGAGCTCAGGAAATCTCTGTCTACCTTTTTTTTATATAGCCTCTTGTGTAGAGGCCTAAACACTGTGAGCATGTGTTGATGTGCACATCTTGTAAGTCTGCCACTGGCAGCGTCCATAAAAGCAACTGTTGCAGATTACATCATTTTAAATGGAAGGAAATCGCAAACCTGCATGAAAGGCTTTCCGGTTGTTGCCAAACTCAAATACCCCACACTCACAGGTGATGATTTCAAAGCAGAAGTTATCACCAGACCCAGTGTGTGCTTTCATGGTCACCCCTACAGACTGCACGGTCTTTTTGCTTTATTTTTCAAACATTATTGACTGAAGAAAACCACTGCAGGAAGCCATTGTTGCTCAGCAGGGTGAGCTGCACATTCTTTACTTAAAATGTCAGAGGTTTTAAATGAGTTGTGACCTTTCATCTGGCGTTCTATCAACTCCCTCCCTTGTCGGTATATCCTGATGTTTGTTTGTTTGTTTTTTTAATTTGATTTGGTTCAGTTTTGATGACCGTCGTATTCTTTATTTATATTTGTTATGAAAACCTGCGGCAAATCTTTCACCTGTGCACTGAGATTATTTTTAAAGGCCTGTTTCTGTTCTGTTCTCAGGTCCTGATTCCTCTCACTCGCTGCGTTTCCCATAAAGAAACCATTCAAGGACAGCTGAAAGTTCGGCATCCTGGTCTCTACACCCTTATCTTTGACAACTCTTTCTCTCGGTAGGTCACGATAGTTTAGAACAGTTTGTTCCTCTTTTTTTGCAGAAGTGTGTAAATTACAGAAATGCCATTATGTTTGCCAGCATTTGTGTTTGGCTTTTATGTAAATTTTTAAATTTCTTTTCAACCAAAACTATTCTTCAACAGGTTTATCTCCAAGAAGGTTTTCTACCATCTGACCATGGAGAAGTCCATAATCTACGATGGCAGCGACTGCCCATGAAACTCTCTCTCACTCTGCCCCCAGAGACGTCATCCTGATGCCACTGTCAAACCTAAAGGAGAACTGACATTATGGCTTATCACTGACCACTTCCACTTTTGTTTCCAAAACCAAGTATATTATTCCAAAAAATGCTCTTTACCACTTTAACAGTGCGGTGTTGGTGTTTTGAGGTATGTTTATTGGTAAACTGTGGCCTATGCAATATTGTCAAGAAAGGTTTTAGAAGGAAAAATATCTATGCAACTTTTAGGGTATTTAAAAAAAATACATGCACTAAGTAATATTCATGGCTTTAGTTCAAGTATATTTAGTTAATTAAGCTGGATTTTTTTGGGGGGGTTTGCCAAGTTTGGTAGTTTTAGTTTTGCTTCTGTTTTAGCAAAAATGTTGTTGTGTTAAGGAACGAAGGTCACCGCAAGTAACACTAATATGACATTTGATAAGATTGTTCAGAAGCAACAAATACTTTACTATAAAAGTTGTCTATGAAGACAGAATGATTTTCTTTTCTTTTTTTTAAAATACAATTTGTGGTTATTTTTAAATGTTTCGTGCAATCTTTATGGTGCAAACCATTGGTTCACTTTGTCACTTTTTTGAACACTGTGGCAAGAAAGAAGCGAAGCAGAAATGTGTTTAGGGGGCCTGGAAAAAGCAGTTACTGCTCCACAACATGCCATAAGCACTTTGTGCAAATCTCAGGAGTTAGAAATGCAATTGTCCTTTAGGGGATGCGTGCCCCATTTTATGTTTTTGAAAAATGTATTTTTAAAAAATAGAAGACTGCCATTTTGCTCTCTTTGTATCCAGGTTATGGAATAAGATGAAGTATATCTTCCCAATTAGTTTGTTTTATAAATTACTTGCAAATTTTTATTTTAATTGTGTTGCTTTTATGAGTGAACTGCAGCATGGGGACGGGTAAGTCTTATGAGGTACAAAAGAAAAAAAAAGATTGAACTAAATTTATGCTGTTTCTTCTTTGTATCAGTATCCAGACTGAGTCTTTGCATGACTCTAACTTTAAATATGTTGCTGAGTAGTAACAGGCTACTGTACTTTCTAAGTGCCTTGTAATTCTAACTGTCAGGGATGTTTGATGTTCAAATTACACATTTTTAGTTGTGTTGTCAACTTAGAACACATCATCTGGTATGAATTGATATCACTCTGTTAACTGATACTTAACTAACTTTCTGTGTGAAATGGCATCTAAGTCATGTTCTGCACATTATACTATATTTTTTATTTTATCGGTGTAAATGTCTTTTTGCTTTTTTCCCCCTTATGAATCTCTGGAATCCTTTCATCTTTGCTCTGGATGATACATTTTTTCTTGTGATGAAGTAGGATGTTCATTTCTGGTTTTTGTTTGTTTGTTTGTTTGTTTCTGAGCAAGGCAATAAGAAAAAGCAACTTTGGTCACTTTTGAACACAGCCCTACGGTCTGGGTCAAGCAAGTATGCTGCTTTTTGTAGAGGCCTGTTTCCACTATAGTCAGGTCTCTTTTTATCAGCTTTGATGGGTGTAATTGATGCAAAAACTATGCAAAGGTGTTTTCTTTACAAAGCTGCACTTTGTGAAAAATATATTTAATTTGTTACAAATTAAATGAAAATCTGTTTTTATTATCTTTTTCAACAGTGCACACAGGGACAGATTTTTCTACTAGCTGGTTTTGAATGATTACTCTGGGGGAATAAATTGTGTGGTAACCAATGCTACAGAGACTTGAGTGTAACTAAGAGACCTGTCAGACAGCCTACAAACATGAATAAAATGAGAGAAATGATGTCTCTGCACTAATCTGTGTCTGATTTAGTATTTCAAGGGAACAAGATGAGCTCTTTAACGTGTTTCTTAACATTACATCCATGTACATTTGCTTTCTGTTGTATGACCTCCAAAAACAAGAAAGTTTTTTTTCTGTGTTTGATGAGTAACTGAGTTCAAAAGCTGCTAGTTGGTTCCTCTGTTGTAAATCCTATATCCTCTATTCTGATATGGCTTTGCAAAACAAAGAAACCACAGAGTGTTTTTCTCTGTTAAAGATGAAATACATAGCTCAAAAAAATTAAAGGAACTCTGAGTCACCACAGTTTTAATTCAATTCAATTTTATTTATACAGCGCCAAATCACAACAGCAGTCGCCTCAAGGCGCTTTATATTGTACAGTAGATCATACAATAATAGATGTTAGGAAGCAGAGACCTATGCAGCCTAATCCTTATCTCTCTTGACTGTTTTTTTCTCTATTTTTGTCTTTGATAATGTCACAGTGTAATTACTGGCTGCGTGAAATGGTACAGGCAGCCCATTCAGATTGCACAGGTGTTTCAGATCCCACAGGATGGCCCGTCAATATCTGCCATCACAAGAAGCTTTGCTGAGTCTTCTAGCAGAGCCTCAAGAGTGTGGAGGAGATATGAGGAGACAGGCTGTTACACTAGGAAAGCTGGGCAGGATAGTAGAAGGACATCAGCTAAGGAGTACAACCAATATCGACTCCTTTGTTAGAGAAGGAACATGAAGGGCAATGCCAGAGCCCTGCAAAGTTATTTCCAGCAGACTACACATGTCCATATTTCTGACCAAACTGTCAGAAATGGACTCCGCGGTATGACTTCCCATCCTTTACTGGGACCTGTATTACAGATGACAGCGAGTTCACACTGAGCATATGTGACAGGCATGAAATAGTCTTGTGAAACGATGGCATCTCAAGACTCCCTGTAGAGGACCTTGGGCCCTCATACCTCCCTCAGAGATTCTGCGTCTGACAGTTTAGCCAGAAACATGTACAAGTGTCCCACTGGCAAACTCCTGTGCTAGTAGTCAGAGTGTCATGTGCTATACTGGAGAAGTTGGATTTCCTGTGCAATGTAAATGGGCTGCAAGTATCTCATGCTAAATCTAGAGAAAAGATCAGGAGGGATGAGGAGAGATTGTCTTCTCGTTTCTTTTCTTTTCTTTTTTGCAAGAAAACGTGATACAAATTATCAAGAAAACTTGAATAGAATAACCTTGAAGTTTAACTGACTTTGTGTTTATACTGTAAATATTAGAGCTTCCCTTGATTTTTTTAAATTTTATTTTATTTTTTAGCAATGTACAATTGCAATGTACTAAGTTTTTTCTCTCTCAAAACAAAAAACCTTAAGACAGCTTGATATGAGACACGCTGTCCAACTACAGTACGCAAGTGATATTATCAAAGCACACATTTATGCGTATTTGGCGACCCAGCCTGGCTCTGGAAGGCAGAGGAGCACAGCTCTAACTGCATCTGAGCTGTGAAGCTTGCAGCTGAAGCTGGGAACTGATGCTGCTTTTCAAAATAAAAGACAAGAACGATATGGTCCAAATTCGCCACACGTACCTGATACAGGTCAGTCTCCCCTATTCCTGCGTTATTGGCGTTGTTGTTGTTTTCATGGAGATGTGTGAAAAGTTGTTTATCCACAAGCATTACATACGAGAAGCCCAGGGGCGAGGCTTTTATTGTGAAAATGCATACCGGAATCCCTACATTTATATTGTTGCCATATTGATAAAAGTATTTACACCTGGAAAGAGCGCAGCATCCCGTCCTCTTGCTGGAGAGTGTCTCAGGAAAGCAGTTTGGACTCAGCGGAGAGAAACCTACTGAGCGGACGACATGTACAGTGTCCGAGGGATTTTCCTCACTCTGTGTTTGGCTCCAGCTGTGAGTGTCTTTACTTTGACTGCATGTTTGTTGGGTTGTTTTTTTTTTTAAAGAAAAGTCATGATGAACTATTTTTATTAAGTAATAATCAGCTGAAAAGCTTATAAGTCGCCGAATTTCCAGAGATAATTCTATTATTAAATAAATGTGTCTGAAGCAAAGCAGCAAGAAAACAGTGTAATTACACGGCTGAAGCGCATCAGCTCCAGGTCATGTTTTTAAACATTTTCTCTGACTGTGCAGATTGCATGATTTGGACTGCATTACTTAAAAGAAAAGCACATCGGTAACAAATCAATCCGCCTTTTTGAGCTTCTGTGTCTGTTTCCAGACAATTGTTCTTCACAGAGGTTTAAAGTATTTATTTTTCTGACGTGAATGTACACACTGATATACTGCGTTTCAGCTGCACACTGAAGGAGTTGAAATATTGTCACAATGTTAATGTACTGCTGTTGCTTTAAGACTATAGATTACAGAGAGCATCACGGATTACAGTCAGGTACAGTTTTAGGTGCCTGATGCAAATATCATAGCAATTCATTGTATTTAGGCATGTAGACATGGTCAGGATGACCTGCTGAAGTTAAAGCCCAGCTTTAGAATGAGGAGCAAAGGTAATTTAAGTGTCTGAGGAAGCAGGGTTGTTGGTGCCTGATGGCTGGGTATGTCAGAAGCTGCTGATCTGCTGGTATTTTCTCACATATCAGTCTCTAGGGTTTACAGAAAATGGTCCAAAAATGAGAAAATATCCAGTGAGCAGCAGCTCCCTGGGTGAAAGATTTTTGTCAATACCAAAGGTCAGAGGAGAATGGTCAGTTGAAGAAGAGGAAACTGAGGCTACAATTCGACAGCCTCTTTAAAATTGGACAACGGAAGATTGGAAAAACATTGGCTGGTCTGATGATTCTCGATTTCTGCGGCAGCATTTGGCATAAACGACATGAGAGCATCCAGCCTTGTATCAAACACTTGGGGCCCCTACATAGCCTACCTGAGTATTGTTGCTGACCATGTCCATCCTGTTCTTGTTGCTTCCAGCAGGATAAAGAACTGTGTCACAAAGCTCAACTCAGAATGTTCTCCTGAACATGACAGTGAGTTCATTGCACTCAAATGGTCTCCACAGTCACCAGATCTCAATGCAGTAGAGAACCTTTGGGATATGGTGGAATGGGAGATTGTCATTGTAGATGTGCAGCTAACAAATCTGCAGCATATGTGCGATGCTATCATGACATCACACATTTTTGCCTCAACACAGAACTAGGAAGGTGTAACTACTGAAGTGGCCAGTGAGTTTATATGTGCTTATGTGCGATTATGGGTTTAATATGGATAAGATGGAGGATTTCTGTGTATCTCTGTATATGAGTGGATGTTGTACATGTATTTATGGGCGAGAAAGTCAAACCTTTTCTTTTTCCAAATGTGAATATTTGCCAGTTTTCTTAGTTTTCTCTGTCTTTGGTCTGCCACAAAATGCCACATTCTAGACTTGCTCAGCATTTCCAAACTACAGGGTGGGCCATTTATATGGATACACCGTAATAACATGGGAATGGTTGGTGATATTAAAGTCCTGTTTGTGGCACATTAGTCTATGTGAGGGGGCAAACTCCTCAAGACGGGTGGTGACCATGGTGGCCATTTAGAAGTCGGCCATCTTGGATACAACTTTTGTTTTTTCAATAGGAAGAGGGCCATGTGACACATCAAACTTATTGGTAATGTCACAAGAAAAACAATGGTGTGCTTGGTTTCAACGTAACTTTATTCTTTCATGAGTTATTTACAAGTTTCTGACCACTTATAAAATGTGTTCAATGTGCTGCCCATTGTGTTGGATTGTCAATGCAACCCTATTCTCCCACTCTTCACACACTGATAGCAACACCGCAGGAGAAATGCCAGCACAGGCATCCAGCATCCGTAGTTTCAGGGGCTGCACATCTCGTATCTTCACACCATAGACAATTGCCTTCTGGATCCATCCAATGTGGGTTAGTGTCAGACCAATAGCGGTGGTTTTGTTTGTTAACTTCACCATTCACATAAAAGTTTGCCTCATCACTGAACAAAATCTTCTGCGTGAACTGAGGGTCCTGTTCCAATTTTTGTTTTGCCCATTCTGCAAATTCTGTGCGCCGATCTGGGTCATCCTCGTTGAGATGGTGCAGTAGCTGGAGTTTGTAAGGGTGCCATTTGTGAGTAGCTAATATCCGCCGAAGGGATGTTCGACTAGTGCCACTCTCCAGTGACATGCGGCGAGTGCTACGCTGTGGGCTCTTGCTGAATGAAGCTAGGACAGCCACTGATGTTTCTTCATTAGTGACAGTTTTCTTGCGTCCACATTTTGGCAAATCCAACACTGAACCAGTTTCACGAAACTTAGCAAGCAGTTTGCTGACTGTAGCATGGGAGATGGGTGGTCTCGTAGGGTGTCTTGCATTGAAATCTGCTGCAATGACCCGGTTACTGCGTTCACCAGATATCAACACAATTTCGATCCGCTCCTCACGTTAACCTCTTCGACATGTCAATGGCTGTGAACAAAGAGAAACTTGTAAGTAACTCATGAAAGAATAAAGTTATGTTGAAACCAAGCACACCATTGTTTTTCTTGTGACATTACCAATAAGTTTGATGTGTCACATGGCCCTCTTCCTATTGAAAAAACAAAAGTTGTATCCAAGATGGCCGACTTCTAAATGGCCACCATGGTCACCACCCGTCTTGAGGAGTTTGCCCCCTCACATAGACTAATGTGCCACAAACAGGACTTTAATATCACCAACCATTCCCATGTTATTACGGTGTATCCATATAAATGACCCACCCTGTAGTTTGAACAATATAGCTTTCTTTACATTCTGTATATTCTGCATAAAACAATTCAGTCTTAATTTGATTAAAGAAAAAAATAGATTGATGATGATAATGAAAATAACAGTGTACCATTGCACTGAACACTTGTCGTTTTTGGTGCTATAGTAAGTATAACAAACAGTCAGGTAGTAATTGATGGAAACATGTATATATTGTGTTGCTGGTGTATTTAAGGGACTAAGTACAGTATATTCAGAATCAGAATCAGAATCAGAATACTTTATTGATCCCTGGGGGAAATAATTTTTTGTTACAGTGCTCCATTATAAACCAACATTAAGACAAGACAGACAATACGCTAACTAAGAATAGTACAATATATACATATATATACATACATACATACATAAGTCACTCATAAATAAATAGTTGGAAAAGAAACGTGTAGTTGTAGCAGTAAACAGTGTGTTAAGTGGATGCGTTGTACAGGGAGATGGCCACAGGCAGGAAAGATTTCCTGTGTCGTTCAGTGGTGCTTTTTGGTAATCTCAGTCTCTCACTGAATGAGCTCCTGTGACTGACCAGCATGTCATGGAGTGGGTGGGAGGTGTTATCCAACATTGTCTTTATCTTGGACAGCATCCGCCTCTCCGACACCACCTTGAGGGAGTCCAGCTCCATCCCCACAACATTGCTGGCCTTACGGATTAGTTTATTAAGTCTGTTGGCATCTGCGACCCTCAGTCTATTATATTATCAGATAATATATTATTATATATTATCTGATTTATCATAGTCACCACTAAAATTATCTAGTGAGATCAAAATAACTGAGTGACTTTTGTTTGCCAGTATTATTATAAATTATTTACTCTGTGTTTAGTGCTCAATTTGTTTTGTCTGGTCAACTGTGAAGGAGCAATACAGGCAACAAACCATACACACATCTGCGCACATTCATATGCCAACACTTCTTCTTTCCTAATCAACAGATTTTATGGGGATATTATTATAGGGCCACCTCGCTAATTTCCATAACGGACTAGAAATATGAAAAGCAGACAAACGGGTGGTGTGATGCTCAGTGTGGCAAAGAGAGAATGGGAACAGGGCAAACACTCATCCCCGTGTACCTCTTCATTCTCTTTCGCTACTCAGGACTGCTGAGAATCATAATGAACTACACACACACACATAGACGCACACAATCACGACAAACAAGACCAGTGCTACAGTACTGTATGGGAGGTCTGTATTCTGCTGAAAGCTCAGATATGATTGAAAATTTGCATTTTAATCAGGACGTGAGTGAAAAACAAATAGAAAGACAAAAGGGTGGAAAGGAACTCTAGTTTTGGCTGCATAGTTACATACACACATAAAAAATGTATGGCACCCCTTCTGAGGTAAACCATGTTCATTCTGCTATTAGATTGATTGCTTACGTGTAGATTTACATTCTATAAAAGAGAAGAGAAAATCTAGAACGGACTTTGTTTGATCCAATTATGCTAAACTACACCAGCTCTTTCGTTCATATCTATCTTACCTGCAAGAAAACAAAAAGGGAAAAAAAGTCAAACTGTTCCTTTCTGTTGACATAATCTGAACTTTAGAGGCTGACCTTGTTTGTTCTATCTTTCTGATTGAATGACGATGTTATGTTTTTGCACTGTGCCTGAGTACTGCGTAAAGCAGCATAAAAGTGCACCCCATTTGCTTTTGAAAATAGATGGCAGCATCTGCAAAGTGAGCCCATTCCTATGGCCCCTTTTTGGGTAGTTAGTGGATAATAGGCTTCACCTCTCAGGGAACATATTTTATGGCAGACAGCATGCTAACCTGGCAACGCAAATGGACCACTGGCTTTGCATTTAGTTTCAAGGCTCATATTGTTCAGACTTACCTTGTGCAGCCACCCACCCATCTTTAAATCTCCCACTGTTTCTGTCTTTTAACTGCAGCATACTGTCTCCATCATGCTCTTGAAATGCATGAGCACGACATGCACCCTTGGTGCCTGTAACCATCCAGTCTTGACTTGCTGTATTCTTCACCCCCTGCATTCAAAACGGGTCTTACTTCCCCTAACCTGCACGCTACTCCTATAGAATAAATGTCCTCACAGCACCCTTTTGCATGAGAAACAGCTATTTAGTCATATTTATGATTTTTCAACAATGAATATAAATGCCCTAGAACTAATTTTACAATGAATTACCCCTGGTTTAGAAGGAAACAATTTAGCGCTATACAAACTGAAGCACAACACACTGCACAGTCTTTCTGTTTGCATTCATTATATCTGCAGAAGACAAGGGAAGCCTTTAAAAAAAAATCCCCTGCCAGCCTTTGAACGAGAAGAGTAGTAATTGTTGGGTAAAATTCACCATAACACCTCTCATTATATTATTAGCATTGCATTAGGAACAAAGAGGACTGGCAGGGATATGTATGCTCTGGTTGTTTCTAACATTTCCATGTATCATTGATGGAGGGGGGATAGTACTGAGTGCTTGCATGTTTGTTTCCACTTACTTAAAGAAAATGAAGAGGAAACACTTTTTGTGTCCAACAGTTGTCAGTGAGATTGTGTTAATTTCCAGCGAGTTTCCTGTATGTGTTTATTCTGTAGGTGGTTTTGGCATACATACTAAAGCGGTCTGTTATTTGTAAGACTATCATTATCTGTGTGTGTGTGTGTGTGTGTGTGTGAGAGAGAGATGATGAACTTGTTCACAGTGAGATGAAAATGGCTGAATGAACAGTTTCATTCCCCAAGTTTAGATATCTGTTTTTAAATAAATCATGAATTCTAAGGTACAGGTTTCTTCTTGTTTGGATAAACAACCTTCTGTTTGCCTTTGATAAGAATCTCAAAGGCAGACCTGATCATAAATATCTTATCTAACATGTAAAACTGACACTTATTTAGTGTTTGATAGTGAGGAGATTCATAACTGCACCATTTCACCATTTCTTTAAATGACAACTTTAGAATAACACGTATATATTAGATTTTTTTTTTTTAAATCAGGTCTTTTGCTACTCATTCATCATTTTATTTTCCATTTCCAAACCAATTTTCATGTCTTTCAGCAGAATTGGTGCAACAACCCTGAAAGTCAACCAATATTTTTCAGTAAAATGAAACTGCGGTGTTTTTCCCCCCGATAATTTTACACTTCACTGAATTCAAATCAAAGCACAGGTTTATGATATTAAAAACACTGTATTTGTGCACGAGTATGCACATGTAATTTCATGAAATCACTCCTGGTGGCCTTTCAAATGAGGCTGTTTCACCTACAGAAAAACCCGTCTTTTTAAAGGCAAATGCTTGTGGCGCACAAACAGTTCATCCTATTGGATGGCACTCAGAAAGGTGGTGACTAATCAGGGTTCTCCACAGGAAGTCTTTGTCGTCCCACAGGAATTTAGCCTCTGAGGGTTTGTTTCATTAAGAGCTTGGTAGCATCTTGTCAGAAAGACACTTGTTTTCCCCTCAAGGATTTTTAAACTGAGATGGAAATGAGCTGAAACAAGGACAAAAGTCTTAGCAATATGTGTGTATCTGTAACAGATGTTTTGTGTTTTAGGGCTGTGTGACCTGCTGTCTTAATCTGTGGAGGTTAAATGGATTCAAAGTAAAGAAACAGCTCAAAGAGCTGCCCTGTAACTACTCGGCATTGGGTAGTTACAAATTGCAAGATAGGCTCAAAATGTTAAAATTAGAGGGGCGTTATGATATATTTGCCTCCGTTTTCTTGTTTTGTCCTTGTGCCATGTTTTAAACATACACACGTTTGTTTGATTATCTTTATGAGGGCATTCATTGACACAATACATTTCCTAGTGCCTTATCTTGAAGTTAACTATCACAAATAAGTGCTGCTCCCATCCTCTATCCTAACTCTAATATAAAACTAATTCTAGAATAAACTAAAAACAAGTCTTCATCTTCAACCAGTACTTTAAAGCGGGTGTGAGAAAGTGAGGATAGGCCAAAATACCCTCACTCTGATGATTTAAGACTCAAACCAGCCCTCATAAAGATAGTTCTACTACTATAATCCGCACACACACACGAGTTGTATATCCATTAATTCAGAGAACATTATGTTTTGACTTGCTTTTATCCCCATAAGGAAAACACATCCTCATAAAGTTAAGATTAAGGTCAGCAAAACAAGAGCTGTACCTTGACCACACACGTGTAAGTCGTGTGACTTACCAGTGTTATTCCTGTGGACACGTACAGTGTCTGCAAGCGCCACACGGTCAGGTGGACTGACTCATTATCTCTTCCATCTGTGATATTTCTGCTTTAATGTTTTTCTTCTTTTATGGCAGATGCTCCAGATAATTTCCATTTCTAAATGGAAATAACCATATTGCTTTGGAATTAGTAGAGAGATTATTAAACTGAGGAATGTAGTAACTGACGTCAAGGAAGCTTTTACAGTAAGAGATTCTGTTGCCTTCATATGGTGAGGCACCATATTGAGCTATCTATGTACAGGTGGGTAGCAATAATATGAAGCACACTGTTGCAGTATCTTGTAACAGCTCAACAAGACCCCCTCTGCTGCTCTGACCTTTAGATTGAGACCACATAAGTTTGCTGGCAGGATAAAATAATGAGATATATAGATTTTTTGATTTAACCCATAGCTGTCACTGTAGCCCCCCCAAATCTACCTCAGTCACTGCCGACCATTTGCATTCCTGCAGAGAGAGAAATTGTTGTGCAGTATATTTAAAAAAATGTTCAGTTAAATTTATGTGTGCTTGTTTTGTAAGATAGATTACATAAAAAACATTAATGTTGACCCTAACTGGAGGGTCGGATGTTAGGCTATAAAATAATAGTGGATGTTTTTCACCCAGCATTGCCTATCTATGGTATGTTACCCATATCACAGAGAATGGTTTATTGTATATGTAGTGCGTTCTCAGTCCAAGGGGGTTGCATGTTGCATTTGTTCTTTGGAGTCTTTGCCCTGACTTACAGGTTTATGGCTCCCATTTTTCATTTTACAATGTGCAGGGTTACTGATATTAAAGAGTACTGCTATAAAGCAAAATGTAGCCAAAACTCTGATTGGTTAAACCTAACCAATCAGCATTTAGTGCCTAAACCATCCATCCATCCATTTACGTCCGATTATCCAGTTCAGGGTCACGGTCCATTCATCGATCTATTTTCCTAACTGCCAATTCAAGGTTCTGGGAAGCTGGAGCCTAAACCGGCTGTCATAGGGCGAGAGGCGGGATAACAGCAAAGTAAGGTGCAAAACGCAAAGCTCCAAAGCTCCAAGCAGCATGGGAACCACAATCCCCCGATGGATAAACAGTGACTTACCTCTCAAGCTGACCTTTGCAGGACTCAGCTGGACCCAGACAGCATCTGACAAAAGGATATTATTTGATGTGCCGGCATGAGAGCGCATTGACCTTTTAAAAAAAAAACCAAAAAAACCAACCCAACAACAACAACAATGTATTTTTACAAAAATATATTTTAGTGCAACAGATTGCAGCAATACACACAAATTCATGCACTTTAAGTTTACAGTTTCATGCCACTCTGCTGCTTTCTTCCCTGCACTCTCTACCATCCAACACTTGCCTTACATCGACCCTTTACCCCCTTATTTGTTGGGCTCCCAAAAAACATCACAGTGAAAAATTAGGACACCGATAAAAAGAAGAATGTCTGAGTCGGAGCATGGATGGATAGTTGCTCATTTTCAAACGTCTTCTGTGTGATGTATTAAAAGATATTTTTGGTAAATGCCATCAATGGAAATAAGTATGTGTTTTGTTTTGTTTTGTTGTGTTTTAGCTAGAAAGTAAAATGAGTCACTGCTCTTTTAAAAGAAGGCGCAATTTTTTTTCACATACACGGAGTCTCTTTCATGTAATGAGACACTAACTTAGCACAGCTTATACCTCTCAGTGTACTAAACATCTCTCCCCTTGCCTTGTTTTGTACCTCTAGGCGTTCTCAAGTCTGCATCCTGAATGTGAATACATTTTTCAGCTGGAGAAAGAAGAGCGTCACTGCCTTCAGTACATTGCAGAACAGGAGAACAGAAGCACAGAAGGTGTGTTTTCCTTTTTGAAATCTAACCATCCTGTTCTCATCATTGCAACTGCTCATATGAATTCATGGGTGGTTGCAGTTGTGTTATGAAATATAGTAATGCTCACATTAAGTGCAGGGGTCTGAGCTGGAATAGAAGCTTCACAGAAAACCATCCATTATCGGGAAATATTCTTGTTGGCGTTCTAACTGCAGAATGAAAACAAACTAGGTGATATATCACTTTGATGCATCAGTAAATGAGACCAATAAGGATAGCAACATAAGGGTTTATGTATGTAATCTATCACAAGATAAGGCTTTTGCTTGGGGACCTACAGTACTTTTTTTGTCCTTATGAAATGTACAAGGAGGTGGGCGCTAGGCCGTTGAAGATTGCAGTTGGAAGCAAGCTCATGATTTACACCACTTGCTTTTACACTCTATCTATATATTTTTAACTGTGTATTTCAGATATGATTTATGGAATCTCACTGTCTTTCCTTCCGATTCAGCACTCTGATACTCACCTTTTCTAACCTTCTTTCTCCTCCTAAACCTTTGTCGAAAAGGTTGTTGGCCCTTCTGGGATGCGGTCACCTGCTGGCCTCATGCAGTTGTTGGGGAGATTGTGCACAGAGCTTGTCCTGCAGTCTTCTCCCTCTTCAGAAATAGCACAGGTGAGTGCCAGATCACATGCTGGAAACGGGCCATTATTAAGCTAAATTATTAATCCTCTGACGTCAAAGGGTGTTTTTTGTAATACTGATGTCTTCATAAAGTGCGTGTTTTTTTTCATTCGGTGATTAAATTGATCTTTTGGGCAGGCTATGAATTTGTGTTGTCACAGGAGACTGCAATCCAATTAAATTTTCACTAACAGATAAATAAGCAAGTTTGAAAGTGTGCACAGATAGTCAAACCCAAAATGAGCAAACAAGATGTACATACTCAACAGACTCTGACCACCACTAAGAGGCAGCAGCTCAGTGAAGCCATACTTACATTGATGCCCTGGGCAAAATTCAAGCGCCATATTAACTTTATGTCAAGTCGGTGAGCAGGACTTTAACTTGCGAGCGAAATCTAACAACTGAAAAAGGTTAATACAATGACAGACATGAGGTTTAAAAGGATTGAAAACATCAGCATTTTCAGACATACAGTAGCAATATCTGAAATTTGATTTATTAGGGCCCGAGCACTCACAGTGTGAAAGCCCTGCTCTAAACTGTGAAACCATTTTGTTTCCATTAAAGGAGGCGTCTGTGGCGCCAGTCATGGTGAATGAATTTGAACACATTTGATACGTCCCCCCCAGAAACTGACATTTTTTAATAATAGTCATGTTTAACACTAGCAAATACTTAAGGAATTGATGTTGCTTTATTTTGAAAATGTAATCAATATATATGATATGATATAAACATATCAGTTTCGTTCTGTTCTTCACACTGTACAATAACATGTGAACTGTGATCATCATTAGCTGGAGGAGCCACTATGTCGTTAGTGCACTGGTTTTCTTTAAAGGGGATTAATAGCAAAAGATGGGGAATTTTTTTTACCTCTATTAAACTTATTTTCAGCTCACCAATTTCTTGAATGATTTTTAAATTTGACTGATTTCACCAGATTAGCTTGCTTTAACTAGGCTTCAACAGAATTACGCACGTATCTATGGAACGCCAGGACTGCCATAATGAATTAATTAAATACACCATTAAATAATTAATTAAATGTGGCAATAATTAATTAAAATTGGAATTAATTAATTAAATAAATAGTTATGACACATGTAATTAATTAATTATTGACACATTTAATTAATTATTTATGTATTTCACATTTTAATTAATTATTGACACATTTAATTAATTAATTATTGACACATTTAATTAATTATTTATGTATTTCACATTTTAATTAATTATTGACACATTTAATTAATTATTGACACATTTAATTAATTATTTAATGATATATTTATTTATTTCATTTTGGCAGTCCTGGCGCCTGGCTCTCATCATGAAATAATTTTATCTGTCAGCCTCACCCATCAAACTCAGGGGGCGGGGTTAACGCTGATCGAGTCAAAACCATTGCTTTGGCCTGGTGGCCATTGTTTCTAGCACACAACAACCGGCATGTGGAAGCTAACAGAACTGAGCTTTGAAAAACCCTGTTTGTGTGTTACCAAATACCGTTTTAATATTTTTTTAGCCAAGAATGTAGTGGTTTAATCTTCATGTGTCTGGTCGGTTTGTCAAGATACAGCCTCTTTGCAAAAGTGTTTCGATGATTTCGGAGATGTCTGCCCAGTCTCACGGCAAAGCGTGGGATAGACCCGCTCGCCTCGCAAGCAATCCCACCGACAAAGCGCAGGCCCCGGTACACAGCTGTAGTAACCCCCGCTGACTTCTTTTACTGAGGTTATATTTATCGATGTTTTATTTCCTGATGTTCTTATGTGTCCTACGTGTTTCAGTCGCCAATTCTGAATTATAACTAACATTAAAAACATGTTTAAGGAGGAGAGAGAGCAAATAAATCTGTTTAACATCTGATCTTTGGGTTTTTGTTCAGTAATCAGCGTGACCTGTGTATAAACACATAAAAGAGATAACGTTGGTGTTTCCGTCATGTAGTAACTGCTGGCTTTAACTGTACAAAGGTTGTTCGACACTATGAAACACATACAGACTTCATGATGTTCGGCTAATATTTTTATTGTGAATATTAATCACGCTGACCTCGCTCTGTACACCACGCAGCGAGGTCAGCATATCCACGATATCCTCAGCTCCATGAGTTAACACAAAGTTTCCCAGCTGACTATCTAACTGCCAACTATTCCAGAGACGTGAAAATATACAGCATAAAGAAAAGTGTAAGAGACTCAGCAGCAGATTAGAATAACAGTTATACATTTAATAAATCACCAAATGAATCCAAGAAACGAGCAAACCTGTTCCGACAATTTGAATTTGTATTCCCTCAGCTGCAGACTCGCTGCTGTTTAAATGTTTGAAAAGGAAGATTAGATATAAAAAACGTCAAACATAGACTCAGTCTGCCTTCACATTTGATATGAGGCCAGCACGTATAGTGGCCTCAGCAGGCTATTACTGAAATACACGTGCTATATCATAAACTATGATATAAACAGGGAGGTCCTATTAACATGTTTAGTTTTAAAGGACACCTTCCTGCCTTTAGTCTCATTCATGAGCAGTATTAGTTTTCTTCTAACATCCAGAAGTCTGCACAATGTGTTTCATAGTTTGTAACAAGCCTTTGACAGGTAAACATAACATGACCGAAAAAGAAAAAAAAAAGAAAAAAAAAAGAGAGAGAGAGTGTTGACATAAGAAGAGAAAATTCTCTCAATTATGGAGACAGACAAATGGTTCATTTATGTTTGATGTGTGTTTATTCCTCCCTAAATATCGTCGGTGAAGTTCGCCATGCATGTCAGATTTTTATACCTCTGCCAACAGAGAGAGAAAAAAATCACATTCTAACAGACAGCTGGTGCTTAGAATACAGTTGAATAACTATTAAAAAACAGATGATATTTAGATGATAGTTCAGTCTAACACATGTGCCAGTGAACCATTAAACGTCTGTGAAACTATGCAGTTATGAAACGTAACTTTAACCTCAGCCAAACCGATTTGCTCAGTTGTAAATAAAACAGCGAAGTAAACGTGACCCGACAGACAGAACCTGAGTGAATGAAGTCCAGCGTTTAACCACTGAGAGCTAAAACTCAGCTGAGGTTTGAAAGCTGTGTGCCGGTGATTGGACATCAGCCGCTGATAAAGCTGTTCGCCTATAAAGTGCTCTGTAAGGAAACGAGCTCCAGCAGCTCTGCGCTCGGGGAAAACACTATATTTACTTATCTTGTGCAGAAAAATGCGCTGACATTGCGTTATATCGAGCACCGGCTGCCCAGTTAAACTGTGACTATCACCAGGTAACTAGGCGTGTTTCTTGAATTAGCAGCAGGTGTTAAACAGCTGACAGATGAGGAGGAGGATGCATGCAGGTAAACTGAGGGTCTGTTGAGCTGATCGCTGGTTTCGTGAGAAAAATGTCAGCTCGTTCTTTATGTTACAGAAGCACAGAGACACAAGACCAGGCGGAAAGAGACGATCGTTCGGTGAAAATGAGAATCTGCGAATGCAACATGTGGAACACGGAGAGTGGAATATGTAAACAAACCGGTTAACGTAACCCCCTCGGTGCACTCTGCATGCTAACTGTTAGCAGAGCTAGTGAAATCTCTGAAAACATCTGAGCACTTTTGCAAACATGTTCTATGTTGACAACCTGACCAGACATACGTCGCGACATTCGCGGCTAAAACACTGTTAAAAGTGTAGCTGGTGACAGAAAAACGGGGTATTTTAAAACTACACCACCACCATTGCTGCTTGTGATTTGATCTGCATTCTGGGATAACTGGCTGCCCCAAGTCTACACAAGCAATCGATTTTCTAGGATCGACCTGTTTTGACTTACTTTGCACGGCAACCAATCAAATGTTAGAGAAGCTGCATGGGCAGCGTTAACCCCGCCCCCTGAGTTTGATGGGTGAGGCTGACAGATAAAATTATTTCATGACGAGAGCCAGGCGTCAGGACTGCCAAAATGAAATAAATAAATATATCATTAAATAATTAATTAAATGTGTCAATAATTAATTAAATGTGTCAATAATTAATTAAAATGTGAAATACATAAATAATTAATTAAATGTGTCAATAATTAATTAAAATGTGAAATACATAAATAATTAATTAAATGTGTCAATAATTAATTAAAATGTGAAATACATAAATAATTAATTAAATGTGTCAATAATTAATTAATTACATGTGTCAATAATTAATTAAAATGTGAAATACATAAATAATTAATTAAATGTGTCAATAATTAATTAATTACATGTGTCATAACTATTTATTTAATTAATTAATTCCAATTTTAATTAATTATTGCCACATTTAATTAATTATTTAATGGTGTATTTAATTAATTCATTATGGCAGTCCTGGCATTCCATACGTATCAGGATATGGTCAAATGAAACTGCGATACAATAATGCAGATGTTTGTATTGCAGTTTTGGTGTTTTCAGAATTGTCATGCTCCTGATTACCACTGCACACAAGCTACAGTTGAGAATGTCAGTTTTGCAGATGAAGTCTAGATGATGAGTCAGGGGGGTCAGCACTAAAGTAAGAAATTTTATGACAATCCACGAGAACTTTTTCTGACATTTCAGTCTGCATCAAAATATCACACATAAATATGTAACCCTGATTATTACTAAAGTCAGTCTCAGCATTGCACAACTGACTCTTGAGCTCACATCTTTCGTCTTTAGGGTCAGTGAGCCGAAACTGTACAAGTGGAGGTTGGTCGAGGCCATTCCCACCATACCATGTTGCCTGCAATGTGGATGATGACATTCCCGAGGTGAGAGTTGCTGAAGCGAGGCAGCTAGGGATGTCAGACTGAGGAATGTGAGACTAGATTGGGAGCACAGAGGTCAGGCAGAAAATTAGAAACAGGAGGAGAAGCACCAGGAACAAAGAGGCAACCAACAGCAATAAAGGGGAAACAAAACAGAAGGACAGAAATGCACCTGTGGAAATAAACAAAAAAAAGCTAGCAAAATTATTAACATATTCCATGTTTCAGGACACATTTGGGACTGTAGTTGAACCACTGTGCATGTTCCTACTTTTGCTTCTTTGGAGATTCAGGTACAGCTAACACATGATAGTTGGCTGTATGAAAAATCATACAAATATAAACACTTTTGCAGAATGAGTGGATCTAATTTGACCCGTTGCATAATAGCTCACAAAGAGAGCATGAAGTCTTTTCTTTTGGAAAGATTCCATATTTGATGCTAAAAAGAGCATATTTTTGTATTATTATTATTATTGTTATTTTAAAAAGACGTCTTAAATGTTCCAAATAGCTGAAGTAGAACATTAGTAATTAAATGTGACAGTGTATTGTAATTAAGTAGCTTTTTCATAGTAGATTTAGCTATGTGCTTAGCCAACTCTCTTTCTGCCATTAGGCTAAGACACAAAATATGGAAAGCTTTCTTGCAGTTATTCCACAGTCATCTCCTCAGTGCAGTTTAGTCTCAATCTTGCCTGTAATTTAGACTCATTTTAAGACATTACATTCATTTTGATGTCTGACATCATTTTGAAAAGCTTTGATATTTGAGTATAATTTCCTTTCATTCAAAATCTTCATTTTCATCCTGCTTCCAGATGGAGGAGTCTTACTTTGCCTCAGTGAAGCTCATATACACCATTGGCTACAGCATCTCTCTAGTGGTGTTGGCTGTTGCTGTGTTGATCCTGCTACTCTTCAGGTATAAACCGAAAATACTGATTTTTATTTAGCTTTTTGTCAGTAAAAAGCACATTTTGGGTGACATAAGCAATGGAAATAACAGCTCGAAATTCAGATGAACTGCTTTACAAAGGATGCAACTTTATTGTTCACAGAACAATAAAGTGGGATTGCTGATGGGTTCAAGGCACTCTCTTCAAGTCTGGGTTTATGAAAAACTTTTACCAGTGCCTGATACTCATCGACACTCACACAGCACATGGCAGTTTTGCAACTCTGCCACGTCTTTGTGTCCCCATTTGGAATTAGATCTGATGGAATGTGTAAGAGATAAGGGAGTTGGGAAATTTACACTCTTTGTAGGATTTAGATTACACAGCTGATAACACTGTGATGTCTGTACAGTGCATGTGGTGCCATAAAAGGCTCGTGTTGCATGAAAACTGGAAACAGATGAAATAACCTTCCTGGCTCTTTCCACATTTAAATAAGCCCACCGACCAACACCTATCTGTTTTGTAGGCCTGACACGTGCCTTAGTCTCCTCACCAAGTCTGTAACCAAATGCCAAGACAGCGTTTTGAAAACTTATGCACCAGCTCTGTGGGTTACAGTTTGTTTGTTCCTCTTTCCAGCTGATTGTTTATGAATCTAATCTGATTGCCAGTAAATTGCTTCACGAACAAGATCACTGGCATCAGTTACATCTCTGTCTCTTTTTTATTTTTGTTCTCTGCCACTCACATTTTTCTTTGTTCACTGATCAAAACTATGAACTAAAACCACAGACTGCGCCAGTTTGCACAGTTGTAGAAATGTGATGTTTTTGCATTTGCTGTTCATGATACAGTACAATGCAAAATCTCGTATTGGTTATAAATGTATTCCTGCTCTTTTACAGGAAACTGCGTTGTGCCAGGAACTTTATTCACATCCAGCTCTTTCTTACGTTCATCCTGAAAGCTGTGGCGGTGTTTATAAAGGATGCTACTCTGTTCTCAAGCGACGACACCAACCACTGCACCCTTTCCACAGTAAGATAATGATGCTCGGGACAAGTGCTTCTTGTTTGTATTAAGAAATTCCTCTGGGTGCATTTCCCTGATCTCATGTATTTATGCATAATCACATATTGCTTATGCACGCCTTACCACACTAATTCCTCCTTACACTTTGCTCTCTGTCCTTTCCCCTCTTCTTGTTCTTTCTGGTCAGTTTGCCTGTAAAGCCTCTGTGGTCTTCTGTCACTACTGTGTAATGGCAAACTTTTTTTGGCTCCTGGTGGAGGCACTTTACCTCAGTTCCCTGCTGCTCTCCTCTTTCTATCATAGCCGCCGATGCCTGTGGGGCTTCAGCTTGCTGGGATGGGGTGAGGACCTTGACATACAATTTCCCCAACATTTGCTATGTTGAGCCGCCTACCAAATTAAAGAACATGGCCCTACTTTGCAATATCTCAGATTTAACAATAGTGAGAAGACATGTATGATAACATTAGAATTTTCCAAAAATTACAGTTTTATAACTCATCTTTTTTTAGAGATACTGTAAAACACTTTAGAGAAAGAATCAGGTTAAAAAAAGTTTTACAATACTGTGAAAAGTCTTGAGCAATAAGTCTTCAAAAGGCTTGAAGATACCAAATATTACCTTTCGAGCTTGTTAGAACTCAGATTTGGCCTGAATTACCTTTTGTTCCATTTGTGTTTGCATGTTTCAGTAAATTACTCCACCTGTTTGTACTGTTGTATGTGTGTTTTTAAACGAAGAAAATACATGAATACAAACAGGAATCTGAAAAAAATCCCTGTTTTTTGTTGCTCTTTTTGGATTGAACAAATACTGGCAGTGGGGATTTTCAATTTTTAACTCCATCAAACTTGCAGGTAGTTTGGAGCATTTATTTCATTTTGGAAAACTTCTGCCTCGTGCTGTCATTTTTTCCCAGTTAATATTCAAGTGTCTGTAAATAAAGCATAGCAAATACCAAAATAACATTTTTACCTTTTACTTTCCCATTGGGATTTTATTTGGATCACACCTAAAGTGCTGATTAGCAAAGTTTCACAGCAGCCTTCAAGGTCAAAAAGAAGCAGAAACGGTAACATCAGCCAACATGTGCATATTATTATAACAGCTAAAAAGTTTCCTGGTTCAGTGGCATGTGCAGCATTGATCTATATTAACCTCCTAATACCTGGCGTCCACATATGTGGACATCACATTTTGGGTTATTTAGACCAAAATACTCAATTTTGCTCTACAAGGGCCTGATATCCACTTACGAGGACATTGTACTGCTACTGTTCTATCGAAATTTTAAATGAATATCCTCATAAGTGTCTCTCATTTTTCTTAGAAACAAAAATTAGGTAAAAAAAAAAATCCTGGTAATTCTTTGGGACCTGATGAATGTAAATACAATCAGCCCAAATATCAAAGAGAAATTAAAAATGCATGCTGTTCGGGTCTTAGGAGGTTAACGTTTATATTGATAATTTATTAGATCTGCTATAGATTGAATGTACCTGCCTCTCACACTATGAGATCTTGGATAGAATTATGTGGGTTCATTGTACTTACTGTAAGATGTACACTGTAGTGCACACAACCTTTAAAATAATTCATTTACATTTTATTCCTTCTGCATGGTGCAGATATTAGGAAAATTGATACTCGTCCAATCAGTTCACACACTGGTAGCTTCCTAACTCTGATTCAGCCATTTTCGTGTGTAATGATTGCATCTCACTGACACTAGTTTTGATTTCTGTAACAGGTGTGCCGGTGCTCTTCATAGTCCTGTGGATTGGATCCAGGGTGTATTTTGAGGACACAGAGTTTGTATAAACTTGAATTACAGCTTCTATAGCCACAATCATTATTATTTCTCATAAGCAGCAATAGGTGAAATGCTAAATTGTGCTAAATTAATGAAAATGATGCATATAAACGCATTAGAGGGGAATGTGAACGTGAGTCTACTGTACATAATATTGTAAGTGCATTTACATGGATAATTTGCACTCACTTTGTACTCAGCAGTAATTGTTGGGTGTTATTTTTAGGACGTCGATTAAATTTACTGCATGCAATGCTTGAAGAAATCTTCTAAAGTGCACATTTCTTGCACAGATGTTGGGACATCAATGAGGACTCACCCTATTGGTGGATCATCAAGGGGCCGATTGTTGTCTCTATAGCGGTAAATGCCCCCATTCTTCTGAAACAAAAAATTATGATGAATTTTTTAATTATGCACTGATTAGAGATTATTACGTAGATGATTTGTTTACCTTCTTTTTAGAGACAGCCTCTGAGAAAGGACTGGGATGAACTTCTTTTGTGCCATTAGAGTAGAGTGCAAAAATTGGCACCACACCAGCCTAAGTTAATTATACGCTTGGCTGCTCATATTGTTGCCATGACATTCAATAATCATGTTGCTGAAAGCAGCATTTGATGTAATACTAATACTTTTTATTATTAGTATTAGTATTGATTTTTGCATTCTTGCTTTTTCTTTCAACAGGTCAATTTTATGCTCTTCATGAATATCATCAGAATTCTAATACAAAAGCTCAATCCACGTCTGATCCAGTTCAATAACTCCTCTCAGTACAGGTAATCCTTTAGGTGCAGACACAGTTGTAGACAATGGGAACTCGGCCGTGATACAGAATCTCATATTTTAGTCATTATTGCATTTTGAACACAGAAACGATCAAATTCATCTCGTTTCTGATACAAGACGTGTTTATCTTCAATTGGCAAACGTTTTCAGACATTTTGAAATACTTTTCTTCACTCACTGGTACTTTTTTACTCTGATAGTTACCGTTTGATGCTGAGAACATTGCAAGTTGTGCCAAAAATTAAAAACTATTGTAGGCCATGAATAATTCAGTAATTCAGTCTGGCCACGTCTGCAGTTCCGCTTACCAAGAGGCTCATTAGAATTTCTAATTGAAATAGACTCACTAATTGACTGAAAATGTTCAGGCACATCACGTAAATCCGGATCTCATAAAAGAAATACCATAGGTACAGTAAGTTAAATGATGCTTGACTTAATTGCACCAGTTAAGTTCACATGTTCCCTGACACATAAAGACATTATCTCTGCAGCTACATTTTAATAGCCCTATTTGAAATCATGCCCCCGCTGCTTACCTTTCCTCTTGTAAAGAGAGGCTGCATACAGAATGACACACACAAAGACAAAGATCATCTTGATTGGCATCTGATCATTACTGTGTCTGCATGCATGATGATATCAGGTGCAGCATTCAAATGAGGTACGTATAAGCAGACTCTTTTTCCTTTGCTTTTGTGCAACAGGCGCCTGACTAAATCCACCCTCCTCCTCATCCCTTTGTTTGGAACTCACTACATGTTCTTCAATTTTCTGCCCGACTACTTCAATATTAACCTGCGCCTTTGTATCGAGCTCTGTATGGGGTCCTTCCAGGTACACACATGGATTGCATCAACACTAATGGCACATACTGTACATGCTGTACCATAGTCTCTTCAGCATCCTGTTAACTTGGCTTCCACTGTTTGAGCATTATGGGTGTGAGACAGCATCTCGACGACATTAGATCTTTGTGTTGCAGGCCTAGAATTGAAAGTCAGTTTGGTTATTAGATCTGCTTCACTTTCTGTCCTTTTAGGCAGCATGTTCCATTTATTAATGAAAGTGTCACTTATTATTATCATAAATATTAATGATTAAACCCATCTCTTTCACAGGGGCTTCTTGTGGCCATTCTGTATTGCTTTCTAAATCAAGAGGTCAGTACACAAACCACACTACTCTAAAGTGTTCAGAAAATTGCACACACAATTTACACACACTGTGGTGCATAATTAGCCTTCACGTGAGACTCATACACATCAGCCACAATGCGCAAAACTGTCCCATGGTGTCTCAGAAGCATAGTATTATTGTTATTCTAGAAGCATGGGTCACACTTAGCGCAACCTCAAAGAGGCTCAGTTATATTGAGATGAGGAATGTTTGGAGGCCAAGTCAGCACCTTGAACTCTCTCGTGTTCCTGAAACGATTCCTGAACAGCTTTTTGCACTGCGACGGAGCATTTTCACTGGCTGAAAGAGCCCAATGCCATCAGGGAATAGTGCTGCCGTGGAGAAGTGTGACAGATGGTCTGCCACAATATTTAGGTATGTCATGCATGACAAAGGAACATGGGGAGTTTCCCAGAGGAACATTGCTTGTCTGTTTCTCACAATGTATCTGGCAGGCCATGGCTCATATAGTCAGCAAGCTGTTATGCGCTATGTATCCACTAGACCCCTATCATACCCATCATTAAGATTTTGAGCAGTTTGTGCTAAAGTAGCTGCTGTGTGGCAAGGCTTTGCTCCCCAGGCGCTTCAGTGAGCATTTTAATATTGTGGCTAATCTGTATTCCAGCAGGAGGTAACTGGTTTAGAGTTGTCAGTGCTAAAAATGCAAAAAATATTTTCCACTTCTCTTCCCAGCATTGCATAAGGAAAGGACCCAGCATGCTTATGTAACTGGCAAGATTAATGTAAGGCCAGCCTCCAAAAAACTGGGGGCAGAAGCAGACAGTGTACACTATATGACTCACATGCTTTAGAGACACGAGAAACACGTTAGAGTCACCGAATGGTCATGAGAATTATTTCATTTAATGTACTATTTGTATGATTACCTATGTAACCTATTTAATTGTTTCACTGATACACAGAATGAATGCATTGATTCTCAGCAAGAAATATATAAATATATACATATATAAAACACTGTGTTTAGCTTTCATCTGTCAACAGTGAGGTGATTCTTGTTTCACTTTTAAAGTATAAAAAAAAATTGTCTGACATTTTGCTAAATATAGATGTTTGTCTTCTACAACTTTTTTCTTCATTGGTTACTAAGAAAATTGATACAAGTTGCACCTCTGTTATATAAAACTACTGCAACCCTATCTTATCCTTGCACTAATTTAAAAACGTAATTTAATATTCTAGTTCATTTAACTTTGTTTAGTTCTGCAAAAATGTAAGCGTAGAAGCGAAAAATCCAGAATTATTTTTAATCCAAGCAGTTTGGTTACCTGCCTCTCCTTGCCAGCAGTAGGTTGGCATATAATGCTCCATAATGATGCAAACTGCAATCAGACTTGTGTTTTTTTTTTGGTCTTTTTTGTTAATCATTAAACACATTGGATGAAAAAAATGCTGTAGGCAGGGTTTGCCAAGCTAGCTGGTACCTAGTCACTGTGGCTCAGCGATTGCTGGTTGTAGACATACAGGGAGTGCAGAATTATTAGGCAAATGAGTATTTTGTCCACATCATCCTCTTCATGCATGTTGTCTTACTCCAAGCTGTATAGGCTCGAAAGCCTACTACCAATTAAGCATATTAGGTGATGTGCATCTCTGTAATGAGAAGGGGTGTGGTCTAATGACATCAACACCCTATATCAGGTGTGCATAATTATTAGGCAACTTCCTTTCCTTTGGCAAAATGGGTCAAAAGAAGGACTTGACAGGCTCAGAAAAGTCAAAAATAGTGAGATATCTTGCAGAGGGATGCAGCAGTCTCAAAATTGCAAAGCTTCTGAAGCGTGATCATCGAACAATCAAGCGTTTCATTCAAAATAGTCAACAGGGTCGCAAGAAGCGTGTGGAAAAACCAAGGCGCAAAATAACTGCCCATGAACTGAGAAAAGTCAAGCGTACAGCTGCCAAGATGCCACTTGCCACCAGTTTGGCCATATTTCAGAGCTGCAACATCACTGGAGTGCCCAAAAGCACAAGGTGTGCAATACTCAGAGACATGGCCAAGGTAAGAAAGGCTGAAAGACGACCACCACTGAACAAGACACACAAGCTGAAACGTCAAGACTGGGCCAAGAAATATCTCAAGACTGGTTTTTCTAAGGTTTTATGGACTGATGAAATGAGAGTGAGTCTTGATGGGCCAGATGGATGGGCACGTGGCTGGATTGGTAAAGGGCAGAGAGCTCCAGTCCGACTCAGACGCCAGCAAGGTGGAGGTGGAGTACTGGTTTGGGCTGGTATCATCAAAGATGAGCTTGTGGGGCCTTTTCGGGTTGAGGATGGAGTCAAGCTCAACTCCCAGTCCTACTGCAAGTTTCTGGAAGACACCTTCTTCAAGCAGTGGTACAGGAAGAAGTCTGCATCCTTCAAGAAAAACATGATTTTCATGCAGGACAATGCTCCATCACACGCGTCCAAGTACTCCACAGCGTGGCTGGCAAGAAAGGGTATAAAAGAAGAAAAACTAATGACATGGCCTCCTTGTTCACCTGAGCTGAACCCCATTGAGAACCTGTGGTCCATCATCAAATGTGAGATTTACAAGGAGGGAAAACAGTCCACCTCTCTGAACAGTGTCTGGGAGGCTGTGGTTGCTGCTGCACGCAATGTTGATGGTGAACAGATCAAAACACTGACAGAATCCATGGATGGCAGGCTTTTGAGTGTCCTTGCAAAGAAAGGTGGCTATATTGGTCGCTGATTTGTTTTTGTTTTGTTTTTGAATGTCAGAAATGTATATTTGTGAATGTGGAGATGTTATATTGGTTTCACTGGTAAAAATAAATGATTGAAATGGGTATATATTTGTTTTTTGTTAAGTTGCCTAATAATTATGCACAGTAATAGTCACCTGCACACACAGATATCCCCCTAAAATACCTAAAACTAAAAACAAACTAAAAACTACTTCCAAAAATATTCAGCTTTGATATTAATGAGTTTTCTGGGTTCATTGAGAACATGGTTGTTGTTCAATAATAAAATTATTCCTCAAAAATACAACTTGCCTAATAATTCTGCGCTCCCTGTATATTTAACCAGAATAAACAGATATCTTTATATGAATATGCAGAACCTGTAGGCACTGAACATGATTTCCATTTGTAGTGCACATGCCATCAAAGCTTGCAGGTAAAAGGCTTGATGGAGACTAAATGAGGGATTGCTTTTGCCAAAATGCACTCAAGCCATCGGCATTGTCTGATGTCAGTTAAGCTTTTGTCTTGGCTCGGATATTCATGAGCACTGCCAACCACAAAAATGGTTGTTGTAATAAGAGGCTAAGTCAAAATACCAGATTATGGGTTCCCAGTTTGCCATATAGTGCTTAACAAATTTATTATACCATCCATCCATCCATTCGCTTCCGCTTATCCTTTTCAGGGTCACGGGGGGCGCTGGAGCCTATCCCAGCTGTCATAGGGCGAGAGGCAGGGTACACCCTGGACAGGTCGCCAGTCTGTCGCAGGGCTAACACACAGAACCAACTGTCATAAAAAATAAAGGAAAATATTTTATAAATATGTGAAAAACTTGCGTAAAACAAGACATTATGTTGTGTATAACAAATTGAATGCACATTTTTATACCCAAATATGGACTTCTATGAGAGACCGAGCACAGCAGTCAAACACTAAAACTTATTTTCCCAATCAGGAATGCAAGTAATTAACTTTAATTTGGCATGTCAATAAAAAAAAAGTGTGCTTTACTTTTTTTCAACTATTTTTTTGTTGTTGTTGTTGTAAAGCTGTAAATTTGAAAATTCACGGTTAACTAAAATGAAACTACAATGAAAACCATTAAGAATTTCAAAGAGCTTACAGATACTTGTGATTAACCTTTACAGAAACATAAAAGATGATTTTGGTTATGACCATTACTATTAGTTTAGGGCGGCTTTGGCATAAACCTTACATTGAGTGGTGGTCTAAGCACTGCACATGTATCAAAAGGCTTTGAAAACAAATAAATGAATTTCCCAAAATGTTAAGCTATTGCTCTTACCATAATGATACAATCTAAACACTGATTTAAACAGATATTTATGCCTGTGTGTTTGCTTGATAGGTCCAGAAAGAGGTCCACATGCAGTGGTTGAGGTGGCAGGAAAGGAGTTACGGGGTAGTGTCTCCCGCTCCGAAAGGCAGTCAGATGGACACGCCTTTCTAGAAGCCCGAGATGCTTTTTGCTCCTTCCTGCAGAACCTTTGCTGAGTATTTGCAGAGAATTGCTTCTGTGCACATCATAATTTCTAACGAGCTGTACGTAGCACACACAATAAAAAGAGGTTGTCGAACATGCATCAGTGAAGCCGGGGCCTGGAAGTCATTTCAAGCTGATTCACTGACTGTTCTCCTTCAGTCAGATTGAATGAACTGGGGTGAACTATCAAAAGGAGAATAATTCTGAAATCCCTTGACATTTTACACATCCTACAAGCGAGCCTGTCAGTTTCCATCTGCATTTCCCAAAGGGCACTATGACAACTGAATTAGAATTTGAAACATCCCTGGAGGCATCAAAGGTCAAATTAAAGAATAATAATTTTGCATAGCCCATCAATTACGTAACCATCAGTTAGCAAGTCATTAGGTGTTGTTGTTGTTTTTATTAACCAGGAAACTACATATTATGATTAGCATTTGCATTTTAGATGCTTAAATAAGACCAAGTATATTGAAATCTGATAGCCTGCAGGACACTACATATGAAGCTGTAGCCTACTGCCAGCTGACGCACACATGACTCACCTCTTTAATCACTCAAATGACAATTAAAATGTCTTATTCTTAATGGCTTTCTTATTGTTCATTGGTATTTAAATATTATTCGGCACATGGGGGAAAGGTATTGTACAAGTTATGATTATTTCTTTGGTTTTTTGCCTCTTTCTTTTATGTATTCACTCGGCCTGTTTTTATTTAAGAATGAAAACCTGCACACTCAACCTTAAATGGCACGTCGTTGAAATGCACTACTCTGCAGACTTTGAAGGTTAAAGTTAATGCAGCATGTTGTGTTCTGCCAAGTTGTTCAGTCAGCCAAAGCGAACAAATGATCTGGATCTCCACTGCCATCTGCTATCAGCACAAAAATGTGAAAAAAGCCTTTTTTTAATATAATGTTTAACTTTACATGCTAATGTATTGTCGAGTGCTTTCACCTACATGCTAAAAGAATAATATTAATACTGCACAAATAAATATGCTTTTTGCATCTTGTTTAGTGAAAAAAAAATCAAATGTAAGATGAAAACATAATAATTACCGCTACTTTTCATGCCTGCAATGTGTACATTTTATTTGATGTAAATTAGCTCTTATCCTTGACGTGAATGTATAAACTGTGAGACTGTTCCTTTATCACCACCTCTTACTTACTGTTTCAACTGAGCCTCTTTCTGTGATCTTTTAAAACCTTGTACCATGTCTGACTTCTGTAGGTTACAGCATAAACACTTTTACTCTGTGTAATTATGACTCTGCAGTTTCTTTCATAATGACAGAAAACATCTGCTGCCAGCTACAAAATGTTTTAACACTTTTACGCCACTGCAAAGATGATGGGGTATCCACTTGCTTAAATACTTAAATAATTAGATCTGGTTTGCAGTGCAGCTTGTATGTTATGTCCTCACCTTTGTTATAATATAGCCATTAAAATGTGTAGAAGTATGTGTTCAGTTCACATGCGGGTGGAGAAGTGAATCAACAGAAACCATTAGAAAAATTCTGATGGTTTCCAGTTGGGAGAAACAATTCAAATAATCATGACCCATTAGAGGTTTCACATTATCACAGGCTGTATTGTGTTTGCTTTGATGGTTTCCATTATTTCAACTACATACAAAAGATGCAGTCCTTTCTACGCAGTGGGAATGGGTGAGGAGGATCCCAAATAATGGACTTTGATCCAAACACAGTTACGGCATCCTTGAGCAATTTAATTAATTTAATTTCACTAGCTGGGACTACATCCTCACTTGGCAGCATTTCCTGTAGATAATATATTGTGAATTAAGGCTGCAGTGTAGTAATGGCTTCAGAGAAGACTTGACTGGGCAGAAGCCTGTGGGCTAATGAAAGGTGAATGAACGGAAAAGGGGAGGGACACAAAAAAAGAGAACAAACATTGTAGAGCAGGAGGGTCGTAGACAGAGAACCAGAAGGGGGGTGTATGAGGGGTGGTCCAGATAAGTTGTCTCCAATTATCGATATATAGAGATTTCTTTTAATAGAAAACACAACAGTTTTCTATTTTTTTTTTAAGTTAAAATATTATTTTAAAGTAACACCAAGCGTGAACAAAGTAAGAAACTAGGAGACAGTTTCTGTGATTCGTTAGATTCACCCTTTATTAAAGTGACTACTGAAGCAGGAACATAAAGGTTTTCTTTATCATGTCTGTCTGTCACTCACAGGAGAGACATTAAAGTAGTAGGTCTGATGTGAGCTACAAGATGAGCTCTGTAAAAATACGTTTTTTTTAAAGCTGTGACTGAAATGTGCACAGAAAAATAAGAAAAAAGCTTTATGGGAAAAATAACAATGAGTCAGTGAAATTCAGAGAACTGTGATTTGTGAGGGTTTTTTTCACTCAATATCCTGAAGGAAAAGGCTTTTTTAATAAGGGGGGGGTCTGTGCTTCACTCTCCTGTGAGGTGCAGGGTGCAGTGGCCTATGTGGAATGCCCTGTAGGGGGTATTTTTTTTTTACAGTTAAGCCAAATGATTAGACCCCTTGAGAACCCCACTTATCACAGTCCCAAGTTATGACAGAACTATTTCTAAACCATCTGATATTTGCATAAGGTGAGCTGAAGCGGTTGAGCTTTCATCTTTCGCTCTGATCAGTCTGATTCTACTTTGGCGTGTTTGTATGAACCGCCCAGGGAAGCTGAGCTGCAAGGATTTGGCCTCCCTTGTTCCGGGGCTCGTTTATGACATCCACGCCAGGGTTTAAAGCAGCCTCCAGGCCAGCCTTTTGCTGCCTGTTTGCGGTGATTTGGGATTTGTGGAATGGGAAGTGCAGAGCTCCGGGACAGGATGTGGAGTCACTGCAGGATCGTACAGCCCCCCTATTCTTGACAGAGCTGGCGTGCGTCTGCATGAGCACCTCGTCTCTGCAGAAGATACACTGTAGAACCGGATCGCTTTGTGGCCTCTGGAAACCTCAGTGTTCCCGAGCCCTCTACTTAAGAGTAAATCTAAACCCAGGTACGTCGATTTACGCGACTTCTACGCATCTTTTGCTTCGCACCAACTCACAGAAACAGTTAGTCCCGCATTTGTTTTTATCGCCTTCTTTTAGCTGTTCTCGCAAAGAGTTTCGGGATAATACAGATGCTGCCAAAACTGATCTTCTCAGTTAAATTAGACACATTTCAGTGTGATCTGTGATGTAAGTCTCTTTTGTTCAGTGCAGACAGCCTCGGGGGTTAACTTAATAACAGAGTGCTCTTTCCCCCCCTCGTGCTGTTGTTTTGCCTGCCCGGACATGCACTGTGTGTCTGTGTGCCTCTGTGTTTTCAATAGGTGAGCACCTTTACAGTAACTATGAAATGCTCTGTGTCATTTTATCTATTTTTAAACTCTGGTTTATTGATGGCTGAGTAACCTCATCTTCTCCTCTTCCTCTCCACACAGATTCAGGTGATGGCTCACCTCTGGACTCTCCTGTCAGCAGGCCTGCTGCTGATGTCCGTGGCTGAACCTCTGAGCAGCCCTCAGGAAAATGACAACAAGTTAGTGAAACACACAGTGTTCACTAAGAGCCAGGCAAGTGGTTTAGGAAGGCTTCTTACATGTATGTTAGTCTGACAGCATCAGACTATAAATAAATCTCAGTTTGTTGCCTTTTCCTGCTGCAGACCCAGGTGAACGAGAGTGCACTCAGAAATGTCAGTGAACCAACACCAAGCCACACACCTACAACCTGTGAGTTTTTTTTGGTCATTTTGTCTTTTGTTGTGTTTATTTTTTCTCTCTTTTGTTGTGCTGTGTCTTACATTTCAGCATTTCCTTTCAGCAGCTCCCTCTTTTTCTTTGCATTAGCAGCTCCTTTGACCACCACAACTTCCCCAAACTCTAGCCTTGCTCCACAGTGTCCAGGAAACCAGCTGATGCATGAGAGCAGCAATGTCTGCATCTGTCCATCCATCATGGTAAAGGATGGTGACAACTGTACTTGCCCCAAGGGCTTCACCTTGGAAGGAGCAGCTGAGTGTAAAGGTAAGAAGTGATCAAAACTGGGAAAGTGCTTTTTGTAGAATTGTAAAATCACAAAAAAAATAAAAATGCTTTTGACATCTTTGAGTTTTTAACATTTACAGCAATGCAACACAACATAAAGGTACGCTACGTTACATGAGCCCAGTGAACAAAATTGCACGCAGGCTCATTAAACCTCTCTTGGAAAATATTAATGTGTATTAGTATCACGGTTGTGTTTAAACTTTTAACTGTACTGCGCAAATTTTCAGAAGCAAGCATGAGTGATGAGAAACAAGCTACCAGCTGATCTAACTGCATTATAATTTATTTACAAAACTTTAGCATTTAATATTTCAGAGCTGTGTTATATATTATTCATATATTTTTGTCAGCTTGACATCACCATGTAAAACTGCAGGTGTCTGAGTTAGATTAAGCGTATTATCTCTGTTGGACAGATGTTGATGAGTGCGAAGGAGAGAGACCAGGACCATGTGACCTCCATGCCAGCTGCATTAATAACCCCGGCTCTTACTCGTGTAGCTGTCTCCGTGGTTACCTGATGGGTTCTGACGGGTGCCAGGGTTCGTCAACCTCTGTGTGTGTTTTTCTATTTGTGTGTGTGTGTTTGTGGGGGGAAAAGAAATGTCCGATGCAGGTTTCCAGAAATTTTTCACAGCGCCTCTTTAGTATGATCATAATTTACGTGTTTCTTATGGGTCTTGCAGATGTTGATGAGTGTGCTTTGGCCGCTGTGACAGGCCTGCAGGCCTGTCAAGGCGAGGCTGAGTGCAAAAACACACCTGGCTCCTTCACCTGTTCGTGCCATGAGGGATATGTAATGGCTACAAATGGGCGAGGCTGTGTAGGTGAGGTTAATGTTGAAGTCTGGTGTGCGTTTTGATAAAATATGCATGTACATCCAAATGTATATCAGCATAAAATACAGGCTGACACGCTACATCATAACCCGGGATGACTTAAATGTTTGCATCTGTTAAACTTGGCCATTTATCTTATAATTTATTGGTGTTACTCCTCTGTAGATGTGGATGAGTGCAGCTTTGAGGAGCTGTGTCGCCGCGAGCTGGGAAATGTGTGCGTTAACACTCCTGGCAGCTTTTCATGCCAGTGCCAGCTGGGCTTCAGAGCAGAGACTGCTGCCTGTGTCGGTAAATCATTAAACATCACCACGACTGAAAAAGGCCGATGTCCAGATTTGATCTGGTGTTTTGAATTTTTAACATACTTCATTTGAGTTTCTGCAAAGTAAGAACTTTGTCTGACAGAAAGAAATGCTTTGCAGCAAGATACAGCTTCAATCTGCTGCTTTGCCTGCTTATATATGCTCCTGTCCCTCTTTCACCCTCACGTTAAAGGCTGATTTCCTCTTTTGTTCTGTAAAGAAAAAAAAAGAAGTCTGTTCACTTTCTTTTCGACTTCTTTGCGCCCCTGGTCCTCCAGCACATCCTGTGTACCCAGGTTACTCTGTGTGCCAAGGCATGATGTGCTTTCTGTGCCTGCTTTTCATGGCTTAAATTTTCATAGTAACATCTGCGCTGTGCTTGATTATGTACTATGATTTTACCACTACTGTCAGAAAGTAGCAATGTTAAATGGACTAAAGGGGAATTAAAAGAAGAAAAAGAAAAAAAATCTATTACCACAGCTTCCCAAAGTGGTTCAGTGACAGTTATTTAAAACAAGGTTGTTGACATGAAAATGACTTCGTACCTTTATTGCTTGCCAGTAAATTAAGGGAGTGCTTTGCAGGAATTAAATTTCCTTTTCTCTAGATGAAATAATTTTTAATTGCAAATTGCGTCAACAATGCATAGAAGAAGAAGTCATATGTTGTATCCATGTCACTAAACTATTCTGTCCTTTTGTCTCTGTCCCAGATGTGGATGAATGTATAGAGAGTCCCGTGGCGTGTGATGGACGGAGCGTATGTGAGAACACGCTTGGGAGCTACGAGTGTGTTTGTCGACCGGGTTACCGGGGAAACGGCACACACTGTGAAGGTAAGCAATTAGTGCTGACGTCCCTCCGTGGAAAACTCTGTTTCCTGTGGACGGGGTCAGCTTCCTTGTGTGCGCGTGTTTTAATGCTTGCTGTTATCCCTTCCATTAAAATTATCCCAAGTGGTAGTACAAGCTTCACTGAATAGAAATGAACCGGCTCTCTGTCTGTCTTCAGATGAGAATGAGTGTGTATCTGGTGGTCACACGTGTGACGCCAACGCTCGGTGCGGTAACATCATCGGGTTGTATTTCTGTCAGTGTTACCAGGGCTTCAACGGCGATGGACACTCTTGTTTTGGTGGGTAAGGGGTGGGTGTGTGTGTTTGTTGTTACCCACTTGTATCATGTAAGCATTACTTTCTCTGTATGAGCATTACATGTGCTTGTTTACAGACATTGATGAGTGTGTTGTGAACAATGGTCGCTGTGAACACAACTGCACCAATGAGCCAGGAAGCTACAGCTGCCAGTGTGCCTCGGGTTACCAGCTGGACCCGGACAGACACAGCTGCACAGGTAAAAGGCAGGCTGTAGTAGGATGTTATTAAAGTAGGCATGAGTAAGCATGACTTTTTCTTATGTTACTTTAAAAAAAAAAAGTTTGACTTTTTAGAAAATAGGCTTCTTAATTCTTGCTGTGGGTTAACAGTTGTACAACTTTTATTATTGTGAAATGTGTTCTATAAATAATCAGAATTAACTCGTTTGTGGATCTACTGAAAAAGTAAGCACACCCTTAATGTAAATACTGGCCAATTCCTGAGATGTTACTCCGTAATGCACAGTGCCACATTTGGTAAAGATCAAACACACCATGTGTGCAAATGGCTAATACAAACTGTCAAGCACCATGGTGGATGGTGCTTGACAGTTGGTATACGTGAGTTGATGATTTAGGCTTGTTTTGCAGCCGCAGGACCTGAGTCGACCTCACAGCTAAAGCTTGGCTCAAATTAGGTCATGAAACAGGGCAATGATTCCAAGCAGAACAGCAAACCTACAACAATGGAGAGAAAAGGAGAGAATCGAGGTGCTGAAATGAAGTTATTGCTGCTAACAGCGGTTCTACAAGCTGCTGAATAATGGGGTTTGCTTACTTTTTCATTTGACTGCATAGTCTTGTGAAAATTTTATTTGTCACATGATTGTGTCTACCTGTTCCCCTCTGCTTATTCTCTAAAGCTCCATATAATCCAAGTATTGGGTATATTGTTTGCATTAACTCTAAAATGTGGGCTTTGCTACTGTCAGAGGAGTTTATTTGTTATTGTGACCAAATGTAGTCCAGGACAAAATTCAGAAATTTAGGATGACCTCTGATGATGATGATATAACACCGTCCAAACCAAACAGATTAAGTGAACAAACGGGAATGGCAGCAGAAGCATGCAAAAAAATAGATCGGGAACTACAGCTATGGATCAAGACCTCTGTTATTACTATTATTGTTATTATTGTACAGTCTGTATATGTCAAATCTGATGTCATACACATTTTTATTAGATCCTTGCATCATATTTTTGCTTGCAGTAAATGTATGAAATTGCTAAAGTGTCACAGTGCATGGCTGTGAGACCTTTAAACTGCCTTTATTATTGATGAGTGAAGTAAAACAAACTGCAGTCTAAAATGTGCTGCACCACCCACCATAACAGCCAATCAGATGGGCAGTACAGTAGTTAAAATGTAACCGTCCTCTTCATTTTAATCAGTTACACACAGTAACCATTAAATTGAAACCTAAACACAGTTGCTGTATTTCCTAGAGACGAGGTTCTAAGGTCAAGTCATAGTGCGGCTAGTCAACAGAGGGCAGCAGAGATCATCTCTGTGGGCTTCTGCATCATTCTCAAAAGACATAGCCATTGTTGCTCTCTCCATTCAGTCACTCTGCACTTAGCTGGTATTCCAGGTTTGTGCAATTTTGTGCTAATAGAATTTCAGATGTTTATTTCAAGTCTAAATGAGTCCTTGTGCTGAATCTATTTCATGTTTTGCCATGGCGCAAAAGTAATCTAAATGTTGCTGATCTCTCCAGATGTGGATGAGTGTGTGGGACTAAATGGGACTTGCGAGCACATTTGCATCAATACTCAGGGCTCTTTCCACTGCTCCTGCAGACCCGGCTACCAGCTGCATATTGATGGCCACACCTGCGTGGGTCAGTCCCTCTTAAACACTCACTGCTGTTTACCCAATCATTTTCGGTCATTTAAACATGCCAAGCATCAGTAGTAATCTGCCATGAATATGTCTTATCTCTTGCTAATTATTTTGGTGCATGTGATTCTGGTTTTTCTTGTGCATATTTTCTGTGCAGACACTCTGGAAGTAGTTGTCCTGAGGGCACATTTTGGAAAATTAGTGAGATGAGAAAGCCAGACTGTGAGGAATCTGTTGCATGCATAAGAGAGAGCTGTCCAAACATGATGTTTATGATCTGTGTGTTTCTGTGTGTGGGTTTGTGTACATAGACATCGATGAATGTAAACTCCAGAATGGCTGCTGTTCCCACACCTGCACTAATTCTCCAGGGGGACATACTTGCCATTGCCCCCCTCCTCTGCTGTTAGACATAGACAACCTAAACTGCAGGAGTAAGTTTGATTACAGAGTTGACATTACAGTCTTTTGTGTACAAAAATATATAATTATTTAAAAAAAACAAAACAGAAGGTAGGCACTTCTTTCAAATCTGAATAAAAAAATCTTATTAAGAACTCTTGTCCTGGTGTTTTAACACAGATTTTTCATCAAGATCAAATCTTTTAATGTGACATGACACAGCTAAATATGTTTTTTCCTTCTGATCAGCAGTCAAAACATTGCTTCTTCTATCAAAAAGAAGAAGCATAGCACCAAATTTCCCATTTTAAAAGCTGAAATAGCAAGTTCACGCAGTCTTCTTTATTGTTCAGTATTTCTGTGTACCAAGCTAAAAATTATTATTTTTTTTTTTTTTTACCCAAAAAGATGCTACATCCTGTAAGCTGAGAAATGGTGGTTGTGACCATATGTGCACTGTAAGGGCTGAGGGCCACGTTCAGTGCAGCTGTCAAGCTGGCTGGCAATTGGACGAAGACGCGAGGAGCTGTGTGGGTGAGAGTTCATGTTCACTGCCAGCACTTTATTATTAGCTGAATCACATGGCGTTACTATCAGCAAACGCACTCTCGAAAGCACCAATTTGTTGCGATCTGGTTTGTGTGCACATTCCTCTGCGCCATATCCTTCTGGGTAATAAGAAAATGATGTCATTCACATAGATTACAATTTCAAGTTACTTTTCTCAAAATCTCGAGTTTATAAGTCCCTGATATCCTTTTTCATATAACGCCTAATATCAAAATAATAATTAAAATGACTTTACCATCTCTTGAATCCAGCAGAAATACACTCACCAGCCACTTTATTGGGTACACCTCTTTAACTGCCCATTAATGCAAATATCTAAGTGCTTCTAGGCATGTAGACCAAAGACTGTATAAGACATTTTTTACATTCACGGATGCAGATGTGGTCAAGACAACCTGCTAAAGTTCAAACTGAGCATCAGAATGAGGATGAAAGGTGATTTAAATTACTTTGAACATGGCATGGTTGTTGGTGCCAGACAGACTTGTCTGAGGGTTTCTTAAGCACATCCATCGCTGGGGTTTGCAGAGAAAGGTCTGAAAAAGAGAAAGAGGGTGACAGTTCTCTTGGCAGTAAAAATGCCATGTTGATAACAAAGGTCAGAGGAGAATGGCCAGACGGCTTTAAACTAATTGAAAGACACCAGTAACTGAAATAACCACTTGTTACAAACAAAGTATGCAGACGAGCATCTTTGAACAAACAACGTGTAACCTTGAAGCAGATGGGCTACGACAGCAGGGCATCACTCTGCCACTCCTGTCAGCTGACAACAGGAAACTGAAGCTAGAATTCCCACAGACCACCCGTCTGATAAATCTTGATTTCTGCTGTGAGTAATTTAGCATAAACAAGAGGAAAGCATGGATCCATCCTTGTAACAGTAATTGAGGCTGGTGACGGTGCAGTGGTGTAGAAGATGTTTCCTTGGCACATTTTGAACCCCTTAGTATTAGCTGAGCATTGTTTTGTATACCTGAGTATTTTTTCATGTCCATCCCGTTCTGACTACAGGCTTACCATGTTCCGATGGCTGCTTCTCATAGGATGATGCGCTATGTGAGAAAGCTCAGATTATGTCATGATACATAATCATAATGAATAGAGCACCTTTGGGATGTCGTGGAATAGGCCCTTCACATCAAGGATGTGCAGCGGACAATTCTTCAGCAACTGTGCAATGCAGTCATGCCAGTTGAGACCCAAAATCTCTGAGGAACGTTTTCAGCACCTTGTTGAATCTGTGCTTTGAAGAATTAAGGCAAAACCCAGTACTAGCAAAAGTGGCTGATGACTGTAGATTATCCACACAGCAATTTTGTAAAGGCTAAAGAGCCAGAGAGGCTTTCAGAGATTAGGCTTCTCATTTGCGTTGCATTCGCCATGTGATTTCTTTTCATGAAGCTATTCATAAAAAAGGAAATTTGATAGTTTGATAGTCTGTTATGGACTAACGACTCCCTTGAATGAATACAGAGGCGGGCATGCCTTGTCACTTAGCCAACCATAAATTAAGCAACTGTTACGTAGGTTTAATGTTTAATTGCCCTCCTTCTGTCTTCTGTCATGAGATGTGAACGAGTGTGAGGACTTCACTAATGGAGGCTGCGAGCAGCTGTGTGTGAATCATCCTGGTGGGTTTAACTGCACCTGCAAGGAGGGCTATATAGTTAGAAAAGATGACCCCACCAAGTGCCAGCGTGAGTCAAACATAATCTTATGTAGTGTTAAGGACTTTTTAAAAATCTAAAAATAGATTTATTTCAATTCCTTCACTTATCTTTATTAGCATCTCTGCCTTTCCAGCTGTGTGCGACCCCCCTTGTCAGAACTATGGAGTGTGTGTTGCCCCGAACATTTGCGACTGTCCTCCAGGCTATCCTGGAGTGGGCTGCTCAGGTACAATAAACGTTGCACATAATATATATATAATTAAAATGTTTTTTCACAGGAATATTAAAGTTAATTTGTGTCTCTTTTTTTGTGCACTTTTCGGTGTCCTTTGAGGTTAGTATAAGGTTTTAATGCAAAGAGG
The DNA here is from genome assembly GCF_057382185.1 of Mchenga conophoros. Classification (NCBI taxonomy): domain Eukaryota; kingdom Metazoa; phylum Chordata; class Actinopteri; order Cichliformes; family Cichlidae; genus Mchenga; species Mchenga conophoros. The sequence goes on along the minus strand of NC_140547.1, from coordinate 3,296,492 downwards.
AGTATTATAGCCCTTTTCGTTGCATGTTTCAGCCATGTGCTCCCCTCCCTGCGCTCATGGAGGTACCTGTATGCGCTGGAACGAGTGTTTGTGTCTTCGCGGCTGGACAGGAGCAGGCTGCCACACAGGTACACTGCCTTTGGGGATCAGAGGGACAGGTGTTACATCAAATAAATAGAGTGGACAGTGTTTAGAAGCACTGTTTACATCAATGTGTTGCCCAGAAAATGCTTTTATAAGATGTTCTGCACTCACCTAAGACAAAGAGGCACTGGTACATATATCCATGCATGTATAAATGCATGTGCACAGGTGACGTGTGTGTCACAATGCCATTTTCTTCTGGATTCGACATCTGATTGTTAGCTTTGACTTTTCTTCGTGTCTCTTCTCAGCTGTGTGTGAGTTTCCTTGTGCCAACGGTGGTCGCTGTGTGGGACCTGACACCTGCCAGTGTCCCTCCGACTACACTGGCCCCCAGTGCCTCTTGCGTGAGTAATGTAATACAATAAATTATCCCAGGTGTGTAGGCACCACCGAGATCTACCCATCCACCTGCCTCCAAACAGATTCTGGTAAAATATGGGCTATAGGATGGCAGAAAAACAAAAAAAGCATGAAGACATTTTTCTGCACAGACTGCGTGTTACTATATTATTTTGCATTTTGTAGCCCTTTGCACTCCTGCCTGTCAAAATGGGGGAAGATGTGTGGACGTCAACAAATGCACATGTGTTGGTGGATGGCAAGGAGCTCGATGCCAGATAGGTGAGATCAGTCATTCTCTGTTACTGTATCTCTGTGTAGCTTTTCCTGCATAATTAAAATATATTCAGACTAAAATATGATCAAACCATGTTTACACAGTAAGTTACAAATGATCATGGATGTAATTTTAACAACCACTTGTGTTTATTTAAAAAAAAACAGTAATATAAAGCTTCTCATGTCTTCGGATTACTTTCCTCTATGCAGTGAGTGGGATTTGCTTCTGTGCAGCTGGAGGCTTTAGTGTGATATTGGATGTGAAATTAGATGTTGACACCAGTGGATGCAGCATGGTTTCCCGTGGTTTCTTCTTCTCCCTGTTGCTTGCTGTTTGTTTCCATTGTTGCACTACTCTGCTGTTGTTGTTGTCGTTGACCAAATAAGATGAGATGTTTTTCATTCGATGTGCTTATGGGTGGAGAGAAGCAATCATGTGACGTATTTCTGGACTCTTTCTCTTATATTTGAAACCAGACACCGACAAATATGCAGCGTTTATTGTTCCATCCTGTTTTGTCACCTGGCATTTCAGAGCATATTCAGTAATTATTGAAAATCTTCACATTTTTCTTCTGTGTCAGTGGTGTAGCGCTAAGCCCTTCAATCATAACATGCAGCGGTGTCTGCCAGTGCATAGCTTCATAATCAACACGTTTCTAATGTCCAGACTTTCATCTGGAGCTTTTATTTCTCCAATCAGTAACAGTGTTTTTAAGTGGGAAAATGTCATTACTGTCATGGTCTCTGTGTCTACCCGTTTTGCGTTTTGGTTTTGCTCTCTCTCATCGCTCTGCCTGGGTGGAGCTCACTGAGAGCTTCTGCTTTTGGCCCGCGCACCTGCTTCTAATCATGCACCGGTGATTCACCATTAGGGCTGGGTATCGTCACTGATTTCTAGAATTGATTCAATTCCGATTCACAAGGTCTCGAATCGATTCGATCCACAATTCGATTCAATTTGATTTGATTCGGGGAAATTTTGCCTCAGACAGTCAGAAATATAATAATTCAGATCATGCATCAGTACATTTCCAGATTTTTATATCTATAAAAAGAAAGCTGACATTTGTGAGACTTTATCAAAGGTGTGAGCATCACAGCAGATGCCTTTGTGTCAAAGTAGCTGAGGATAAAACACATAAAAATAAATATAAAAATATTCTGCAGTAGATCAAAAACGAAAGAAAACCATTAATCAACATATGAACATTACCTGATGCTGCTGAAGTGAAGCAGAGCAAAGTTACAGAGGTTTTAGAGACACAGCTGAGCGTTTCGCAATTTTGCATAAGTTTAAATTTGTTCAGTATTGAACAGCAGAAATGAGGCTTTGTTTTCGGAAGTTGGTAAAAGGAAAAAAACAGCGGCCGACAGCCTGTAAACAACGGTAGACTTGTGCGAATAATGCAGGAAAAAGATTTGCATGAAGTGTGATTTTTATCGTGGTGGAAGCAAAACAGCAAAAGTCAGAGTGAATTCATGACGATGTTTATGTGAAGCGTAGTTTGGATCTTCTTTTGCTGCTGGTTCAGTCAATATTGTTTCAAGAGAAATAAAAACCTGCAGCTTCAGAATCAGCACAAAAAGGACGTAAACACAAAGCGCAGACCACTTCTGTGGAAACACCGTCCAGCCTTTTGTTCTTACACTGTTGTTGATAAATGTATGTTCTGCTCATTGTGTAATTTATAACTGCCCAAATCCTCTAAATAATCTATGCTCCATGTTTAATAAGAAGACTCAATGTGTTTGGATTTATGCATTCTTTTTTCTGTCTTGATCAGAGCCTGTTGTGTGCCAGAAACCTTGCATAAATGGTGGCGTGTGTGTGGGCCTCAACCGGTGCCGCTGTACCAAAGCTTTCACTGGAGAGCTCTGTGAACAAGGTTAGTCCATGAGTGTGGAAGAATGTGTACATATACAGTATGTGTACAAAGGATCATGCTGTGTGCTGTGTCTGCAGCGGTGACTACACCCTGTGTGCCACCCTGTCAACATGGAGGCACATGCAGCCCTCACAACACTTGTACCTGTCCCGAGGGCACTGCAGGCCTGCGCTGTGAGAGACTGTGAGTATCAGTAACTTCTACAGCATCCATACATAACATATCTCACAGAGTGAAGTGCTTTAATTTACATGCTCCCACTGGCACAGATTATAAAGAACAACAAAATAAACTACCACAGCTATGCAGATGACACACAAATATATATCACAATGTCACCAGGAGACCGAGGCCCTGTACAGGCTCTTGGTAAATGCATTGAGAAAATTAATGACTGGTTGTGCCAAAATTTTCTCCAGCTAAACAAAACTGAGGTAATAGTCTTTGGCGCCAAAGAAAAACGATTACAGGTCACCAGAGAACTTCAATCTATACATCTAAAAACCACAAACCAGGTGAGAAATTTGGGTGTAGTGATGGATGCAGACCTAAACTTAGAAAAACACATTAAGACAATTACAAAGTCAGCTTACTATCACCTCAAGAATATATCAAGGATAAAAGATCTGATGTCTCAACAGGACCTGGAAAAACTAGTCCATGCATTCATCTTTAGTAGGCTTGATTACTGTAACAGCATCTTTACAGGTCTACCTAAAAAATCAGTCAGACAACTACAGCTCATTCAGAACTCTGCTGCTCGAGTCCTCACTAAGACCAAAAAAGTGGACCACATCAGTCCAGCTCTGAGGTCTTTACACTGGCTGCCTGTCCGTCAGAGGATAGACTTTAAAGTTCTGATGCTGGTCTATAAAGCTCTGAATGGTTTAGGACCAAAATACATCAATGACCTCCTGACCCAGTATGAACCTTCCAGATCCCTCAGGTCATCTGGATCCGGTCTTTTATCAGTTCCCAGAGTCGGAACCAGACACGGAGAAGCTGCATTCAGCTTTTATGCTCCTTATATCTGGAACAAACTCCCAGAAAGCCTCAGATCAGCTGAAACACTCAGTTTATTTAAATCCAGGTTGAAGACTCACCTGTTCTCAGCTGCATTTGAATAAAGCACCAAATCCACACTTTTAAGCTTAAATTTCAAAACTTACATTTAACTACTGATTTTATCTACTGTTCTGATTTTATCTGTTTTGATTTTATATCCTGTTTTGTTTGTTTGTTTGTTTGTTAATCAGTTTGTTTGTTTGTTTGCTTGTTTTAATCAATTTTAAATCATGCTTTTATTTGTTTTTGTTTCTAATATCTCTGTAAAGCACTTTGAATCACCTTGTTGTTGAGTTGTGCTGTACAAATAAACTTGCCTTGCCTTTAATGGGGTGATATGGTACTATTAGGTCTTTAGGTAAGATAAGGTCTGATTATTCAAGACCTTGTATTTTATGAGAAGGATTTTAAATTGAATTCTGGATTTAACAGGGAGCCAACAAAGAGAAACCATATGAGAGAAATTTGGTTCCTCTTCCTAGTCCCTGTCAGTACTCTTGCTACAGAATATTGTATCAACTGAAGGCTTTTCAGAGAGTTAATAAATCCATGGTCAGATGCAAGTCTACTGCAAGAAACACAGACACAAAAGTACAGCATTGAAGTCACTGCAGTTTCCCCACATATTCACAGCTAATTGTAACACCGGATAGAGAAGCTGCTATTTTGATTAACAACAGAATTAATTTCTCTCACAAAACTACAATCACAGAAAGACCCAGAAAGAAGATGTGTACTCATCAGCATTTATATTGAAAACATTCACCTCACAATTGGTTATTTAATTGACCCCAATAAACATGATTCCTCACTTAATCTACCCAGCACAAAACGGGGGGGGGGGGGGGGGGGGGCTGGGGGGCTGGGTCATCCTGTGCTGCTGGGCATGCGCCCTGGCGGCCTGGTTGTGCTGGCTAGTGTCCTTCCTGGTGTTTGGGTTTGTTTGCTGTCACGCAGATCCTCCAGTGTTATGGGGTCCTCTTCCAGCTTGTCTGTGCTATAACGTGATGCCACCAAATCACCTTCACACAAGCAATATTAAATGTCTCGGATTAACATTTCCCCCAAACTGTAAGCGCTGTTTAGCTTCAGTTAAAGTCTGTCATTCAAAGTGGTACAAGATCATTTACATTGTTGGTCAAACTTTCCTATTTTCCTTTACAAACAAAATATTAATCTTTCCTAAAATTAATTATTTTCAGTGGACCTAATTTGTCCAAACATAACCTGGTGCAAATTTCATAATTCGACATTATCAATATTCTTTTTGGAAAAACAAACCTCCCCATATAAAACTCAGCATTACAAAAAAAATCGAAATCTCATCGAGGATTTGAAATCCCCAAATTTGAGTTTTACTAGCTTGCAAATTAGCCCCAAAACATCAATCAGTGCCTTGAAGTAATTAAACAATAATAAACACAAAAAACCAACAGGACAAAACTAAAATCATATGCAAAAGAAAGTTTTCACAGGACTCTGTGAACACAGAAATAAAATAAAAAAAGTAGTAGCCTGGCCCTGTTAATCAAAGGCCTTTTGATTAACTGTTAATCAGCGTTACCAGCATTATTGTCTGGAGCATTCAGGCATGTGTTAACACATTGCCACAATCTTCCCAGGAGTTATAGAAATTCATACTGAGGTCAGTCTGTGCATTTCTCAGAGCTTTAATGGGTTGATACGGTACTATAAGGTCTTTAAATAAGATGGGGCCTGATTATTCAAGCCCTTAAAATTTATGAGAAGGATTTCTCACATGGAGAGAAATGTAACCCTCTTTATGTCTGTTTCTTCAAAAAGTACATGGCAGCACGGCTTAGGTTTGCAAAGTTGCATCTGAACAAACCAGAAAACCTTTGGAACAGTGTCCTTTTGACAGACGATTTCAAAATGGAAATATTTGGTGATAATGCACCACTTTTGACATAACAATCACAGTGTATCAGAACAAACACGTGATACTGTCAAGCACAGTGGTGGAGAGGTGACGATTTCACCATAAACTTCTCTGTGTACCAAAGTGTTCTTGGGTCAAATGTGAGGTCATCTGTTGTTCTCAAGTTTTTCAGGTACAGCACTTTACTGCAATACATGTCTTGTGCTTATTTGTGTCCTAGGACATGCCCAGTGGTCACTACAGTAGTGAGTATGGCTCGAGGGGTGAGGAAAGCATTTAGGGAAAGCTACGTTGACCGCTGTGGACCTTTCGGAGTTCAGCTTTGTACTAAATACAGGTAAGCTGTTTTTCCTCCTGGATTCTCCAACACTAATTCATGAAGTATCTGGCAGCAGTTGCAGTTTTTCCTAATCACAACGTGGTTTAATTTCCTGTCAAAGAAATGAACTTTCAAGGACTTTACTGTCAGCTATTCTTTATGTAATTACTTTTGCACTTAACTGGATTAAATATGCTGTGAAAGTATTTTTAAAGCGTTTCCAATAACGCAATGAAAAGCGAGGCTTGACTGAGTTTAACATGTGCAAATTATTGAACATATGTTAAAGGTTGTGTTAATCCAGTTTGATTAGAATACAATATCACACAGTTGTGTGATTGTGGTTGTGTTTTCAGGATAAACCAGGCACGTGTATACCTGCAGGCCTACAGGGTGGGCTACAAAATCCAGTGTCCACAGGGGAAGAGCAGATAAGCAGCGCTGGATACAGTGAAAGTGGTTTGTCATAAGAAAATGTCATCCTCCAGACAATCTTTTGGTCAACACAGGAAGATAGAAACGGACTGATGTAACATCATATGTAAAGTGCTGAGGGTGTTGCAGCTTCTCTGGGAGAAGTCTTACCTGATTATCAGCCTCTGTGTTGAAATTAAATTACACTTCTGTCATAAAGAAGGTTTATAATGTCTGTGAAATCATGTCAGCGATTGAATAAAAATGAGTTCACATCAACAAATATTTGAAGATTTCAAGCACGTAGATGTTCGAACGGGACAGTTTTTCTGTAGTCATCTCAGAGTAGATCTCATGACAGCAGCAGTTTTATTGTAAGCCATGTTATCACTGTAGTACTGATAATCAACCTTTTATGAAATAAGCACAAGTTCAGTGTTTGAAATTCCTGTAAAACATTAATCAGCTTGAACGTATATTCAAACGAACCCAGTCACCTCCATGGATCGGTCACTACTCAGATAGCTAACATCCAGCCAGTTTTTTTTGTTTTGAGCTCTACTCATGTTTTTTTTTTATCTAGATTAACAATGATAGCAACATAAAAAATGCCTAAAGTGACAAATTCAAAATAAACTATTGCCTATATTACTGCTCCTTCTTTTGACAAAGGAAAGCATGTGTTTTATACTCCTAACTGATCAAAACTCCTAAAAAAAATAATTAAATTAATGATTTTATTGGGATATTTGTGAAGTGTAGCAGAGGAGAGTGGAAAGTGGGGAGACGGCATAAACCCAGACGAGGAGTTCACCATTAACCTCTGTGTGTACCAAAGTATTTTAGAGTCAAATGTGAGGCTATCTGTCTGACAGATAAAGCTTGGCAGAAACTGGGTCATGCAACAGGACACTAATCTATAACAGAATGGCTATAAAAGGAAAGAATCAAGGTGTTGCAATGGCCTGGTCGATGTTAAGACCTGAACTTGACTGAATTGCGGGGGCAGGACAGATCTATGCATAAATGAATCCCTGCAAACTGAACTGAAGCAACACGGCTGGCCTCTGAGTGCTTTGACTGACAGCTGGGTCATCACAGACCCTCATGGTTGATTGCCACCTGCTAAGCTCGACCCTGCGAATATTGAACTGGACCTATCGACTGTGGTCTTGGTGCCTTTTAGTGTCTATTAGGGCAAGTAATAAGACCTTCTGCAAGGAACAGCTCATCCAAGAAGTCTGTGCTCTATTCTGTTCCATGTAGATTCAGATTCAGTTTGCTAACAAAAGCAAGCTGAAGCTGCTTTAAATATGGTATGGCACTAAATATGGCACTAAATATGGTCAATGTTTGTGTGGGGTTTTTTTTAAATATATTTTTATATTTTTATATTTGATCAAATCTTACAAAAATCTTGCAAAAAAAAAAAACAAACAAAAAAAGATTTGTTTTGAAAGTTTACATACAGATGCAAGTGATGATTATTGAAATATTCCATTAAAAGTAGTTAACATTTGACATTATCCACAAGAACTTTAACTGGATCGGCATTTGTGAGAGCATTTATGAATTTATCAAGGACTCTTTCTATGCAACAGAAAAGAATAGAATAGAATGCCTTTTATTGTCACTATACATACACATGTGCAATGAGATTCAGAGCAACTCCTACCCAGTACAGACATGTAGGGAAAAAAAAGAGGGGGGAAGGTGCACAGTTCTGCAGCACTATATAGACATCAACCGTTTCTGTGGCGCTATATACAAATATTAAAGAAATAAATAGGGTTATGTATTTACAGTGTGGGGTATTGCATGTGAATTAAATATTGCACAGTAATGATGGTAGTTTGCATAGTCTGTGTATAGAGGGAAGTCCTTGGGGGGTGAAACTGTTTTGTCAGTGCATGTGTGAGTTGAGGGCGGTTATTGCTTTAGGAAAGAAACTGTACTTGAGTCTGTCAGTGTTTCTCTTCAGCACTGTAGCCAGGCTGAAAAAAGTCAGAGCTCTGTTGAGCCAACCATCCCTTTAACGTTAGCTAGTAATGACTTCATGAACTTCACAAATAAAATTTTAATCATTAGAGAAAGAATTACCAATAATGATCCCACAGATGTAATATTATCTACAGCTACTCTTAGTACCATTGATGTTAAGTTACACTGTTATTATTTTACATTAATTATTATAAATATAAATATTATTATTGTTATTGTTGTTACCCCCCCCCCCCAAAAAAAAAAATCTTATTATAATAATAATCAAATGAAATTGCTTGTTAATTTACTTGTTGTTTTTCCTGCCATCACAAACTTAATCAACTGCCTGTAAATCCCTGCACTCAGAAAACTCCTGCTATTTTCTTAAGTGATTTTCACCATTTTCATGAAGAGTGTGGTTTTATTTCATGCAGATGCGATTTTTACAGATTTTTACAGACAGTTTCATTAACTTTATAATTTGCTTTATAATAAGCAATTTCTTGATGCATGTAAATTATGGGTTAGTATTTCCATTCTAAGTAGAATAAATTATCTTTACCAAGTCAATAAACACAATTCATGATGTGAAACTGGAATTTAACATTACAAAAAAAACAAAAAAGAATGGTGCATTTTCTCTTTTTTAGCACTTTAATTGGAACTTTAATACCTGATGTTCTTTTTAGATCAGGCCAGTCATCACCACTGTGCCATGTAGACTCATTTTGGTGAGTTTGATCATTTGGCTTAGTTCAGGACAGACTACCTCTTTCCAATCTGCTACACTGATATCTGGAATACCCATTCTCTCTGTTTGGAAGTTAAAATAGCAAGTTCTTAATATAATATGCAGTCATGAGCAACAGACTTGTGAAATCCTGGGAAATATCAGATCCAATCACAGAAAAAAGACTGAAACCATCGTGCAAATACAGTTACGCTAAATGAATACTGAGTTGGGAGAAACGTTTTGTTGCTCGTCCAAGTGACTTCTTCAGTCACTTGGATAAGTGACAAAACTGAAAATGCTTCTTCCAGATAAACAGAATCAACTTTTGGGATTACCTGGATGACTGAGGATGCATCAAGACACGAATACTGAGGTTCTACAGTAAAGCAGAGAAAACAAATTGTGTATGCAGGAGGCAATTTCAGTCTTTGTGGGATCACTTCTTGGAAGTTCCATAATTCCTAAATAAAATGACCTATAATATTTGAAAAATGGATCCTAAAAATATTTATTCCCATTTACAGCAGGAATTATAATTGGTTGTATGGTGTGACTAAAGTAGGATGAAGTGTAAAGTTGCAAAATATAATCATCAGACATATCGTGTATAGTTTCAAACACCATCTTATTACTTCAACTTAAAAGATCTGGCATAACCCATCTTTGTCAGGGTTTTCTTTCTATATGAGATCCTATTGTACATTAGGATCCACAGTCATGATTTTGGTGTGATGATCATGTAAAGAGGCTAGATGCTGTCATGCTGCTACAGCATCTGTTATTTCATAAGTGGACCATAATATCCTTACAGAAAATGGATCGATTAATGTTACTTGAAGGCTTTCTTTCCTCTCTCCACTGGTTTTGGCAAGAGTTTAAATTACCAGCTATCTGACTGATAGTGTTTGTTTGCTTGGGTTTGCTGGTGATCGACATATGGCTCACTCAGTCCCCTGACAAGTACACTTAGGTCAGTAAGTTTTTGGATATTGACACTACAATGTCCTCTGCACATCACCACAGTAGTGCTGGGTGATATGACGATATATATCTTGTGGACGATAGAAAAGTGTCTATCGTGCCATTTGTCTTCTATCGTTTCTAACCTAATTTTATAAATTATGACATAAAATATATCATTAACCCTTTAAAACTGGTCGGAGCAGGCACGCTCCGTTTTGCCTAACTATTTTTAAATCCCTGTAGAACTGGAACCACGTAAGCTAGCGCAATCATTTTTTTTGCATATTAAACCGGAGGAGTTGTACTTACGTCTTATGCCATTAGCTTGTCCTAGGTCACGGGTTACTTGCACATATAGCTTTGCAAAAATTGCATAAAAAAATGCTTGCAGCAACAAAAACATAATATTCCAGAAACACGCTTTGCTGATCCGATCAGCTGTTCATAACACTTCCTACGTTGGAATATAGGTCAGCGGGAACTATCGCATGTCCGCCATTATCTGCCCGAAACCGGAAGTGACGTCGTTTGCGCGGAAAATGTAATTTTTTTACCTTCAGGGCCTTATAAGCCTATGCTGGTGTTTTTAAAAGTTATGTTTGACTTCATGCTTTTCTGTATCGTTTCTGGGATGCTTAGAACTCAAATCACACTGTTGGAAATAGTTTATTTTGATGCACATGCTTTTTCATTGCAGCAAGCTGGGAAAAGTCTTGAGTTTGCATTGAGCCTGGGGGCTTGTGTGTATACAACATGTATACATCAAAAAGGCTCAGCTTCAGCCTTCAAGATTAACCAGTAACAAGATGGCTACACGTTGCACGCAACAAACATACTTAGCTTCAGTTGGAGCAGGTAGATTTACTTAAAGATGAAAATAAACACCACCGATGTCAAACATCAAAGCTATACTACACATGGACTCTTTTTCCTGTGTTCTCAATAAATCTAATACAGTTTTTAAGAAGTGAATTGGAGTCAATTGGAGACAAATAACCTTGAGCATGTTCCTAATTCATTCATTCATAATAAATTAGTACTTACTTTGTATGTTTATAATTATGTTCTGTTTACCAGAACAAATACTAGCGTATTTGTACTACTACTATAATACTACTACTAACTCAGGTGAGTTCAGTTAACTGGTGAGTGTTAAATTGAATGGCATTCATCAGCTTGTGTCTTTCTAGAGCTTTTTCTTATTGACCGCTCTTCCACTAAAAGCAAAATTCCTCCATTGATACTCACATTCATACTGTGCCTTTTACTCTGTGCTGTCTGCTAGCATACTATTAGCAGCAGACAGCTGAGGACACAAAAGCCTCGCGCTCCATGAATTACAGTCTGGTTTTTGATTTAACTAAGAGAGCTTTGAGAATTTGCACTAAAGTGCAGATAACAAAGAAGGTACCAGAATGATGACTTAGTTTTGTCCGATGTATTGAGGACAGTGTGTTTTAGAGAGTTAGTATTTTAATTTACATTGTGTTATAAAATCCAGTTAAATTAGTACAAGCTAAGAAAAAAACAAGCTGAAGTTGGAGGTACAGCAGACGTTTTGTTGTTGTTGTTGATTTTCACGATGCTCAATAGCGGAAAGTAAAAATAACATTGGCTTACGCATAATATTTATGTACTCCTTCACTGTTTTTCTTGTATATCACTTGTACAAGATTACATTTTTGCATTTTAGATGCAAATATTTTATCTTTTTTTTAATCTTTTTTTTCTTTTGATCATTTTTGTTTGATATTTTTGATGGGACTCTTATCTACTCTCATCCAAAGATGGGTGTACCATGAGGAGTAGTGTGTATCAGTTCAGTCCAGCTCCAGGTGCTATAAAAAACTATTATTAATTGCAGTTATATCTTTAATGACCTGGATTTCTTGTTACTGTGTAATATAGATGAAAATCTACCCCCAGTCTTAGACAGGCAAATAAAAAAGTGTACTAATGAATACAACACACCTGCCCCTGATGGAAGAAGTTCAATCTTCACAATGCAAAATATATTCTCCTACAAAGTCCTTCTCCAAGATGATCCTGGAAACAATAACTGCATCCAGCCTACAGTTCTATCAAACCACAATTATTGCTTAACTTCACAATAATTTAACTTTATTGGTCTCTGACCAGTTAATGAGCTCTAAAAGATATGACGCTTTAGGGGCATAGCAAATATTACCAGAGAGCAGGAGAACCAGAGATCTGAAGAGGTATAATGATGACTGCACAGATGACCAGATATCAAGGCAAACTGTCTTTAAAGAAAGGACCATACCATAAACTCCTCTGTATACCAAAGTAAGGAATTCTGCTCAACAGGTAAAGCTTGGCTGAAGCTGGGTTTGAAAACAGGACAGTGATCCTGACCACAGCAGCAAATCTACGACAGAATGTTTGAAAAAGTAAATGCATGAAACGCTGTGTTTATGCACAGGACTTAAGAAACCTGTGCATAAACAAAGGCCTTCCAACTTTAAACACTGTAAATTATATATAAGAAATGATTCCTCAGATAAAATGACTATGTTACTGCTGCTAAAGATGGTTCTACAAGTTCCTGAATGATAGGTTACGCTTAGTTTTTCACAGGTCTGCAGCAAATTCACTGAAAATGTTCTTTTTCACACAACTGTATATATACAAACCGAAATATTTAGAAGAGTAGGGTACAAAAATACATAAACATTATAAACTAGGAAGAACAGTTGTGCAAAGTCTGTGAACATAATGTGCAAAGTACACAGCTCAGTATTATAGTAATATCACACTTTCAAACATTCTGTTCTCATTTCCAGGGGTACTGGTCCTGATGGGCTACAGCTCCTGGTACAGAGGAGTTTATGTCCATGGTGAAAGGTTCATCTCTAGTACTTCTTACCCACCACATGGTCCTGGCGTTGTACAGGTTTTGAATTGTAGGCAGAAGGCAACTAATGACAAGCAAGGTATGCAGAAGAGCATCTGTGAACACACAGCATGGTGAACCTTGAAGTGGATCGGCTACAGTAGTAGTTAAGAACAGAAAACCAAGACTCCAACTTCCATGGGCTCACCAAAATTAAATGCAAGTGTGTGCTGTATGTAGTTTTATGTGTTAGATGTAGTCTGCTATGACAAGGACAACTGTATTAAAGAGCAGCAGACTACTGAAATCCCAGGAAAGACAGGATCTGATTACAGAAAATACTGAATCTATACAACAAATACAGCAAGTCAAAGTAAATACTACATCTCATCTAGGTCAAGTAAGCAGAATTTTATTGGAGGAATAAACAACACTCCTATCACGCAGTGAGTAAAATTTCCATTTTAATATAACTTAGGAACTACAGTATGTACGACAGTAGTGATGCACACAGACTGTTTGACAGAGTCTTGAAAACCTATGGACAATTTAGAATCACCAGTTCACCTAACCCCACTAATTGCATGTGTTTGGACTGTGAGAGGAAGCAGGAGCTCCTGGACAGAACCCACACAAAGACTCTGAGAACATGCAGCTAACCACTGTGCATGCTGCCGTATTTAGCTACCAATTTGGTTCCTATTTAATTTTTATACTTTTTGTTTTCTGGTTTTGCTTTTAGGCCATTAAAGGACACCCAATCTACCTGTTTGTCCTCTCTTTAGCTGCATAATAAAAGTCCATCAAAAAGAAAAAGGTAAAGAAAAAAGGATAGGGATGGGTATCATTTAGGTTTTATCCGATACCAGTACCAAACCGGTACTTTTGAAACGGTGCCGGTGCTTAAACAGTGCTCGAACCAGTGCTTAAAGAATGAAAAACACAAACTTTGTCCAAAACCCTCTCATGTTTAGCTGTTTCCCTCTTTTTCTTTGGTCATTTTAGCCTTTTTGGCCAGGGTGAAGGGAGTATCTGCCATCAAACAAGAAGACAGCCGCATGTAACTACGACGGTGTTTGCTAGTTCACCTTACATGCATTAATGTAATAACGTGGTTAGCCCACTCAATGTAAATTACACACGAACAACATTAAGCTACTCGCCCAGAGAAGAACGGCTGCTGCTGCCATCATCATCCGTCATCATTTCTGCTACACTGGCAGGGCTAGGGGCCAGGACTCTCCTCTTCGGGTTCTTGGGGGATGTTGCTAACTCCAGGTCTGATAACAGGCACCACACCCGCAGTAGATGTGCTCGGTGTGAGGGCTTGCAGCAAGCTATCAAATACGGTGCATTTCTTGGCTTTAAAAAACCCCCGCTATGCGTCGCCAGGTGTTTCATCAGATTCGAGGTGTTACCTCCTTTGACAGTATCACAGTATCAGCTTAAAGCACTTGTTGCTGCTGAGTTTGCATCTTTTGCTGTGAAGTACAGCCAGACTTTGACTGCTTCGCCTTGGGCATTTTTAATCTGTAGCTCTGCTCTAAAAGAACGTACGTACCTGGGCCCGCCTACTACGATTGCAAAGGTAAAATGATTGGCTAGAATCCAAAGTGTATGACATCTCAGTAAAAAAAAAGCACCGGAATAAAGCGCCGAAATGTGCGCTGCTTTTCGGTCTGGTTACTACCGTTTATGTCAGAACCGGTACTCATCCCTAAAAAAGGACTGACATAAAAAAATGGACCAAAACCAAAGACTGTATGGAGACAATGACGTTGATGTAACTAACAAAAACAACTAAAGGAAATAATGCACTTATTATTAAAGAAAGCAGAGAAATTTCACTGGTGCGTAGTGAAATTCAGATCAAAATATGCAATCAACTATTAAACTCTGAACTATATCAGAGTTTCTAATGACGTGGGGTTACGCAGATTTCATAATTCTTCGGTGTCAGAGTGAGCCCAAAGCGGTAGTCCATATCAGGCTTCACCCCTGCAGGCATGGAGAATGTGAAGTGCTGCATGAAGGAGGTGAAGAAGAGGAAAAGCTCCATCTTGGCCAGGTTCTCTCCAAGACACACCCGCTTACCTGAGACAAGACACTGACATTAGTCCTAGATTTCCTTTGGATGACTGTGCACAGATTAGTTGCCGATTTTATAGAAGGACCTACGATCCCTTTTTGTCCTTCACCAGCCATCTCTTAAACAGCACATTTTACAGTGCATGTTTGGAGAGGCTGCTGAAAAATCTTGCACAGACATTAATAAAATATCTACAGAGTCGTTCCTTACCAAGAGAGAAAGGCAGAAAAGCTGTTCGTTTCACAAACTTGCACTCCTCATTCAGAAAGTGATTTGGATTGAAGGTGTGAGGCGTCTCCCACTCTTTCTTGTCAAACAGCACAGATGTCAAATTGGGAATTACTATAACTCCCTGGCAATTGGAATAATGGTAAATAAAACACACAAAATGAAATATGACATAAACCATGTTTGTCTTTTACTGAAAATTGGTTTGAGCAATGACCTTTGGGACTGTGTAGCCCCCCAGCTCGACATCTCTGTTGGTGACATGCGGCACGCCAAGAGGAGCTATGTTTCCAATCCTCTGGATCTCATGGATAACAGCATCAGTGTAAGGCAGGTTTGCACGGTCCTCCATTGAAGGCTGTCTGGACTCTCCAATCTCTCTGTCTATCTCAGCCTGTACCTTTTCTGTGCAAAAGACAAAAGAAAACAGTATTTCAGCAATGAAATTTACAGCGTAGTGCAACAGCGCTGATTATTAAAGAGATTTGTGCACCATTGCACAATACATTATACATCTAAAAAGCTGAGTATAACCTGGAAATAGTAAAGTTTACACTTAAATTATGACCAGAATGTTCCTTTAGTGCCACACATGTCCAGATTATTTAATAAAAACAGAGAGCTTTCCAGGCCTGGTCAATACTCTTACCCTGAATCTCAGGATATTTTGCCATGTAGAGGAAAGCCCAGCGCAGGGTGGTGGATGTGGTTTCAGATCCAGCCACAAAAAGATCCAAAACACAAATAACCAGATTTTCCTCATCAAAAGTGTTGTCGTCCTGCCCCTTATTCTGAAAATACATGCAAACACACATTTTAAAACATTGGAAATGATTTTAAAAAGTGCCTTTATTGGCAGTGTTACCGGAAATATATGGCAAGTTATGATGGCAAATTAAGTCTAATCTCCTACCATTTGAATCTCACTGAGGTAACAATCAATGTAGTCACGTGTTTCTGAGGGATCCCAGGTCTTCTTGTGCTCATTTAGCTCTACCCATATGAAATCCTTCACTTCATTCCACATCTGCTTGACACTCTGATGTGGACCTGGTAAACGTCTCATCAGGACAGGAAATGCATTGTAGAGCTACAAACAGAAACAGATTGGAACAATACATTCACGTTAGTGCAAATGCCATGCCTCAGTCTAAATAAACTGTCTGAAAACCAGACAGACAGAACCAGTCAAAAGTTTGGTTAATACTACAGAAGGAGGCTCAGGGAGGGGCAGCCATCTACCGTAACCGGTTGGGGGTCTAAACTAAAGCAACCTGTTTATGTCCAGTGTTGGGCAAGTTACTTTGAAAAAGTAATTGATTATAGTTACTAGTTACTACTTCAAAAAAGTAACTGAGTTACAAGATTCTAAAAGTAATTAATTACTTGAAAAGCAACTATTGCGTTACTTAAAAAAAAAAAAAAAGGTTTAACCCTCTGGGGTCCAGGGTATAACTGGCCATTAAACTACTTTTGATTTGACGTCTACATTTCACCTTTAACCTCCTAGGACCTGGTGTCCACCTATGTGGACATCACATTTTGGGTTATTTAGACCAAAATATTCAATTTTGCTCTACAAGAGCCTGATATCTGTAGATTCTGTAGATTCTGTGTAGATTCTGACAGGGTACCAAGTGGAAAATGTGCCCTAAGCTGTTAACTATGAAGCAATTTGGTTTTTGGCAAGTACGATATATATTGGTTTGTTGGCGCAGTGGCATTTTAAATGATATTTACCAAGCAAAGTAAAACAGTGCTCAAGGGAAACAGGAGAGAAGTCTGCAGGATTATGACTTTGATCATTGCTGTCAATGATTTTGCTGAATATAAAGCCCATAAGGTGAAGTTCTGATTGGGAAAATCGTTTGTCTTTGTGTTTTTGTAAATGACTGAAACACTGTTACAACTTATATGTCAAAAACATTCACTCGTACTGTAATATGTGTGTGTAATATGTCTAGAAGATGATCAGAATATCTCCAGACGCTGCCTTTATTTTGATCCCATACGCTCTTGGAAAGCATTGTGACTTCATCGCATGTTTTGTTTTGTTTGTCCAATTGTCCATTAACATAAACCATCTACAGTTACCTCCACACCTCTCTATGGTGACTGGTCTTAATTATGACAGACACTTACATAATCTTCAAGTAGTGAGAGTTCATTATTAATAAACTTTACATACCTGTGTCAAAAAAACATCATTCACTGACCTTACTATAAATTGTATCACAGTAACGAATACATTTCACAGTTGCGGCACATGAATTTAGGATGTGATCAGTATATTTAAATGCTGTACCTGTCCCCAAATGGAGCCTTCAATCTGGAGCGCTTTGTCAAACAGTTGCATCATTTTAATGAACTTCTCTTCACTGTACTCAAAGCGATGGCCGAACACCAGGGAGCAGATGATGTTGGAGACAGCATTGTTGAAAATAAGGTGTGGATCGAATGGCTTACCTCCAGAATAGACAAGAAACTTTTATGTAAACTGTGAATTTGTTCATTATAAAATCTCACTGTGTAATAAGCACGTACCTTTATAGCTTCTGATGTTTTTTGCACAATATGTAAATTCATCCAGGACCACAGATTCAAGTGACTTCTTGCCAAATCCAAACTGTCTAAGGGTCGAAAGTACAAAGCGTCTCTGCTGCTTCCAGAGGTTTCCACTACTGGTAATGACACCTGACCAGAAATAGAGAGGGGAAAGCAAACAAAAAAGAACCTTAAAACTTTGAACTTTCAAGCTTTGGGTCTGTTTTGATCTATAGTAGTCTTACCTAGTCCATGTGCTATATCAGTCTGTAAAGGAAGGTCCGGACGGTCCGCCAGGCTGTCTCCCTGCGTCACTAGAGCTTCTTTCAGAATATCAAACCCGTTTAAAACCACCATCCGTTCCTGTCCCATCCGTAGACTGTACACATTTCCATATCTCTCTGCTAACTGGTAAAGGATTTATCAAAGAAGATACACACAAGCAGTGTTGGGAAGGTTACTTTTAAAATGTATTCCATTACAGAATACAGAATACATGCCCCAAAATGTATTCTGTAACGTATTCCGTTACGTTACTCAATGACAGTAACGTATTCTGAATACTTTGGATTACTTAATATATTATCATGCTTTTTACAACAACGTGAATGTAGGGGAGACCGGGGATAGTTGTAACGTGGGTCAGTTGTAACACTTCCAATTTCTCCAATCAGGGCTAAGTTTCAAATGATGCCCAACTCAGTTCTGCTATCACATGTGAAAAATCAGCACATTTTGTCAAACACAGACAATTTAACATGAAAAAAAGTAATTTGTATGCCAAAAAGTAAGTTTTTCTACTTTATTTCAATGTTTAATAGCATTATCTGCTTTGCAGTTAAACTCATCAAATTTAAATTATGTTATTTGTATGTCTATGGGGATATATTCTGTGTAGGTCTTTAGTGCTAATGCTTTAGCCGTTGGCTGTAATGTTAGCTAGTTCATGGCTATAGGAGTCTGGGTCAGTTGTAACAGCAACAGTCTGGGTTAGTTGTAACAATAATGCAGATGTTGCAACTTACCACACTATTACTTTAACTTATATTAAACAAGTTGGGGCAACGACATCAGCAGAGAGAGGTTCACTGGTCGCTTTTGTATATGCGGTTAATGCCATTGGCAACACAATTACTTCACTGTTTGTGTTCCCACACATACATTATGCAGACCACTGTGTCAGAGATGGACCAGTAGGAAGTACTGGTAGTGGAAATAAATCAGGATGGGTGCAAGAAACAGATTTCCTCATCTTTCTGAAGCACTTTGCAAACCACACCAAGGTAAGCCATGATAAAAAGTAATGGAATTGCGATGCTGGTGAACAACTACATTTTTTCAGCTTCATTGTTATGTTTAAAATTGGTGCAAGAGTTGTAGGTTATAATGCCCACTGAGCCAATGAGGCCAAACTCAAGGAAGACCAATCAAAATTAATGAAATATTCAGTTGCAGAAAATTCCATAATTTGTCTTTTTTGGGGGGTTGGAATATGTTCAAAAGCTGGATGTCTGCATTCTGTCACACACACACAGCTACATAAATGGCTCTAAGTGCATTCATGTGTTGAATAAACAAAGATTACATGTTAATATTTTGTCAGTACCCTTATTTCATTGTGTTACATTTCACCCCGGGATATGTTACAACTAACCCAGACTATGGGGTTAATTGTAACATTTCACTCTTTGTGTTTGAGGCCATACCATGCAATGGGTAATTGTGCTGCAGAGAAAATAGCTGCACTATTTAATAGCAGAGACATGTAAATACTTTGCATTACATTTTGAATCCACTACCTTAAACGAGCTCCAATTTACAGACAGAAATGTCAAAAATGTTACAACTATCCCCGGTCTCCCCTACTATTGCCGTGTGATTTATTACTATTACTGAAGGTCCGCGACTCCGAACTGTAGTAAAGGGACCTCTGACTAATACGGCGGGGTCCCTGTCGGCTCGTAGCCGAAAAATAGCTTTACTTTGTTGTGTGGGTCAACTTTTCTTGCGAAAGACAGAGAGAGGCGTTGAAAGGCTGCTCCAACGGAACTTATTGTTTTCGGAGGAAAACACGAACACGGTGTACAGTCGAGTCTTAATAGCTTACTTACAACTGGGCTCGTCAGGCACTCTTCTTGGCTGAAGTGGTTATTATTATATTTACATGCTTCCAGCTCCCGGTTTTGCTCGATGACAACTCGTACCTTTCCACTCCCCTTTTTCTCCCTCCTCGCGCTCACAGACCCATAACGTGTATGGCAGTCCATTCTCCCTGCAGCACGGACTACACTGCCCATGATGCTACATTCTTTAGAGCTATGCTTGTAGCATTCTGCCTGTTAGCTTAGCACAACAACAACAACAACAACAACAACGAAAAGGCGCTCTCTCACCCAGGAAACACACAGTCGCAGAGAGAGAGAGCGTCGCCCTGTAACAACTGTAACGCTGCTGCCTGGAACAACAGAACGTAGCTGTCAAACAAAACCCAAACAGTCCTGACCCGCGACAATATGAAACAGGAAAGTACCGCAGTGTAATCCATTTATTTCAACAAAGTAACTGTTTTCTGAATACCACCTTTTTAAACGGTACCTGTAACGGAATACAGTTACTCATATTTTGTATTTTAAATACGTAACGGCGGTACATGTATTCCGTTACTCCCCAACACTGCACACAAGGCTTGAGATGAAAATATGAGTTAATAAGTAAAATTTTAAGATTCACAGGTACCTGTGTCATACTCTCATGGGCTCTGTTCTGATCTATAGTGAATAGGTTGCCCATAATTGGAAGACCCAGCATTTAGACAGGCTACAACAATTAAGGGCATAAAATGTAAGAACATAGAACATAAAATCAGTCTCTATGCGGATGATGTGTTGCTTTTTCTGCAAAACACACAAACCAACCTCTCTGAGGTAATTACTTTAATAAACTGGTTTTCAAGAGTTTCAGATTATTCAATTAACTGGCCAAAATCTACAGTTCTCCCCATTAACTGCTCCTTCCATAATTCTTCCTCTGCCCCACTGCAATCCGGAAATATTAAATATTTAGGTATTAATGTCTCTCCTAAGCTTTCAGACTTAACTAAACTAAACCACATCCCACTTCTAAAGAAAGTAGAAGGCGATCTGACTAGATGGAAATCTTTACCCATATCACTCATGGGAAGGGTCGCCACTATAAAAATGATGATCTTGCCAAAAATAAATTACTTATTTTTGATGATCCCTAACAAACCATCACAAGATTGGTTCAGATCTCTGGATTCATACATTTCCAAATTCCTTTGGAAAGATAAACCCCCGCGTATTAGCTTAAAAACGCTACAAAGAACCAAGGATAGAGGAGGATTAGATCTGCCTAATTTTCACCAATACTTCTTAGCCAACAGGCTTCAGTTCATCTCAGAATGGTTAAAACATACCTTCTTAGTTGAGCCCTGGCTAGATGTTGAACAGGCACTATGCAAGGATCTAGAGATTTCAGACCTACCATTTATTAGCTCAAACATCAAAAGACATGAATGCTTTAAAAGTATCAACATCAGCTTTTCTCTAACAGCATGGTGGGAGTTTCTAAAAATAACGGAGTCTTCATTAATCCCATGCAAACGTACACCTATCTGGAATAACCCTGACATATTACAAAACAATAATATGATTAATTTCCCAGAATGGAGTTGTAAAGGAATTAAATACTTAGAACATATATTAGAGGGAACAGAATTTATTCCATTTGACAGACTAGTTGAACAATATGGGATCAACAAGACAAGGTTTTTAGAATATCAACAAATTAAATCCATAGTAAAAAAGAAATTTAACCTCAGTCAAGTTGAATTACAAACACCACTAAGTGCAGCACATTTTCTTACTCTTAAATCCCCCAAATTATTATCTAAAATATACAGAACACTTTCTAAATTAGATGAATCAATATCCCTTCCTACTGCAAAGTGGGAAGCAGATTTATCAGTCAGCTTAGACCAAAACTTCTGGTCTCAGATTTGCTTAAAAACCTTTAAATTGATTAAAAATCCCAGTCTGCAATTAATACAATACAAAATACTTCATAGAGTGCACTATACAGGTCATCGGATGTTTAAGATGGGCTTTACATCTTCCAACAACTGCTCACACTGTCAAGGCAATACACCAGACAATTACATCCACGCTCTTTGGTTCTGTCCACCAGTGCAAAAGTTTTGGCGCGAGATATGTGAAGACTTATCAAAATGTCTGAAATGTAACATTCCAACTTCCCCCTTAGTGTGTTTGTTGGGCAGCTTAGATAATGTCACTTCAGAAAAGAATATAGCCCATATGATCTTCACTGCCCTATGCATAGCCAAGAAAACAGTCCTCATGAACTGGAAAAATAAAAATAATCTTAATTCTAACCAATATAGAAATTATCTATTAGATTACATTAGTCTTGACACAGCCTCTGCCACCACATCAGATCAATTGCTCTGGGCCCCTTTTATCAGCTCCATCACCTAGTGGGGGTGGGGGGTCATAGTTTGGTCCCGCCTTCACTGTTGTGATTGGTGAGGGGGTAGGGACAGGCTTAGGGCGTCGGGGGGTTCCCCGGAGGCATCTTCCTTGGGGGGCTCAACCCGGGGTAGCGGTCACGTCCGGTTGAGGGCTCTGTTGGCTCTCAGGTGACTGTTTCCTCGCGGCTGCGTGCAGCGGGGCTAGGGGAGGGTCTGTGCTGACGGACGTGGGTTACTGACCTGGCAACCTGGCTGCCCCTGGGTGGGTCCGGGATGGGCGTGAGGTTCTGGGGGTGCTCCGTCTCTGGGCGGGGGCCCGGGCCGGGCCTCGGGGGCTCGGGTCCTGGTTGGTGTGTTGCCGGGGTTGTGGGCGGGTGGGTGCATGGGGGCCCGGCCCTGGAGCAGGGTGCCGCCGGTGCATCGAGCCGCCTGGGGGGCTCTTCAACTGGTGGGGGGGATGGTCACATCTGGCAGGAGCTTTCTTCTCTCAGGAACTCTCTGCAGGAGGGGGAGATACAGGAGAGGTGGAGGAAGATCTCAGCCTGGGCGTTTACCGTCTTATGTAGTCTGGAAGATGTGTGGTTGGTGGGGTGGGTGCAGTTTTCTCTGTGGTGGGGTTGGGTGGACTGTCCAGGGCTCTGTGGAGCCGGGGGGCGCTACTGCACTGGGCCCCGGTCTGATGGGCCTGGGCCCCCCTTCCCTGGCGGGTCGCGGAGGGTGGGAGTGCCTACTGGGGTCAGCGGGGGAGCTGGCCCCAGGGAGGGGTTACCTGCCCCTCCCTTCCTTCCCTCCCCATCTCCAGCTGCCTCCCTCTTCCCGCTCCTCCACAACCACCCACACATGCAGGGCCTTGGAGTGGGGGTATGTCACCAGGGTGCAGAGGAGGCTACCCCCCCCCCCTGTCCCCTTCTGGCTGCCTCTGCCTCAATTTTATCCCACAACTTAGACATTCACATTATTCACACTCTCATTACACATACATATAGGATCTTGGGGGTGGGCACAATCACGGAGTCCAAATCACCATCAGGGTGTATACCTCACCCCTGACGTCGTTGCCCACCTCTCAATTTTAAATACACTTAGTCATTGAGGGCTAGCAGGAGGGACCATGCGCTTACCTGCTGCTCCTTGGCAGGTAGCTCCATGCCCTCCTGGGTTTTAATTGCACCTTAGAACACATATGCATCAACACTACAATGAGCGGGTGGAGGGAGGTTTGGAGTCTTCTCCCACCCCCATTCTCTGCGGCCTGCTGGAGCGGGGGGGCTAGTAGGAGGAGTTGGCCGTCCGACTGCGGTCTGGGGTGTGGGGCCTCCCTGCTGCTGCGGAGTCGGGGTGGTCTGCCTCTCCCCACCGCAGGGAAAAGGGTAACACCACCTGGGTCTGGGTGCAATTCCCCCCTCCAGGGGCAAGGGTACCTAGACCCGGTTTGTAGAGTACGCTTGGGGAGTGTGATTGTGTGTACAGCGTCTCTTTATGTCTGTCTCCACGTTGGTTGAGTGTGGAGTGAGTGCATATGAGAGCATGAGGGTGGGAATGGATGTTTGTGTCTGTGTGTGCCTGTATGTCTGTGTCTATATGTCAGGTTGGGTATCAGACGCCACCTCTCTGGGGACACCTCAGGCCCTCCAAGGTTTGGAGGCCTATCTCCACCCACCACCACTTCCCCTGCCGGTGGCGGACTCCCTCAGGTGTCGGTGTGTTGGTGGTTCTTGGTGTCTGGGGGTGGGCGTCCGGGTACACACCGGCTCACTCCTTGGCGGCCGCTTGTCGGGGCCTGGGGCCTGGGGCTCGCTCGGGCCCCTTTGGAGGTGGGGTGCCCCCGGCCTCTCGGCCTAGGGCTCGGTCACTCAGGCGCAGCTGGGGGCCGGCGGAGCTCACGGGCGCGTCACTGCAACCCCCCCTGGCTTCTGCTCCGCGGCTGCTGAGTGAGCCCTCATCTGGGACTCTCCTCAGCTCTTACTGGAACAGTGGCGCGGCTGCCCCTCTGTTGGTCTTCCATGGTCTCTTGTGTTCTGGGGGCCTCTGGATGTCTGGAGTTTTGATCTCCTCCATACCCGCTTCACACCCTGGAGGATGGGGCTGTGGCCCCCCCACACTCCCTAGCAGATCATTACATGGAGAAACCTTTGGAATGCAAGCATGCTGATCCACACAGGTATGCACACATGGGTATTCACAGACGCGGACTAAAGCTTTCTTGGCTGCTGCCTCAAAGCACACTGTGCGCTGTCTATCTTGCGTGCTGCACAATATCGTTTATTACTTAGTAAATACTGATATCTATGACTAGCTAGTTTATTGTGATGGTGCTTTGTTTTCTCTATTATTATGTTGCTCTTTGTTGTTTGCTGTCTCCTCTGTTTGTTTGTTTGTTTGTTTGTTTGTTTGTTTTTTCTCCATACAGGTGACCCAGGAGTTTTTTTTTTTTTTTTTTTGTCTCTCTTCCCCCCCCTTCTCACCGTCTCTTCTCCCCTTGGGTTTTCTTTCTTTCTCTCCCCCTCTCTCTCTCATTCATTCCCCCTGTCCTATTTATTAAAAAAAAA
This sequence comes from Mchenga conophoros, assembly GCF_057382185.1. NCBI lineage: Eukaryota > Metazoa > Chordata > Actinopteri > Cichliformes > Cichlidae > Mchenga > Mchenga conophoros. The sequence continues at coordinate 3,271,690 of NC_140547.1, read as the reverse complement.
AAAAAAAAAAAAAAAAAAAAAAAAAAAAATGACAAAGGATGAACTGAAGCTCTGCCATCACGTAATGTCGCATACTGCTGTTTCTGATGTCATTTAAAAAAAAAAAAAAAAAAAAAAAAAAAAAAAAAAGCTTACTTACAACTGGGCTCGTCAGGCACTCTTCTTGGCTGAAGTGGTTATTATTATATTTACATGCTTCCAGCTCCCGGTTTTGCTCGATGACAACTCGTACCTTTCCACTCCCCTTTTTCTCCCTCCTCGCGCTCACAGACCCATAACGTGTATGGCAGTCCATTCTCCCTGCAGCACGGACTACACTGCCCATGATGCTACATTCTTTAGAGCTATGCTTGTAGCATTCTGCCTGTTAGCTTAGCACAACAACAACAACAACAACAACAACGAAAAGGCGCTCTCTCACCCAGGAAACACACAGTCGCAGAGAGAGAGAGCGTCGCCCTGTAACAACTGTAACGCTGCTGCCTGGAACAACAGAACGTAGCTGTCAAACAAAACCCAAACAGTCCTGACCCGCGACAATATGAAACAGGAAAGTACCGCAGTGTAATCCATTTATTTCAACAAAGTAACTGTTTTCTGAATACCACCTTTTTAAACGGTACCTGTAACGGAATACAGTTACTCATATTTTGTATTTTAAATACGTAACGGCGGTACATGTATTCCGTTACTCCCCAACACTGCACACAAGGCTTGAGATGAAAATATGAGTTAATAAGTAAAATTTTAAGATTCACAGGTACCTGTGTCATACTCTCATGGGCTCTGTTCTGATCTATAGTGAATAGGTTGCCCATAATTGGAAGACCCCGGGGTCCTGGAGGATAGCCTGCTGGCCGACGATTCTTAATATAGTCTGCAGTGATGATGAAAACTGCAGCGAAGAGCAGCAGACTCTTGAGATCCCAGGAAACATAGGTTCCAATTACAGAAATGATTGAATCCATTCTGTAAATACAGTCACTGTACGTGGGTACGATTTCTCCTGTAAGACAGATGACTCAGTCTGAGAGTAGGCAACAAGTGCTATCACTGCAGTGAGGGCAAAGCTCAGTATTACTATCACTTGGCAAAGCAAATAAAGTTTACTCTGAACTCTGGCCTTATTTCATGGGAAAAAAAAATGTGAAAAACATTTTTAATCTAGGTTGCTAAAATCAAGTATTGTTGCTCAACAGTAGAGAATCTTTTTGGCTTGAGGGTGGCTTGATTAGATTTAAGAAATAGAGATGAAAATGAATTAAAAAAAAAACACTTTTAAACCACTATCTTTGGGGCAACACTAACATACACAGAAAAAAAAAACTGCTCATTAGAATCTTGAAGATGAGTTTGTAGTTTTGCCATTTGACAGAGTGGAAGATGTGAGATTTTTGCTCTAAATCAGAATCAGAAAGGGTTTTATTGCCAAATGTTGAGCAGGTTTACAACATTAGGAAATTGCGGCGGTGCTTCAGTGCAAACATACTGTCATAAATTACGCTAAAATAGACATTAAAATAAAAATAAGAATTAAAAGTGCTAAGTAGATAGATAAGATAAGATAACCTTTATTAGTCCCACACGTGGGAAATTTGTTAGATATATACATGAGTGCAGTTGGTGATCAGTGCCAAACATGGAATGATGCAGTGAACACAGCGTAGGGTCATGTGTTAGTGGTGGGAACAAAAGCGAACAAAAGTAGGACAAGTACAAAAACAGTGGCTTTAAGAACATGGCCAAATCGGGGGGTTCCCCGGAGGCATCTTCCTTGGGGGGCTCAACCCGGGGTAGCGGTCACGTCCGGTTGAGGGCTCTGTTGGCTCTCAGGTGACTGTTTCCTCGCGGCTGCGTGCAGCGGGGCTAGGGGAGGGTCTGTGCTGACGGACGCGGGTTACTGACCTGGCAACCTGGCTGCCCCTGGGTGGGTCCGGGATGGGCGTGAGGTTCCGCTCCGTCTCTGGGCTGGGGCCCGGGCCGGGCCTCGGGGGCTCGGGTCCTGGTTGGTGTGTTGCCGGGGTTGTGGGCGGGTGGGTGCATGGGGGCCCGGCCCTGGAGCAGGGTGCCGCCGGTGCATCGAGCCGCCTGGGGGGCTCTTCAACTGGTGGGGGGGATGGTCACATCTTGCAGGAGCTTTCTTCTCTCAGGAACTCTCTGCAGGAGGGGGAGATACAGGAGAGGTGGAGGAAGATCTCAGCCTGGGCGTTTACCGTCTTATGTAGTCTGGAAGATGTGTGGTTGGTGGGGTGGGTGCAGTTTTCTCTGTGGTGGGGTTGGGTGGACTGTCCAGGGCTCTGTGGAGCTGGGGGGCGCTACTGCACTGGGCCCCGGTCTGATGGGCCTGGGCCCCCCTTCCCTGGCGGGTCGCGGAGGGTGGGAGTGCCTACTGGGGTCAGCGGGGGAGCTGGCCCCAGGGAGGGGTTACCTGCCCCTCCCTTCCTTCCCTCCCCATCTCCAGCTGCCTCCCTCTTCCCGCTCCTCCACAACCACCCACACATGCAGGGCCTTGGAGTGGGGGTATGTCACCAGGGTGCAGAGGAGGCTACCCCCCCCCCCCCTGTCCCCTTCTGGCTGCCTCTGCCTCAATTTTATCCCACAACTTAGACATTCACATTATTCACACTCTCATTACACATACATATAGGATCTTGGGGGTGGGCACAATCACGGAGTCCAAATCACCATCAGGGTGTATACCTCACCCCTGACGTCGTTGCCCACCTCTCAATTTTAAATACACTTAGTCATTGAGGGTTAGCAGGAGGGACTATGCGCTTACCTGCTGCTCCTTGGCAGGTAGCTCCATGCCCTCCTGGGTTTTAATTGCACCTTAGAACACATATGCATCAACACTACAATGAGCGGGTGGAGGGAGGTTTGGAGTCTTCTCCCACCCCCATTCTCTGCGGCCTGCTGGAGCGGGAGGGCTAGTAGGAGGAGTTGGCCGTCCGACTGCGGTCTGGGGTGTGGGGCCTCCCTGCTGCTGCGGAGTCGGGGTGGTCTGCCTCTCCCCACCGCAGGGAAAAGGGTAACACCACCTGGGTCTGGGTGCAATTCCCCCCTCCAGGGGCAAGGGTACCTAGACCCGGTTTGTAGAGTACGCTTGGGGAGTGTGATTGTGTGTACAGCGTCTCTTTATGTCTGTCTCCACGTTGGTTGAGTGTGGAGTGAGTGCATATGAGAGCATGAGGGTGGGAATGGATGTTTGTGTCTGTGTGTGCCTGTATGTCTGTGTCTATATGTCAGGTTGGGTATCAGACGCCACCTCTCTGGGGACACCTCAGGCCCTCCAAGGTTTGGAGGCCTATCTCCACCCACCACCACTTCCCCTGCCGGTGGCGGACTCCCTCAGGTGTCGGTGTGTTGGTGGTTCTTTGTGTCTGGGGGTGGGCGTCCGGGTACACACCGGCTCACTCCTTGGCGGCCGCTTGTCGGGGCCTGGGGCCTGGGGCCTGGGGCTCGCTCGGGCCCCTTTGGAGGTGGGGTGCCCCCGGCCTCTCGGCCTAGGGCTCGGTCACTCAGGCGCAGCTGGGGGCCGGCGGAGCTCACGGGCGCGTCACTGCAACTCCCCCTGACTTCTGCTCCGCGGCTGCTGGGCGAGCCCTCATCTGGGACTCTCCTCAGCTCTTACTGGGACAGTGGCGCGGCTGCCCCTCTGTTGGTCTTCCATGGTCTCTTGTGTTCTGGGGGCCTCTGGATGTCTGGAGTTTTGATCTCCTCCATACCCGCTTCACACCCTGGAGGACGGGGCTGTGGCCCCCCCACACTCCCTAGCAGATCATTACATGGAGAAACCTTTGGAATGCAAGCATGCTGATCCACACAGGTATGCACACATGGGTATTCACAGACGCGGACTAAAGCTTTCTTGGCTGCTGCCTCAAAGCACACTGTGCGCTGTCTATCTTGCGTGCTGCACAATATCGTTTATTACTTAGTAAATACTGATATCTATGACTAGCTAGTTTATTGTGATGGTGCTTTGTTTTCTCTATTATTATGTTGCTCTTTGTTGTTTGCTGTCTCCTCTGTTTGTTTTTGTTTGTTTGTTTGTTTGTTTTTTTCTCCATACAGGTGACCCAGGAGTTTTTTTTTTTTTTTTGTCTCTCTTCCCCCCCCTTCTCACCGTCTCTTCTCCCCTTTGGTTTTCTTTCTTTCTCTCCCCCTCTCTCTCTCATTCATTCCCCCTGTCCTATTTATTAAAAAAACAAACAAAACAAAACAAAAAAAAAAAACAAAGGATGAACTGAAGCTCTGCCATCACGTAATGTCGCATACTGCTGTTTCTGATGTCATTTAGAAAAAAAAAAAAAAAAAAAAAAAAAAAAAGAACATGGCCAAATTCATTTTCCTTAATGTTGCAACACTTTTCAGCACAAGGTGGTAGCATAGAGTATTAAAAGTAAAGTTCCAAATAGCAATGCATTAACATTTTGATTAATGTTGCAAATGAATCGATTGCACGATCTGTTATGTTAGGATAATATGCAAAATTCGTTGTTGTCCATAAAGAGCGACCCGGACTGATTAAAAGTGAGATAAAGCAATTTTAAACATCAACACAGAGTTTAAACGATGGGTATTAAAATACAGTGTCTTTGTAACGTCGACGTTGCTTTCACGTTAATCTAACTTGAAACTCATAAACACCGTCTGGATAACGAGACGCCGTCCCAACTCGGAAATCCGACCCTCGGGGGGAGTAGAGGATTGACTTCAAAATAAAATACAGGTCGTTTAAATAAAACAGTTGGAGCTTTGATCTGTGAGTCGAAGTGAAATGTTTTGCTTATCGAGCATTTTGTGTCCTGCCTCTGAAGTATAAAAAGGATCCCAAATTGTGTTGCCACCAAATAATCCGCTTGGATTCGAGGTGGCCTCTAAATAATATGTTAAACGTGCACTCTGTTTAAAATTTGCAATACGTATGTTCACCTTTCCCCAGGCAATGAGTCGACAAAGGTAACGAACTGAAGTTTAATTTTGAAAGTAAAGCAACTGGAAGTCTAGTGTGTGCCTTCGCTAGCCTATTGCCCAGTGCCTTTTGATTGCATAACGTCTCCAAAATCTGAGAAGAAGGCTTAGTTAGGTCCTGTTAGATCTCCAGGGGACCAACAGGCAAATGAGTTATTTGGGGCATTTGAGACAAATTGTGTGTTTTCAATAGAAACCTACATAGATAGTGCCACCTTTAATCCACTGAGTCTTTTTTGGGTATTCCAACCTGACATTTTCTGGCAAATAGTTTCTTTCTCTAACCACTACGTACACCTTTTCTTCAAGTCCTTGTTGATGCAAATATCAGTGCATTCAGGGGCACTGACACTGTCAAGATGACATACTGAAGTTCAAACTGTGTATCACAATGGATAGTAAAGGTTATTTAAGTCTATTTTTAGACAATGTTCCAAAAAGAGAAAATATCAACCTTCAAACACAGTAGTAGAGAGGACAGGATTTAGCCACTGGACCTGGGCACGTCACAGTCCCTGAGTCTACCAAGAACTCCTCAAACATACCAAAGTAAGGCATTCTGTAAGTAAGACCTATGAAACAGGACAGTGATCCCAACCACAGCAGCAAATCTACAACAGAATGGTTGAAAAAGTAAATGCGTGAAATGCTGTGTTTATGCACAGGACTTAAGAATTCTGTGTATAAACAAATGCCTGCCAACCTCAGTGAACTAAACACTGTAAATGATTTCTCAGATGTTAATTAGTTACTGCTGCTAAAGATGGTTCTACAAGTTCCTGAATGATAGGTTACGCTTAGTTTTTCACAGGTCTGCAGCAAATTCTGTGAAAATGTTCTTTTTCACACAACTGTATATATACAAACCGAAATATTTAGAAGAGTAGGGTACAAAAATACATAAACATTATAAACTAGGAAGAACAGTTGTGCAAAGTCTGTGAACATAATGTGCAAAGTACACAGCTCAGTGCAATGAATCCAGTGAGCAAACTTTTTAAATCTGGAGTAAATACGTTTAAGTGTGTGTTATGGTTATATCACACACACTCACATATTCAGTTCTTATTTCCAGGGGTACTGGTCCTGATGGGCTACAGCTCCTGGTACAGGGGAGTTTATGTCCATGGTGAAAGGTTCATCTCCAGTATTTCTTACCCACCACATGGTCCTGGCGTTGTACAGGTTTTGAATTGTAGGCAGAAGGCAACTAATGACAAGCAAGGTATGCAGAAGAGCATCTGTGAACACACAGCATGGTGAACCTTGAAGTGGATCGGCTACAGTAGTAGAAGACCACACCATGTGCCATTCCACTCAGCTAAGAACAGAAATCCAAGACTCCAACGTCAAGAGCAGCAGACTATTGAAATCCCAGGAAACAAATACAGCTGTGAGACTGAGCTACCAGCTGGGCAGCAGGCTGAAGTGAGGGTGAGATGGCTGTTATGAAGGGTGGAGAGGATGAAAATGTTACAGCCGGCTCAACAAATTCCAGGGGTCCAGAGGCAACTGAGACCTCCAGTTCGGTCTCTGGGGAAGCCCTGGGGAGAACCTCAGTCTCCATGCGGCCAGACTGAGCCAAAAAGTCATTCGGGTCTGTATGCTCGGAACTCCCTAGCTCCCAGCTTACAGTCTCAGAGGGAATATTTTCTGAGTCTTTGGAGGTACAGCAAACAGTTTCTATTTTCATGTTTACAGGAAGGGAATTTATAGCACCGGCAGAGTCCATTTTACTCACTGTGGCGTCCAGAGCCGCTGGTCCTGAGTCTTCGACCAGTACAGGAGTGAGTGTGGATGTAGTTGAACGCTGCTTGCGAGGACGCCTTCTCCTCCGTGAAGGCGGGGCCGGGTGTATGGAAACTGTCTTCTGCTGTTCATCTGGGTTTTGATTTTCAATGACATGATTAATAGACACAAATGAGTCGGGTTTACTCACTGCGGTGATGAGCGCTGTTGGTCCGTTGCCAGCTGACCGGGCTGAAACCGCAGGAGTGGGTTGAGGCGTAATGGGATGATGGTAGAGAGTGCGGCATGCCTTCCGTAACGGTGGATCAAACGATTGTGCCGCGAGCATCGACGGGAAAGCCCTCCGCCGACGCGTGAAAAACCAAGCGGCTAGAGTCTCTAGGAGAGCGGCCAAACTGTCCCTGCTCGGACCACCCAAGCCAAATAGTTCAAAACTCGAGCTCTCCCTTAACCTAGTGACCAGGTGCCTAAGTTTGTTAATGTCCAGAATGTTCGTGGTGAAGGTAGTGGATGTGAGGTGATGGTCAAGGAACACTACCTGTATGTGTCTCCTGTGTGGATCTACGGCCTGGACTACGCTCCGGCAATAATCCCATAGCTGCGCGAGCGATCTCTCCTCCGTGGCAACTCCTGAGTTTGCTGGGTCCATGGTGGTTGGCTGGATCGTTCTGTCACGGTCTGGCTGGCAGACCGTGGGGATGTGAGAAATGAGGACCCAAAATGCAGGACTTGACGCTAAAGGCAGTGCGTTTATTTACAGGGGTGAAAATCCAAACAACAATAAATCCCCCGTGCGATCCCGACTCCCGTTCCGTGTCTTCTCCCTTATCCCATGCTCTGTCTCCGTTCCCTGTGTACTGTCCGTGTGCTGCCTCCTGGTCGCCACAATTCCTCCTGAGGAAACACGCATACAAAAGGCAACCGTGAGTACAAAACCTAACGGCAGACTTGCACTAACCTAGATTAGATTAGATAGAACTTTATTAATCCCTCGGGTGGGTTCCTCTGGGAAATTCGATTTCCAAAAAAGCACAGCACCGACAGAAGTTACAGAGTTACAGAATATTATATATATATATACACACACACACATACACACACATATATAAATACAGAGACAAATATAAATAAAATATACGAAGGGGATAAATAGAATAAATAGGAATAAAAAATAAAAATACAAGTGAATTGCACATTTCAAGTATTGAGTCTATTGCACTGTTGACTATTTACAAAAAGTATTGCACAAGGTATTGTACAGTGAGGTGAAGAGGCACTACAGCTTAGTTGTTCCCCCCTTTGTCCTCCTGTTTCCCCTCCCTCTCCCCTCCAGAGAGGAGTTAAACAGTCTGATGGCGTGTGGGACAAAGGAGTTTTTAAGTCTGTTAGTTCTTGTCTTTGGGAGAAGCAACCTGTCACTGAACAGACTCTTCTGGTTGTTAATGGCCGTGTGCAGAGGATGCCCAGCATTGTCCATAATGTCCATCAGTTTCTTTAATGTCCTTTTCTCTGCCACTGTCACCAGAGTGTCCAGCTTCATGCCGACCACAGAGCTAGCCCTCCTGATCAGTTTCTCCAGCCTGGATGAGTCCTTCTTTGCTGTGCTGCTCCCCCAGCACACCACAGCATAGAAAAGTACTCCAGCAACCACCGACTGGTAAAACATCCTCAGGAGCTTCCTGCAGATGTTAAAAGACCTCAGCCTCCTGAGGAAGTACAGTCGGCTTTGGGCTTTTTTATACAGGTGCTCTGTGTTGCATGACCAGTCCAGTTTATTGTCCACCCACAGCCCGAGGTACTTGTACTTGTTGACCACCTCCACCTCCTCCCCCTCTATCTGAACCGGCAGTGGACCTGCTCTAGACCTCCCGAAGTCCACAACCAGTTCCTTAGTCTTTGAGGTGTTGAGTTGCAGGTGGTTTGTGTGACTCCATGCGACAAAGTTCCTCACCAGACTTGCACAATACCACCTCTGTTCAAAGATGGCCATTCTTAACTTAACAATGTAGTGTATGCTGTAGAGTTTAGCGAGGAATGCTCAGACCTCTACATTGGAGAAACCAAACAGCCACTTCATAAACGCATGGCACAACATAGAAGAGCCACCTCCACAGGACAAGACTCGGCTGTCCATCTGCATCTAAAGGACAAAGGTCACTCTTTCAAGGATGCCACTGTTCACATTTTGGACAGAGAAGATGGTTTGAAAGAGGAGTGAAAGAAGCCATCTAATGATGATGATGTATACTTTATTGGTCCCCCCTGGGGAAATTCCTCTCTGATTTAACCCATTCACTCAGTGAAGCAGTGGGCAGCCACTGGGCGCCCGGGGAGCAGTATATAAGGTCGGTACCTTGCTCAGAGGTACCTCAGGGTTGCCGTTGAATGGATTTGAACCCTAAACCTTCCGATCATGGGGTCACCACCCTACCTACTGAGATGTCCCTGCCCCCATCTATGTCCACTGTGAGCGACCACCTTTGAACAGAGGCGGTGACTTACGACACCAACTGTCTGCCATCTATAATCCAGTTTTGAGATCCCTGGGGGCATAGCTGGACTGGCCATCAGGCATACTGGGCAAATGCCCGGTATGCCTGATGGTGATTTTTCGTTTTTATGGGCCGACGTTTTTTTGTTTGTTTGTTTTTTTGTAACGTTATAAACAATGAAAGGTGGATTGGTCAATTGGTCATGATTGACTCTGGGCTGGAACAATTACAGCCGATAATGTTGAACTTTAAAGTTCCGTATTTAGGTGTAAAGGAACGCAATTTGCCCCAAACTTCAGCTAGAATGAAAAAAAAGACACAAAGCTGGAGTTATTCTGCGTCTTTACACTGCACTGCTGCCTGTTCTTCTCTCATTTTCTCCCCCTCCCTCTCCTGTTGCTACTTCAATCATGAAACTGATCAATGATCAGCTGATTGGCTTTTCTGTAGTAAGTCCCGTCTCTCTTGTTTGTTTATCGCCCACTTTGCACCAGAAAGAAGAAACCAGCGGACGTCGCGCTAAACAACAGCAGCACGTTTAAGCTTGATCAGCTGTTGTTAGAATTTATTTAACATTACTTTCTAGTATCAGCTGATGTTTGCTGGATCCACAGCCGTAAAGGGGCTGGTCATGATATCGGTTTGGTGAGAGGGAAACATGAAGATGAAACCAGGAGATGTCCTTACTGAATCATCAGAGCTGAATAGGTGATGGAGAAACAGGTTTACCTTTTAGGTGACATGAATGAGTTGAAGGGAAGTTATGAACTGTTTCTGAGAGACAAATAACACCAGGATCCTTTTCTACGTAGCTGACAGCTGGTAACTGTACAGGGGCGGGTCTAGCAAAGTTTTGCCAGGGGTGCAGGTAGGGCATTAACAGGGAGAGGGGGGCACAAGGAAATACTTTTCTTTCTTATTATTATTTAAAATCTCTCGCTTTTATTAAATAATTATCTGAATCTTACAACCAAAGTGATCATCTGATGTAAAATGTATAGAAATCCATTATTGTATTTAGTCAACATTAAGTCTAATATACCCTAGTAAGCTATAGTACTTTTTCCTTTGAGGAGGTACCATGTGTGCAGTCTGCAATTCTGTTGAAGAAAGATGTTGAATCTATTTAATTACTGTAGAAAAATAATTGGTTTCTGTGCATTTGTTTTACCCTGGCAAAAGATGAAAGTTGATTACGTCGATTAAGCATCATGAGGCGGAGGATGGGGGGTGGTTCCCTATTTTTTTGCTGGGAGTTGGCAACCCTGCTAGTTAGGTATATGTAATTATTGATCAGGTTGTTTGATATTTCCGGTAGGTACTGTTTAAAATACCAGAATTGGGAGGATGGTGTAGGTTTAAGTTTTTTAGATACATATACACCAACAAGATAGTGTACAACACTGTCACACCAGCATTTGTTTTCATAGGCTTTATGGCTTTTCCTATAATACCTGGTGGGCTGGTCTATCGTCAAAATGCCCAGGCTGATTTTTTTGTCCCAGTCCAGTCCTGCCTGGGGGGCCACTCCTACAGGGGTTAAATCTGGGACTCTCCACCATTTGATCCTAGAGTTGAAGAAGCTTCTCAGATGAGAGGTGAAACATCTTCAAGCAACTTAACGAAGTCCAGACGCTTTTCTTTCCAAGCTCCTTAGACCATTCATGAAAGACAAAAACTCTCCATTCATGTCGCACTTAAAATAGTGTTTGAGCTGAAGTCTAGGTGTTTATTTTGCAATAGGAATTTTACTGTCTCTGACTGTTCGAGTGGTTAATTTGATTGATAGATTTGTCCTTCAGATGTAACTAACAGTAATAACTAAAGGTAATGATGCACTTATTGTTAAAGAGGCAAGAGAAATTTCACTGGTGTGTAGTGAAATTCAAATCAAAACATGTGATCAACTATTTGTCACGGCGGGGTGCGCCGATGTGTGTGGAAACAGGACCCAAAAGCAGATGACGACGAGGAGTAGTAAGGTTTTAACGGAAAAGTGATCCTTTAATGATAACGGCAAGGAAAAACCAGGAAACCAAAGCAAACTGTCAAAACACTAAGAAACAAAACACTAAGAGGTACTAAGACCAAAAACTATAACTATAACTGTGGTGGAAACTAACAGGCTAAGACTATAACTGTAACTCTGGTGAGATAAACAGACGACCCGACAATGGCATGCAGAAAACAAAGGGCTTAAATACATACAAGAGGTGATCAGGGGAAGTGGAGACACATGGGGGAACAGCTGACTGACATAAACCTAATGACAGGACCAGGAGAGGAAAGCTAAATACAATGAACAAAGAACACATGACACTGTCAGAATAAAACAGGAAAAACTAAAACTAAACATGACAACACAAACTTAACAGACCTAATACGTGATGAATAATACAAAACCCCAAAACATAGAAAACCCAGGAACAATAACCAATAACTGCCCAAACTAAAGGCAAATAGGAAATAACACAAAACCTAATCACATATCAAAAATGAGAAAAATACAAAAAGAACTCAGAGCGCTGGGTCGGAGACCCAGCCTGTGATACTATTAATCTTGTCATTTTTTTCCTTAAACCTTGAACTGGTAATAAGATCACAAGTGCTGGCAGTTTCTAATGACGTGGGGTTACGCAGATTTCATAATTCTTCGGTGTCAGAGTGAGCCCAAAGCGGTAGTCCATATCAGGCTTCACCCCGGCACGCATGGAGAATGTGAAGTGCTGCATGAAGGAGGTGAAGAAGAGGAAAAGCTCCATCTTGGCCAGGTTCTCTCCAAGACACACCCGCTTACCTGAGACAAGACACTGACATTAGTCCTAGATTTCCTTTGGATGACTGTGCACAGATTAGTTGCCGATTTTATAGAAGGACCTACGATCCCTTTTTGTCCTTCACTAATCATCTCTTCAACAGCACAGTGTATACTTAAAGAGGCTGCTGAAAAATCTTGCACAGACATTAATAAAATATCTACAGAGTCGTTCCTTACCAAGAGAGAAAGGCAGAAAAGCTGTTCGTTTCACAAACTTGCACTCCTCATTCAGAAAGTGATTTGGATTGAAGGTGTGAGGCGTCTCCCACTCTTTCTTGTCAAACAGCACAGATGTCAAATTGGGAATTACTATAACTCCCTGGCAATTGGAATAATGGTAAATAAAACACACAAAATGAAATATGACATAAACCATGTTTGTCTTTTACTGAAAATTGGTTTGAGCAATGACCTTTGGGACTGTGTAGCCCCCCAGCTCGACATCTCTGTTGGTGACATGCGGCACGCCAAGAGGAGCTATGTTTCCAATCCTCTGGATCTCATGGATAACAGCATCAGTGTAAGGCAGGTTTGCACGGTCCTCCATTGAAGGCTGTCTGGACTCTCCAATCTCTCTGTCTATCTCAGCCTGTACCTTTTCTGTGCAAAAGACAAAAGAAAACAGTATTTCAGCAATGAAATTTACAGCGTAGTGCAACAGCGCTGATTATTAAAGAGATTTGTGCACCATTGCACAATACATTATACATCTAAAAAGCTGAGTATAACCTGGAAATAGTAAAGTTTACACTTAAATTATGACCAGAATGTTCCTTTAGTGCCACACATGTCCAGATTATTTAATAAAAACAGAGAGCTTTCCAGGCCTGGTCAATACTCTTACCCTGAATCTCAGGATATTTTGCCATGTAGAGGAAAGCCCAGCGCAGGGTGGTGGATGTGGTTTCAGATCCAGCCGCAAAAAGATCCAAAACACAAATAACCAGATTTTCCTCATCAAAAGTGTTGTCGTCCTGCCCCTTATTCTGAAAATACATGCAAACACACATTTTAAAACATTGGAAATGATTTTAAAAAGTGCCTTTATTGGCAGTGTTACCTGAATTACATGGCAATTTATAATGGCAAATTAAGCCTAATCTCCTACCATTTGAATCTCACTGAGGTAACAATCAATGTAGTCACGTGTTTCTGAGGGATCCCAGGTCTTCTTGTGCTCATTTAGCTCTACTCGTATGAAATCCTTCACTTCATTCCACATCTGCCCGACACTCTGATGTGGACCTGGTAAACGTCTCATCAGTACAGGAAATGCATTGTAGATCTACAAACGGAAACAGATTGGAACAATACATTCACGTTAGTGCAAATGCCATGCCTCAGTCTAAATAAACTACTGGAAAGTACAGCACCAGTCAAAAGTTTGGTTAATAATACAGAACCAGACTCAGGGAGGGGCAGCCAAAAAAGTGGACATATTATAAGAGTTTTATTAAGTCATATTTCCACTTTGTGATCCAAAGGTCCCAAAATTTTGTATGCTATACATTTTTCTTATGAATTGAATATTAACTGCAAACTCAAACTCAATCATTTTATAGGTTTCTGAATAAAATACATGTTTTTTCTTAAAGTTCTGATGGTGGAGAGACATGCTGGGAAAAAGATTACTTGTTCTTTCTAACCTTTTGTGGAAAATGTGTGCTAAGCTGTTAACTAAGCAACAATTTGGTTTTTGGCAACAGTGTTGCGGGATTTCTAATCATGCTTACCAAGCAAAATAAAACAGTGGTGGTCAAAAGAAAGAGGAAGAGACAAGACTCCAGGATGAATATAGCATCATGACTTTGGATTTGAGCATTGCTGTCAGTGATTTTGCTGAGTACAAAACCTAAAAGATAAAGTTCTGATTGGGGGAATCGTTTGTCTTTGTGTGTGTGTGTGTTTTTTTAAAGTGTTTTTCTTTATTGCTAGTGTAAAAATGTGTCCATCAATATAAAACCTCTATAGCTTCATCTATACAGTTTGGATATTCTCTCCTACTCTGCATGTCACTGCTCAGTGTTAATTTCCTGTTTGTTATCACCTCTTTTCTCGCCTAAAAGGTGACTATTTTTCTTTTACTGCGTCAGACACTTCAGTACGTATGCTTCTAGTAGTGAGGAGACTTAATATTAATAAACTTTACATACCTGTGTTGAAAAAGATCATTCACTGACATTTAAAAAAAACATTCCTGTAAGGAATAAATGGCAGAGCTGTGGCCCGTGAATTTAGGATGTGATCAGTATATTTAAATGCTGTACCTGTCCCCAAATGGAGCCTTCAATCTGGAATCCTTTATCAAACAGTTGCATCATTTTAATGAACTTCTCTTCACTGTACTCAAAGCGATGGCCAAACACCAGGGAGCAGATGATGTTGGAGACAGCATTGTTAAGGATGAGGTGTGGATCGAATGGCTTACCTCCAGAATAGAAGAGAAACTTTTATGTAAATTTATGTGAATCTGTTCATTCTAAAAGTCTTACCGTGAAATAAGCGCGTACCTTTATAGCTTCTGATGTTTTTTGCACAATATGTAAATTCATCCAGGACCACAGATTCAAGTGACTTCTTGCCAAATCCAAACTGTCTAAGGGTCGAAAGTGCAAAGCGTCTCTGCTGCTTCCAGAGGTTTCCACTACTGGCAATGACACCTGATCAGAAAAAGAGCAGGGACAGCAAACTTCTCAACTATAAAAAAGAAGGTTGTGTTTTAGGACTATATAACCACTTCTCTATTCTTATCCCTAACTCCTTTCTTAAAGTTAAATTTGAAGCAACCAAACCGAGAGTCTTTGGGCAAACCAGAATAATACAACTGGTTCTGGGTAAGGCCAAAAACCTTAAAAGTTTAAACTATCAAACTTTGTATCTGTGTTGATCTTTAGTACCCTTACCTAGTCTGTGTGCTCTATCAATCTGTAAAGGAAGGTCCGGGCGGTCCGCCAGGCTGTCTCCCTGCGTCACTAGAGCTTCTTTCAGAATATCAAACCCGTTTAAAACCACCATCCGTTCCTGTCCCATCCGTAGACTGTACACATTTCCATATCTCTCTGCTAACTGGCAAAGGATTTATCAAAGAAGATACACACAAGGCTTGAGATGAAAATATGAGTTAATAAGTAAAATTTTAAGATTCACAGGTACCTGTGTCATACTCTCATGGGCCCTGTTCTGATCTATAGTGAATAGGTTGCCCATAATTGGAAGACCCCGGGGTCCTGGAGGATAGCCTGCTGGCCGACGATTCTTAATATAGTCTGCAGTGATGATGAAAACTGCAGCGAAGAGCAGCAGACTCTTGAGATCCCAGGAAACATAGGTTCCAATTACAGAAATGATTGAATCCATTCTGTAAATACAGTCACTGTACGTGGGTACGATTTCTCCTGTAAGACAGATGACTCAGTCTGAGAGTAGGCAACAAGTGCTATCACTGCAGTGAGGGCAAAGCTCAGTATTACTATCACTTGGCAAAGCAAATAAAGTTTACTCTGAACTCTGGCCTTATTTCATGGAGAAAAAAGGATGTGAAAAACATTTTTAATCTAGGATGCTAAAATCAAGTATTGTTGCTCAACAGTAGAGAATCTTTTTGGCTTGAGGGTGGCTTGATTAGATTTAAGAAATAGCCAAACTTTAATACTTCAGTTCTTATTTTTACCACTTTAAAACTGCTATCTTTGGGGCAACACTAACATACACAGAAAAAAAAAATGCTCATTGGAATCTTGAAAATGAGTTTGTAGTTTTGCCATTTGACAGAGTGGAAGATGTGAGATTTTTAAAGCCTTGCATGATCATAAAACGACATGTTTTCACAACCAACCATGGTCAAATCTGCGTTTCTTCAAGGCTGACTTTTAAATGTACCAAAACTAAAATCCTGTTTCCATTCCATGAGAACTTTGCTTGGTTTGTATTTGCCATTAAGCTTTCATTTCAGAAGAGTTCTGGGAAAGCCAGTGGTGTTCTTCTCACCTTATTTAACAAACTAACTCTATTTCATATTGTTGAAACAGGAAAGCAACTCAGATGACCCATTTGAAGCAAAAAACTCTAAAGGGAACAAAGGAAGAACAAAGTACTCAAAAAAGGGCTTTAAGAACGTGGCCAAATTCATAATGTAGTACCACTTCCTAACACACGATGGTAGTATAGAGTGTAACAATTTTTAAGTCGTCGTGCATTAAAAATTTGGCTCATGTTTCAAATGAATGAATTGCATTATCTGTTATATGGGTTTAAAAACAAATAAGTGGCTTTGTAATGTGCACCTTGCGTTCACATCTTAAAACTGATAAAACTCGGATATCCTACCCTCGGGGGAAGTAGATGATTAACTTCAAAATAAAACATATCGTTAGCTTCATAGCATAAGTGCCTAAGTCATTGACTTAGTCAAATGACTTAGGCAATTATGCTATGAAGCTAACGATATGTAAGTTAAGCAACCGGAAGTGTTTGCCTTCGTTAGCTTATTAGCTCGTATGACCTGGTGTGTCCTCCAATATCTGAGATTTGACAGCTAGCTGATTCAAGGATAAGACCAGATCATGGTTTTCGAGGAGAAAAGGATCACGAACGGAGAACCAGAGGTTCTTAGTATTTGTTACAGATACGATTTCGTAAGCTAGTGACGTTTGACGTTCAGCTTATAGGCTAATACACCGAGGCTAACTACGATGCATCCTTAGTTGACATTAGCATTAGCCAACCTCTCTATACATCTCTGTTCAGAATAAGATTAAAGGTTAATTAACGCAGTAGAATCAAATCGCAGTCAGTGATAATAATGACGGACTAACTGGTGAAGATGAATCGATACAAAAGCAATTGATAACAATTTCTCGAGGGTGGTGGTTTATTGGTGTTATTAATTTGGTCTTGTGTATTTCAGGAGGAGGAAGAAGAGGAAGAGATGGTGGTATGTTAATTAAATAACCTTAACAGAATCAAAGTATATATCCCATTATGACTGATGGTTTTATTTTGGTCTTTACTGAACAAAACCAATTTAAAAAAACAAAAAGTGATAATTTACTTTGTCATTTGATATTTGAAAAAAATGTGTGGCAGTTTTCCCGTATATAAAAAGAAAACAAAAACAAACCACCCACTTCATGGATTTTTTTTTTTCTTTCCAAATGGACTTTCCTTTTTTCCTCAGCTATATGGCATTGCACTCATTTGGACACTGACACTGGCATATGTGTCTCTTATTGAAAGCCAGTTGCTTTGAGTGTTAAACTTTCTCCTTCAGGATCCTATTGAATCACTGCGGCAGAAGTGTGCGGAGACAGAACACTGCATTCACAACTGGGAACGTCTGGAGCAATGTGAGACCAGAGTTGGCTCCCGGTCTTCAACGGAGGAGGACTGTACCGAGGAGCTGTTTGACTTCCTACATGCTCGAGACCACTGTGTAAGTGTGCCGTTAGGCAGCTGTACCAGACAGAAAGACTAAAAAAAAAACACTGACAAAAGAGCAGGTGTTCTCAGTCCCTCGTTTCTTTATGTTTTGTTTTCAAAGAGTCGATGTCAAGTGGCTTTATTGTCACGTCAACCATGTGCTGTGGTACAGTGAAGTGAGACAGCATTCCTCCAAGACCATGGTGCTATGTATAACATATAACAGACAATCAACAGAGGACTACATAAAGTGCAAGTGTACAAAAATTGCAAAATAAAGAAAACAAAACAAAAACGGTGCAATAGAAAAGTGCAACAATGACAGTGGGTTGTGCTAAAAGACTGAGCATTTTACAAACAGTAACTTAAAAAAGGCATGTGTGTATGAGATTTTGCAGATAAGTGCTTGATATAGAGTGTGTGTGTGTGTGTGTGTGTGTGTGTGTGTGTTCGTGTGTGTGTGTTCGTGTTCTGTTTTCGGTTTTATTTGTCATATGCAAGTTAGCACAGGGTCAACATTGCAATGAAATGTGTTTGATGAGCAGCAGTCACTCAGTAGCATGATACAGTAGGAGAAAATATAATAAAATAAAATAATAAAAAAAATAGTAAGGAGCAAAATATTAGAGAGACATGGTAAAAGAGAAAAGATGACTAAATATATATGTATCTATAAATATATGTACACTAGTGATTAAATAAGAAAATCTTGAAAAGAAATATGACGGGAGGGCAGATGGGATATTGCACAGGAATGAGCAGCAGAAAATTACAGTATTGCACTTTTAAATATAAATATCAATAACAATAAAGTGAAGTGACCAGTGCAGTTTAAACAGAGTACTTGTGAAGCTGCAGGGTAGCTTCTGAGTGCTGTGTTGTGTGTTTAAGTGTTGTGGTTGATGTGTCGTATGGCTTGGTAAAAACTGTTTTTAAGTCTTTTGTGTGTGTGTGTGTGTGTGTGTGTGTGTGTGTGTGTGTGTGTCAGTCCAGTCACTGAGTGTTCAGGAGTCTGAAAAATCAAAGTGAGGGTGTCAGAATCTTTCAAGTGATTTTGAGCAGTAGTTCTCAAAGCCCTTTCAGTAAGTATTGGGAGTTATTAAAAGTTACTTAAAGAAATTATAGAAAACCTTGCCTAACAGAGTTCAGGCTGTGTTGAATAATAAAGGTGGGCATACCTAAGTTTGACTTTGAAGTTTGTTAGAATTGTAAAAACTGTTCTTTTATCATAATAAATGCTAATAGCTGCTTAGGCTGTCTTATTATTTAATAGAAAATAAATAACAACCCCCAAAGTTGTTGTTACTTTAAGAATGCTCTTGGAGGAATTTTTAAATCTTTAGACAGTGTTTCCACCTCCACTGTCTGTCTCAAGAACTGCTGTTCTCCAGTTTCAAGTTGATCTATAACCAATTGTAGTTGATTGAGCAATCTGGATTGTGATAATAAACTAAACTAATAAATAGACCTGGCCTTTGGTTTTATGACTGAGCTCCATGTTTTGCTCTGTATGAGTGCAAACCTGAAAGTGAGTGGTATTATGATGTGTAAAGTAGGACTGCTTTTACTCTTGAAGACATTTTTGATCTCCTGAAGGCTTAGATAAATGTGACTGAAGGGAGATTTTTATCAGAAATCATAGAGATAATCATCATTACATTTTTACTCAACATTTGCAAGCAAAGCTGCAGTCCCTCATACATGAAGTTAACTTTAGCTTACCATGGCAATATGACACACCTTTATCTGGCAGTTGCCAACATAAGAGCAACATATACAAGAAACTATCCATTTGTATGGCCTACATGTAAGAGCAGTAACTTAAGTGATATGAAATGTCTGTGTTGTTTGTTTGCACTGATGAATTATTTGTTGTATGTCTTCTCTACAGGTGGCACATAAATTGTTCCATTCTGTCAAATGAAGCTCTCAGTAACTGACCACTGGCTAATGGCTTTCTTCACATATTGTATCGTAAGAAGAACTTGGAGTAAAATACATCCATTTGTGGATCTACTGTATGTTGTAACTTGAAGTGTATACATTATCTGCTCATGTAAAAAAGTATTTAACATGTCTGAGTCAACATTTCATTAAAGATGATGACTTAAACATCTTACCATCTGCCCCATGGTGATTTTTTTTTTTTAAATATATATTTTTTTACAATATGATAAAATCTCTGCTTTTCTACAGTCACTGGTAAATACTTGCTGAAATGTTCTTTCAGCAAGCCAGCTCCGCCAACAAGTCAACTACTGATATCCCAACTATGATGGCCACATCAGTTCTGTTTTACACAAACAGTGGTGCCGCTGTTCTGACAAAACGTCCTACTTTGGCAAAACGTCCTGCTGTAAGTAGTTTATGCACATTTCTGCTGTCAGTAGGTATGACGGTTTGCCACTGAACTTTGCCCATCAGAGTATGCTTGTAGCTTATAATTATAAAGCCAGGACGGGTTGCCACTAAATTTTAGCCGTTAAAGTATGCTTGTAGGTCACATTCACAAAGGTAGGATGGTTTGCCACTTAATTTTAGCTGTTAAAGTATGCTTGTACGTCACATTTGAAAAGGTAGGACAGTTTGGCACTTAATTTTACGTTAGTAGCTTATATTTGCATAGGTATGACGGTTCGCCACTGAATTTCGTGTTGTGCGCATGCGTAGAAACAACGGGTAGGATTGTTTGTCAGGTAGGATGGATTCCCAGAACACCGCCGCAGCTCCATGCCATTCATACCACTTTTGAGAGCACAAGTACTTGCTGCTGTATTCTCCACCAGTTAGACAAAATCAAGGAGAAGTCAACCCCAGAAGCAAAGAAATCACTTTTTTTTTTTTTTTTTTTTCAAACTATTGCAGTAACTTTATCTGCATTGCCTTTGAATGTCTGAGCTTCTGTATTGTTATATCATCAAAATCCTGGTAAAAAATGTAATGAATCTACAGTACAGTAAAGGTTAATGATTAAACCTTCACTTAAAAAGCATCTCTAGACCCAGCAGTCTTAGCTAATTATAGCTTCCTTTCATATCAAACATCCTTGAAAGAGTAGTTGTCAAACAGCTAACAGATCATCTGCAGAGGAATGGTTTATTGGAAGAGTTTCAGTCAGGTTTCAGAGCTCATCACAGCACAGAAACAGCTTTAGTGAAGGTTACAAATGATCTTCTTATGGCCTCTGACAGTGGACTCATCTCTGTGCTTGTCCTGCTAGACCTCAGTGCAGCGTTTGATACTGTTGACTATAATCGATTAGAGCGATTAGAACATGCTGTAGGTATTACAGGTACTGCACTGCAGTGGTTTGTATCATATCTATCTAATAGACTCCAGTTTGTGCATGTAAATGGAGAGTCCTCTTCACACACTGAGGTTAATTATGGAGTTCCACAGGGTTCAGTGCTAGGACCAATTCTGTTTACATTATACATGCTTCCCTTAGGCAGCATCATTAGAAGACATAGCATACATTTACACTGCTATGCAGATGACACCCAGCTCTATCTGTCCATGAAGCCAGATAACACACACCAATTAGTTAAACTGCAGGAATGTCTTAAAGACATAAAGACCTGGATGGCCGCTAACTTTCTGCTTCTTAATTCAGATCAAACTGAGGTTATTGTACTCGGCCATGAAAATCTTAGAAATATGGTATCTAAGCAGATTCTTACTCTGGATGGCATTACCTTGGCCTCCAGTAACACTGTGAGGAACCTTGGAGTCATTTTTGACCAGGATATGTCCTTCAACGCACATATTAAACAAATATGTAAGACTGCGTTCTTCCATTTGCGCAACATCTCTAAAGTTAGAAATATCCTGTCTCAGAGTGACGCTGAAAAACTAGTTCATGCATTTATTACTTCCAGGCTGGACGACTGTAATTCATTATTATCAGGATGTCCAAAAAACTCCCTGAAAAGCCTTCAGCTGATCCAAAATGCTGCAGCAAGAGTCCTGACAGGGACTAGAAAGAGAGCAGATTTCTCCTGTTTTGGCTTCCTGTTAAATCCAGAATTCAAAATCCTGCTCCTCACATACAAGGTCTTAAATAATCAGGCCCCATCTTATCTTAATGACCTTGTAGTACCATATCACCCTATTAGAGCACTTTGCTCTCACGCTGCAGGCCTACTTGTTGTTCCTAGAGTATTTAAAAGTAGAATGGGAGGCAGAGCCTTCAGTTTTCAGGCCCCTCTTCTGTGGAACCAGCTTCCAGTTTGGATTCAGGAGACAGACACTATCTCTACTTTCAAGATTAGGCTTCAAACTTTCCTTTTTGCTAAAGCATATAGTTAGGGCTGGACCAGGTGACCCTGAATCCTCCCTTAGTTATGCTGCAATAGACGTAGGCTGCCGGGGATTCCCATGATGCATTGAGTTTTTCCTTTCCAGTCACCTTTCTCAGTCACTATGTGTTAACAGACCTCTCTGCATTGAATCATATCTGTTATTAACCTCTGTCTCTCTTCCACAGCATGTCTTTATCCTGTCTTCCTTCTCTCTCCCCAACCGGTTGCAGCAGTTGGCCCCGCCCCTCCCTGAGCCTGGTTCTGCCGGAGGTTTCTTCCTGTTAAAAGGGAGTTTTTCTTTCCCACTGTCGCCAAGTGCTTGCTATATAAATAAAATTTAATTGAATAATGATTGTACACTCGTGTCTTCAGCTTCTATATTACCTTATAAAAATGTAGATGCGCATTGCTGCTTGAAATGGCAGCAAAACATATCTTGGGCCAGCAGATGCCGAGCAACTTTTGGTATCCAGCAGATAAGAAACATGTACTCATGTGGACATCTGCATGAACCCCCATGCTCACCAGCTGATGACAAAATTTATGTCACTTTGATCCACTCACACCATAGCAATGTCATATCCACCAAGGCAGTTATGGTGGAAGACTAATGTAAGACCTGAACCCAAAAGTATATTTTGAATAATTTGATTGGTTTGAAGAGAGGAAGCCTTAATGTGCTGATTGGATTAGATTCTTACTTGATTTTTTCCAGAAGGAAGGCAGCAACGGGTGTGACTTTTTAGAGTTCCTTAAGTAGGCAGAGACAGCGGGGGCTTGACAGGCAGGTGATTATGACTGGTAAATATTTAGTAATTCCTTTCCAAAGAACATGGACCATAAAAACCTGTCTTTGATGGTATGATGAGAATTAGGTGTGAAGGCTAAAGGGCAGGAACCCAAAAGACTACACCAGCAGGCGCAGACCAAGGCAAGGCACATGCTATCTTTGTTGTAAGTGATCACCACGGTGATTCTACTTCAGAATTAAAGTATCCGTGTACTTTAATGTGGTTTCAGCCACTGCAGTAGCACATCTGTCCTAGGCTTTGTAGATCTCATGGTTGGATGTTTCCTATTACTCCTCTGTGCATATTGTTGAAGTCAGCCTTCTTATGTTTCCTTAAAAAGTGGAGTCATTTCTGAATTTTCTTAAGAAATGTGATAGTCATGTGATACCAGGGAACCTACAGTATAGCTGTTCGTCTGCTGCATTTCAGTTTCAATAATATAAAAAATTTTAAAGAATGTCCAATAGCCGGTGACCCACCAATGGTGTCAGAGAAGTTTTCTTTCTCAGCCAGCTGCATGTTTACTTCATGTCATCCCCCACATTCCCTGTCACGTTCAACTGCTTGTATTTGATTTTCCCTTAAGAAATCACTAGGGTGTATCAAAAATAATCTGAGTTAATGAGTATTATTGTTAAATATTTTTAATAAAATGCCATTTTCTCTGGAATGTTAATAACCATTCATTTACAAACACAACAAAAGTCTAACTTAACTTTAACAAAGTTTTTTGTTAGAAAAAAATCAAATTGTTACGTGCTTAAATTTACACAAAATGTCAGAGATCTGCACTGTCATGAACAAACATTGAAACCTAATTTTTCATGATTTATTGGGCCATTTTTGACTACTTTTGATTTTACATTTGTATCTCACCTTCAAATTGTTTTATTTATTTGTACAACCATTTAAAAATACTACTATAACTAAAATGAGAGAAGAATCAAGTGTCACAATAAGATGCCCCACAAGTAAAAAAGAAAATTACTTGTCTGCCACGAACACCACAGGCATAAACCTGCAGGCCTGACAGCAGGAGGTGTAACACTCCTCTGATTTTCCACCTGGAGACAGTGTTTACCAATCTGCCTGTGTGACATTCATTAGTACCCTCACTGACACACAAAACAGAGCAAGGAATACACTACACACTAAGTTCAACACAACACACTAACTATACACTCCACGCTAAATGTCACAAATCTCTCACATCTCAAAACTCGCTATCAATCTCTCTCTCTCGTTGCTGTCACTCCCAAAACTTCCCCTAAACAACCAAATCATGTGTTGCAATTTTTTTTATTGGTCGACATAGTACGTTTCCACCAATAGGAAAGAGGTGGCTTTTTACCTTTCTTTAATTTTTTTTATTTTATTTTTTATTATAACTCTGGATTTTGTGGCCTGTCATTAAAATTTAGAAACTGATGTATACTTTGAAATCCGAACTTTCAACACGAGCTGAAATAGAGACTCAGCGTGACTGCAGCTTGTTGTTATGTCAGCTTAAATCAGTCATGTGATTTGGAGGTGCGGCGTGTCCTGTGACCCCAGACGATTAATGACACTCACCTTCATTCCATTTCCACGGTGTAACAACCAACCACCTGTGCCAAATCTGAAATAAGATAAGATAAGATAAGATAAGATAAGATAAGATAAGATAAGATAAGATAAGATAAGATAGAACTTTATTAATCCCTCGGGTGGGTTCCTCTGGGAAATTCGATTTCCAAAAAGCACAGCACCGACAGAAGTTACAGAGTTACAGAATATTATATATATATATACACACACACACATAC
The DNA here is from genome assembly GCF_057382185.1 of Mchenga conophoros. Lineage (NCBI taxonomy): Eukaryota > Metazoa > Chordata > Actinopteri > Cichliformes > Cichlidae > Mchenga > Mchenga conophoros. The sequence continues at coordinate 3,247,339 of NC_140547.1, read as the reverse complement.
ACACACATATATAAATACAGAGACAAATATAAATAAAATATACGAAGGGGATAAATAGAATAAATAGGAATAAAAAATAAAAATACAAGTGAATTGCACATTTCAAGTATTGAGGTCTATTGCACTGTTGACTATTTACAAAAAGTATTGCACAAGGTATTGTACAGTGAGGTGAAGAGGCACTACAGCTTAGTTGTTCCCCCCTCCTTTGTCCTCCTGTCTCCCCTCCCTCTCCCCTCCAGAGAGGAGTTAAACAGTCTGATGGCGTGTGGGACAAAGGAGTTTTTAAGTCTGTTAGTTCTTGTCTTGGGGAGAAGCAACCTGTCACTGAACAGACTCTTCTGATTGTTAATGGCCATGTGCAGAGGATGCCCAGCATTGTCCATAATGTCCATCAGTTTCTTTAATGTCCTTTTCTCTGCCACTGTCACCAGAGTGTCCAGCTTCATGCCGACCACAGAGCAAGCCTTCCTGATCAGTTTCTCCAGCCTGCATGAGTCCTTCTTTGCTGTGCTGCTCCCCCAGCACACCACAGCATAGAAAAGTACTCCAGCAACCACCGACTGGTAAAACATCCTCAGGAGCTTCCTGCAGATGTTAAAAGACCTCAGCCTCCTGAGGAAGTACAGTCGGCTTTGGGCTTTTTTATACAGGTGCTCTGTGTTGCATGACCAGTCCAGTTTATTGTCCACCCACAGCCCGAGGTACTTGTACTTGTTGACCACCTCCACCTCCTCCCCCTCTATCTGAACCGGCAGTGGACCTGCTCTGGACCTCCCGAAGTCCACAACCAGTTCCTTAGTCTTTGAGGTGTTGAGTTGCAGGTGGTTTGTGTGACTCCATGCGACAAAGTTCCTCACCAGGCTCCTGTACTCCTCTTCCTGATCATCCCAGATACACCCCATGATGGCCGTGTTATGATGCCCATGGTGCTGATTCAAATGTGCTCTGGCACAGTCACAGGCATCAGTTGCTACCAAAAAGTTTTAGAATTTATATTCAGTTTTAATTGCTGCTAGGCTCAAAGTGTTAATGCCATCTTATTTTAATGAACAACACTGTCATATGCACAAAGAGGGTGGCACTAAGGAGGTAAGAGATCATTTTAGAGTGGCACATGCACCCCCATACCACCCCTCTAGATCCGCCAAAGACTCCAGGGTGTGTACAGGCTGTACAAACCCTGGGCCTGTTCCTGTTTACCTTCCCTGGATTCCTGAGTTTGGCAGTGTGGTGTGGTGCCAGCGGAGCGAGAGTGTGTTTGGGCAGAAGAGGAGTGTGGCGTGTGATCGTGACTGTGTGTACGGACCTCCCCCCCTCCTTCCCGTTGATCCCTGGAAATCTCGACCCGGCACTTTGTTTATATTTCACCTGGTGATTGTAAATAAACTTTTCTGCAGACTTCAAAGGAAACATGTTAACTTGAGTATATCCTGTAATAATGAGCTAACCAGCTGATAAATGGTGGAGTACACTACAAGCACTACAAGCTCAATTTAAACACGTTGTTTTTTGTCTATTTGCTAAAGGTTAAATGAAAGTTAAGCAATATTTAAAAAATAAGGTCACTAACATATCAAAACAGACATAAACTACGTGAGTGTTTGTGTGTATATTTTAGTTAATCAGTGGCAGTGAGCCGTCTGTGTTTCAATATCTCCGTTTGCAGACAGATATTAATCTTCTGAAAAAAGGTTTTGAGGAAGCTGGTGCCACCTATTTTAATTTTTTAAATATCATTAACATCCATCCATCCATTCGCTCCCGCTTTCAGGGTCGCGGGGGGCGCTGGAGCCTATCCCAGCTGTCATAGGGCGAGAGGCGGGGTACACCCTGGACAGGTCGCCAGTCTGTCGCAGGGCCAACACACAGGGACAGACAACCATTCGCACTCACATTCATTCGCACATTCACAATGTGGATTATCCAATTAACCTATCCCCACAAGCTGCATGTCTTTGGACGGTGGGAGGAAGCCGGAGTACCTCCGGGTACTCCGGAACCCACGCAAACACGGAGAGAACATGCAAACTCCACACAGAAAGACCCCGGCCTGATGTTGGAATTGAACTCAGGACCTTCTTGCTGTGCGGCAACAGTGCTAACCACCGTGCCACAGTGCTGCCCATTAACATACTGTGATATTTACCCGACAGTATATGTTTCAACAAAGAATTTTGGATGAAATTGTGTTAGAAAACAATAAATTTCTCTTTTTGGACTTTAAAGTACACTAATTGCCTGCTGACAGCTCCCTTCTGATAGGTAACATGTGTCCTAACAGCACTCACTGAATTACTTTGAAAATAAATACATTTTTTAATAATAATAAAAAAATGTATTTTCATTGATAATGATGTTCACTTTGTTCCTCATGAGCAATTACTGCATGTGGTAGTAAGTCTCAATGATTAACGTTGTATGCATATATGAATTAGTACATAGTGCATTTGCTTTAGTCACCTTGCTGTTGAATTGTGCTATATTAATAAACTTGCCTTTGTTTAGTTTCCCATTCATCATATAAATTCTTTGAGAGAAATCTTTTTTTATTTGATCATAAATAAGTGATCAAATGATTGAGTTGATTTAGGACCGGCACTATCTTTCCTGCAAATCTCATTGTTTTAGAAAATTAGGAGCATAGGTGTAATCTGTGAGACCTCTGCTTCCTCTGCTCCATCCCCCCTTTTTTGTCCTAACAAGTAAAATAGTGACATTAACGAATATGTGAGTTCACAATCGGTTAATCTGGTTAAAATTCAAACGCCACAAAGGTATATTTGAATAATGAAAGTCAGTAAACCAAACTGAGTGGTCAAAGCTAAAACGGAGGTTATTTTGGAGTTTTCTGTTCCAAGTGCAACATTTGGGATTTTACTATGTGGCAAGAATTGGGTAGACCAAAGTACAATTGGTAAATTTTTAACTTTTTCCTTTAGCACACAAAAGCTAGTCACTGAAAATAAGTTATTTCATATTATTGTTTCTTTCACTGGGTTTCTCAGTTGGTTTATAACATAGAATGTATATGTTCATAACAGAGTTTTGGGCTGTTAATCACATAGCAGTGATTTTTGTTAGTGGTGTACTCACTCTGTATTGTATTCATTTTCTGATGTTGGTGGCTGCTGGTTAATGAGTAAATTTAAAAAAAAAATGCATTTTAGAGCAGCTCAAACTGTGAACATTAATAAGAAATAAGGAAACAACTAACACTGTGTTCTTTTTACGCCTTTGTTCTCGTAGAACATTCTCTTGCCATGGGTCCAGTAAGTAGATATGTCACTTACCTGACTTTTACCCTCTATAAATTGGATGAACTACTCATGAACTAATCATTACACAAAAGGTGTTAACAAAGATAAAAGTTCTACCCAGCAATGTGCAATAATTCCCTTCTGTTTTTCTTTTCCTTCATCTTGGTCATCAAGTTGGGCAGCACGCTAACGTCCTTACTCCACTATGCTCCACTATGCTCGTATGGGTCTGACCCTTTCACTCCTTAGATTTTTTTCCTGGCACAGCACAATCACACTTTGTAACCAGTTATAGCAATTTCTCATAGGTAATACAGCAACAAGCTTTATGAATATTCATGTGTGTAACCAATAAAAACAGCCTGCAGAGGGAAAGCAAGTTGAAGTGGGCTGGAGACAACTGCTTCTGTCTCGCGAGTGAAAATTTGAGCTCTGTGTGACCTCGTTCCTGGGTGAGCTTCTGTTTATCCAGCAGTATCAGGGGTAAAACTCTGACAGTCGCTCCCTTATGACCTTATGATATGTCACTGTGTGCCCTGACAGCACTCGCTTTTTGGCTCAAGCTTTATTTAGGAAGCAATCAATTTATTCATATAGCACTTTCAGACAACTCCCAGCTGAAAACAAGGTGCTGTACACTTGACATAAAAAACCCTATAAATTAATTTAAAATAAATAATAATGATAATGATAATCAAAATTCAATTAAAACAATAAAATCAGCACATTAGATTAAATTAAAGCAGTTTGATCCTGTTTGCCTATGTTTTCTGGGACATCAGTAAGGATGCTCTTCCTTAACTTCAGCTTGGCCTTCAATACCATCATCCCAGACATCCTTATAGCCAAGCCAACTTGGACTTCCAAAAACTTTCTCACAGACCGTTCACAATCAGTCGAGATTGGCAACCAGAGATCATACACCCTGAACATCCTGCCCTCTGGAAAAAGTTCAGATCCATCAGGTTCAAAACCAATAGACTAAATAACTGCTTCTTCCCATGCCAGCCCTGCCAGGGCTCTGCTAGGACCAAACACAATCACCTCTGTTTTGCTTGAATTACATTTTAAAAAGTTTAGGGCCATACATGTTTTAATATCTTCTAGACATGCCAGAAGCGGTTTAATGGAGAAAGCATCTTTCTGCTTCAGAGGCAGATAAATCTGGCAGTTTTTGGCAGTGGAGGGATAATCCATGCCTTTTAAGAATGGTTCCCAAGGGCTGTAAATGTAATGAAAAGGGCAGAGGCCTTAGAATTGCGAACCTCAAACTGAAGAGCAGCAGAAAAGGATTCATACACTAAAAAGTTAACACAGTTCTGACAGAAAGATAAGACCTAAACCAATTCAAAGCAGTACCATGAATGCCTGCAAGACAGGTTTCTTGGGTTGTACTAGGGTTGTACTACTGCATGCTTAAAATGAGCAGGGACTACACCAGATATCAAACTGCTGTTTATAATAGTAAGAACAGCCTGTCCTAGGCAATCTCCTTTAACAATCGTTGAGGGACAGTATCATTTGGAGAACCAGAGGGCTGAACACAGCATAAAAACCTGTGGTCACACAAGTTAAAATGTACAAAAACACATGTTACAAATTCCCACAGAAGAGAGCTTATCTCACCTCACACTCCCAATGACGTTTCAAGAGACCTCTTCCGATCACACAACAGAAGGCAGTCAATTGCATTTTGACCTGACCCGGAATTAAAACAGGACTACAACAGTTCAAAATCTGGACTACTTTAGAGCTTAACCAAGACAGAACCAGAATCAAAACTAGATGATAGTAGCACTGAAAATCATCATAGACCTGCACGACACTGACAACACCTCTTTATTGTGGTAACATGAGACTGTATCATTGAGGCCTGAGTTTTGCGAACCTATTGATGACATTTTCAGGGTCAATATTATTCAAGTATTGCTTTTCAATACATAATTTGTACCATATTATTTTTTAATTCTACCAAAGTACACTATTTAGATTCAGAAAAGTTTACATAACTATTTAGCCTTGTTGTGCAAACAAGCCTGCATAACTTAATAAATATAGAATTTGAAAAATAACAAACCTAAAAAGATACACTAGGGACTGGATACATGTTCTGATGAGTTTTGGCAAACAACCATTTGACTAACATGTCTGTCTCACCTGCTCTTGTTCCCTCTCTGTTCCTCTCTCTCCCTCTTTGTGCTGACAATCAAGCCAAACACCAACATCATCAAATATACAGTTTACATACTCTTCAGGTAAAAACACAAACACTTTTTAATTGTAAAACATCAAATCAGACTAAATGTTTATTTATTTTAGATTGATAAATATAAAAAACATATTTGTTAAATTTCAAAGTAAAGAGAGAAATTGTCTGTATTTTTTAATTGCAAATGGAACCCAAATTGTATTCAATTCAATTCAATTTTATTTATATAGCGCCAAATCACAACAAAAGTTGCCTCAAGGCGCTTCATAGAAACGGAGAAAAACCCAACAATCATATGACCCCCTATGAGCAAGCACTTTGGCGACAGTGGGAAGGAAAAACTCCCTTTTAACAGGAAGAAACCTCCAGCAGAACCAGGCTCAGGGAGGGGCGGGGCCATCTGCTGCGACTGGTTGGGGTGAGAAATTGAGCCACACTTATGGAGCTCCACAATTCTTTTCCTGGTGTCTTGCTTGATATCTCTTGATTTTCCCATGTCAAAGAAACGGGCTCTGTGTTTTGGGGTGTCTTATATGCATCCACGTGGACTCTACTAACCTATTAGAAGTTTCTTAAGCTCAGAATGGAATCGTCTGGAGTTTTCTTATTAATTAAAGACACAATAAACTTCGTGCATATATACTCCTAAATTTGATTCAATTCAACTCAATTCAATTTTATTTATATAGCGCCAAATCACAACAAAAGTCGCCTCAAGGCGCTTCATAGATAAAGAGAAAAAACCCAACAATCATATGACCCCCTATGAGCAAGCACTTTGGCGACAGTGGGAAGGAAAAACTCCCTTTTAACAGGAAGAAACCTCCGGCAGAACCACGCTCAGGGAGGGGCGGGGCCATCTGCTGCGACCGGTTGGGGTGAGAGAAGGAAGACAGGATAAAAGACATGCTGTGGAAGAGAGACAGAGGTTAATAACAGATATGATTCAGTGCAGAGAGGTCTGTTAACACATAGTGAGTGAGAAAGGTGACTGGAAAGGAAAAACTCAATGCATCATGGGAATCCCCGGCAGCCTACGTCTATTGCAGCATAACTAAGGGAGGATTCAGGGTCACCTGGTCCAGCCCTAACTATATGCTTTAGCAAAAAGGAAAGTTTGAAGCCTAATCTTGAAAGTAGAGATAGTGTCTGTCTCCTGAATCCAAACTGGAAGCTGGTTCCACAGAAGAGGGGCCTGAAAACTGAAGGCTCTGCCTCCCATTCTACTTTTAAATACTCTAGGAACAACAAGTAGGCCTGCAGTGTGAGAGCGAAGTGCTCTAATAGGGTGATATGATACTACAAGGTCATTAAGATAAGATGGGGCCTGATTATTTAAGACCTTGTATGTGAGGAGCAGGATTTTGAATTCAATTCTGGATTTAACAGGAAGCCAAAACAGGAGAAATCTGCTCTCTTTCTAGTCCCTCTCAGGACTCTTGCTGCAGCATTTTGGATTAGCTGAAGGCTTTTCAGTGAGTTTTTTGGACATCCTGATAATAATGAATTACAGTCGTCCAGCCTGGAAGTAATAAATGCATGAACTAGTTTTTCAGCGTCACTCTGAGACAGGATATTTCTAACTTTAGAGATGTTGCGCAAATGGAAGAACGCAGTCTTACATATTTGTTTAATATGTGTGTTGAAGGACATGTCCTGGTCAAAAATGACTCCAAGGTTCCTCACAGTGTTACTGGAGGCCAAGGTAATGCCATCCAGAGTAAGAATCTGCTTAGATACCATATTTCTAAGATTTTCAGGGCCGAGTACAATAACCTGAGTTTGATCTGAATTAAGAAGCAGAAAGTTAGCAGCCATCCAGGTCTTTATGTCTTTAAGACATTCCTGCAGTTTAATTAATTGGTGTGTGTCATCTGGCTTCATGGACAGATAGAGCTGGGTGTCATCTGCATAGCAGTGTAAATGTATGCTATGTCTTCTAATGATGCTGCCTAAGGGAAGCATGTATAATGTAAACAGAATGGGTCCTAGCACTGAACCCTGTGGAACTCCATAATTAACCTCAGTGTGTGAAGAGGACTCTCCATTTACATGCACAAACTGGAGTCTATTAGATAGATATGATACAAACCACTGCAGCACAGTACCTGTAATACCTACAGCATGTTCTAATCGCTCTAATAGGATATTATGGTCGACAGTATCGAACGCTGCACTGAGGTCTAGCAGGACAAGCACAGAGATGAGTCCACTGTCAGAGGCCATAAGAAGATCATTTGTAACCTTCACTAAAGCTGATTCTGTGCTGTGATGAGCTCTGAAACCTGACTGAAACTCTGCAGATGATCTGTTAGCTGTTTGACAACTACTCTTTCAAGGATGTTTGATATGAAAGGAAGGTTGATGAAAGTGCTAAAAAATAGACATCTCTCTCTCTCTCTCTTTACTCTGACATTTAACTAATTCAAAAAATATTTCAATATTTATTTATCTAAAACAAAAAAAATTACTAAATTGATGTTCAACAGTAAAAAAAATGTTTTATGTTTTTTTTCCCCCTAAAGTGTAAATATCTGGTTTAAACAGTGAATATACTGCTGTGTATTGAAATTCCTCTTGTTTTGCATAGAAATATACTGAACAACATACAAAGCATAATATATAAAATAACATCTACCTGAGTTATTTCTTTGAAAGAAGCCCCTTATGTCCATTGTTGTGGTCATCAGTACATAACTGAAACCGATTTAGAGTGCTTTATTTAGCCGTGGAGGGTAACAACTGAAAATATGAAATAAACATACATGTAAGCTAAGACTGAAAAAAACAGCATTGTTGTTGTTCGGGTTTTCATTTCGCCATTTGTTGATTCACTCGAAGAGCAAGTAACGTAATATGGGTCAAGTGATCAGTTTGATATCAATCTTTTGTGATACACCGTCATATTTACATTATTTGTACAGTAGGAATGATTTGCTTTGGTACCTGGTCAAACTTAAGCTCTCCTCTGTCTGCACTTCTACAGAAAACTCGCAGGCAGCAGCTTCTCCCCCCTCGCATCTAACTGTGAAATAAACTAGATTCCAAAAGACCCTGGGCTTCTGAAACAACCCGGGCTTAAGCCCAGTAAGCCTCCCTACCCGCTCCGCCAATGATTTACAGCCCCAGGACAAAGACGAAAACCACGCAGAACACTGAACCATTTATTAAGAGAGTGAAGATGGACAACTGGACAGCGGCTCTGCTCACTGGTGTTGCCTGCATTGTGGGATACCTGGTTGTGCGGGTGAAAAAGATCAACAGCCTCCGACAGGCAGAGGAAAAGATCAAGAGAGCCAGAAACAGGAGAGATGAGAGCTTGCAGCGGGCAGAGCAGGCGGTGCTCCGGAACAAACAGTCGGTGAGAGTTCAGAGCTTTAAACACTGAAATGTTTAACTTTTTCTTTAGATAGAAATCAAAACAAATTATGTGCTTTTAGTTCAGACCTGGCACTGGTGTCAAGCCAGCCTCCAATTCAAGCATTGCAGTCAAGCCAGCCTCCACTTTGTTTTACATTCCCTGTGTATTCAAAGTATTATGGCAAAAGATGTTGAAACCTGATTTCAAAATAACATGTCAATATTAAAGCCATCTCCTTTTGGATTTCAAAGTAAAAGCCCTGTGAATTTTCATTTTTGAACTTCTCTTTCAATGACTTCAGAATGCTCTTAACTCATTCACTGCCATTGACGTCTATAGACGTCAATTGAAAAACTTACGTTGACTGCCATTGACGTCTATAGACGTCAATTACGTTTTTCAATGGGAGGGGCTAGAATACAACCTCGGGCAGCTTGTCAGTGAACATCAGACTGCTTGAAATGTATTTTTCACAAAAAGCTCGTTTTCTCCCTTTTTGTGGTCAAAACAGGCATTTTTGGTGGAACCCACCTCTCTTCTACAGCTGATTACTAAAGAATGGAAAATGGTAGAAAATGAGTCTGTTCTTCATTTTGGTAGGTTCAGCGTTTATATGATCATAACACACAGTTTTCTGTGGCTCTTCAAAAATGAGTAAAAATGCTCAAAAACCCTGGCAGTGAATGAGTTAAAAGCAAAAGTCATATTTACAAAGACTAGTTGCATTTTATATCAACACTATCCAACCACAGAAATCTGAAATTGCCCATATTTGACTTACTCTTCTAACGATTTCAAAATGCTCTAAAAAGAAAAATTCTTGTTTCCACAGGATAATTTCACTCTGTATTTACAGTATAAAGCCCCACGTGATACCATGTCAATATCAAGTCAGTCTGATTTTACTTTCCAAAGTAATTGAAATTGATATGGTAACATCGTGAGGTTGTATACTGTTGATCTAAGGTGAAATTATCCTGTGGAAACAGGATTTTTTCTATTTAGAGCATTTCAAAATCGTTACAAAAGTAAGTCATATACGGGCAACTTCAATGGGCCATTACCTGCCATGCTGGCAGGAGGGCTTTTAAACATGAGCATTAAAATAAAAGTTAAAAGCACACCAATAATATGCAGCTATTCTAGGTCGTTTGTTTGATTTTGGTCCATATTGACACAATAGCATTACCAGTTGCAGTTGATTTGTTGATTGCACATCAGTGATGTAAATCTCCTGTTCCACCACATCCTAAGGGTGCTCTGTCAGATTTAAATCTGGTAATTGTGGAGACCATTTGTTAGGGAAAATGTTCTAAAACACTTCTTCAGTAAAGACTCAGAGAAGAGAAACACACAGAACTTCTTGCTAGCAAGGGCAGCCTCCAAACTGAGACTCGCGCTGAGAAACTGCCCCGGTCTTTATTTTATACTTCAGTGTGTGTGTGTGTGTGTGTGTGTGTGTGTGTGTGTGTGTGTGTGTGTGTGTGTGTGTGTGTGTGTGTGTTGCTGATCAAAGGGTCATATAACATGAAAGCACAAAAGGTACATCCTTGGTCACAAAGACGGTAGTCTCCCCCACCCTAGATGGTTCACCCTAGATAACACGGTGAGGAAGTCCAGCAGTTAAAGCACTTAAACTAAAACAGACATAGCTACGTTAATCCTACCGTAAAACGATAAAACAAGGTACGAACTCTCATGCTCCCAGGACGTGGGGGTGCATTCCTGGAGTGCACACCAAGCCTGCAGCCTGTTAGAGATCACACATCCTGTCACTACACAATTAATTATATGCCTCTAAGCATACATGGTTAAATATTTCCTAATACAAATAACTACATGCAGTATTCTACCATATGCAAACTTATATCACTAAAAGATTATACTGACTACTAAATACAATTTTCCATTGACACCATTTAAGCACTGTGAATTGTCATTGTCACGTTTGACAGAGTTTGTAAAGAAGTGGAAAATCTCTACATTCATATGCTTTTATTTGTTTGCTGCAGCTTTTTTAATGACATAATGATTCTGTGTGGGTCTGTGTCTTCTAGCATCCGACAACCGACTCTGCTTTCATCCTGACACTCTCCCTGTCTGAGCTGACACAGCAGCTAAAGGAAGGCTCACTTACCCCCGAGGATGTGCTTTACTCTTACATGGAAAAGGTTCAGTATCCAACATGACACAAATCTTTCATAATAGCTCAAATACACCAAAAGGTTCAATGTTTCCAACAAGAGTTCAATATTTTACAGAGTGATTACAAAGATCAAGGTCCCTTCAAGGTAGATAAGTTAATCTCAAACTGTCTGTGCTTGTTTCCTTTCCAACAGACTCTGGCTGTAAACAAAAAGCTGAACTGCTGCACTGAAATTTTGCTGGAGAGTTTGGACCAGCTGACAACTGTTGGCTCCAACAAGGATGGTCTCTTGTACGGAGTTCCAGTTAGCATTAAAGAAAATCTTGCATTTAAGGTATTACAAAGGTTAAATAATGCAAATATCAATTGCAGGCCTTCTGGTCAGTATTTCTAACTAATTTCTATGTTATGTCTAACTTATAGCATTCCCAAGCATTATTATTCACATCTTTGAAGCACCATTATCATCTTTTTTCTTCTTTCTTTCTCTTTTTTTTCACAACACAAGAATCATGACTGTTCTTGTGGTGTGATCATTAACCTGGACCAGCCCGCTGAAAAGGACAGTGTGCTTGTTCAAGTCCTGAAGAAACAAGGAGCTATTCCCTTTGTGAAAACCAACTTGCCTCAAGGTCTTTTGAGGTAAATCTTTTATCAGTGATTGACATAAATCTAGAGCCAATTTAAAAATACCGGTGTCTGCCATTTCTGCCCGTCAGCCTCCTAGATGCACCTATGGCATAAATTTGAAAATCCGGGTAATTTTTAGAAAAGCTGACCTATGACCTTAAGGGCGAAGTCATTGAGATTCAAAGTCATCCAAGATTTTTAGAAGATACACCAATTCGAAATTCCTATGTCACCTCACTTAATTCTGGAGTTATCACATTCACAAACTTGGGTATCCACTCTGCCCACCTGGAGGGGTGATGACAATACCCCATCTGCCTTTTATGTCTGATGTGGTTAAAACTCAGTCAGTTGTGTTTGCTATTCCACATGTGCATAACATGCAAAGACTTCTCACCTTCTTGTCTGTTCAAATTCAGCTGTGACTGCAGTAATCCTATTTACGGGCAGACTGTGAACCCTCATAACCCCCAGAAGACCTCTGGAGGTTCAACTGGTGGGGAGGGGGCTCTCATCGGGGGAGGGGGCTCCCTGCTTGGTATAGGCACTGATCTAGGTGGCAGTATCCGTATTCCTGCATCCTTCTGTGGAATCTGTGGTTTCAAACCAACAGCGGGTCGGCTCAGGTGGGTCTCATTCAGTCAGTTTCCTGGAAAATTATTATACATTGCTGAGAAAAACTTTTATCTCACCTTTTGTGTAATGATTAGTTCACAGGGAGTTTGTCCAACTTATCGAGGGCAAAAGTCAGGTAAGTGACATATCTACTTAGTAGGGGTGCAACGATACACAAAATTCACGGTTCGGTTCGGTTCGATACTTTGGTGTCACGGTTCGATATTTTTTCGATACAAAAAAAATGTTCATGCCTTTTTAATTTGTCATTTATTAAAATTATAAATATATATTTTAACTCAAAAGTACAGTTTTTAAATTTAACCCTAACCCTTGTGCGTGTTTTTTATTTTGACAGCGAATGCGCACCTGCAGACCACTTATGTGCAGCCCTGGTTATTTAGCTCATCATATCACAGCCACAGAAATTCTTTTGTCCATGAAACCATAAAGCTGCACTTTCTTTTTGCCTTATAGTCTCATTTGTCATAACTTCTCCGTTTTGTGGTAAGCTTTTCTTTGGCTGTCACTTCTTCACCCTGACCTGTCTTAATTGGCTCAGCAGAACTGAAATATATATCCTGCTGCTCTTACACAGGCACTCACATAACGCTCAGCGATTCTCTGCGCGATCAACCTCTCACATGTTTAAGCTGCGGGAGATTTCACTTGTCATGTTTGCGTAGTAAGCTAACGATTGATAAGACGATGTCAGAGGAATTGGTGCACAAATTATCGACACTCACCAATCAGTGCTGTCACTCTCTATACACAGTTTGCGCGATTGCAAAGTGAAAGCAAAAAAACAAGCGCAAATTCAAACACGATTTCAATGTCACATATTGACAGTGGCTCACCGATGCCAATGACATAATTACCCAGCTACATTTCTGAAAGAATGCAAAAGCATTGACATATATTTTTCCTTCCTACAATAGCCCGACGGGCAGGGCAGAGATAGATTTTGGTAGCCCGACTGGAAAAATCGCTAGCCCCGGGACGTCGGGCTAGCGATATTGCGAGCCCTGTATCTGATTGAGGAATCACTCATCTTTGGAAAAGAGAGTTTTATTACAGAGAAATGGCTCTTTCCAAAGTAAAAGCTATACTATACGCTTCTTCTGGGCTATATTCTCAGCAGCATATTAAACATATCAGGTCCCCATAAGGAGAATCATGTGCTAACGGCTGTCTAAATGACTCGGTTAAAGTTTGTAGCATACGCGCTTGTTGTTTTTGTCTGCTTCCACTTGTCTTTGCACTAGGATGATGTCGGTGTAAATGTGCAGTCATATTCGTTGTGTTCCCACTAGTGCTGTCAGGTTAATCTCGTTGAAATGACCTTAACGCCACAACACTGCAAATCTCCGTTAACGAGCTACCCCTGATCACCCGTGCATGGGGCTAGACGGCCAACACGTTAACGAGCTAACTGCGCTAACGCACTAGTTCCCAGCCATGTAATTGAGCATTGCGTGGCACATCCAACATACTGTTTTACTTTAGTCCATGACTCGCTTACCTTCAGGGTCATACGTCACATGAAAACCAAAATAATTCCAAACGCCAGATCTGAATGAGGGTGGGGGAGGTTCAATTTGCCATGTTGCAAGGAGAGCTTAACTTCTGTCTCGCTAGCTTGCCCTGCGCTCTTCCTTCTGACGATGCTGTCTGTGTTGAGCGCTCAGTGGATCTGCGCTCAAAAGTGCAGCCTAGGCGGAGTAGTCGAACGCAGATTCACTGAGCGCTCAACACAGACAGCATCGTCAGAAGGAAAGCTGATAAAATAAATTACAAATTTTGTATTGTTCAATACATATGCGTACCGAACCGAGAGCACTGTATCGAACGGTTCAATATCGATACGAATATCGTTGCACCCCTACTACATATATACAGAGTCAAAATTGGGATACTGATAGACAGTCCTGGGAAAAAACAGTCAGGGAATTTTGTTTACTGCTTCTTGTTTCATGTTAAACTAGTGCTATCTTCACCTGGACCCATGGCAAGAGATGTGGACAGCCTGGCTCTGTGCATGCAGGCACTTCTTTGTGACCACATGTTTTCTTTGGACCCCACTGTTCCACCATTACCTTTTAACATGGAGGTGTGTCTTGTACTGTGGGATTCATGTCACTTGTTGATAATCCTTTGTTGTAATTGCCTGTGCATATATATGCATAAATGGTCTCATTTCATGTGAGCATTAAAAACAAAAAGTGATTCCCTCTTAGAGATACAGAACCACCAAACCTCTAAGGATTGGTTGTTTGGAAAACGATGGCTACATGCATCCATCTCCAAGCATGGCCCGAGGCGTTAGAGAGGTGAAAGCTCTGTTAGAGCAAGCAGGACACACAGTAAGACGTCACCACACACACACACACACACAAAAACAAAAACAAAAACATATAACAATCATTTTCAAGTCATGTTTTTTAATGTTGGCTTTTGTTTCTCTAGTTGGTCCCTTACCATCCACTGAAGATGGATGAAATTTTCCCTGAACTAATGGTAAAGGGTTATTTAGCAGATGGAGGTACCAGCCTGTTAACCAAACTGAGTTTTTTCTTTTAACAGTTTAGTTAATAGGTTTTTAATACCTAGAGATGCTGCCATTGTCTTCTTGAGCACACGATGGTGTTGACTGGTTTTGAAACTATTCCATTAATTAGTTAAGTATCTCAAAATAGGCTTTTTTCTTATGTGCTAATGAGCCCTTTCTTTTTAGGAAGGGGGGACCCGAGGACCCTTGTCTGAAGGGACAGTTTCATCGTTACCGTCTTCCTAAGTGGTATAAGACAATCCATTCATTTCTGCTCAAATCTAAGGTAAGCCCTCCAATTCTGTGACAGACGCATACAAAAATAGTCAAATAGATGGTCTGTTTATTTAAATCACCGGATTGAGTGATTTAGCAGAATAATGCATACCTATCTATCTATCTGCAGTCTCCTCGTGTCTCTGCCAACATGAGGGCTCTTTGTGGAGTTCGGTGAGAAAGTATTCTTGAAATGTTTTATTTGTACTTCATCCTTTGTTAGATTTTCATATTATACATGTTCTAGGAATGATATGCTTCATTTTTAGATCTGTTCCTGAGCTGTGGAAGCAACATGCTGCTGTTGAGGTACTGTCAGCTGATGATGCATGGTCACGTATGAAAATCTGAAGATGAAATTGAGATTTCCTGTGTTTTCTTTAGGACTACATTCAAGAGACAATAGCACATTGGAGGAACTGCAACATCGATGTACTGCTGTGCCCTGTGATTGGACCAGCCTACAACTTGTTTTACTGTAGCAAAATTCCAAGTATGATACACTCAGTACAAGTGACAACATAGTGTTCTGTTTATCACAGTTTGTCCAATTTCAGCCACAAAACACTTGCTGATAAACTCCCTGTTAGAGAATGGATTATTTTTTGTGATTTTGCATTGAATCACAGCACAACTTTGACTCTTTGATTGTAACTGCTTTTTTTAACATTACTTTGGCAAGAGCAGCCTGACAGCCTGGACAAATAAATTTCAATATTAATTATTATATTGAATATTAATAAATATTCTACATAATAATATATTTATATTTTCTGTTATTTCAGCTGCTATTAGTTACACAGTTGTCTACAATCTCCTTAACTTTCCTGCGGGTGTAGTCACTGTTTCCACAGTGACCGCAAAGGATGAGGAGGAACTCAAGCACTATAAGGGCTGTTATCAGGACATGTGGGACAAACTCTTCAAAGAGGTAGGCAACATGTACCAGTGAGATAAGACTGATTGAAAACATAGTCACTCGTCAGTTTATTTGGAATGCTACACAAAGATGTGATTAAAAACATACAGATTACCAAGTAGGGATGGGAATAGATAAGAATTTAGCGATTCCAATTGCAAATCAGTTCTCTGACCTCATTGGGTTCTCATTGGCTCCACTTTGAGAACCACCATTTCTAAGCAGCGTATCAAAGACATTACACTCATGCAAATTAATTGCATTGTGTGAGGTCAAATGTTTCTGCCTGTTTGAGGTGTATCAAAGTTGGTGTCATTACTCAAAAAAGAGAAAAAGAAAGAGGAAAGTAACACATGCCAGTGAGGGATGACTAATTGAACACATAGTGTAGTTTAAGCTACTGTGACAGCAGGTTTTCCTGCAGAAATAATCTTCTGGGAGACACAGATGTAAAGCTTAAACTATAGATAATTTATTATGGCTAGATGAGAGATATCATGTCTCCAATGTAGCACATGCTTGGAATACCTCACCCTGAAGGTGTCCAGAAGGCATCCTAATCAGATGCCCGAACCACCTCAACCGGCTCCTTTCAATGTAGAGAAGTGACAGATCTACTCTGGCTTCTCTTGGATGGCTGAACACCTCACACTACTTCTAAGGGAGAGTCCAGTAATCCTTTGGAGAAGGCTTGGATCTGCGATCTTGAACTTTCGGTCACAACCCAAAGCTCATGACCATACTCCTCCCTGACTCAAAGTAGGCACTCCGTCCTTTTCTGGCTGAAGACCACAGTCTCAGACTTGGAAGTGCAAATTCTTATACCCACCGCTCCAGTTAGAGCTGGATACCACAACCTGATAAAGCCAACAGGAGCACATCATCTGTCAAAAGCAGAGATGAGATTGAAATGAGTCATGCAGGAGTTGTTTAACTACATCAGTCAAGTGAGGGTACCAACCGTCTCAACCAGTCAGTGAGAACTCTAACATACAGGCAGCAAGACTGTAACCACTGCCCATAAGTTTCATACATTACATTCCACCTCCTGCATGTGAGGGGCCTACAGGAGGGCTGCAAAGTAACTTAAATGTGAAAGTAAGGTTGAAGTGGACAGTCTTACTCTGTATCTGATTTATATGAATATGATAAATGAATGAATATTAGCAGATTATTTCAATTGTGCTGTTGTAGACACGGCCGTCAGAGTCATGTTCCTATTACACCTCTGTGAAGATTAAAAAGGGTTTGTTACTGCAATTTAGACCTCTGGAAATATAAAAGAAAGAATATAAAGTACTAAATAGTTCTTGTTTTTCAAAATCAGCCATTCTCCATTTTGCCAATTTTATATATATATATATATATATATATATGAGCGAAAATTGAATAACAGCTCACGGCGGTCTTGAGTTCTCAGAATTTGCTCTTTGAGCTCACGGCTCTCCAACGGGAGATTGAGAGACCAGTGTCGGACTGCTAGAACGGCTTTGAAATTCACGTAAGTTGTTCGCACTAAAGGAAAAAAACACCATCATTTCATGTAGCTACCATTTCGGCAACAGCTGTGGTCTCAAGGCTGGAGCTGAACAAAACAAATTCTCCCGGATAACGGATGGTGTTTAGACTCTTCCTCCCCTATCCTACGCAAGGCCACTTGGGTTGGCTGGAAGACTGTTTACTTAGCCTGGCAGGGCAAAGGATACTCTCTCAGCTGAACTCTGGACATACACAGATATACATTCATCCCCGCTCCCCTTCCAAATGCCTTCAATGCTTATCCCCTCCCAATGCAGACGGTGGATCACAGGGAACCAGCGCATATGCTGCAGGCCTGGATGCGCTGTCTACAGTGGCTGTCTCTCACCTTTTATCCATCCCTGTTGCTTGTCATGTGTTTCTATGGTGTATTAAGAGTTTTTCATGTACTATGCGCTGAGGTGTTTTTTTTCTGTTCTCAAACTGATCCCCCTGTTGGAGCTCAGTCTTGGGGGAGTTCTTTTTTCTCCTTGTCTTTCCTGATGTTGTGCATTTTTCCATTGTTCGGTCCCGGGTCGCTGCTCGTGTAGCTGACCGGCCAGCTACCCAGCCTGACCTGTCTCCCCAATGTGATGTTTGTCTATTGTATGTACGGTCGGCAAAGTCAGTCTCTTAATCTCCCCTTGGGGATAAATAAAGTCTTCTGAATCTGAATCTCGGTTGTGGGTAACTGCAACTGACAAATAAAGGCTATCTCATCTCATCTCATCTCATCTCATCTCATAAAGAATGTCCAATAATGGGCAACCCTCCAGTGCTTTCGGAAAGGTCATTGCCCAATTTGATCCATCCTACACAGAACCAAGAACTGAACCAGATCAGACTATTGTGACTCCAAAATTTGTCAGTGTTTTGTATCATTTCCTTGTGGTTCTGTCATTTATTGTCTCATCTTAGTCTTTTTGCAGGTCTTCTGTCCTTGCACTTATACATAATCTGTATCTGAAATTCCACAGTTTGTCAGTAGGTGAAGGCAAAAGACTGTGGTATGTTCAGCTGCTGAGCGTTAAGTGACAGGTGTGGTTTTTTTTGTGTTCAGGCAGTGACTGGAGGCGAGGGTCTGCCTGTGGCGGTCCAGTGTGTTGCTCTGCCGTGGCAGGATGAACTCTGCCTGCGCCTCATGAAGGAAGTGGAACAACTGGTCAAACAGAGCAAGAAGTAAAGCTGCTTTCATTCTGAGTCTCACATGAAAGACTGCAGACTTCAGAGGAGACACGTTAACTTGATGTTAGGTTTTGTATTGTTGATTGCCAATTATGCTTAGAAATATTTAACCATATATGCTTAGAGGTGTATAATCATTTGTAGATTGAAAGAATGTCTCATCCTAGGAGGTCTGTAACAACTCTGTGTAGCATGAAGAGGGGAGTGCGTTCACTCCTCTACAGAGTGTTCTGGCATAAGATCACACACCTCCTAGGAGAGGTCGTATCTTCTCTTGTTGATATATGGCAAACACACGTATATCTCATTAAGTATAAGAGCCTTTTGTTCAGATGGACCCGCTAGACTCCTGGCACCAGCTTTGGGGAGTCTTCACAGGGTCACATCTTGACCTCACACAGATCACACACACACACACACACACACACACACACACACACACACACACACACACACACACACAAAGGCAAGGTACTCTTTGTGTGTATGTAGACGTCATATGTTCATGAACCTATGCATATTCATGTAACCTCAATAAAAGAGTAGTGTTACGGGAGAACGGACGAGAGCAACTGGGGTCAAGCGAAGGAACGGCGTTTGTCCGGTTCTCTCCCGTGCACGAGAAACATGAAGAACTTTGCCTACTTCGTGTCTTGCTTGCTGTGTAATTATATTGTCCTCAACGTTCCAGCGAATAGGTTCAAGCTACAAACCTATCACTTGAGTTTTCCCCATAAATGCTATTTAAATGTGTCAAAGGGTTGAGCATCCTCTGCACTGCCAGTAGGGTTGACTGGGGTTGGTTGTCACACTGTTTCACTTGCATGCATTGTTGATGATTGAAACCCTTATATAGGATTGGTTGTCACGAGTTTTGGGCTTTGTTGTCACTTTGTTGTAATTATCAAGTGAGCTTCAGTAAAAAAAAATGTACAAACAAAATGTAGAACTTTTTCAATTTTTTGGAATTGAATTTACAGCATGTAATAATGTAGCCAAAAAAACAACAGAAGAGAGCAGCTTCCACATTCCACGACTGTATTTTGAACTCATGTATTATTGATATTATTGAAAAAAAAACTTCCAGAACTTCCATATAGCTTTTAGAAGACAGGCTTTTTGTTCAAAACTTCCCAACAGGTAACCTGAGCAGTAGTGAGCAAGGCAGTTTAAACATGTGAGAATTAAAACTGACTCAACTGCTCCATGTTTTAAGTCTTGATGCACGCTAGATAATAAAGGTTTCTCCGTTTTAGGGTTGCTAGTCTTGATCTAGCAACCCTTTAACTTACTCAGCTACTCAAGTCAGTCATGACAAATGTATACCCCTTGATAAAAGTATGACCTCTATAAACATTTTTCAATTCAATTCAATTTTCAATTCAATTTTATTTATATAGCTCCAAATCACAACAACAGTCACCTCGAGGTGCTTTATATTGTACAGTAGATACAGAGAAAAACCCAACAATCATATGACCCCCTGTGAGCAAGCACTTTGGCGACAGTGGGAAGGAAAACTCCCTTTTAACAGGAAGAAACCTCCGGCAGAACCAGGCTGGCCCACTTTGCACCAGAAAGAGGTCGCACTAAACAACAGCAGCACGTTTAAGCTTGATCAGCTGTTGTTAGAATTTATTTAATATTAATTACTAGTATCAGCTGTTGTTTGCTGGAGCCACAGCTGTAAAGCTGCTGGTCATGATGTTGGTTTGGATATGTGGTGAGCAGTGTTGGGACTAATGCGTTATTAAGTAACGCGTTACAGTAACTACGTTATTATTGTGGTAACGAGCACGGTAACTAGTTATTATGCCAAAACCAGGAAGGCGTTACTCGTTACTGGGATTTAAATAGGCTTGTTATTCGTTACTTCGTGTGGTGGCTATCGCAGAGCTTCCACAGATTCAATAACATTAGCAAGTGGTGGAAGCCAGCAGGTGGATGAAGGAAAAGGGAGGCAAGAGGAGAGACCCGAAGCGGCTGCTGGTCCGAGTGTCAGGTGAACTGAACTTCAGGTAAGAAGTTATGACCTGCAGTCCATCTGGGTCAGATATGAACCAAGTTTAGGTGGAGTTTATTTTCGTTGTGTTGACTTTTTCGTACTGCGTACTAGCTAGCATGACAGAGTTTCTATACAGCTGGGTGGTGCTATGTTACTGATGTTGAACTTTATTTTGTTCATAAGGCTAATTATTAGAGTTGCCAACCGTCCCGTAAAAAACGGAATCGTCTCGTATTCAGAGAAAATATCAAGCGTTTGGTATTGAGGTGAAAAGGAACAGTTTGTCCCGGACTTCAGCTACAATGAAAAAGACACAAAGCTGGAGTTATTCTGTGTTTACGCTGCACAGCTGCCTCTTCTTCTCTCATCCTCTCCCCCTCCCTCTCCTGTTTCTACTTCAATCATGAAACTGATCAATGATCAGCTGATCGGCTTTTCTCTCTTGTTTATTTATCGCCCACTTTGCGCCAGAAAGAGGAAACCAGCGGATGTCGCGGTAAACAGCAGCAGCACGTTTAAGCTTGATCAGCTGTTGTTAGAATTTATTTAATATTAATTTCTAGTATCAGCTGATGTTTGCTGGAGCCACAGCTGTAAAGCTGCTGGTCATGATGTCTACCTTTTAATAAATAATTATCTGAATCTTACAACCAAACTTTTTATCTGATGTAAAATGTATAGAAATCCATTATTGTATTCAGTAAATATTAAGTCTAGTATATGCCCTAGTAAGTTATGGTATTCTTTCCTTTGTTAAGATACCATCTGTGCAGTCTGCAATTCTGTTGAAGAAAGATGTTAAATCTATTTAATTACTGGAGAAAAATAATAGATGTCTGTGCATTTGTTTTATACGTGCATTAAATTAAAATCGGTTTTGTCAGTAAAGCATCTTGAGGCAGAGGGTGGGGGAGTGGTTCCCTATTTTTCTTTCTTTTCTTTTTTTGCTGGGAGTTGGCAACCCTATTAGTGAGGTATATGTAATTATAAATTAGGTTGTTTTATAGTTTTGCTAAGTACTGTTTAGAATACCAGAATAGGGAGGATGGTGTAGGTTTAAGTTTATTATAAAGGCTTTATGGCTTTTCCTATAATACCATGGTGGGCCGGTAACTAGTCAAAATGCCCGGGCTGATTTTTTGTCCCAGTCCAGCCCTGATCAGCTGTGTTGGATCAATGACACATCTAAAACCTGCAGGACACCGACCCTCGAGGCCTGGAGTCGCCCACTCCTGCTGTAGACATTAAAAAGTCCATAGGAGAGATGGTAGCTGATTAAACAAGTGTTATGAGATAATAATAAAATGCAAAGATTAGTGACAGTGCTTGAAACCATAAGGGAACAAAACTGTGAGAAACAAACTTTTCTCTGCCTGTGAATCATTCTTGCCTCTCTTCCTCCTTCCATCTCCTGATCTCATCTATCACTCTCCACTTGCTGTGAATCTGAGAACAAGGCACAATTTGCTATTACATTGATCTATTATTTAATTATCCACACTCTAAAACTCTTGCACCTATAATTCATAATAAAGTAATAATAGAAAAATGTTATAGAACCAAAACATTGCTGGTGTGTTTATGTCTGGCAAAAGGTGTGGCAAAGGGCTGGGAGACCTGAAGTACCACTCACAGCCTAATTGGATAGCACCACAAGCTTCATTGCCTGGGGGGTGTTTCATGTTTGTTTAATTGACTTGTATTAGTTGGTTATATGGCAGCCATTTTATTTTCCCCGTGTGTGTCATTTGGTTTAGCTAAACCAGTGTTTAAGTTCCCCCATTTCAGCAGGTCAGTTTATCTTATGTTTGTTTGAGGTTTTGTTAATTATTATCTTGAGTTTAGTCTATTGAGTTGACCTCTTTTATTGGTCTTCCTGTTTAAGTTTTGGCTTTGTTAAATATATCTTCATGTTTTTGGGTCAATAAAACCCCCTTTTTGAATTAAAACAGCTGTGTCCTTTATGCTTTACTGCTTGGTCCCTGACAACGATTTAGGCACAACAGCGCCCTCTTGATTAGCATACTTAAGCCTGACTAAGGCTGACCTGTGCCATTTAAAACTGGAGTTGCGGTGACAGGACAAAGATGCAAGCCTTGCAGAACATCCAGGATTTTCTCAAGGGAGTGAAGATGGACAGTCAGAGGGCGGCTCTGCTCACTGGTGTTGTCTGTGCAGTGGGATCTGTGGTTGTGTTGGTGAAAAAGATCAGCAGCCATCGAAAGGCAGAGGAAAAGATCAGGAGAGCCAAAAACAGGAGAGATGAGAGCTTGCAGCGGGGAGAGCAGGCGGTGCTCCGATACAAAGAGTTGGTGAGAGTTCAGCCTTAATTTAGGAGTTTTTTTGGGGAAAGTTTAACATTGAATTTTCTGCTTTTAGTTCGAACCTGACATAATTTATCAGATCACTGACAGCTTTTGTTGTCAGCAGGCTTACCTTGAGCAAAAAAAAATAAACTTAGCCGACAAACACAGCGATAATAACCTACTGCTATTTCTAGATTGTCTTTTGCATTTACACTCTGTGGAGAAGTTATTTGAGACACCTTGCTATTACTGGATTAGATTGCCTTTTCTTTTAAAGCCACCCCCCAAATTCTTCCTGGCAGAGATTCAACTAGTTGTTTTCTTAGAGTTTTGATCCAAATTGACACAAAAACATAACACAGTTTTGGTGAGTTGTTGGCTGTACATCCATAATGCAAATCTCCTATTCCAACACACTATAAAGGTCCTCTATTTGATTAGATTCTGGTGAATTTAGAGACCAGAATCAGAAGAAGAGTACAGTGAACTCAATAACACCAAGAAGAAGATTTGAACTTTGTTACATTAGTGCATTATCTTGCACTAATGTAGCAAAGCAGCCATCCGAAAACGAATACAATCAGGTATTTGTTTTTTTCTTTAGAAGTAAATATGGTTTTTCTGTTATTCTAAGGAAACCCTTGCAGAAGCTACTTTTCTGCCCGTAATGTCATTTATAAGCATAAGATAAGATAGAGATAAGATAGATAACTCTTTATTGTCATTGCACAGTCATACATAGTACAGTAGTACAATGAAATTGGAAAAACTGTCCTACGTCGGCACTACATATAACACAACACGACACGATATGACACATCACAACGTAACAAACAACACAACACAGTATATTAACTTAGTATAAAAAAGAAGAATAAGTGTATGTGTATTGCACACTGTTATTATTGCACATTAATTATTATTGCACCTTGTTATAAATATAAATATTATTGTTATTGTTTTAAACATTGTAAACTCCCCCTAAAAAGTCCAGGGAGGTATCCAGTCAGGTCAGCTATTTGCATTGATCAGGGCTATTGCCCTGTTGTAAAAGCTGTCCTTGAGTCTATTTGTTCGGGACCTCAGCAGCCTGAACCTCCTGCCAGACGGCAGCAGCTTAAACACCCGGTGTCCTGGGTGTGTGCAGTCCCGTAGGATGCTGCGTGCCCTCTTGAGGGCATAATAAGAAATACAGGAGCCTGTCGATGTTCTTGTCGAGAAACCACTAAACTTTTGAGTATATGTATATCAACATCAACAAGGCATTTTCAAAACTTCAGTAGATCAGTAGCGTTTAAAATACTGAGATCGGAACATCTGGCACTGACAGTCATGCCACGTTTAGTCACATAAATCACGTTTCTTCACAATTTTGATGAATCTGAGCAGGTCATCTTGAACATGCTTCCATGCCTAAATGCAGTGAGTTACTCAAAATGCTTTTGAGCAATTCATCCCTCTGATAGGTCCATACAAAAGTCAGTGCTCAGTTTTCTTGAGCCTGTTCTGGTTCTATTCACATTGTTGTCTACACAATTTACGATGGGTTTTTCCTTCTATACATCTTCATTGCTGTTTATTTCATCATTAGCAAGCTGTCTTTTATTCAATTTGGTAGGGAGATGCAACACTGGCAAATAAAGAATCTTGATTCTGTAGATCCATACCGTTTTAGTTCTTTGTTGCAGCTTTTTTCTGACATGGTTCTTTGTGTGTCTTCTAGCATCCAACCACTGACTCTTCTTTCATCCTTGGCCTGTCTTTATCTGAAGTGACAAAGCAACTGAAGGAAGGCTCACTTACTCCTGAGGATGTGTTTTACTCTTACATGGAAAAAGTTCAGTGTTCAGCATGACGCAAAGGTTCACTGCCTAACACAGGAGTGGGCGACTCCAGGCCTCGAGGGTCGGTGTCCTGCAGGTTTTAGATGTGTCCTTGATCCAACACAGCTGATTCAAGAGGCTAAATGACTTCCTCAAAATGTCTTGTAGTTCTCCAGAGGCCTGGCATTGAACTAATCATGTGATTCAGGTGTGTTGACCCAGGGTGAGATCTGAAACCTGCCGGACACCTGCCCTCGAGACCTGGAGTTGCCCACCCCTGACCTAACATAACACAGAGCTTACATAATGGATAAAATAGAGCAAAAGATAATGTCTACACTAAATAATCAATTTCATTTTCCAGTCTTGTATCAGTGTTCTACTTTAGGTATACTATCAGCTAACTAGGTATTTCTTATTACTTACACTTGTGTCTTTGCTACGGTTAAGGTTTATAGACATATTTATGAAAGCAAACCAGATTTATGTGCCAAAGAAATATTTGAGTTTCCAAAAAGACTTTGATATTCCACAGAGGGCTTACAAAGATTGATATGTTTGTCTGAATCTGTCTGTGCTTGTTTCCTTTCCAACAGACTCTGGCTGTAAACCAAAAGCTGAACTGCTGCACTGAAATTTTGCTGGAGAGTTTGGACCAGCTGACAACTGTTGGCTCCAACAAGGATGGTCTCTTGTACGGAGTTCCAGTTAGCATCAAAGAAAATATTGCATTTAAGGTATTTCCCATCTACGGAAGAGGATTAGGACCAACGAAAAAAAAGTGGGCACGTCTTTTTTCTTCTTCTTTTCCAGAATTCTGAGAAAAGTAGAAGAAAAAAAGACGTGCCCACTTTTTTTTCGTTGGTCCTAATCCTCTTCTGTACCCATCAGTATTAGTAAGTATGTTATAGAATAGAACAGAATGCTTTTATTGTCACTATACAGATGTACAGTGAGATACAGAGCGTCTCCTACTCAGTGTAAACAGGACTGAGTATAGTATTCTTGAGCATCATAGCTCAGGTATTTGATGTACAATTATTGTCTTTGTTTTAATCCAACACTAGAATCATGACTGTTCTTGTGGTGTGGTCATTAACCTGGACCAGCCCGCTGAAAAGGACAGTGTGCTTGTTCAAGTCCTGAAGAAACAAGGAGCTATTCCCTTTGTGAAAACCAACTTGCCTCAAGGTCTTTTGAGGTAAATCTTTTATCAGAGATTGACATAAATCTGGAGTACATTTAAATACTATGTGCACTTATTTAGTTGTCTTTGCCCATTACAAGTGTGCATAATATGCAAGGACTCATTACCCATATGTCTTTGGCCACATTCAGCTATGACTGCAGTAATCCTATCTACGGGCAGACTGTGAACCCTCATAACCCCCAGAAGACCTCTGGAGGTTCATCTGGTGGGGAGGGGGCTCTCATCGGGGGAGGGGGCTCCCTGCTTGGTATAGGCACTGATATAGGTGGCAGTATCCGTATTCCTGCATCCTTCTGTGGAATCTGTGGTTTCAAACCAACTGCAGGTCGGCTCAGGTGGGTCTCATTCAGTCAGTTTCCTGGAAATTTATTACACATTGCTGAGTTAAGCATTTATGTTTGTTAACACCTTTTGTGTAATGATTAGTTTACAGGGAGTTCGTCCAATTTATCGAGGGCAAAAGACAGGTAAGTGACATATCTACTTACTAAACAAAGTAAAATGTGACGTTACATAACTGCTGTAATGTTCCACAGTCTGGGAATATGGTTTACTGCTTCTTGTTTTATATTAAACTAGTGTCGTCATCTCCTGGACCCATGGCAAGAGATGTGGACAGCCTGGCTCTGTGCATGCAGGCACTTCTTTGTGACCACATGTTTTCTTTGGACCCCACTGTTCCACCATTACCTTTTAACATGGAGGTGTGTCTGTTGATGACAATTTTTGTAATTGCCTCATACAGTGGCAGTATAACACCCTTGTAAGTGGACATCAGGCCCTTGTAGTATGTAGTATTTTGGTCTACACAACCCAAAATGTGATGTCCACATATGTGGACGCCAGGTGCTAGGAGGTTAACCTGAAAGTTGAAGGTGAAATGAAGACTGTTCAGGATTATTTTACTGGACTTTGACCAGATAGTTACTAAATGTTCAAACTTGTAAATTAATGAAATGGCTTATTGTCTTAACACACTTATTAAATGTATTAATGTCTTAGAATAAACAATACATTAACATTTATATTTAAAAACAAGTTAACTAAAGGCCATCTTTTCCTTTCTTCTTTGGCTCTCGGAGGAGGCAGGCGCACTTTTTCTCCTCAACCTTATCTTCCCTGCTTATGTCCTTGTCTAGTCTCGTGGTTTTTTTGTATTTTCCCTGGAACACTCTCTCACAGTCTGTTCTCTAAAATCTAAAAGAGGAATTATGGATTGGATCAACTGGTCTCTGAATGCAATTGACACCCCTTTCTCAACGAGAAGTTTGGGCTCGGGTGAGCCTGAGTGCTGAAGATATCTACCTATTCGGAACCATGGTAACAGGGTTCTGGCTGATTGGAGCTGGCTTGGCCCTGAGTTATCGAAGAATTAAGGAAGCGGAACTGGCTGTTCAAACCCCCACAAGGCTGCCCGCTGGGATTGGAACGATGGGAGAGGCGTGAGTTTCTCAAAATGGTCTTATTGAGTCAGCACGGATAAGATCTTGGAGAGGCTACGGCTGCTGTGAATACTCAGAATAAGATCTCTGACTGCAGACTGGATACATCTCGGAAGGGCTAGCCCGGAATAACATCTCTGGGCGCAAATTGGATGACATCTCGGGAAGGCACACTGCCGTGAGTTCTCAGAATTGGCTCCTTGAGCACAAGAAATGACAACATCACAGAACGCAAGTATGGCGAAGCTCGCGGCTCTCCAACGGGAGATTGAGAGACCAGTGTTGGACTGTAGAACTGCTTTGAAATTCAAATGAGCTGTTCGCACTAAAGTAAAAACCACCATCACTTATGCGGATACCCCTTTGGCGCCAGCTGTTTACACAGCTGTTTTGGCTGTTTACTTAGCCTGGCAGGGCGAAGGACATTGTCTCAGCTGAACTATGGACATGCACACACATACATATACTGATACTGCAACTGACAAATAAAGGCTATCTCACCATCTCATCTCTCAAAATGATTCACCCTTAGATATACAGAAGCTCCAAACCTCTAAGGATCGGTTATTTGGAAAGCGATGGCTACACGCATCCATCTCCAAGCATGGCCCGAGGCGTCAGAGAGGTCAAAGCTCTGCTAGAGCAGGCGGGACACACAGTAAGACGTCACCACACACACTGATTGCGGTCAAGTGTGTTATGTGAGCCATATGTCTTTAATATTATTTATGTCTTTAGTTTGTCCCTTACTGTCCACTGAAGATGGATGAAATTGTCCCTGAGCTGTGGCATAGGGGCTTATTGGCAGATGGAACTACCACCCTGCTACAAAAACTGTGAGTTGGATCTTTTTTTTTTTTAATAATTACTTAATATGTTCTTGTTAACTTACATCATCTAATAGCTAGAAATGTAATTTTTGTTTCAGCGCTAACCAGTGAACATCGCCATTCTGACATTATCTATAGGGCACATGGGCTTGTGCTTCTTTTTGGAACCATTACAGTAATTTCTCTGACCAAACTACTTTCCCATGTGCCAAGGATTCCTTTTTTAATTTTAGGGAGGGGGGACCTGTGGACCCTTGTCTGGAGCCACAAATTTTTGTATACAGGCTTCCTAAGTGGTTGAAGAAAATAATTTCATTCTTCCTCAAACCTGTGGTGCGTTGTTTCGTCTTCTGACAGATGTATATGAATTCATACATCAGTTTGATCTTGACAGTTTATTCTGATGAAACTTTTTTTTACCCCAGTCTCCTCACACTTCTGCCAGAATGAGTGCTCTTTGTGGAGTTGGGTGAGAAAGTATCCTTGAAATTGTTCATTTGTGCTTGAATCTCAGTTTCTTTGTTACATTTCCATGTGCTAGGAATTATATCCAAACGTTCTGCTTCATTTTTAGATCTGTTCCAGAGCTGTGGAAGCAACATGCTGCTGTTGAGGTACTGTCAGCTGATGATGCATGGTCACATATGAAAGTCTGAAGGAGAAATTGAGATTTCCTGTGTTTTCTTTAGGACTACATTCAAGAGACAATAGCACATTGGAGGAGCTGCAACATTGATGTGCTGCTGTGTCCTGTGATTGGACCAGCCTACAACTTCTTATACTGTGGCAAAACCTCAGGTATGGTACACTGAGTACAATAAAACAGCATAGTCTGTGCGTCACTTTGTTTTCAACAAATTGTAATCTCAAGGTAAACTATAAGATGTTTAGTTTTAAACATAAGTCACAAATAAGATCAGAAATATTTTTAGGTGACTGTTAGTTTTCTAAAATGTACATGTTCCAGAGATTACAGCTTTCCCGTCATTTATTTTGGAAGAGCCATTTCTGAGAGATGCTAGTCTGTTACCCCTGAAGGATGTCACCTGACATACAAAAAAACATGATGCAGAAAGTAGTGTTGATTTTGGGATCTTTTTGTTTTTACAAGACATTCCCTCTTAGTATTCAGTGAAGTCCCGAGGAGAGCGGTGTACTAAGTTTATGGAGAGCATTCTGCTGTGGTTCAAACCTGACATGGACAAATTTTTGAAATTTTGAACTGGAGCTGACTTTGTTACATTTGCATTGAAATATACACTGGGAGGTGTTGTGATAAGAAAGGCAAAGACATTCCAAAGCCCTGCGATGCTGAATAGAAGGCATTTGTACAACTTGATGAAGGCTTTCATGGGAAAGTTGCAATTTCTTTCAAGCCAGATGGAGAGCAACATTCATCCAGAGCTGTTTTGTTTAAAGATTCACAAAGTTCCACTTATTAGTGCAGCCCTCCAAGGCAGTTGTAGTTTCACATGTAGCCCCTTGGGAAAATTTATTGCCCACCATTGCTATAGAGATTACTCAGTTAAGAGAATTACATGTAGATTAGAACATTAAGACAAATGGCAATGTGAATGCATTTTTATTAAAATTTCCAAATCATGAGTTGATGAAATGGCAACAAAATTTGTATTGGTTAAAGAAAGAATTCTCTTTCCGTATTCTTCATCATTCAATGTTTTTTTTTTCAGTCAATACCAATTACACATTTGTCTACAATCTCCTAAACTTTCCTGCCGGTGTAGTCACTGTTTCTACAGTGACTGCAGAGGATGAGGAGGAATTCGAGCACTATCCCGACAAATTTGACAAGGTTTTAAAAGAGGTAAGTGAAACATACCAGTGAGGGAAGACTGGTGAAATATATGGAGCTGGATCTACTGTAAGACTAGGTTTTCATGCAGGCATAATCTCTCAGGAGACACGGATGTGAAGCCTAAACTATAGATGAATTTATTATAGAATAAATTTCTGGGGGGGTTTCAGTCACCTGCATCTTTCTGTCCTGGACCAGCCTGGCTTGTTAGTGGAAGTTAGGGCTCTTAGGTTTTCTAAAAGTGAGGTCATTTCTGAGCTTCTTTAACAGGATAGAACTGTGATGACCACGATAATGTTATGATGCCATAGAACTTACAGCTGTTGACCTGTTTCACTAATGTTAAATGTCCAATATGGGTGACCAATCAATAGTGTCAGTAAGAGATCAGTGGACCTTTTACTTGATGTCATTCCCCAAATCCTCTGTGTATTTCAAAATGGCAATTAAATTAATGCAACAGCTCTATATTGCAGCCCTGATAAGTAACATCATGTGAAACATTTGTGAGGCACGTAATTTTATTCTGAATGTTACCGATTGGGTAAGAGAATTTTTTTAAGTGTTTTCACAGTGTTGGTTGTTTATTCTAATAGTTGGATTGAGAAACCACAATGGGCACTCAAAAGCATCTCCACTAAATAACCAACAAATTAACAAACAGATGACCAAAACTTTGACAATATGTTTAAAGTTAAAAAGCCCTTAGACTGGGAACATTGAAACCAGCATTTTTTTTCTTGCATTTTATTAAAGAAAATGCTGTATAAGAGATAGGGAAATCAGCTGCCTTTACATGACTTTACATTATGGTTCCGGGAGCATTTATGTACTTAGAGATGTCCAGTGTGGTGGTGGTGGGTATAATGATTAAACAGACTCTTTAACACCAACATGTAAAAGGCCCATCCATACACAAAACCAAGAAATGAAACGTATCAGACTATTGTAACTAGAAATATTGTCACATTCCTTGTTGCCATGCAGATATACACACAATGTATTAGTAGTTTCAGAGTTTGTCAGTAGGTGGATGAAGGAGACTGTGGTGTGTCCAGCTGCCAAGCGTTAAGTGACAGGAGTGTGTTTTTGTGTTCAGGCAGTGACTGGTGGCGAGGGTCTACCTGTGGCGGTTCAGTGTGTTGCTCTGCCGTGGCAGGATGAGCTCTGCCTGCGCCTCATGAAGGAAGTGGAACAACTGGTCAAAGAAAGCAAGAAGTAAAGCTGCTTTCTTTGTCAGTCTCACAGGAGAGGCTGCAGACTTCAGAGGAGACATGTTAACTTGAGTATTTCCTGTAATAATGAGCAAATCGAGTCATAAATGGTGGATGAATCTTAGTAGTACAAGTACAGTCTATTCATTTTGTGTTTATTTTGGTCTTTGATTGTTTCCTAAAGGCTTTAGGAACTCTAACTCTTTCATTTTTCATCTTTCTTTCATACATTCATTTAATAAACCATGTGTTTTTTTTGTCTTGCTATCCCCATCTATGCTTTATATTTCTTTATATCCATAACAGCAAACATGCTAGATCTTGTTGAGAAAATAAAATGTGAAATCATTAGGGAAGTCTGCTTTATTTGTATAGACCAAAA
This sequence comes from Mchenga conophoros, assembly GCF_057382185.1. NCBI lineage: Eukaryota > Metazoa > Chordata > Actinopteri > Cichliformes > Cichlidae > Mchenga > Mchenga conophoros. The sequence continues at coordinate 3,215,644 of NC_140547.1, read as the reverse complement.
TAACCTCACAGACAATAAAAAGACCAAAAAGCATACTAAACAATATTACAAAAAAGTCACAAATTTATTCAAACGGTTACAAGTAAACAAACAAACAAACAAGCAAACTATGTGAAATACTTAAATATGTACACATACAATATATGCAGACATGAGAAGAATGAGACAAGAAAAGCGGTCAAATATCCAGACAGAACTATGCCAGAAGCTTGTTGAGGGTTACCAAAACTTTCTGAGGTACAGCTTGCAATCGGCCCACCATGGAAAAAAAGGACATTTCAAAGAAATTATTAGCCCAAAATGACCATAACATTCACTATATGTGTATTGTTCATCTGCTAATGACATTAAAACAAACCATTTATTTTTCTAATGTAGTGGTTTGACATTGATATTTATAAACGAATAAAATAAACAGTTCCTGTTTTATAAGCCGTATTACATTTGATTTGATCTTTCAAACCTGCCCCGAAGATCTCTGATGGGGGGGGGGGGGGGGGGGGGGTGGCGGCTTTGTTTTGGGGTTGTTGTTGATTTTTTTGTTGTTGTTGTTTTTTTGTTGTAAAATGTTTCATATATTAAACGGAATTATGACATGATCATCGTGACAATAATAAAGGTTGAAACTGTTGTTAATATAGTTATATATATAATAATGTCAAAAGTAACTAAACTCGAAACACTAATATCCGTTGTTCCGGAGGGAGAATAATTTCCGGGTCACGGAAAGCTAACAGCTGATGCGGTGCAGAAAGGGGAAAAGAGGCGAGTAAGCGGTCGGCTCTCCTTTATCCTAATATAAAAATGATAATAATCACTATAAAATACAGAACTTACGTGAAAATGTTTAGGTGATCGTTCTAAGGAGAAGTCTTAAATGGACTTCCTGTAATTAATTTGGATGCACACGCACTTCAACACATATTTGTTGTTTTTGTTTACTCTGTCATTCACAGAGTATTTGGAAGTACGCACGCGCAGTGAGTGAGCGTCATTGTTTTATTAAAGTAGGAGCTATTACTTGCTTAACGCGCCTATGTATTTTGCTCAAAGGTCAGCCTGTCCCATTTAAACAACCGTGTGTAAAGTCCACTTGTCATTTAGTCGAGTTTGCAGCAACAGGACAAAAATGCAAGCCTTGCAGAATATTGAACAGTTTATTAAGGGAGTGAAAATGGACAAGTGGGCAGTGGCTCTGCTCACTGGTGCTACCTGCGTTGTCGGATCCGTGGTTATGCTGGTGAAAAAGATCAGCAGCCACCGAGAGACGGAGGAAAAGATCAAGAGAGCCAGAAACAGGAGAGACGAGAGCTTGCAGCGGGCAGAGCAGGCGGTGCTCCGCTACAAAGAGTCGGTGAGAGTTCAGAGCCCTGGACTTTGAATTGTTTAAGTTAATCTTTGGAGATATTAGTTCAAACCTGGTGAACTATGGACAAACAATTTGGTAAATCCAAATTCAAATTTTATTTGTGACGTACACAGTCATACACAGTACGATATGCAGTGAAATGCTTGGACAACTGCTCGTGACCTAAAGAAAAGAAGAAAAGGCTCTGAATAAGATAGGAAATAAATATGAAAATTAAAAAGGGTAAATTTAACTAGGAAGGAATAAAATAAAATATAAAGATTAAAGTTAAAAATGAAATAACTGTACAACACAAATTAGACTGAAGGGTAAATTTAACTGGGAAAGAATAAGATAAAATATATAAATTAAAGTACCGGCAGTACCAAGAGTGACTGGGAAGATGATCTTAGTACTCTAGCAGGCGTGTATAATCTAAGTAGCTCAATGAGGTAGCTTGGAGCTATATTGTTAATAATTCGGAAGGTGAGCAGCAGGATTTTGAATTGAATGTGATACTTAACAGGAAGCCAGTGCAGGTCGGCAAGGACAGCGTTAATAGAGACACGCCCCCCACTACCAGTAAGGAGACGCGCAGCCGCTTTCTGAACAATTTGCAGTCTATGGAGAAGAGTAGAGTTAAGACCAAAGTAAAGGGAGCTGCAATAATCTAACCTAGATGTCACAAAGGCGTGACATAATGTTTGGCCTTGCTAATAAGACGCAGTTGATAGAAGCAAGATTTGACAAGAGCAGACACTTGTTTGTCGAATTTAAAAGAGCTATCCAAAAACACACCCAGGTCACTAACAGTGTCGGTGAGGAAACTATCAAAGGAACCCAAGGCATCACGGAGTTGGCCACGGGGGATACTACTGTCACGTGTAGAATCGTTTAGCCAACATCGGGAAATTATCTAGGGCGCTTCATTTTAACAGGGGCAACAGTATTGAGGATGGAGGAGCATGTGGAAAAAAGGGTGCTAGCAAAATCATCAACCATGGGAGATAGGGAACAGTCAGGAATGGAGGAGGCAAGTTTCAGGAAAGACAGAAAAATTCTCCACAGTTGCAAAATTAATTATACGTGTAGGGCGTAAGAGAGCCTCAGGGTGAGGGTATTACTTAATTACATAAGTAATTAAGTATACAGAGGTGGAACACAGACAAAGGAAAAATCCTGGTTCAATGCTTTTTTTGTTTAATTTAATTTATTTTATTTTATTTATTTTTGAACCAGAAAAATCCCTTGAGATTAACATCAGTTTTTCAAGGATAAATTGGTCAAGAGGACAAACCCTTACATTGTTACAAGTTACAATTCAAATATAACATCAAAACACTTAATAAGTAGTTAGAGACAAAATAATACAAAAATATATGATCCAGCTTATAAATAGCAATAACAGTCTTCGGTTACATAAGTCTTTTTGAGTGTTATGAACTCTGTCAGGGAGAGCTTTAATGTGTTCTGAAGGTTGTTCCATGACTAGGATGCAAAATTAGAGGTGATACTAAGTCTTAAATTCTTGCTTTAAATGTTTTTTTGAAGTAATGATTCTGTGTGGGTCTGTGTCTCCTAGCATCCGACAACTGACTCTGCTTTCATCCTGACGCTCTCCCTGTCTGAGCTGACACAGCAGCTGAAGGAAGGCTCACTTACCCCTGAGGATGTGCTTTACTCTTATATGGAAAAGGTTCAGTATCCAACATGACACAAAGGTTCACTTAATATAACAAAACAAATCTTTCATAATAGCTCAAATACACCAAAAGCTAATTTTTAGAAGTAATCATTAGTAATCAAGTAACTATTTTAATTTTCAGGACTTGTCTCTCTTTTTTATTTTTGACAGGAATGTTCATCCCCTTGAAGCATGAAAACTTCTTTCAGGGGAAAACGTTTCTCTGAATCTGTCTGTGCTTGTTTCCTTTCCAACAGACTCTGGCTGTAAACAAAAAGCTGAACTGCTGCACTGAAATTTTGCTGGAGAGTTTGGACCAGCTGACAACTGTTGGCTCCAACAAGGATGGTCTCTTGTACGGAGTTCCAGTTAGCGTCAAAGAAAATATTACATTTAAGGTATTACAAAGGTTATGCAATGCAAATTTCAGTTACAGTTAAAGTATTTCCCATCAGTATTTATAAGTATGGTACAGTATTCTCGAGCATCATAGCTCAGGTATTTGATGTAACATTATCATCTTTGTTTTTTCCAACACTAGAATCATGACTGTTCTTGTGGTGTGGTCATTAACCTGGACCAGCCCGCTGAAAAGGACAGTGTGCTCATTCAAGTCCTGAAGAAACAAGGAGCTATTCCCTTTGTGAGAACCAACTTGCCTCAAGCTCTTTTAAAGTACATCTTTTATCAGTTACTCACATAAAAATCTACAGCACATTTAAAACTGAGTGCATGTGTTAAGTTGCCTTTGTCCATTCCAAATGTGCAAATAATGAAAATATGAATGAAAATAATATGCAAAGACTCATTAACTGTCTGTTGACAGCTATGACTGCAGTAATCCTATCTACGGGCAGACTGTGAACCCTCATAACCCCCAGAAGACCTCTGGAGGTTCATCTGGTGGGGAGGGGGCTCTCATCGGGGGAGGGGGCTCTCTGCTTGGTATAGGCACTGATATAGGTGGCAGTATCCGTATTCCTGCATCCTTCTGTGGAATCTGTGGTTTCAAGCCAACTGCAGGTCGGCTCAGGTGGGTCTCATTCAGTCAGTTTCCTGGAAATTTATTACACATTGAGTTACACTGAGTTAAACTCTTGTCTTTGTTAACACTTTTGTGTAATGATTAGTTTACAGGGCCTTCGTCCAGTTTATCGAGGGCAAAAGTCGGGTAAGAAACATATGTACTTTACATATAAAGTAAATGTAGTTACATAACCACTGTATAGCAATATTTCACAGACACAAACTGTCTCAAATATTTGAGTCACTGCTTTATATTTCGTATGAAACTAGTGCCGTCATCTCCTGGACCCATGGCAAGAGATGTGGACAGCCTGGCTCTGTGCATGCAGGCACTTCTTTGTGACCACATGTTTTCTTTGGACCCCACTGTTCCACCGTTACCTTTTAACATGGAGGTGTGTCCTGTACTGTGAGGTTCATATAATCTGTTAATGATTTTTTTTTTGGTTAAAAACTACAAATTAAGCGGATACATGGTTGTCCTAACGCTTCACTTTATATTACTCTTACCTCACCTGTTATTAATGTCCTGAGATACAGAACTAACTTTACAGGCTGTAATCTTAACCTTTGCAAACTGATTACGGTATGTTTAATTGACTGAGGAAGTAAAAAAGATTGACCCTTAGATATACAGAAGCTCCAGACCTCTAAGGATCGGTTATTTGGAAAGCGATGGCTACACGCATCCATCTCCAAGCATGGCCCGAGGCGTCAGAGAGGTCAAAGCTCTGCTAGAGCAAGCAGGGCACACAGTAAGACGTCACCACACACACTATGATCACTGTCAAGCCACGTATGTGATATGAGTCATAGGTCCTTAGTGTTGATATTTGTGTCTTTAGCTCGTCCCTTACTGTCCACTGAAGATGGATCAAATTTTCCCTGAACTATTGATAAAGGGTTTTTTAGCAGATGGAGCTACCACCCTGCTACAAAAACTGTGAGTTGTTCCATTTAATAAGTCAGTTAGTACCATTTGTTTTCTAAACTTAAATCATCTAACATTTAGAGATTTTGTTTCTTTTTAGTTCTAACCACTAAACATCACCATGCTGCCATTGTCTTTACGAGCAACATGGGGTTGTGGTTCTTTTTGAAACCATTACAGTAATTCTCAGTTCAGTGTCTCTGAACAGACTGTTTTCTCCTGTGCCAATGATCTCTTTCATTTTAGGGAAGGGGGACCTGTGGACCCTTGTCTGGAGCCTCAGGTTTTTCCTTGCGGCTTTCCCAAGTGGTTGAAGAAAACCATTTCATTCTTGCTCAAACCCGTGGTGAGTCCTTGGTTTAACAGTTAACTTCACAGTTCAGTCTGATAAAACATTTATAATGATGCTGATTTTTTTGGCAGTTTCCTCGTGTTTCTGCCAACTTTGATGCTCTTTGTGGAGTTGGGTGAGAAAGTATCCTTGAAATTCTTCATTTGTGCTTGAATCGTTTCTTTGTTACATTTCCATGTGCTAGGAATTGTATCCAAACGTTCTGCTTCATTTTTAGATCTGTTCCTGAGCTGTGGAAGCAACATGCTGCTGTTGAGGTACTGTCAGCTGATGATGCATGGTCACGTATGAAAGTCTGAAGGTGAAATTGAGATTTCCTGTGTTTTCTTTAGGACTACATTCAAGAGACAATAGCACATTGGAGGAGCTGCAACATTGATGTGCTGCTGTGTCCTGTGATTGGACCAGCCTACAACTTCTTATACTGTGGCAAACTTTCAAGTATGATTAACTCAGTATGACAGACAACTTAGTTTCTGTATTTATCACTTTGTTTTCAAAAAAATGTAATTACAGGACTTTAAAGATGTTTAAAGTGTGAAGCAAAAGTCACAAATTAGATCAGATATTGTTACTTTAATAGTTTCAGAAAATTACAAAGATATGTAAAATATAAAAGGCAAAAGATAACAGTAACTAATAAAAAACACTTTATTTTTCCAGTTTAATTTTTATTGTGTTTAGTACTTCTATTTGTAAATGAAGTTTAGCTAAAGTGTAATTCATGTTGTAGTGGATTCAGCGGGTTTCATCACTGGGGAACTGGATAGACATGATAAAAAAAAAGAATGACAGTGTACAAAACATGTCTGTGAACTCAGTCATCCAGGTCACTGTAGTCTAAGGAGCTTGGAAAGAAAAACATCATTGCTGCTTGTGACTTACACCCGTTTTCACACCTTGGATGGTGTGATTAGGTATAGGATCAATGGGTGGTCCATGACCCTCTTGGGGACACTTCCATGGGGCTTAAAATCTGGGACTCTCCACCAGCTGCTCTTGGAACTGAAGAAGCTTCTCGAATGAGAGGTGAAACGTCTTCAAGAAACCTAAAGAAGTCCAGACACTTTTATTTCCAAGCTCCTTAGTGTACAAAACAGTTACACGTTATAATACAACTGAACTTTGAAAAGAGGAAAAAAAGAGACATTTCATCAAAGATGAGGACGACTCTCCAGACATTACTTGATTTAAAAAGTAACCTGGGTCTGGATATAGAGTAAGTAAGTAAGTAATTGTTTTGTCTTTTCTGCGTTTTAAGCTGCTGTTAGCTACACGATACTCTACAATCTCCTTACCTTTCCTGCGGGTGTAGTCACTGTTTCCACAGTGACCACAAAGGATGAGGAAGAACTCAAGCACTATAAGGGCTGTTATCAGGACATGTGGGACAAACTCTTCAAAGAGGTAGGCAACATGTACCAGTGAGATAAGACTGAGTGAGAACATAGAGCCAGATTTACTAACACGTTGTGTCAGGACAAACTTTTGGCATGAAAAAAAATAGATTTTTCCAAAGCGAGTGCAGTAAGAAGACTTCAGTTAAGAAGTGGGGGCTCAGAGACTTTTGTAAATGATCCATTTGCACGTGTTTAATGTTTATATCCACGCTATAGACTGCGTCACTATTTTCCTCTTCTGGCATATGAAGTGAAATCAGCTGATTGCAGCACATGTGCAAGTGGAACCATTGAGCAGGATCGATAGGCAAGCAGACTAACAATTCCAAGGTACAGAGCTACCAAGCCACTTAATGCTAAATTTGCTCAATAGCTTCAGAGATGACCTGGAGCCTCTAACCTAAAGGAGTCACACAATGCCAGCGGCAACAAAACTGCTTCCAGCCAGAGGCGGAGCCAGACATTTGAAACACCCGGGGCTTAGCCCAAAGAGTAGTATGCATGTGGGATTTTTTTTTTTTTTTTTTTGGGGGGGGGGGGGGGGGGGGTGTAGAAGTGACTGAAAGATTAATAGGCTCTGTTCAAAAAAGAATGACTTCATATAGGGAAAAATATATATCACATGTGCAGGACACCTTAAACTAGTTTTTTAATTAAGCAGCAAGGCAGAACAAGGTCAGGGCTGCATCAAGACACAGGGACTAAACCCCAATTCAACCAGACCCAGAACTGATCCAGAATTAAAACAGGACTACAACAGTTCAAAATCAGGACTACTGAGGACTTAACCGAGACAGAACCAGAATCAGAACTAGATGATAGCACTAAAAATCATCATAGACCTGCACTACACTTATTTTTTAATTCTACCAAAGTCCACTATTTAGATTGAGAAAAGTTTATATAATTATTTAGCCTTGTTGTGCAAACAAGCCTGCAGAACTTAATAAATACAGAATTTGAAAAATAACAAACCTAAAAAGAAACACTAGGTACGAGATACATGAGGACCTGTGATACGGTGATACTTTTGGTAAACAACCATTTGACTAACATGTGTGTCTCACCTGCTCTTGTTCATCTGTTCTGTCCTCGTTCTCCTCTCTCTCCCTCTTTGTGCTGACAATCATCAAATATACAGTTGAAACCAGATATTTACTCTTCAGATAAAAACACTTTTTTAATTGTAACATCAAATCAGACTAAATGTTTATTTTTTTAGATTGATAAATATAAAAACATATTTGTTAACTTTAAGAGTAAAGAGAGAAACTATCTGTATTTCTTAATTGCAAATGGCACCAAATTGTATTCAAACTTGAGCCACATTTATGGAGCTCCACAGTTCTTTTCCTGGTGTTTTGGTTGATATCTCTTGATTTTCCCATGTCACAGAAACAGGCTCTGTGTTTTGCCTTATATGCATCCACAGCTGTGCCACCAGTTTACTCACATGGACTCTACTAACCTATCAGAAGCTTCTTCAGCTCAGAATGGAATCGTCTGGAGTTTTCTTATTAATTAACAATAAATTTAGTGTACATGTACTCCTAAATTTGATGAAAGTGATAAAAATAGCTCTGTCTCTCTTTATTCTGAAATTTAACTAATTCAAAATATATTTCAATATTTATCTAAAACAAAAATTTACTCTAAATTGATGTTGTACAGTAAAAATGTTTTATGTTTTCTCCCTAAAGTGTATGTAAATATCTGGTTACAAATGTGAATATCCTGCTGTGTACTGAAATCCCTCTTGTTTTGCATAGAAATATACTGAACAACATACAAAGCATAATATATAAAATAACATTTACCTGAGTTTTTTCTTTGAAAGAACCCTCGAATGTCCATTCTTATGTTTCAGTACATAACTGAAACCGATTTAGTCGGGGAGGGTAAGAACTGAAAATATGAAATAAACACACGTAAGCTAAGACTCTCTAAAAAAAATAGCATTTGTTCGGCTTTTCATTTTGCCATTTGTTGATTCACTTGAAGAGCAAGTAACGTAATATTGGTCAAGTGATCAGTTTCATATCAATCTTTCGTGATGCACCGTCATATTTACATTATTTGTACGGTACGAATTATTTGCTTTGGTACCTGGTCAAACTTAAGCTCTCCTTAGTATGGCTGGCTCCGTCTCTCCAACAGCGCACTCACGGGCAGCAGCTGCCCCGCCCCCTCGCTCAGTCGCTTAGTGCCTGAGCTTGGATCATACCAATATCAGGGGGGGATTCACGCACAGTCGTAAATTCCCACAGTGTGCACTATGTGCTTCGAATATTGTGTGTACTTTTTGTTTTATACAGTTGTCAGCCAGACATCTAACTATGAAAAATTACACTCCAAAAGACCCCGGGCTTCTGACAAAACAACCCGGGCTTAAGCCCCGTAAGCCACCCCCACGCTCCGCCCCTGCTTCCAGCTCTTCAGTTTCACAGCCTGTGCAATAGGGTTCAAAGGGAAACGGCCAAAAAATGGAGAAACAGGGAGGAGGACAGCACTGATCCTCAGAAGAATCAGACCTTTGATGGACATTAAAGCAATGTATTTATGTTGATAAACTTTAAAAATACATTTTTCCTTAATAAAGTTTTATCACACTCCACTTAAACAGTTATAATTCCAGGAGTGTAAACAGCACACGGTTTTCAGCACATCAGCTGTGCTCCAACAACCGTTACTTATTACTGGTGGATCTACACAAGCTCAGCTGCATGCACTTTGACAATACGTGAGATTACAGATGAACACATGTACACACATGACTTCCCCATGAATTCAGCAAATCCATTTTTTTTCTAGGTAAACACCTTTCAGCACTATTTGGGGATTGTGCTCTTTTGCCCTGTTTAGTAAATTACACATTTAGGTGGTGCGTTCAGCTGCTGAGCATTAAGTGACAGGAGTGTTTTTTTGTGTTCAGGCAGTGTCCGGTGGCGAGGGTCTACCTGTGGCGGTTCAGTGTGTTGCTCTGCCGTGGCAGGATGAGCTCTGCCTGCGCTTCATGAAGGAAGTGGAACAACTGGTCAAAGAAAGCAAGAAGTAAAGCTGCTTTCTTTCTCAGTCTCACAGGAGAGGCTGCAGACTTGAGAGGAGACATGTTAACTTGAGTATTTCCTGTAATAATGAGCTAATGGTGTCATAAATAGTGGAGTATTCTCTACACTACAAGCTTAATCTGGGCACTTTTTGTTTTTTGGCTGTTTGTTGAAGGTTAAATAAAAGGTAATTGTTAAAATTACACATTTTTTGTTCTTATTGTTGTAGGTCTTTTGTCGTATTACCATCCATTTCATGTAATAAAGTATGAAAAGGCACTAAAAGAACGAAAACTGGAATCATGTCAACAGTAGGCAAAGAGACAGTGCTAGTACATGTGTAAAAATGTTAAGAATTAGCATTAAATAATAAGTATGTAAAGTAATATTACTGTTTGTGCACATAATTCTACGATTTACATTGTATACATATACAAATTAGTACATACTACATTTGCTTTTGTTTACAACAACAACAACAACAATAACCTTTATTTATACAGCACATTTAAAACCAGTGGTGTACCAAAGTGCTTAACATACAAGAGGGTAAGATGAAGTAACAGGGAAGGATGAAGGCTTGTTACGACCCGTCTAGGGCCAGGCAATAACATGAGTGAGGCACTCGCTTCCCACCCCAAGACCCAAGCAGCCACAGGAAACAAATCCGTTCGTTATAATGTGATTTATTTACAAAGTGAAAAAAAGGAACAACAAAACGGGAGTGTCAACACTTCAGGGTGAGCCAAGGCCAAAATAATAAACAAAAACAAATCTACACAAATCCCGCTCCCCTGACCTTACCAAAACAAAGTCAAAAGTAAAGACAGAGTCTGACCTCCTTAACTAATTCAAAACAGGAAAAAACGGGTGATCAAAAGAAACGGCAGCTCACCCCTACCCACTCCACTTCCACAACTTTTAAGCCGCACTGTAGCCAGCGGCTGCCACAGTTACACTGCTGGGTCATGAGGAGAAACGCGAGGACCTCTCCTGCAGTAGCACTCCAGACTCCTTTTAATGGGCGGGTCCTCCAGCTGGAACCAGTCACGTCGGGGCGGTGTATCCACGCACCAATCGGAGCAGGGCCCTGGCACAGCTGAATTAACATAAAAAGGTACATCACCTGCACAAAACAAACACATGAACGTGCAAGTTCGTAACAGGCTATGGCAAAGTACCAACATGCTAGCAGGTTAAATGGCATTAAAAACATAGAAGCAAAAGAAATGCATATAAAAGCATAAAAGAACAATATATGTAAAGGATAAAACAGTCAAAAATTTTAAAAATGATTAAAAGTAGTTAAGAATAGACCGGAGATAGAAATAAGCATTAAACTAACTAACAAGCATTAACTGGTAGAAAAAGGCAAGGCTAAATAGGTGGGCTTTTAACCGCGATTTGAAGGATTGAATGGAATCAGACTCACGGACAGCGATGGGGAGGTTATTCCATAGATTGGGTGCAGCCAAGGCAAACGCTCGGTCACCTCTAGTCTTCAGCCGGGATCTCGGCAGTACCAAGAGTGACTGGGAAGATGATCTTAGTACTCTAGCAGGGGTGTATAATCTAAGTAGCTCAATGAGGTAGCTTGGAGCTATATTGTTAATAGAGCTGGGCGATATAAGATTTTTTCATATCACGATATGCTTTTTCATTTCGGGCGATAACGATATATATCACGATATAAGCCAAATAACTATATTTATAGTTGTATCCATAATTTCTTGGAGCTAATTAATTTTACAGTGTTGAATGAAGTTTATTATTTATGTTCTTGTGCATATAGGCTAAGTTAGTACTGTGTTATGCTATTAATTACATAGCATATTGATTTTTTGTTAGTGGGTTAATCACTCTTTCTCACGCTCATGCTGGAGCGAGGAGAGCGGATCACCGGAGGCGATTCAAACCATCAATCCCGACAGTGATAATGGGCAACGTGAACGCGCTACAGAATAAGATTGATGAACTGTGCGCTCTGAACAACCACAGACTATACCGTGAGTGCAGCTTGTTTATCTTCACGGAGACGTGGCTAACCGAGCTAACGCCACAGGCTAACGTAGACCTATGCGGTTTCACATCCGTGAGAGCCGATAGGGACACGCAGGCCAGCGGAAAAAGCAGAGGTGGGGGACTCATTGTCTACGTCAGGGACGTGCAGAGAGGTTTAAAGGGGCGGGTGCTCAAAGTTAAAAAGGGGCACATTGAACCAGGCTGAATAACAACAACACACATTCATCAAGAATCTAATATGGGAAGGGCAGGGCTGTGTTGATCTGAGACTGTAGACATTAAAAAGTCCACAGGAGAGATGGTAGCTGATTAAACAAGTGTCATGAGATAATAACAAAATGCAAAGATTGGTGACAGCGCTTGGAACCATAAGGCAACAAAAAACTGTGACATAAACTCGGCTCTGCCTGTGAATCACTCTTTGCTTCTCTTCTTCCTTCCATCCCATCATTTCATATATCACTCTCCACTTGCTGTCTATCTGAGAACAAGGCACAACTTGCTATTGCAATAAACTATAATCTAATTATCCACACCTAACAACTCCTGCACTTAATCTATAATAAAATGATGACAGAAAAATGTTATAGCACTGCCTTTAGTAGCCTCACACAGCTCCTACTGTTTCCTCCTCATGTCCTTACCAGCCATGTCTGCACAATGTTATATCATGAGTAATATTTTTTTAAATCCAGCTAAATAAAACACACACATGCACACACAGTGACATTTTAGACCTTCTTCAGAATACTGTATATACTATGGGCATCATGGTGCTGATCCAGAATCCTTACATTATTATTCATTACTAGAGCTACAATAATAAAGCAATGAGGAGGGGGAAGTAATAAATATGAAATAATGTATTTATGATGATTCCATTTGTTTCACTATCCACTCTGTGCAGGGCAAAGCTTATTACATTTTTAAACTAGAGATACAATCATTTTGCTGCTGTAAAATCCAACTTTTGTCTTATTTAAAATATAAATCTAATATAATCTGCTTCTTAATGTATGTTTTTTAAAATACAGCTTGTGTTTTTTAATATATTATAATTATAATAATTATTATGTGGACATGCATATTAGATCGTTTTTTAGTGAAATATAATCCCTCCAGAAAGGCAGGAAATGCCCAGAAACTTACTCTAAAACTAAATATGTTCTAAATACTTTAAAACTAAATATGTTCCCTAAAACGGTGACAGAGCTACAGACCCATGACAGCCTTACACAGGTAGCCAGCAGCTATGACCAGCACTACCTGTGCAGTTAATAAAAGGACAGGTAATGTTTGTCGCGCTGTTGCACACACAGCACGCTCGTTTGTTTCAGTTCGTCAGTTGCAACAAGACAGCTTACCAACGTGTACGTAATAAGCTAATACTCCTGGGTGCTACACACTACAGTGTACGCTGTACACCTACTTACTGGTTTTGTCGCATCAGTCTGTGTCTCTGAGTTAACTTGTGTTTCTCCTACAGCTCCGGACCGCAAAAAATGCGCGTGCTCTTTGTGAGCTCGTTCCCGGCTCGTAACCAGCGCGTTCTGCCGTCGAGGGCGATCATTGGTTAATAGTGATCATGTGACTGATGCAAGCCAGATCCTTTTATTTAGCAAAACTGTGATTAATAGTTAAATATTATTGTTGAGGGGCACAGAAAGGACTCCGCACGCACACACACATAAAAAAATAAATAAAAAAATTTTAAAAGTTGCCTCAACAAAAGGGCACTTTGGGCACTCATCAGGAAAGGGGCGGGTGCTCAAGCCCCTCTAGCCCCCCCCCCTCTGCACGTCCCTGGTCTACGTTAACAACAGATACTGTAACCCTGGACACGTCTCCGTTAAAGTTTCGGTATGCCGTCCGGACCTGGAGCTGCTAGCTGTTAGCTTGCGGCCATATTATCTACCTCGGGAGTTCAGTCATGTGATCTGTGTGTGTGTTTACATCCCTCCGAGGGCTGACTCAACAGCTGCCTGTGAGAAAATACACACAGTCACAGCAAGACTTCAGACACAAAACCCCGAGGCTTTCATTATTATATCTGGAGACTTTAACCATGCCACACTGGATTCTACTCTGGCTGCTTTTCACCAGTTTGTGAATTGTCCCACAAGGAGCAACAGGACAATTGACCTACTGTATGCTAATGTGAGAGATGCATACAGAGCCACCCCCCTCCCCCCACTAGGGAAGTCAGACCACAACCTGGTTTACCTACAGCCACAATACACACCCCTCGTCCAAAGGCAGCCTGTCACAACGCGCTCCATCCGGAGATGGACCCCAGAAAAGGAGGATGCTCTGAGAGACTGCTATGACACCACAGACTGGGATGTGCTTCTGAGCCCACATGGTGAGGACATAGAGGGGGCGACACACTGTCTTACAGACTACCTCAACTTTTGTGTGGACACAGTCGCCCCTGCTAAGACGGTACGGTGTTATCCTAATAACAAACCGTGGGTAACACAGGAAGTCAAAGCTGTCCTCAACATGAAGAAGAAGGCTTTCAGGAGCAAAGTGAAGGAGGAGATGAAAGCAGCACAGCAGGAGGTGAAACGCTGCCTGAGGGAAGCAAAGGACACCTACAGGAGGAAGGTGGAGCAGAAGTTGGAGAGGAACAATATGAGGGAGGTCTGGAATGGTGTGAAAACCATCACAGGCCACAACACCAAGAAAAGTACAGTGGGGGGGACTGTGGAGAAGGCAAACGAAAGAAACAGGTTTTGACCAGCCCACAACCCCCACGCTCACCCTCACCTTTACTACAGAGTCCTCTCCCCACTCTCCTACCTCCCTCGCTTCCCCCCCTTCCTGACACCATGACACCCCCCTCCTCGAATCCCTCTCTCAGCAGCAAGACATCTCCCCCCCTCCCCTCTTCCCAAACATCTCCCAGTGTCACAGTGGATCAGGTCAGGAGGCAACTGAGGAAGCTTCGCCCCAGAAAGGCAGCAGGCCCAGACAAGGTGTGTCCTAGGATGCTAAAGGCGTGTGCTGCTGAACTTGGGGAGCCGCTACAACGAGTCTTCAATCTCAGTCTGCGACTGGGGAGAGTGCCCGCCCTATGGAAGACATCCTGCATCGTCCCGGTCCCCAAAAGGAACCGGCCCAATGAGCTGAATGACTTCCGAACGGTGGCACTGACGTCACATCTTATGAAGACTCTAGAGCGGCTCTTCCTCAACCTCCTCCGACCACAGGTACAACATGCCCAGGACCCACTACAGTTTGCATACAAGGCGGATGTCGGAGTGGAGGATGCCATCCTGTACCTCCTGCACAGAGCCCACTCACACCTGGATGGGGGAAAAGGCACGGTCAGGATCCTGTTTCTTGACTTTTCCAGTGCCTTTAATACCATCCAGCCCTGTATGCTTCAGGAAAAACTGAACAGGATGGAGGTGGACCCCTGCCTGGTGGCTTGGATCTCCGACTACCTCACCGACAGACCACAGTACGTCAGGCTGAAGGACATCACGTCGGACACTGTGGTCAGCAGCACAGGAGCACCACAGGGAACTGTGCTGTCCCCTCTTCTCTTCACCCTGTACACCTCTGACTTCTGCTACAACTCTGAATTATGCCACATTCAGAAGTTTGCAGATGACACAGCCATCATGGGGTGTATCTGGGATGATCAGGAAGAGGAGTACAGGAGCCTGGTGAGGAACTTTGTTGCATGGAGTCACACAAACCACCTGCAACTCAACACCTCAAAGACTAAGGAACTGGTTGTGGACTTCGGGAGGTCTAGAGCAGGTCCACTGCCGGTTCAGATAGAGGGGGAGGAGGTGTAGGTGGTCAACACGTACAAGTACCTCGGGCTGTGGGTGGACAACAAACTGGATTGGTCATGCAACACAGAGCACCTGTATAAAAAAGCCCAAAGCCGACTGTACTTCCTCAGGAGGCTGAGGTCTTTTAACATCTGCAGGAAGCTCCTGTGGATGTTTTACCAGTCAGTGGTTGCTGGAGTACTTTTCTATGCTGTGGTGTGCTGGGGGAGCAGCACAGCAAAGGAGGACTCATCCAGGCTGGAGAAACTGATCAGGAAGGCTGGCTCTGTGGTCGGCATGAAGCTGGACACTCTGGTGACAGTGGCAGAGAAAAGGACATTAAAGAAACTGATGGACATTATGAACAATGCTGGGCATCCTCTGCACACGGCCATAAACAACCAGAAGAGTCTGTTCAGTGACAGGTTGCTTCTCCCCAAGACAAGAACTAACAGACTTAAAAACTCCTTTGTCCCACACGCCATCAGACTGTTTAACTCCTCTCTGGAGGGGAGAGGGAGGGGAAACAGGGGGACAAGGGAGGGGGGAACAACTAAGCTGTAGTGCCTCTTCACTTCACTGTGCAATACCTTGTGCAATACTTTTGTAAATAGTCAATGGTGCAATAGACTCCATACTTGAAATGTGCAATTCACTTGTATTTTCATTTTTATTCCTATTTATCCCCTTCGTATATTTTATTTATATATGTCTCTGTATTTATATGTGTGTGTGTATATAATATTCTGTAACTGTAACTTCTGTCGGTGCTGTGCTTTTGGAAACCGAATTTCCCAGAGGAACCCACCCGAGGGATTAATAAAGTTTTATCTTATCTTATCTCTTATCATATTAGTTGTTGGTGGCTACTGGTTAATGAGTAACTAAAAAAGGCTTTTTGTCTGTCCTGAAGTTAATCAACCCTACATGCTCACCACGCCCACTTTAGTTCACAGCTAAAAACAAGGCAAGCCTGTCGCGTTTAAACAGCTGTGTGTTAGGACCATGTGGCATTTAAACCCATTTGCAGCCCCAGGACAAAGACGAAAATCACGCAGAACACTGAACCGTTTATTAAGAGAGTGAAGATGGACAAGTGGACAGCGGCTCTGCTCACTGGTGTTGCCTGCATTGTGGGATACCTGGTTGTGCGGGTGAAAAAGATCAACAGCCTCCGACAGGCAGAGGAAAAGATCAAGAGAGCCAGAAACAGGAGAGACGAGAGCTTGCAGCGGGCAGAGCAGGCGGTGCTCCGGTACAAACAGTCGGTGAGAGTTCAGAGCTTTGGGGATTTTTCTACTTTCTCTTTATCGATAATCTCAGCTAATGATCTGCTTTTAGTTTAACCTGGCAGAGGTGTAGTTATTAAATACCAAAATACTGGCACTTTGCAATGTCTCCATGCTTGAGCATGAAAATGAAAGTTATGACTGTGCAAACCGTTTAAGTGCAGTGAACTCATTGCTGTGTTTGAGAAAGTTTGTAAAAAAAAAGTGGAAGGAAGAATCCTGAATCTGTACATGGATGTGGTTCCGTCTCTTTGTTGCAGCCTTTAAAAGAAATAATAACATAATGATTCTGTGTGGGTCTGTGTCTCCTAGCATCCGACAACTGACTCTGCTTTCATCCTGACGCTCTCCCTGTCTGAGCTGACACAGCAGCTGAACGAAGGTTTACTGCGCCCCGAGGATGTGCTTTACTCTTACATGGAAAAGGTTCAATATCCAGCATGACACAAATCTTTCATAATAGATCAAATACAGCAAAAGTCATTTTTAAACAAGTAATCATTTAAATTACTCAGACTTATCTTAATGTTGTTTATTTTTGACATTACTCCTACTTATAACTCACTGCTTTTTAGTTCTTTTTACACAGAATTGTCTTATTACAGTTAAAGTTTAGACACACTGGATAATAATATTCATATAAGCAACACAGACTGATGTGTCAAGTAATGTCTGTGTTTCCAACAAGAGTTTAATATTTTACAAAGATTAAAATCCCTTTAGGTGAATAAGTTAATCTCAAACTGTCTGTGCTTGTTTCCTTTCCAACAGACTCTGGCTGTAAACAAAAAGCTGAACTGCTGCACTGAAATTTTGCTGGAGAGTTTGGACCAGCTGACAACTGTTGGCTCCAACAAGGATGGTCTCTTGTACGGAGTTCCAGTTAGCGTCAAAGAAAATATTACATTTAAGGTATTACAAAGGTTATGCAATGCAAATTTCAGTTACAGTTAAAGTATTTCCCATCAGTATTTATAAGTATGGTACAGTATTCTCGAGCATCATAGCTCAGGTATTTGATGTAACATTATCATCTTTGTTTTTTCCAACACTAGAATCATGACTGTTCTTGTGGTGTGGTCATTAACCTGGACCAGCCCGCTGAAAAGGACAGTGTGCTCGTTCAAGTCCTGAAGAAACAAGGAGCTATTCCCTTTGTGAGAACCAACTTGCCTCAAGCTCTTTTAAAGTACATCTTTTATCAGTTACTCACATAAAAATCTACAGCACATTTAAAACTGAGTGCATGTGTTAAGTTGCCTTTGTCCATTCCAAATGTGCAAATAATGAAAATATGAATGAAAATAATATGCAAAGACTCATTAACTGTCTGTTGACAGCTATGACTGCAGTAATCCTATCTACGGGCAGACTGTGAACCCTCATAACCCCCAGAAGACCTCTGGAGGTTCATCTGGTGGGGAGGGGGCTCTCATCGGGGGAGGGGGCTCTCTGCTTGGTATAGGCACTGATATAGGTGGCAGTATCCGTATTCCTGCATCCTTCTGTGGAATCTGTGGTTTCAAGCCAACTGCAGGTCGGCTCAGGTGGGTCTCATTCAGTCAGTTTCCTGGAAATTTATTACACATTGAGTTACACTGAGTTAAACTCTTGTCTTTGTTAACACTTTTGTGTAATGATTAGTTTACAGGGCCTTCGTCCAATTTATCGAGGGCAAAAGTCGGGTAAGAAACATATGTACTTTACATATAAAGTAAATGTAGTTACATAACCACTGTATAGCAATATTTCACAGACACAAACTGTCTCAAATATTTGAGTCACTGCTTTATATTTCGTATGAAACTAGTGCCGTCATCTCCTGGACCCATGGCAAGAGATGTGGACAGCCTGGCTCTGTGCATGCAGGCACTTCTTTGTGACCACATGTTTTCTTTGGACCCCACTGTTCCACCGTTACCTTTTAACATGGAGGTGTGTCCTGTACTGTGAGGTTCATATAATCTGTTAATGATTATTCTTTTGGTTAAAAACTACAAATTAAGCGGATACATAGTTGTCCTAACGCTTCACTTTATATTACTCTTACCTCACCTGTTATTAATGTCCTGAGATACAGAACTAACTTTACAGGCTGTAATCTTAACCTTTGCAAACTGATTATGTTTAATTGACTGAGGAAGTAAAAAAGATTGACCCTTAGATATACAGAAGCTCCAGACCTCTAAGGATCGGTTATTTGGAAAGCGATGGCTACACGCATCCATCTCCAAGCATGGCCCGAGGCGTCAGAGAGGTCAAAGCTCTGCTAGAGCAAGCAGGACACACAGTAAGACGTCACCACACACACTATGATCACTGTCAAGCCACGTATGTGATATGAGTCATAGGTCCTTAGTGTTGATATTTGTGTCTTTAGCTCGTCCCTTACTGTCCACTGAAGATGGATCAAATTTTCCCTGAACTATTGATAAAGGGTTTTTTAGCAGATGGAGCTACCACCGTGCTACAAAAACTGTGAGTTGTTCCATTTAATAAGTCAGTTAGTACCATTTGTTTTCTAAACTTAAATCATCTAACATTTTGAGATTTTGTTTCTTTTTAGTTCTAACCACTAAACATCACCATGCTGCCATTGTCTTTACGAGCAACATGGGGTTGTGGTTCTTTTTGAAACCATTACAGTAATTCTCAGTTCAGTGTCTCTGAACAGACTGTTTTCTCCTGTGCCAATGATCTCTTTCATTTTAGGGAAGGGGGACCTGTGGACCCTTGTCTGGAGCCTCAGGTTTTTCCTTGCGGCTTTCCCAAGTGGTTGAAGAAAACCATTTCATTCTTGCTCAAACCCGTGGTGAGTCCTTGGTTTAACAGTTAACTTCACAGTTCAGTCTGATAAAACATTTATAATGATGCTGATTTTTTTTGGCAGTTTCCTCGTGTTTCTGCCAACTTTGATGCTCTTTGTGGAGTTGGGTGAGAAAGTATCCTTGAAATTCTTCATTTGTGCTTGAATCGTTTCTTTGTTACATTTCCATGTGCTAGGAATTATATCCAAACATTCTGCTTCATTCTTAGATCTGTTCCAGAGCTGTGGAAGCAACATGCTGCTGTTGAGGTACTGTCAGCTGATGATGCATGGTCACGTATGAAAGTCTGAAGGTGAAATTGAGATTTCCTGTGTTTTCTTTAGGACTACATTCAAGAGACAATAGCACATTGGAGGAGCTGCAACATTGATGTGCTGCTGTGTCCTGTGATTGGACCAGCCTACAACTTCTTATACTGTGGCAAACTTTCAAGTATGATTAACTCAGTATGACAGACAACTTAGTTTCTGTATTTATCACTTTGTTTTCAAAAAAATGTAATTACAGGACTTTAAAGATGTTTAAAGTGTGAAGCAAAAGTCACAAATTAGATCAGATATTGTTACTTTAATAGTTTCAGAAAATTACAAAGATATGTAAAATATAAAAGGCAAAAGATAACAGTAACTAATAAAAAACACTTTATTTTTCCAGTTTAATTTTTATTGTGTTTAGTACTTCTATTTGTAAATGAAGTTTAGCTAAAGTGTAATTCATGTTGTAGTGGATTCAGCGGGTTTCATCACTGGGGAACTGGATAGACATGATAAAAAAAAAGAATGACAGTGTACAAAACATGTCTGTGAACTCAGTCATCCAGGTCACTGTAGTCTAAGGAGCTTGGAAAGAAAAACATCATTGCTGCTTGTGACTTACACCCGTTTTCACACCTTGGATGGTGTGATTAGGTATAGGATCAATGGGTGGTCCATGACCCTCTTGGGGACACTTCCATGGGGCTTAAAATCTGGGACTCTCCACCAGCTGCTCTTGGAACTGAAGAAGCTTCTCGAATGAGAGGTGAAACGTCTTCAAGAAACCTAAAGAAGTCCAGACACTTTTATTTCCAAGCTCCTTAGTGTACAAAACAGTTACACGTTATAATACAACTGAACTTTGAAAAGAGGAAAAAAAGAGACATTTCATCAAAGATGAGGACGACTCTCCAGACATTACTTGATTTAAAAAGTAACCTGGGTCTGGATATAGAGTAAGTAAGTAAGTAATTGTTTTGTCTTTTCTGCGTTTTAAGCTGCTGTTAGCTACACGATACTCTACAATCTCCTTACCTTTCCTGCGGGTGTAGTCACTGTTTCCACAGTGACCACAAAGGATGAGGAAGAACTCAAGCACTATAAGGGCTGTTATCAGGACATGTGGGACAAACTCTTCAAAGAGGTAGGCAACATGTACCAGTGAGATAAGACTGAGTGAGAACATAGAGCCAGATTTACTAACACGTTGTGTCAGGACAAACTTTTGGCATGAAAAAAAATAGATTTTTCCAAAGCGAGTGCAGTAAGAAGACTTCAGTTAAGAAGTGGGGGCTCAGAGACTTTTGTAAATGATCCATTTGCACGTGTTTAATGTTTATATCCACGCTATAGACTGCGTCACTATTTTCCTCTTCTGGCATATGAAGTGAAATCAGCTGATTGCAGCACATGTGCAAGTGGAACCATTGAGCAGGATCGATAGGCAAGCAGACTAACAATTCCAAGGTACAGAGCTACCAAGCCACTTAATGCTAAATTTGCTCAATAGCTTCAGAGATGACCTGGAGCCTCTAACCTAAAGGAGTCACACAATGCCAGCGGCAACAAAACTGCTTCCAGCCAGAGGCGGAGCCAGACATTTGAAACACCCGGGGCTTAGCCCAAAGAGTAGTATGCATGTGGGATTTTTTTTTTTTTTTTTTTTTTGGGGGGGGGGGGGGGGGGGGGGTGTAGAAATGACTGAAAGATTAATAGGCTCTGTTCAAAAAAGAATGACTTCATATAGGGAAAAATATATATCACATGTGCAGGACACCTTAAACTAGTTTTTTAATTAAGCAGCAAGGCAGAACAAGGTCAGGGCTGTATCAAGACACAGGGACTAAACCCCAATTCAACCAGACCCAGAACTGATCCAGAATTAAAACAGGACTACAACAGTTCAAAATCAGGACTACTGAGGACTTAACCGAGACAGAACCAGAATCAGAACTAGATGATAGCACTAAAAATCATCATAGACCTGCACTACACTTATTTTTTAATTCTACCAAAGTCCACTATTTAGATTGAGAAAAGTTTATATAATTATTTAGCCTTGTTGTGCAAACAAGCCTGCAGAACTTAATAAATACAGAATTTGAAAAATAACAAACCTAAAAAGAAACACTAGGTACGAGATACATGAGGACCTGTGATACGGTGATACTTTTGGTAAACAACCATTTGACTAACATGTGTGTCTCACCTGCTCTTGT
This sequence comes from Mchenga conophoros, assembly GCF_057382185.1. Classification (NCBI taxonomy): domain Eukaryota; kingdom Metazoa; phylum Chordata; class Actinopteri; order Cichliformes; family Cichlidae; genus Mchenga; species Mchenga conophoros. Next base: position 3,193,456 of record NC_140547.1, on the reverse strand, counting down.
TCATCTGTTCTGTCCTCGTTCTCCTCTCTCTCCCTCTTTGTGCTGACAATCATCAAATATACAGTTGAAACCAGATATTTACTCTTCAGATAAAAACACTTTTTTAATTGTAACATCAAATCAGACTAAATGTTTATTTTTTTAGATTGATAAATATAAAAACATATTTGTTAACTTTAAGAGTAAAGAGAGAAACTATCTGTATTTCTTAATTGCAAATGGCACCAAATTGTATTCAAACTTGAGCCACATTTATGGAGCTCCACAGTTCTTTTCCTGGTGTTTTGGTTGATATCTCTTGATTTTCCCATGTCACAGAAACAGGCTCTGTGTTTTGCCTTATATGCATCCACAGCTGTGCCACCAGTTTACTCACATGGACTCTACTAACCTATCAGAAGCTTCTTCAGCTCAGAATGGAATCGTCTGGAGTTTTCTTATTAATTAACAATAAATTTAGTGTACATGTACTCCTAAATTTGATGAAAGTGATAAAAATAGCTCTGTCTCTCTTTATTCTGAAATTTAACTAATTCAAAATATATTTCAATATTTATCTAAAACAAAAATTTACTCTAAATTGATGTTGTACAGTAAAAATGTTTTATGTTTTCTCCCTAAAGTGTATGTAAATATCTGGTTACAAATGTGAATATCCTGCTGTGTACTGAAATCCCTCTTGTTTTGCATAGAAATATACTGAACAACATACAAAGCATAATATATAAAATAACATTTACCTGAGTTTTTTCTTTGAAAGAACCCTCGAATGTCCATTCTTATGTTTCAGTACATAACTGAAACCGATTTAGTCGGGGAGGGTAAGAACTGAAAATATGAAATAAACACACGTAAGCTAAGACTCTCTAAAAAAAATAGCATTTGTTCGGCTTTTCATTTTGCCATTTGTTGATTCACTTGAAGAGCAAGTAACGTAATATTGGTCAAGTGATCAGTTTCATATCAATCTTTCGTGATGCACCGTCATATTTACATTATTTGTACGGTACGAATTATTTGCTTTGGTACCTGGTCAAACTTAAGCTCTCCTTAGTATGGCTGGCTCCGTCTCTCCAACAGCGCACTCACGGGCAGCAGCTGCCCCGCCCCCTCGCTCAGTCGCTTAGTGCCTGAGCTTGGATCATACCAATATCAGGGGGGGATTCACGCACAGTCGTAAATTCCCACAGTGTGCACTATGTGCTTCGAATATTGTGTGTACTTTTTGTTTTATACAGTTGTCAGCCAGACATCTAACTATGAAAAATTACACTCCAAAAGACCCCGGGCTTCTGACAAAACAACCCGGGCTTAAGCCCCGTAAGCCACCCCCACGCTCCGCCCCTGCTTCCAGCTCTTCAGTTTCACAGCCTGTGCAATAGGGTTCAAAGGGAAACGGCCAAAAAATGGAGAAACAGGGAGGAGGACAGCACTGATCCTCAGAAGAATCAGACCTTTGATGGACATTAAAGCAATGTATTTATGTTGATAAACTTTAAAAATACATTTTTCCTTAATAAAGTTTTATCACACTCCACTTAAACAGTTATAATTCCAGGAGTGTAAACAGCACACGGTTTTCAGCACATCAGCTGTGCTCCAACAACCGTTACTTATTACTGGTGGATCTACACAAGCTCAGCTGCATGCACTTTGACAATACGTGAGATTACAGATGAACACATGTACACACATGACTTCCCCATGAATTCAGCAAATCCATTTTTTTTCTAGGTAAACACCTTTCAGCACTATTTGGGGATTGTGCTCTTTTGCCCTGTTTAGTAAATTACACATTTAGGTGGTGCGTTCAGCTGCTGAGCATTAAGTGACAGGAGTGTTTTTTTGTGTTCAGGCAGTGTCCGGTGGCGAGGGTCTACCTGTGGCGGTTCAGTGTGTTGCTCTGCCGTGGCAGGATGAGCTCTGCCTGCGCTTCATGAAGGAAGTGGAACAACTGGTCAAAGAAAGCAAGAAGTAAAGCTGCTTTCTTTCTCAGTCTCACAGGAGAGGCTGCAGACTTGAGAGGAGACATGTTAACTTGAGTATTTCCTGTAATAATGAGCTAATGGTGTCATAAATAGTGGAGTATTCTCTACACTACAAGCTTAATCTGGGCACTTTTTGTTTTTTGGCTGTTTGTTGAAGGTTAAATAAAAGGTAATTGTTAAAATTACACATTTTTTGTTCTTATTGTTGTAGGTCTTTTGTCGTATTACCATCCATTTCATGTAATAAAGTATGAAAAGGCACTAAAAGAACGAAAACTGGAATCATGTCAACAGTAGGCAAAGAGACAGTGCTAGTACATGTGTAAAAATGTTAAGAATTAGCATTAAATAATAAGTATGTAAAGTAATATTACTGTTTGTGCACATAATTCTACGATTTACATTGTATACATATACAAATTAGTACATACTACATTTGCTTTTGTTTACAACAACAACAACAACAATAACCTTTATTTATACAGCACATTTAAAACCAGTGGTGTACCAAAGTGCTTAACATACAAGAGGGTAAGATGAAGTAACAGGGAAGGATGAAGGCTTGTTACGACCCGTCTAGGGCCAGGCAATAACATGAGTGAGGCACTCGCTTCCCACCCCAAGACCCAAGCAGCCACAGGAAACAAATCCGTTCGTTATAATGTGATTTATTTACAAAGTGAAAAAAAGGAACAACAAAACGGGAGTGTCAACACTTCAGGGTGAGCCAAGGCCAAAATAATAAACAAAAACAAATCTACACAAATCCCGCTCCCCTGACCTTACCAAAACAAAGTCAAAAGTAAAGACAGAGTCTGACCTCCTTAACTAATTCAAAACAGGAAAAAACGGGTGATCAAAAGAAACGGCAGCTCACCCCTACCCACTCCACTTCCACAACTTTTAAGCCGCACTGTAGCCAGCGGCTGCCACAGTTACACTGCTGGGTCATGAGGAGAAACGCGAGGACCTCTCCTGCAGTAGCACTCCAGACTCCTTTTAATGGGCGGGTCCTCCAGCTGGAACCAGTCACGTCGGGGCGGTGTAGCCACGCACCAATCGGAGCAGGGCCCTGGCACAGCTGAATTAACATAAAAAGGTACATCACCTGCACAAAACAAACACATGAACGTGCAAGTTCGTAACAGGCTATGGCAAAGTACCAACATGCTAGCAGGTTAAATGGCATTAAAAACATAGAAGCAAAAGAAATGCATATAAAAGCATAAAAGAACAATATATGTAAAGGATAAAACAGTCAAAAATTTTAAAAATGATTAAAAGTAGTTAAGAATAGACCGGAGATAGAAATAAGCATTAAACTAACTAACAAGCATTAACTGGTAGAAAAAGGCAAGGCTAAATAGGTGGGCTTTTAACCGCGATTTGAAGGATTGAATGGAATCAGACTCACGGACAGCGATGGGGAGGTTATTCCATAGATTGGGTGCAGCCAAGGCAAACGCTCGGTCACCTCTAGTCTTCAGCCGGGATCTCGGCAGTACCAAGAGTGACTGGGAAGATGATCTTAGTACTCTAGCAGGGGTGTATAATCTAAGTAGCTCAATGAGGTAGCTTGGCGCTATATTGTTAATAGAGCTGGGCGATATAAGATTTTTTCATATCACGATATGCTTTTTCATTTCGGGCGATAACGATATATATCACGATATAAGCCAAATAACTATATTTATAGTTGTATCCATAATTTCTTGGAGCTAATTAATTTTACAGTGTTGAATGAAGTTTATTATTTATGTTCTTGTGCATATAGGCTAAGTTAGTACTGTGTTATGCTATTAATTACATAGCATATTGATTTTTTGTTAGTGGGTTAATCACTCTTTCTCACGCTCATGCTGGAGCGAGGAGAGCGGATCACCGGAGGCGATTCAAACCATCAATCCCGACAGTGATAATGGGCAACGTGAACGCGCTACAGAATAAGATTGATGAACTGTGCGCTCTGAACAACCACAGACTATACCGTGAGTGCAGCTTGTTTATCTTCACGGAGACGTGGCTAACCGAGCTAACGCCACAGGCTAACGTAGACCTATGCGGTTTCACATCCGTGAGAGCCGATAGGGACACGCAGGCCAGCGGAAAAAGCAGAGGTGGGGGACTCATTGTCTACGTCAGGGACGTGCAGAGAGGTTTAAAGGGGCGGGTGCTCAAAGTTAAAAAGGGGCACATTGAACCAGGCTGAATAACAACAACACACATTCATCAAGAATCTAATATGGGAAGGGCAGGGCTGTGTTGATCTGAGACTGTAGACATTAAAAAGTCCACAGGAGAGATGGTAGCTGATTAAACAAGTGTCATGAGATAATAACAAAATGCAAAGATTGGTGACAGCGCTTGGAACCATAAGGCAACAAAAAACTGTGACATAAACTCGGCTCTGCCTGTGAATCACTCTTTGCTTCTCTTCTTCCTTCCATCCCATCATTTCATATATCACTCTCCACTTGCTGTCTATCTGAGAACAAGGCACAACTTGCTATTGCAATAAACTATAATCTAATTATCCACACCTAACAACTCTTGCACTTAATCTATAATAAAATGATGACAGAAAAATGTTATAGCACTGCCTTTAGTAGCCTCACACAGCTCCTACTGTTTCCTCCTCATGTCCTTACCAGCCATGTCTGCACAATGTTATATCATGAGTAATATTTTTTTAAATCCAGCTAAATAAAACACACACATGCACACACAGTGACATTTTAGACCTTCTTCAGAATACTGTATATACTATGGGCATCATGGTGCTGATCCAGAATCCTTACATTATTATTCATTACTAGAGCTACAATAATAAAGCAATGAGGAGGGGGAAGTAATAAATATGAAATAATGTATTTATGATGATTCCATTTGTTTCACTATCCACTCTGTGCAGGGCAAAGCTTATTACATTTTTAAACTAGAGATACAATCATTTTGCTGCTGTAAAATCCAACTTTTGTCTTATTTAAAATATAAATCTAATATAATCTGCTTCTTAATGTATGTTTTTTAAAATACAGCTTGTGTTTTTTAATATATTATAATTATAATAATTATTATGTGGACATGCATATTAGATCGTTTTTTAGTGAAATATAATCCCTCCAGAAAGGCAGGAAATGCCCAGAAACTTACTCTAAAACTAAATATGTTCTAAATACTTTAAAACTAAATATGTTCCCTAAAACGGTGACAGAGCTACAGACCCATGACAGCCTTACACAGGTAGCCAGCAGCTATGACCAGCACTACCTGTGCAGTTAATAAAAGGACAGGTAATGTTTGTCGCGCTGTTGCACACACAGCACGCTCGTTTGTTTCAGTTCGTCAGTTGCAACAAGACAGCTTACCAACGTGTACGTAATAAGCTAATACTCCTGGGTGCTACACACTACAGTGTACGCTGTACACCTACTTACTGGTTTTGTCGCATCAGTCTGTGTCTCTGAGTTAACTTGTGTTTCTCCTACAGCTCCGGACCGCAAAAAATGCGCGTGCTCTTTGTGAGCTCGTTCCCGGCTCGTAACCAGCGCGTTCTGCCGTCGAGGGCGATCATTGGTTAATAGTGATCATGTGACTGATGCAAGCCAGATCCTTTTATTTAGCAAAACTGTGATTAATAGTTAAATATTATTGTTGAGGGGCACAGAAAGGACTCCGCACGCACACACACATAAAAAAATAAATAAAAAATTTTTAAAAGTTGCCTCAACAAAAGGGCACTTTGGGCACTCATCAGGAAAGGGGCGGGTGCTCAAGCCCCTCTAGCCCCCCCCCTCTGCACGTCCCTGGTCTACGTTAACAACAGATACTGTAACCCTGGACACGTCTCCGTTAAAGTTTCGGTATGCCGTCCGGACCTGGAGCTGCTAGCTGTTAGCTTGCGGCCATATTATCTACCTCGGGAGTTCAGTCATGTGATCTGTGTGTGTGTTTACATCCCTCCGAGGGCTGACTCAACAGCTGCCTGTGAGAAAATACACACAGTCACAGCAAGACTTCAGACACAAAACCCCGAGGCTTTCATTATTATATCTGGAGACTTTAATCATGCCATACTGGATTCTACTCTGGCTGCTTTTCACCAGTTTGTGAATTGTCCCACAAGGAGCAACAGGACAATTGACCTACTGTATGCTAATGTGAGAGATGCATACAGAGCCACCCCCCTCCCCCCACTAGGGAAGTCAGACCACAACCTGGTTTACCTACAGCCACAATACACACCCCTCGTCCAAAGGCAGCCTGTCACAACGCGCTCCATCCGGAGATGGACCCCAGAAAAGGAGGATGCTCTGAGAGACTGCTATGACACCACAGACTGGGATGTGCTTCTGAGCCCACATGGTGAGGACATAGAGGGGGCGACACACTGTCTTACAGACTACCTCAACTTTTGTGTGGACACAGTCGCCCCTGCTAAGACGGTACGGTGTTATCCTAATAACAAACCGTGGGTAACACAGGAAGTCAAAGCTGTCCTCAACATGAAGAAGAAGGCTTTCAGGAGCAAAGTGAAGGAGGAGATGAAAGCAGCACAGCAGGAGGTGAAACGCTGCCTGAGGGAAGCAAAGGACACCTACAGGAGGAAGGTGGAGCAGAAGTTGGAGAGGAACAATATGAGGGAGGTCTGGAATGGTGTGAAAACCATCACAGGCCACAACACCAAGAAAAGTACAGTGGGGGGGACTGTGGAGAAGGCAAACGAAAGAAACAGGTTTTGACCAGCCCACAACCCCCACCCTCACCCTCACCTTTACTACAGAGTCCTCTCCCCACTCTCCTACCTCCCTCGCTTCCCCCCTTCCTGACACTATGACACCCCCCTCCTCCAATCCCTCTCTCAGCAGCAAGACATCTCCCCCCCCCCCCTCCCAAACATCTCCCAGTGTCACAGTGGATCAGGTCAGGAGAGAACTGAGGAAGCTTCGCCCCAGAAAGGCAGCAGGCCCAGACAAGGTGTGTCCTAGGATGCTAAAGGCGTGTGCTGCTGAACTTGGGGAGCCGCTACAACGAGTCTTCAATCTCAGTCTGCGACTGGGGAGAGTGCCCGCCCTATGGAAGACATCCTGCATCGTCCCGGTCCCCAAAAGGAACCGGCCCAATGAGCTGAATGACTTCCGAACGGTGGCACTGACGTCACATCTTATGAAGACTCTAGAGCGGCTCTTCCTCAACCTCCTCCGACCACAGGTACAACATGCCCAGGACCCACTACAGTTTGCATACAAGGCGGATGTCGGAGTGGAGGATGCCATCCTGTACCTCCTGCACAGAGCCCACTCACACCTGGATGGGGGAAAAGGCACGGTCAGGATCCTGTTTCTTGACTTTTCCAGTGCCTTTAATACCATCCAGCCCTGTATGCTTCAGGAAAAACTGAACAGGATGGAGGTGGACCCCTGCCTGGTGGCTTGGATCTCCGACTACCTCACCGACAGACCACAGTACGTCAGGCTGAAGGACATCACGTCGGACACTGTGGTCAGCAGCACAGGAGCACCACAGGGAACTGTGCTGTCCCCTCTTCTCTTCACCCTGTACACCTCTGACTTCTGCTACAACTCTGAATTATGCCACATTCAGAAGTTTGCAGATGACACAGCCATCATGGGGTGTATCTGGGATGATCAGGAAGAGGAGTACAGGAGCCTGGTGAGGAACTTTGTTGCATGGAGTCACACAAACCACCTGCAACTCAACACCTCAAAGACTAAGGAACTGGTTGTGGACTTCGGGAGGTCTAGAGCAGGTCCACTGCCGGTTCAGATAGAGGGGGAGGAGGTGTAGGTGGTCAACACGTACAAGTACCTCGGGCTGTGGGTGGACAACAAACTGGATTGGTCATGCAACACAGAGCACCTGTATAAAAAAGCCCAAAGCCGACTGTACTTCCTCAGGAGGCTGAGGTCTTTTAACATCTGCAGGAAGCTCCTGTGGATGTTTTACCAGTCAGTGGTTGCTGGAGTACTTTTCTATGCTGTGGTGTGCTGGGGGAGCAGCACAGCAAAGGAGGACTCATCCAGGCTGGAGAAACTGATCAGGAAGGCTGGCTCTGTGGTCGGCATGAAGCTGGACACTCTGGTGACAGTGGCAGAGAAAAGGACATTAAAGAAACTGATGGACATTATGAACAATGCTGGGCATCCTCTGCACACGGCCATAAACAACCAGAAGAGTCTGTTCAGTGACAGGTTGCTTCTCCCCAAGACAAGAACTAACAGACTTAAAAACTCCTTTGTCCCACACGCCATCAGACTGTTTAACTCCTCTCTGGAGGGGAGAGTGAGGGGAAACAGGAGGACAAAGGAGGGGGGAACAACTAAGCTGTAGTGCCTCTTCACTTCACTGTGCAATACCTTTTGTGCAATACTTTTGTTAATAGTCAATGGTGCAATAGACTCCATACTTGAAATGTGCAATTCACTTGTATTTTCATTTTTATTCCTATTTATCCCCTTCGTATATTTTATTTATATATGTCTCTGTATTTATATGTGTGTGTGTATATAATATTCTGTAACTGTAACTTCTGTCGGTGCTGTGCTTTTGGAAACCGAATTTCCCAGAGGAACCCACCCGAGGGATTAATAAAGTTTTATCTTATCTTATCTCTTATCATATTAGTTGTTGGTGGCTACTGGTTAATGAGTAACTAAAAAAGGCTTTTTGTCTGTCCTGAAGTTAATCAACCCTACATGCTCACCACGCCCACTTTAGTTCACAGCTAAAAACAAGGCAAGCCTGTCGCATTTAAACAGCTGTGTGTTAGGACCATGTGGCATTTAAACCCATTTGCAGCCCCAGGACAAAGACGAAAATCACGCAGAACACTGAACCGTTTATTAAGAGAGTGAAGATGGACAAGTGGACAGCGGCTCTGCTCACTGGTGTTGCCTGCATTGTGGGATACCTGGTTGTGCGGGTGAAAAAGATCAACAGCCTCCGACAGGCAGAGGAAAAGATCAAGAGAGCCAGAAACAGGAGAGACGAGAGCTTGCAGCGGGCAGAGCAGGCGGTGCTCCGGTACAAACAGTCGGTGAGAGTTCAGAGCTTTGGGGATTTTTCTACTTTCTCTTTATCGATAATCTCAGCTAATGATCTGCTTTTAGTTTAACCTGGCAGAGGTGTAGTTATTAAATACCAAAATACTGGCACTTTGCAATGTCTCCATGCTTGAGCATGAAAATGAAAGTTATGACTGTGCAAACCGTTTAAGTGCAGTGAACTCATTGCTGTGTTTGAGAAAGTTTGTAAAAAAAAAGTGGAAGGAAGAATCCTGAATCTGTACATGGATGTGGTTCCGTCTCTTTGTTGCAGCCTTTAAAAGAAATAATAACATAATGATTCTGTGTGGGTCTGTGTCTCCTAGCATCCGACAACTGACTCTGCTTTCATCCTGACGCTCTCCCTGTCTGAGCTGACACAGCAGCTGAACGAAGGTTTACTGCGCCCCGAGGATGTGCTTTACTCTTACATGGAAAAGGTTCAATATCCAGCATGACACAAATCTTTCATAATAGATCAAATACAGCAAAAGTCATTTTTAAACAAGTAATCATTTAAATTACTCAGACTTATCTTAATGTTGTTTATTTTTGACATTACTCCTACTTATAACTCACTGCTTTTTAGTTCTTTTTACACAGAATTGTCTTATTACAGTTAAAGTTTAGACACACTGGATAAAAATATTCATATAAGCAACACAGACTGATGTGTCAAGTAATGTTTGTGTTTCCAACAAGAGTTTAATATTTTACAAAGATTAAAATCCCTTTAGGTGAATAAGTTAATCTCAAACTGTCTGTGCTTGTTTCCTTTCCAACAGACTCTGGCTGTAAACAAAAAGCTGAACTGCTGCACTGAAATTTTGCTGGAGAGTTTGGACCAGCTGACAACTGTTGGCTCCAACAAGGATGGTCTCTTGTACGGAGTTCCAGTTAGCGTCAAAGAAAATATTACATTTAAGGTATTACAAAGGTTATGCAATGCAAATTTCAGTTACAGTTAAAGTATTTCCCATCAGTATTTATAAGTATGGTACAGTATTCTCGAGCATCATAGCTCAGGTATTTGATGTAACATTATCATCTTTGTTTTTTCCAACACTAGAATCATGACTGTTCTTGTGGTGTGGTCATTAACCTGGACCAGCCCGCTGAAAAGGACAGTGTGCTTGTTCAAGTCCTGAAGAAACAAGGAGCTATTCCCTTTGTGAGAACCAACTTGCCTCAAGCTCTTTTAAAGTACATCTTTTATCAGTTACTCACATAAAAATCTACAGCACATTTAAAACTGAGTGCATGTGTTAAGTTGCCTTTGTCCATTCCAAATGTGCAAATAATGAAAATATGAATGAAAATAATATGCAGAGACTCATTAACTGTCTGTTGACAGCTATGACTGCAGTAATCCTATCTACGGGCAGACTGTGAACCCTCATAACCCCCAGAAGACCTCTGGAGGTTCATCTGGTGGGGAGGGGGCTCTCATCGGGGGAGGGGGCTCTCTGCTTGGTATAGGCACTGATATAGGTGGCAGTATCCGTATTCCTGCATCCTTCTGTGGAATCTGTGGTTTCAAGCCAACTGCAGGTCGGCTCAGGTGGGTCTCATTCAGTCAGTTTCCTGGAAATTTATTACACATTGAGTTACACTGAGTTAAACTCTTGTCTTTGTTAACACTTTTGTGTAATGATTAGTTTACAGGGCCTTCGTCCAATTTATCGAGGGCAAAAGTCGGGTAAGAAACATATGTACTTTACATATAAAGTAAATGTAGTTACATAACCACTGTATAGCAATATTTCACAGACACAAACTGTCTCAAATATTTGAGTCACTGCTTTATATTTCGTATGAAACTAGTGTCGTCATCTCCTGGACCCATGGCAAGAGATGTGGACAGCCTGGCTCTGTGCATGCAGGCACTTCTTTGTGACCACATGTTTTCTTTGGACCCCACTGTTCCACCATTACCTTTTAACATGGAGGTGTGTCCTGTACTGTGAGGTTCATATAATCTGTTAATGATTATTCTTTTGGTTAAAAACTACAAATTAAACCGATACATAGTTGTCCTAATCCTTCACTTTATATTACGCTTTACAGGCTGTAATCTTAAACTTCGCAAAAACATCTGATTATATTTAATTGACTCAGGAAATGAAAATTCTAACCCTTAGATATACAGAAGCTCCAGACCTCTAAGGATCGGTTATTTGGAAAGCAATGGCTACACGCATCCATCTCCAAGCATGGCCCGAGGCGTCAGAGAGGTCAAAGCTCTGCTAGAGCAAGCAGGGCACACAGTAAGACGCCACCACACACACTATGATCACTGTCAAGCCACGTATGTGATTTAGGGCTGTGCGATATCACCAAAATCTCATATCCCAATATAGGACATTTTTCATCCTGATAACAATAGATATCACAAAACAGGGCATTTTCTGTAAATTCTGTAAATCTCGGGCAACTCGACTTGCGTGAAGTATTTTCAGCTGGGCGTTGTGTACCTGGAGTCGAGTACTTTGACCCATGCATGAAGCTATACATTTTTAAACATAAGTTGTGACAGGGGCTCCAATTTCTATTTGTATGTATTTATTACATGGCGTGCTGCGGGGAAAAGCCTGTTCTAATGTTTGAGTCTAAAGTTTATTTTGAGCACCTGACGACTCTTTTTTGCTTCCCATCCATAAACTCGCTCCATACGCTTTCACATGATTCTTGTGTAGGTGGTAGAAGAAGTTTGTCGTGTTTGAGTCTGTGGTGGTGAGTGGTTTGCAGCGTAATTTGCATAGTACAGTTTTCCGCTCCGCGTCAGTCCTTTCATAACCAAACCATGTCCATGCTTCAGAGGTAATAAGGTCCTTGATTTATTTTGACTGGTCCTTCCATTTGGAGCTACCTGTTGTTGCCTCATTTTCACTGGCTAAGCTGGTATTCTCTGTGTCCCGATGAAAAAATATTGCTGTAAACAGTTTATTTTGCGACACCATGCCAAACGATAGCATATAATTTGAAATGATAGATGTTTTCATAAAGTCATCTGATATACACTCAACAAAAATATAAACGCAACACCTTTGTTACTGCTCCCATTCCCCATGGGATGGACGTAGAGACCTAAAATTCATTCCAGATACACAATATAACCATCCCTCCCAAACAGTGGTCACAAATCAGTCCAAATGTGTGGTAGTGGGCACATCTGCTATATTGAGATAATCCATCCCACCTCACAGGTGTGCCACATCAGGATGCTGATCTGACATCATGAGTAGTGCACAGGTGTACCTCAGACTGCCCACAACAAAAGGCCACCCTGGAATGTGCAGTTTTGTCTCACAGCAAAATGCCACAGATGCCACAAGCAATGAGGGAGCGTGCAATTGGCATGCTGACAGCAGGAATGTCAACCAGATCTGTCGCCCGTGCATTGAATGTTCATTTCTCAACCATAAGCCGTCTCCACAGGCGTTTCAGAGAATATGGCAGCACATCCAACTGGCCTCACAACTGCAGACCTCGTGTAACCACACCAGCCCAGGACCTCCACATCCAGCAGGTTCATCTCCAAGATCGTCTGAGACCAGCCACCCAGACAGCTGCTGGAACAATTGGTTTGCACAACCAAACAATTTCTGCACAAACTGTCAGAAACCGTCTCAGGGATGCTCAACTGCATGCCCGTCGTCCTCATCGGGGTCTTGACCTGACTCCAGCTCGTCGCCGTAACAGACTTGTGTGGGCAAATGCTCACATTCGATGGCGTCTGGCACGTTGGAGAGGTGTGCGCTTCACGGATGAATCATGGTTCACATTGTTCAGGGCAGATGGCAGCTGAGAATGTCCCAGTTCTTGCATGGCCAGCATACTCACCGGACGTGTCACCCATTGAGCATGTTCGGGATGTGCTTGACCGGCGTATACGACAGCGTGTACCAGTTCCCACGAATATCCAACAACCTCGCACAGCCATTGAAGTGGAGTGGACCAACATTCCACAGGCCACAACTGACAATCTGATAGACTCCATGCGACGATGTGTTGCACTGCATGAGGTAAATGGTGGTCACACCAGATACTGACCGGTTCTGGGTCCCCAGACCCCCAATAGCGCAAAAAACTGCACATTCCAGGGTGGCCTTTTGTTGTGGGCAGTCTGAGGTACACCTGTGCACTACTCATGATGTCAGATCAGCATCCTGATGTGGCACACCTGTGAGGTGGGATGGATTATCTCAATATAGCAGATGTGCCCACTACCACACATTTGGACTGATTTGTGACCACTGTTTGGGAGGGATGGTTATATTGTGTATCTGGAATGAATTTTAGGTCTCTACGTCCATCCCATGGGGAATGGGAGCAGTAACAAAGGTGTTGCGTTTATATTTTTGTTGAGTGTATTTCGACATATCGCATAGCCCTACGAGTCATAGGTCATTAATCCTGTCATTTTTGCCTTTAGCTCGTCCCTTACTGTCCACTGAAGATGGATCAAATTATCCCTGAACTATTTTTAAAGGGTTTATTTGCAGATGGAGCTACCACCCTGCTACAAAAACTGTGAGTTGTTCCATTTAATAAGTCAGTTAGTACCATTTGTTTTCTAAACTTAAATCATCTAACATTTTGAGATTTTGTTTCTTTTTAGTTCTAACCACTAAACATCACCATGCTGCCATTGTCTTTACGAGCAACATGGGGTTGTGGTTCTTTTTGAAACCATTACAGTAATTCTCAGTTCAGTGTCTCTGAACAGACTGTTTTCTCCTGTGCCAATGATCTCTTTCATTTTAGGGAAGGGGGACCTGTGGACCCTTGTCTGGAGCCTCAGGTTTTTCCTTACGGCTTTCCCAAGTGGTTGAAGAAAACCATTTCATTCTTGCTCAAACCCGTGGTGAGTCCTTGGTTTAACAGTTAACTTCACAGTTCAGTCTGATAAAACATTTATAATGATGCTGATTTTTTTTGGCAGTTTCCTCGTCTTTCTGCCAACTTTGATGCTCTTTGTGGAGTTGGGTGAGAAAGTATCCTTGAAATTCTTCATTTGTGCTTGAATCGTTTCTTTGTTACATTTCCATGTGCTAGGAATTATATCCAAACATTCTGCTTCATTCTTAGATCTGTTCCAGAGCTGTGGAAGCAACATGCTGCTGTTGAGGTACTGTCAGCTGGTGATGCATGGTCACGTATGAAAGTCTGAAGGAGAAATTGAGATTTCCTGTGTTTTCTTTAGGACTACATTCAAGAGACAATAGCACATTGGAGGAGCTGCAACATTGATGTGCTGCTGTGTCCTGTGACTGGTCCAGCCTACAACTTCTTATACTGTGGCAAACTTTTAAGTATGGCTGATTATGATAGCTGTAAACTATAAAAGGCAAAAGATTGCAGGGACTAAGAAAACAACCGCTTTATTTTTCCAGTTTAATTTTTATTGTGTTTAGTACTTCTATTTGTAAATGAAGTTTAGCTAAAGGTGTAATTCATGTTGTAGTGGATTCAGAGAGTTTCCTCACTGGGGAACCGGATACATATAAGAAACAAAACAGTTACATGTTACAATACAAGAGTGTGACAGGACTTAAAAAAGTGAAGAAAAAGAGACATTTCATCAAAGATGAGGACGACTGCTTTTGTCTACTGCTGGGAAAACTGGGCATTACAGGACAGAGTGCAGCACAGTAAGAGTCATGAAACTGTCTCCAGACATTACTTGATTAAAAGGTAACCTGGATTACAACATCTGGATAAAGAGCAAAGCAAAGGCATTACTGCATTAACTAAATTATATTTAAATTAAACAATAATTGCATTTGTAAAGGCTAAGAATGGTGTTTATGTTTCTTTATTTTTGTTTTCTACACTTTCAGCTGCTGCCAGCTACACGATGCTCTACAATCTCCTTACCTTTCCTGCGGGTGTAGTCACTGTTTCCACAGTGACCACAAAGGATGAGGAGGAACTCAAGCACTATAAGGGCTGTTATCAGGACATGTGGGACAAACTCTTCAAAGAGGTAGGCAACATGTACCAGTGAGATAAGACTGAGTGAGAACATAGACCCAGATTTACTAACACGTTGTCTCAGGACAAAACTGGGTTTTAGCATTAAAAAGGCATAAAGTAGATTTTTGTAAAGAAAGTGCAGTAAGAGTAAAATTAGTGCTGCATATCGATGTTGATTCAGTTTTATCGCAGACATCCAGAAATATTATAATTCTGATCATTTATCAGTACATATTCCTATTGTTATATCTATGTATAAAAACAAAGCTGACACATGTGAGACTTTATTAGAAGTGTAAGCATCACAGCAGATGCCTTTGTGTCAAAGTAACTGAGGATAAAATACAGAGAATGTGAATCAGATTTTCCTGGCCTGTCTTTTTATAGCAGATAAATGCCTTCAAAATATTGTGCAGTAGATTAAAAACTGTTGCAGTTGTTTCTGTTCTGGACGTTTTCACTGTAACTTAACGCTTGTTCTTTTCTGCAATTTAAAATAAAAGTAATGTTTATATCCACGTTGTAGACTGTGTCACTATTTTCGCCCTGCGGCATATGAATTGAAATCAGCTGATTGTATCTCATGTGCAAGTGCAACCGATAAGCAAGATCGATAGCTAATCAGACTAACCATTCCAAGGAACTGACTACCAAACCACTTAATGCTAAATTTATTCAATGAAGTCAGAGGTGACTTGTAACCTTCAAGCTAAACGAGTCACACAATGCCAGCGGCAACAAAACTGCTTCCAGCTCTTCAGTTTCACAGCCTGTGCAATAGGGTTCAAAGAGAAGCGGCCAAAAAATGGAGAAACAGGGAGGAGGACAGCACTGATCCTCAGAAGAATCAGACCTTTGAAGGACATCATACTAAACAATGTATTTATGTTGATAAAAGTTATTAAGTAAAAGTGTGCTTTTAAAGTTTTATTATACTCCACTTAAACAGTTATAATTCCAGGATCATGAACAGCACACGGTTTTCAGCACATCAGCTGTGCTCCAACACCATTACTTATTACTGGTGGGTCTACACAAATTCAGCTGCATGCACTTTGACAATACGTGAGATCACAGATGTACACGCGTACACATAAATCTGGTGTCTTAGGCTCAGTGTCAGGCTAGCTTTTCATGCAGCAACAACAAGTCAGGAGCCCCTGATGTAAAGTCTAAAATACAGATACATTTTTTTTTTTTTTGTATACTTGTGAATGTGCGTCAGTGTACTTTAATGTGGTTTCAATCAGCTGCTGTAGCACATCTGTCTCGGGCTATGTAGAGCTCATCGTTTGATGTTCCCTATTACTCATCTGTGCATGTTGAAGTAATAATAAACATTACTTGCTTGAATCTAATTTTTCCCTTAGTATCAGTTTTATCTTGTAATAACTAAATTAAGAAATGCAATTTTTTTTCTGTGGAATGTTATTTAAAAATGTGATGTATTACTCTGGACATTCACTTCAATTCTATGTACTTAACATGACTTTACACAGAACCAAGAACTG
Source organism: Mchenga conophoros (assembly GCF_057382185.1). Classification (NCBI taxonomy): domain Eukaryota; kingdom Metazoa; phylum Chordata; class Actinopteri; order Cichliformes; family Cichlidae; genus Mchenga; species Mchenga conophoros. The sequence goes on along the minus strand of NC_140547.1, from coordinate 3,176,914 downwards.
AACCAGATCAGTCTATTGCGGCTCCAATATTTATAGAGTTTCTTTTTATCACAGTAGGTGGATGAAGGAGACTGTGGTGCGTTCAGCTGCTGAGCATTAAGTGACAGGAGTGTGTTTTTGTGTTCAGGCAGTGACTGGTGGTGAGGGTCTACCTGTGGCGGTTCAGTGTGTTGCTCTGCCGTGGCAGGATGAGCTCTGCCTGCGCTTCATGAAGGAAGTGGAACAACTGGTCAAAGAAAGCAAGAAATAAAGCTGCTTTCTTTGTCAGTCTCACAGGAGAGGCTGCAGACTTCAGAGGAAACATGTTAACTTGAGTATTTCCTGTAATAATGAGCTAATGGTGTCATAAATGGAATATTCTCTGCACTACAAGCTTAATCTGGGCACTTTCTGGGGTTTTTTGGCTGTTTGCTAAAGGTTAAATAAAAATTAACTGGCAAAATTATGCATTTATGTTTTTTGTTCTTATATTTTAAAGGTGGGTCTTTTATATTGTCTTGCTATCACCATTGTTATCATGATCATTTATCCACTTTTAGGAACCTGCAGTCAAAACGCTTCATCTTTTGGTGTATTTATTAAAGCATTGGCTGATCAAAAATCAGCACATACATGGATCTCTTCTGTTCAGAAAACTACAGTGTGTCCGAAAGTCTCCTTCTATTTCAATCGCATCGCTATAAGTGCAGTGTTAATTTCTGCCGATAAGTTCCACTTTGTTCTTACTGTTTGCTACGGTCCTGCCGTATCACGAGTCCGAGGAGCACTAGGCATGTTTTTCTCCATGAGTGCGGGGGAATAGCGATCTCCAGACGTGTGCGTTCCTGTGCAAATGTGAGTCAAAATCCCTCCAGTTCTACGAGTCCATTCCCACTTATAGCACGGGCTGTACTTTGACGTTAATTACAGGGGGTTTATGCTAGGAGATTTATCGAGATTGATAGAGGCATGTGACTTACCACCGTAGCATTTGTTGCGGGTTGGATCTGTGCACCGCAGTTGGGTTATTTAGCCACTAGAGGGCACTGAAGACCATGTAATTGCTGACCTTTCCTAATTTGGGGGCATTAGGTCTTTTCTGTTGCCTGAGATATGCAGATATTCTTGTTTCCTGCCTGTTCAAATGGGATTGTGGGACTTTCTTATGTCAGAGCATTCAGCTGATTATTTGTGTTACAGTTCATTATATTGGCATGATGTTGGGAAGTGACGATTGTTGTTTACATGTGAAAATTGTTTCTCCTTGTTTCTTGTTATTCAGAACCACACGTCTGTCCACCCCTCCCACATTCGTTAAGTATGCCTACTGTTGAGCTGCTGTTAACTTCCATTAAAGTATATCCGGACATCACTCTCTGTGCCCCACTCTCTGACCGGAGTTTAAGTCCTGAGGGAGCTATCATCCCAGCATCCCAGAAATAACTCTCTAACATACAGTCTGCAAGCAGTCAACTTCCAAAAGAGAGTAAACTATCTTAGCAGTTATAGAAAGATTTACATGAGAATGTGCATCTGTCTGATTGGTTGAAAGAATGACACAGGGAAAGAGCCGTGGTTAAGAATTGGCACTCCCTGATTTGTTCTCCTGATAGTCTTTCCACGTGGCAACAGTCATTGGCTTACAGTGAAAGATCTCACTTGACAGAGTGCCCCGTGTGAGAAAACACCTTACCTCAGTTGTTATCAGGGATGTTTTATTGTCATGCTGATATCAGCTTTAACCGACACAATAAATTCTCTCTTTCTTATTGCAGAGAACGCTGTTAACGCTGTTTGAGACGACCAGGCCCTCAGCTGCCACACCACTTCCACCCGCCCCCAGCACTGGCACACTAACACTCAGGGAGCACCAAGTGAGGTGTGTTCTAAGGTCAGTGAATCCCAGGAAGGCGGCAGGTCCTGATGGAATACATGGAAAGGTTCTCAGAGCATGTGCTGACGAACTGACCGGAGTCTTCACTAAAATCTTCAACCTTTCCTTGTCATCAAACACCGTCCCGCCCTGCATCAAAACCTCCACCATCATCCCCATCGCCAAGAAGACAGCTGTGGCCAGCCCAAACGACTACAGGCCTGTTGCACTTACGCCTGTAGTGATGAAGTGCTTTGAGAGGCTGGTCTGTCAGCACATCAGGGCCGGTCTGCCTCCCAGTCTGGACCCCCACCAATTTGCCTACAGGACAAATCGATCCACCGAGGACGCTATCACCATAGCGCTCCACACTGCGCTGAGTCACCTGGAGCACCGAGGAAGCTATGTGAGAATGCTCTTTCTGGACTTTAGCTCAGCATTCAATCATATCATCCCGGAGATCCTGGTCCAGAAACTGTCTCACCTGGGACTCTCCACCTCCATCTGCCTCTGGATCAAGGACTTCCTGACAAATAGACCACAGTCTGTCAGACTCGGCCCCCACCGGTCCAGCACCATCACACTCAGCACCGGGTCTCCACAAGGATGTGTTTTGAGTCCCCTCCTGTTTACGCTCTACACATCCGACTGCTCGTCTCCACGTCAGCGTCTCCACTTTCTGAGAGTGCTCAGGAGGAACAACCTGGAGGAGAGGCTGCTGGTGACATTTTACAGAGCCACCATAGAGAGCATCCTAACGTACGGCATAACAACATGGTATGCAGGGTGCTCAGCTGCGGACAGGAAAGTACTGCAGAGGGTCATTAACACAGCCCAGAAGATCACTGGCTGCTCTCTGCCCAGCCTGGAGGTCACTGCAAACTCTCGGTGGCAATATCATCAAGGACTACTCTCACCCCAGCAATCAACTGTTTGAACTATTACTGTCAGGCCGACAGTACAGGTCACATAAAACCAGGACAAACAGATTCAGGGATAGCTTCTTTCCCAGAGCTATCACCGTAGTAAATAAGCACAAAACAATTGAACCTGCTTAGCTATACCATACCGTCACTGCCATTATATTATGCTGCTATTCATACTGTCATTATATTAATGCTGCTATCCTGTATATATCATACTTACTATTGTTTGAGTACTTGCGATTGTTTTATTGTACTTTTTATATTTTACATTTATATTTATTATTGAATCTTGCACCAAGGGAGTGGCACTCCAATTTCGTTGTACTCTGTACAATGACAATAAAGGCTATTCTATTCTACAAAAAATATAGAAGTATAAAAGGACATCTTAACCATACATGAAAATATTTCTCCCTAACACCATCCATTTCATGTAATAAAGCATGAAAAGGCACTAAAAGCCTGAAAACTAGAAGCATGTCAATATTAGGCAAAGGGACAGTGCTAGTACAAGTTTGAAAATATTGAAAATTAACATTAAACGATAGGTATCGAAAATAATCTGCACAAAACACACCTATATCTCTTTGCTCTAAGCTGTCTGTAACATTCGTTTTATGTATTTTACTAAAGTCAAGTCAGTTGTATTTGTACAGGCTAAAGTCATGTGTGTTTAAATTGCTTCACAGCTAATGTTTAAAAAATAAGCTCACTAGCATATAAAACAGAAACTGTGTGCGTGTGTGTGTGTGTGTGTGTGTGTGTATTTTAGTTAATGAATGGCAATGAGCAATCTGTGTTGCAACATCTATGTCCTGAATGTGCAGCAACTTATAGATACTAATCTTCAGAAAAAAGGTTTTGAGGTCAAGGTAGCTGGTGCAACCCAGTTTATTTTTTAAATATAGTTAGCATACCATGATATTTACCCAACAGCATATGTTTCAAAGTATTTTGGATGGAATTATATTATAAAAATGATAAATTACTCTTTCTGGACTTTAAAGTGGGCTAATTTCCTGTTAACTGCTCCTTCCTGATAGTTAACATGTTCCCTGACAGCACTCACTGAATTACTTTGAACTGAAATTATTGTAAAATAATAATAAGAAACCCCCAACTTATTTTCATTGATGGTGATATGAGTTAGTACATTTGCTTTTGTGTCGTATGTCATTCATTATGTAAACTTTTGGGAAAATATTTTTTTAATTTCATCATAAATAAATAATGAAAATGTTGCATTCTGAGCAGAAGATGATACAAAACTGAGAAGGCTGACAGAAAGAGTTCTATTTGCCAGGCCTAATATGATGAACCACATCCCCTAAAATCAAGAGAGTCACAAGCTCAAACTGAGTAAAAACAACAGAGACAGAGAGGTCAGAGTCAGAAGCTGTATGAGAGCCCTGGTGGTGACATCCTTTACTATAAAAAAGCTCAGAAAATGATTGCACATATTAGCAGAAACTTCCAAACAGACATTCAATGGAGTATTAAGAACAGCCTCAATGGTTTTAAATAACACAAGTGGGTTATGACTGTTGGAAGAAATAATATTTGCAAAGTATTCCCTTTTTGCCTCTTTGGCAGTGTTCTAGTAGCAATTCCAGCAGTCTTAGAGTTTGAAATAATATCTAGAGCCACAGATTCCAAGATAGTTTGACAGCAAGAATAAGACCAGGAATTAAGGTCTTCTGTATCAGAGGAGACAAAGTCAGAAGGGCCACAGGGCTGATTAAAAGCAACAGAAAAATGCGTGGCAGTGGAGGGGTTAATAACCCGACAGTGCAGAGCAGCAGCGCGAGATTTAACTGCAGTATGTGTAAAAGCAACATTGAATAACACAGGCATATGATCTGAGAGCACAGAGTCACAGATCTCCAGGTTAGTGACAGGCAGACCACATGAAAGAACAAGGTCCAGTGTGTGTCCGTGCTCATGTGTAGGGCCTGGCACGGACTATACCAGGTTAAAAGAGTCAAAAGGCCCAAAAAGTCCTTTACCAGTGGTTTATCAGGACAACACACGTATATTAAAATTGCCAGCAATAAGAACATGATCATAGTTGGGCATAATCCCAGCTGGAAAAAATGGAAGTCGTTTATGAAGTTCTTGTTTTATTTCCATGCAATAGATGAGGCGCAGAAAACCGGGTTTGTGTGACTCACCTCAAGCGAGGTAAGTTCGAAGCTGGAGAATGAAGGCTTCAGAAAACACTGCTTACATTTGTCATCTTTTTTGTAAATAGCCGCTGTGCCTCCACCTCCGCCTGACGTCCGTGGCGAGTTAAAATAGCAGCAATCCACTGGTAGAAGTTCAGACAGAGCACTGGACTCGCCACCACTCAGCTACGTCTCAGTCACACACAGGAAATCCAGATCACGGGAACCGAAAAAGTCCAGAAGATCAAAAGTGTCGTTCAAAAGCGATCTGTCACTCACCAGGCCAATCCTGGCAGGAGCAGGAGCAGGAGCTGGAGCTGGAGCTGGAGCAGGAGCAGGAGCAGGAGCAGGAGCTGGAGCTGGAGCAGGAGCTGGAGCAGGAGCAGGAGCTGGAGCTGGAGCAGGAGCAGGAGCAGCAGCTGGAGCTGGAGCTGGAGCAGGAGCAGGAGCAGCAGCTGGAGCTGGAGCTGGAGCAGGAGCAGGAGCAGGAGCAGGAGCAGGAGCTGGAGCAGGAGCAGGAGCAGGAGCAGGAGCAGGAGCAGGAGCTGGAGCAGGAGCAGGAGCTGGAGCAGGAGCAGGAGCTGGAGCTGGAGCTGGAGCAGGAGCAGGAGCTGGAGCTGGAGCAGGAGCAGGAGCTGGAGCAGGAGCTGGAGCAGGAGCAGGAGCAGGAGCTGGAGCTGGAGCTGGAGCAGGAGCTGGAGCAGGAGCAGGAGCAGGAGCTGGAGCACGGGCTTCAGCAAGTCGAGAAATCCGACGCAGCGGCCTCAGGTTTCACGGCGGAGGTCATCAAAGCCGACCACGACTAAGCAGATGTTGCCCCCCTGGTGTGACAGGTGCCTGGGAGGGGTGCGATCCTAGATCCTGCAGCTTATAACGGTATACTTTCATTCACGAGTTCACAACAGTCTTATTTCTTCTACTGTGTTACCTATTAGTCATTTTGAGGACTAGTAACCCACCTGTATATTGAAATAAAGAGGCACAGATCATGAACTTGTTTACGTTTCAACTGCAGGATTTATTCTGCAGATTTGCCTCCCAGGGGGTTTACGCTCCTCCCGGCCGCTATGCGCCACCTAGTGGTATTTTTTAAGTAATGCCATGGAAGATGTAAAGTGTAATTAGAAAATACTGATTTAACACTGAACGATATAACAAAGACCAAATTATAACTGGGGGGTTCCCTTTTTTCCTTGTATGAAGACATAAACTGAACTAACATCCCCATAAGCCTTTTTATCTCTTAACTTTTTAACTATTAGTGTAATCCAGATTTACCAGCCACACATTTCAACTTAAACACAGATGTTAACCTTTTACACAGACATCAAGCAGACATCAACAGGATCCAGAAAATGCCGAGACACAAACGATCTTGGGAACAATCCATGCGGTGGTCAGAAAACAGCAGAAAAATTCCTTCGGGAAACCTTTAGCTTCAACAGCCAATATCATTAATGTAAATTGCAATACAAAGTTATGTGAACGTAGTTTCAAAAGGATTACATCCAAGGCTTTTATTGGTTGTGAAGTTATTAAAGTTTAAATCGTGTAACAGATACATATATAAAATAAAAAATATGAAATGTTGATTTGAAAACATTGAAAACATTAAATAACACCAGCTACAGTAGTGGTGGTTTGTTGTTCAGGAGAACAGTTTCCAGTATGTTGGCTGATCAATTTTTTGCGTTTAAAAATAATCGTTACGCTGATTTAACGCTTTACAAGAAGTGTTTTTCATTATTATTTTGTATTCATATTTACATACACTTTTATATTGTTTATTGTGTTGTTGGACAAGAAATCTTTTAAGTCAACAGTGATACAAATTTAATGGGATTTAGTTGCATTTAATTTGTAAGTGTAGCCGGATGGGCTACTCGCCTTTCTTTTTCTCTCTCTCCCTCGCTCGCTCTACTGCGCTTGCTCTCGGCTGCGCCACTAGGTTAATTGGGAACCCACCTGCATATTGATTGCAGGGTGGCGCCAGTCCATATAAAGTTAAGCCTGTCACGGCTGGGGCGGCAGTCGTGTGGAGGGTGAGAAAGGAGGATCCAATAGCAGAGGTGCAAGTGGGTTTTATTTACAGTGCACAAAACCAAGGTGTGGGCAGAACCGAACATAAACCTAAACTGGGAAAACTAATACGAAATGGAGGACATAGAGCGAGGAGCAGAAAGACACGAAGAAACATGGAACAATGTAGACTACACAGGAGATTCACAGAGAAACACAGACGACGCGACGAGAAGCACAGGCAGACACAAAATATAAATACACACACCAGGTAATCAGGAAACGGCACACAGGAGGGGACACAGCTGGAACTAATGGGCATAACGAGACACAGCCCTACAAAGTAAAACAGGACACACACAGACTGTTTTACAACACAAAACTCGGGGACCTGTACAGAGCACAGAGGGAGACACAGGTAGGGAAAAGAAACACGACAACCAAACCCCAAGAACTAATACAAAAACAGAATAAACTAGAAAATAATAATCATAAACTCAAAGCGCTGGGTCACCGACCCAGGACCATGACAAAGCCGGTGTTCTCCTGGTTTATTCCTCCCATCCGTTTGGCAAAAAGCAGCAGCCAATGCTGGCACACCACAACGGATTGATCAGCAAGCGAGTAGATCATATGACAGCTACAGCGCGGCAGTTTGTTTTATTCCGGCGTTGCGGAGAGAAGTGCTCCAGTTATCTCCACCCGTGAGAGTATAGCGCCTCCGGTCCTACTACTTTTATTAGCATTCACAATTACCGGAGGTTAAGGTTATATTTATCTGTTGTTATAGGGTTTGATTGCTGCCTTCACATCTCCCTGGCAAACTGCCCGACCTTAATCGGAAGAGTGAAACGCCTTCCCAGCTGCTGTTGTGAGGGCTCCTCCTCGGTGGAGCCTGCTGTCTTGTCTCGTCGTGAAACTGTAGGCTTACCTTTTTCTGGTTCGCCTGGTTTTATTTTATTTTATTCTGGATTGTTGCTGGAGTTGTAGTTGACTCGTGGGGCGTACGCCTTCCAGTATTGTGTGCGTGCGCGCGCGCGTGATTTCTTTAATTAAAGTTGGTTTTAGTTTTTTATGATCTGTAGCGAGCCGGACGCTCAGTGTCCTTTTATTCTTTTAACGTATTTCTGTGTTTTATTTCGGTGAACGGAGGACGTGCCAGTGGCCCTGAGACCTCAGGTGGTGGGTCATTTTCGCACTTTCTTTTGTACAGCACCGGGTGGGCTGTAGTGATTTTCTTCTTGCGGTGCGTCGTTGTTGACAGTGTCCTAAAGTTTTAGGACACTGTCAACACGACGCTACATTTGATTTTCTAATATTTTATTTATTTTTGTTATAAATAAAACAGTTTTAATATTGGAGCCAATCTGCCTCGGTGTGCATCCTTGAATCTGTGCGGCCTCTCTTTATTCCTTTTATCTATTTTTCTTAAATATATATTTCCTGGGGGTGAAATTCCCCTATAGCGTTGTCATTTTATTATTCTTTTATAACTCCGCCGACCACTTGGTCACATAAGCAAAATGTTAAAACGTAAGTTACCACAAACTATTTTTTAATTTTGCTGAACAATAAATGTTTGTCAGTTAACATTTAGTATTTCTCACTCAGAAAAATCAAGCTATTCTTACTGCTGTGTACTCACAATGAATAAGTTGCTCTAACTCAGCAATCTTAAGTAAGCTGTACTTTTCTTTAAGGCAGAGATTTTGCATAATTTATTTACATTCTGAGAACTAATTAGATTTTACATTTTGGAATGTGGCTTATTATTAAAATGAAAGGACATGTTGCTGTGCATGTAGATTAGGGAAGCTACGGTACACAACACGGCCACGCCTAAAACAAGACAAGCCTGTCGTCGTGTTTAAACATCTGACTGTTAGGTCCGCTTGGATTTTTGCATCTTGCAGCCACAGGGCAAAGACGAAAGCCACGCAGAACACTGAACTGTTTATTAAGAGAGTGAAGATGGACAACTGGACAGCGGCTCTGCTCACTGGTGTTGCCTGCATTGTGGGATACCTGGTTGTGCGGGTGAAAAAGATCAACAGCCTCCGACAGGCAGAGGAAAAGATCAAGAGAGCCAGAAACAGGAGAGACGAGAGCTTGCAGCGGGCAGAGCAGGCGGTGCTCCGGTACAAACAGTCGGTGAGAGTTCAGAGCTTTGGGGATTTTTCTACTTTCTCTTTATCGATAATCTCAGCTAATGATCTGCTTTTAGTTTAACCTGGCAGAGGTGTAGTTATTAAATACCAAAATACTGGCACTTTGCAATGTCTCCATGCTTGAGCATGAAAATGAAAGTTATGACTGTGCAAACCGTTTAAGTGCAGTGAACTCATTGCTGTGTTTGAGAAAGTTTGTAAAAAGAAAAGTGGAAGGAAGAATCCTGAATCTGTACATGGATGTGGTTCCGTCTCTTTGTTGCAGCCTTTAAAAGAAATAATAACATAATGATTCTGTGTGGGTCTGTGTCTCCTAGCATCCGACAACTGACTCTGCTTTCATCCTGACGCTCTCCCTGTCTGAGCTGACACAGCAGCTGAACGAAGGTTTACTGCGCCCCGAGGATGTGCTTTACTCTTACATGGAAAAGGTTCAATATCCAGCATGACACAAATCTTTCATAATAGATCAAATACAGCAAAAGTCATTTTTAAACAAGTAATCATTTAAATTACTCAGACTTATCTTAATGTTGTTTATTTTTGACATTACTCCTACTTACAACTCACTGCTTTTTAGTTCTTTTTACACAGAATTGTCTTATTACAGTTAAAGTTTAGACACACTGGATAATAATATTCATATAAGCAACACAGACTGATGTGTCAAGTAATGTCTGTGTTTCCAACAAGAGTTTAATATTTTACAAAGATTAAAATCCCTTTAGGTGAATAAGTTAATCTCAAACTGTCTGTGCTTGTTTCCTTTCCAACAGACTCTGGCTGTAAACAAAAAGCTGAACTGCTGCACTGAAATTTTGCTGGAGAGTTTGGACCAGCTGACAACTGTTGGCTCCAACAAGGATGGTCTCTTGTACGGAGTTCCAGTTAGCGTCAAAGAAAATATTACATTTAAGGTATTACAAAGGTTATGCAATGCAAATTTCAGTTACAGTTAAAGTATTTCCCATCAGTATTTATAAGTATGGTACAGTATTCTCGAGCATCATAGCTCAGGTATTTGATGTAACATTATCATCTTTGTTTTTTCCAACACTAGAATCATGACTGTTCTTGTGGTGTGATCATTAACCTGGACCAGCCCGCTGAAAAGGACAGTGTGCTCGTTCAAGTCCTGAAGAAACAAGGAGCTATTCCCTTTGTGAGAACCAACTTGCCTCAAGCTCTTTTAAAGTACATCTTTTATCAGTTACTCACATAAAAATCTACAGCACATTTAAAACTGAGTGCATGTGTTAAGTTGCCTTTGTCCATTCCAAATGTGCAAATAATGAAAATATGAATGAAAATAATATGCAAAGACTCATTAACTGTCTGTTGACAGCTATGACTGCAGTAATCCTATCTACGGGCAGACTGTGAACCCTCATAACCCCCAGAAGACCTCTGGAGGTTCATCTGGTGGGGAGGGGGCTCTCATCGGGGGAGGGGGCTCTCTGCTTGGTATAGGCACTGATATAGGTGGCAGTATCCGTATTCCTGCATCCTTCTGTGGAATCTGTGGTTTCAAGCCAACTGCAGGTCGGCTCAGGTGGGTCTCATTCAGTCAGTTTCCTGGAAATTTATTACACATTGAGTTACACTGAGTTAAACTCTTGTCTTTGTTAACACTTTTGTGTAATGATTAGTTTACAGGGCCTTCGTCCAATTTATCGAGGGCAAAAGTCGGGTAAGAAACATATGTACTTTACATATAAAGTAAATGTAGTTACATAACCACTGTATAGCAATATTTCACAGACACAAACTGTCTCAAATATTTGAGTCACTGCTTTATATTTCGTATGAAACTAGTGCCGTCATCTCCTGGACCCATGGCAAGAGATGTGGACAGCCTGGCTCTGTGCATGCAGGCACTTCTTTGTGACCACATGTTTTCTTTGGACCCCACTGTTCCACCGTTACCTTTTAACATGGAGGTGTGTCCTGTACTGTGAGGTTCATATAATCTGTTAATGATTATTCTTTTGGTTAAAAACTACAAATTAAGCGGATACATGGTTGTCCTAACGCTTCACTTTATATTACTCTTACCTCACCTGTTATTAATGTCCTGAGATACAGAACTAACTTTACAGGCTGTAATCTTAACCTTTGCAAACTGATTATGTTTAATTGACTGAGGAAGTAAAAAAGATTGACCCTTAGATATACAGAAGCTCCAGACCTCTAAGGATCGGTTATTTGGAAAGCGATGGCTACACGCATCCATCTCCAAGCATGGCCCGAGGCGTCAGAGAGGTCAAAGCTCTGCTAGAGCAAGCAGGACACACAGTAAGACGTCACCACACACACTATGATCACTGTCAAGCCACGTATGTGATATGAGTCATAGGTCCTTAGTGTTGATATTTGTGTCTTTAGCTCGTCCCTTACTGTCCACTGAAGATGGATCAAATTTTCCCTGAACTATTGATAAAGGGTTTTTTAGCAGATGGAGCTACCACCGTGCTACAAAAACTGTGAGTTGTTCCATTTAATAAGTCAGTTAGTACCATTTGTTTTCTAAACTTAAATCATCTAACATTTAGAGATTTTGTTTCTTTTTAGTTCTAACCACTAAACATCACCATGCTGCCATTGTCTTTACGAGCAACATGGGGTTGTGGTTCTTTTTGAAACCATTACAGTAATTCTCAGTTCAGTGTCTCTGAACAGACTGTTTTCTCCTGTGCCAATGATCTCTTTCATTTTAGGGAAGGGGGACCTGTGGACCCTTGTCTGGAGCCTCAGGTTTTTCCTTGCGGCTTTCCCAAGTGGTTGAAGAAAACCATTTCATTCTTGCTCAAACCCGTGGTGAGTCCTTGGTTTAACAGTTAACTTCACAGTTCAGTCTGATAAAACATTTATAATGATGCTGATTTTTTTTGGCAGTTTCCTCGTGTTTCTGCCAACTTTGATGCTCTTTGTGGAGTTGGGTGAGAAAGTATCCTTGAAATTCTTCATTTGTGCTTGAATCGTTTCTTTGTTACATTTCCATGTGCTAGGAATTATATCCAAACATTCTGCTTCATTCTTAGATCTGTTCCAGAGCTGTGGAAGCAACATGCTGCTGTTGAGGTACTGTCAGCTGATGATGCATGGTCACGTATGAAAGTCTGAAGGTGAAATTGAGATTTCCTGTGTTTTCTTTAGGACTACATTCAAGAGACAATAGCACATTGGAGGAGCTGCAACATTGATGTGCTGCTGTGTCCTGTGATTGGACCAGCCTACAACTTCTTATACTGTGGCAAACTTTCAAGTATGATTAACTCAGTATGACAGACAACTTAGTTTCTGTATTTATCACTTTGTTTTCAAAAAAATGTAATTACAGGACTTTAAAGATGTTTAAAGTGTGAAGCAAAAGTCACAAATTAGATCAGATATTGTTACTTTAATAGTTTCAGAAAATTACAAAGATATGTAAAATATAAAAGGCAAAAGATAACAGTAACTAATAAAAAACACTTTATTTTTCCAGTTTAATTTTTATTGTGTTTAGTACTTCTATTTGTAAATGAAGTTTAGCTAAAGTGTAATTCATGTTGTAGTGGATTCAGCGGGTTTCATCACTGGGGAACTGGATAGACATGATAAAAAAAAAGAATGACAGTGTACAAAACATGTCTGTGAACTCAGTCATCCAGGTCACTGTAGTCTAAGGAGCTTGGAAAGAAAAACATCATTGCTGCTTGTGACTTACACCCGTTTTCACACCTTGGATGGTGTGATTAGGTATAGGATCAATGGGTGGTCCATGACCCTCTTGGGGACACTTCCATGGGGCTTAAAATCTGGGACTCTCCACCAGCTGCTCTTGGAACTGAAGAAGCTTCTCGAATGAGAGGTGAAACGTCTTCAAGAAACCTAAAGAAGTCCAGACACTTTTATTTCCAAGCTCCTTAGTGTACAAAACAGTTACACGTTATAATACAACTGAACTTTGAAAAGAGGAAAAAAAGAGACATTTCATCAAAGATGAGGACGACTCTCCAGACATTACTTGATTTAAAAAGTAACCTGGGTCTGGATATAGAGTAAGTAAGTAAGTAATTGTTTTGTCTTTTCTGCGTTTTAAGCTGCTGTTAGCTACACGATACTCTACAATCTCCTTACCTTTCCTGCGGGTGTAGTCACTGTTTCCACAGTGACCACAAAGGATGAGGAAGAACTCAAGCACTATAAGGGCTGTTATCAGGACATGTGGGACAAACTCTTCAAAGAGGTAGGCAACATGTACCAGTGAGATAAGACTGAGTGAGAACATAGAGCCAGATTTACTAACACGTTGTGTCAGGACAAACTTTTGGCATGAAAAAAAATAGATTTTTCCAAAGCGAGTGCAGTAAGAAGACTTCAGTTAAGAAGTGGGGGCTCAGAGACTTTTGTAAATGATCCATTTGCACGTGTTTAATGTTTATATCCACGCTATAGACTGCGTCACTATTTTCCTCTTCTGGCATATGAAGTGAAATCAGCTGATTGCAGCACATGTGCAAGTGGAACCATTGAGCAGGATCGATAGGCAAGCAGACTAACAATTCCAAGGTACAGAGCTACCAAGCCACTTAATGCTAAATTTGCTCAATAGCTTCAGAGATGACCTGGAGCCTCTAACCTAAAGGAGTCACACAATGCCAGCGGCAACAAAACTGCTTCCAGCCAGAGGCGGAGCCAGACATTTGAAACACCCGGGGCTTAGCCCAAAGAGTAGTATGCATGTGGGATTTTTTTTTTTTTTTTTTTTTGGGGGGGGGGGGGGGGGGTGTAGAAATGACTGAAAGATTAATAGGCTCTGTTCAAAAAAGAATGACTTCATATAGGGAAAAATATATATCACATGTGCAGGACACCTTAAACTAGTTTTTTAATTAAGCAGCAAGGCAGAACAAGGTCAGGGCTGTATCAAGACACAGGGACTAAACCCCAATTCAACCAGACCCAGAACTGATCCAGAATTAAAACAGGACTACAACAGTTCAAAATCAGGACTACTGAGGACTTAACCGAGACAGAACCAGAATCAGAACTAGATGATAGCACTAAAAATCATCATAGACCTGCACTACACTTATTTTTTAATTCTACCAAAGTCCACTATTTAGATTGAGAAAAGTTTATATAATTATTTAGCCTTGTTGTGCAAACAAGCCTGCAGAACTTAATAAATACAGAATTTGAAAAATAACAAACCTAAAAAGAAACACTAGGTACGAGATACATGAGGACCTGTGATACGGTGATACTTTTGGTAAACAACCATTTGACTAACATGTGTGTCTCACCTGCTCTTGTTCATCTGTTCTGTCCTCGTTCTCCTCTCTCTCCCTCTTTGTGCTGACAATCATCAAATATACAGTTGAAACCAGATATTTACTCTTCAGATAAAAACACTTTTTTAATTGTAACATCAAATCAGACTAAATGTTTATTTTTTTAGATTGATAAATATAAAAACATATTTGTTAACTTTAAGAGTAAAGAGAGAAACTATCTGTATTTCTTAATTGCAAATGGCACCAAATTGTATTCAAACTTGAGCCACATTTATGGAGCTCCACAGTTCTTTTCCTGGTGTTTTGGTTGATATCTCTTGATTTTCCCATGTCACAGAAACAGGCTCTGTGTTTTGCCTTATATGCATCCACAGCTGTGCCACCAGTTTACTCACATGGACTCTACTAACCTATCAGAAGCTTCTTCAGCTCAGAATGGAATCGTCTGGAGTTTTCTTATTAATTAACAATAAATTTAGTGTACATGTACTCCTAAATTTGATGAAAGTGATAAAAATAGCTCTGTCTCTCTTTATTCTGAAATTTAACTAATTCAAAATATATTTCAATATTTATCTAAAACAAAAATTTACTCTAAATTGATGTTGTACAGTAAAAATGTTTTATGTTTTCTCCCTAAAGTGTATGTAAATATCTGGTTACAAATGTGAATATCCTGCTGTGTACTGAAATCCCTCTTGTTTTGCATAGAAATATACTGAACAACATACAAAGCATAATATATAAAATAACATTTACCTGAGTTTTTTCTTTGAAAGAACCCTCGAATGTCCATTCTTATGTTTCAGTACATAACTGAAACCGATTTAGTCGGGGAGGGTAAGAACTGAAAATATGAAATAAACACACGTAAGCTAAGACTCTCTAAAAAAAATAGCATTTGTTCGGCTTTTCATTTTGCCATTTGTTGATTCACTTGAAGAGCAAGTAACGTAATATTGGTCAAGTGATCAGTTTCATATCAATCTTTCGTGATGCACCGTCATATTTACATTATTTGTACGGTACGAATTATTTGCTTTGGTACCTGGTCAAACTTAAGCTCTCCTTAATATGGCTGGCTCCGTCTCTCCAACAGCGCACTCACGGGCAGCAGCTGCCCCGCCCCCTCGCTCAGTCGCTTAGTGCCTGAGCTTGGATCATACCAATATCAGGGGGGGATTCACGCACAGTCGTAAATTCCCACAGTGTGCACTATGTGCTTCGAATATTGTGTGTACTTTTTGTTTTATACAGTTGTCAGCCAGACATCTAACTATGAAAAATTACACTCCAAAAGACCCCGGGCTTCTGACAAAACAACCCGGGCTTAAGCCCCGTAAGCCACCCCCACGCTCCGCCCCTGCTTCCAGCTCTTCAGTTTCACAGCCTGTGCAATAGGGTTCAAAGGGAAACGGCCAAAAAATGGAGAAACAGGGAGGAGGACAGCACTGATCCTCAGAAGAATCAGACCTTTGATGGACATTAAAGCAATGTATTTATGTTGATAAACTTTAAAAATACATTTTTCCTTAATAAAGTTTTATCACACTCCACTTAAACAGTTATAATTCCAGGAGTGTAAACAGCACACGGTTTTCAGCACATCAGCTGTGCTCCAACAACCGTTACTTATTACTGGTGGATCTACACAAGTTCAGCTGCATGCACTTTGACAATACGTGAGATTACAGATGAACACATGTACACACATGACTTCCCCATGAATTCAGCAAATCCATTTTTTTTCTAGGTAAACACCTTTCAGCACTATTTGGGGATTGTGCTCTTTTGCCCTGTTTAGTAAATTACACATTTAGGTGGTGCGTTCAGCTGCTGAGCATTAAGTGACAGGAGTGTTTTTTTGTGTTCAGGCAGTGTCCGGTGGCGAGGGTCTACCTGTGGCGGTTCAGTGTGTTGCTCTGCCGTGGCAGGATGAGCTCTGCCTGCGCTTCATGAAGGAAGTGGAACAACTGGTCAAAGAAAGCAAGAAGTAAAGCTGCTTTCTTTCTCAGTCTCACAGGAGAGGCTGCAGACTTGAGAGGAGACATGTTAACTTGAGTATTTCCTGTAATAATGAGCTAATGGTGTCATAAATAGTGGAGTATTCTCTACACTACAAGCTTAATCTGGGCACTTTTTGTTTTTTGGCTGTTTGTTGAAGGTTAAATAAAAGGTAATTGTTAAAATTACACATTTTTTGTTCTTATTGTTGTAGGTCTTTTGTCGTATTACCATCCATTTCATGTAATAAAGTATGAAAAGGCACTAAAAGAACGAAAACTGGAATCATGTCAACAGTAGGCAAAGAGACAGTGCTAGTACATGTGTAAAAATGTTAAGAATTAGCATTAAATAATAAGTATGTAAAGTAATATTACTGTTTGTGCACATAATTCTACGATTTACATTGTATACATATACAAATTAGTACATACTACATTTGCTTTTGTTTACAACAACAACAACAACAACAATAACCTTTATTTATACAGCACATTTAAAACCAGTGGTGTACCAAAGTGCTTAACATACAAGAGGGTAAGATGAAGTAACAGGGAAGGATGAAGGCTTGTTACGACCCGTCTAGGGCCAGGCAATAACATGAGTGAGGCACTCGCTTCCCACCCCAAGACCCAAGCAGCCACAGGAAACAAATCCGTTCGTTATAATGTGATTTATTTACAAAGTGAAAAAAAGGAACAACAAAACGGGAGTGTCAACACTTCAGGGTGAGCCAAGGCCAAAATAATAAACAAAAACAAATCTACACAAATCCCGCTCCCCTGACCTTACCAAAACAAAGTCAAAAGTAAAGACAGAGTCTGACCTCCTTAACTAATTCAAAACAGGAAAAAACGGGTGATCAAAAGAAACGGCAGCTCACCCCTACCCACTCCACTTCCACAACTTTTAAGCCGCACTGTAGCCAGCGGCTGCCACAGTTACACTGCTGGGTCATGAGGAGAAACGCGAGGACCTCTCCTGCAGTAGCACTCCAGACTCCTTTTAATGGGCGGGTCCTCCAGCTGGAACCAGTCACGTCGGGGCGGTGTATCCACGCACCAATCGGAGCAGGGCCCTGGCACAGCTGAATTAACATAAAAAGGTACATCACCTGCACAAAACAAACACATGAACGTGCAAGTTCGTAACAGGCTATGGCAAAGTACCAACATGCTAGCAGGTTAAATGGCATTAAAAACATAGAAGCAAAAGAAATGCATATAAAAGCATAAAAGAACAATATATGTAAAGGATAAAACAGTCAAAAATTTTAAAAATGATTAAAAGTAGTTAAGAATAGACCGGAGATAGAAATAAGCATTAAACTAACTAACAAGCATTAACTGGTAGAAAAAGGCAAGGCTAAATAGGTGGGCTTTTAACCGCGATTTGAAGGATTGAATGGAATCAGACTCACGGACAGCGATGGGGAGGTTATTCCATAGATTGGGTGCAGCCAAGGCAAACGCTCGGTCACCTCTAGTCTTCAGCCGGGATCTCGGCAGTACCAAGAGTGACTGGGAAGATGATCTTAGTACTCTAGCAGGGGTGTATAATCTAAGTAGCTCAATGAGGTAGCTTGGAGCTATATTGTTAATAGAGCTGGGCGATATAAGATTTTTTCATATCACGATATGCTTTTTCATTTCGGGCGATAACGATATATATCACGATATAAGCCAAATAACTATATTTATAGTTGTATCCATAATTTCTTGGAGCTAATTAATTTTACAGTGTTGAATGAAGTTTATTATTTATGTTCTTGTGCATATAGGCTAAGTTAGTACTGTGTTATGCTATTAATTACATAGCATATTGATTTTTTGTTAGTGGGTTAATCACTCTTTCTCACGCTCATGCTGGAGCGAGGAGAGCGGATCACCGGAGGCGATTCAAACCATCAATCCCGACAGTGATAATGGGCAACGTGAACGCGCTACAGAATAAGATTGATGAACTGTGCGCTCTGAACAACCACAGACTATACCGTGAGTGCAGCTTGTTTATCTTCACGGAGACGTGGCTAACCGAGCTAACGCCACAGGCTAACGTAGACCTATGCGGTTTCACATCCGTGAGAGCCGATAGGGACACGCAGGCCAGCGGAAAAAGCAGAGGTGGGGGACTCATTGTCTACGTCAGGGACGTGCAGAGAGGTTTAAAGGGGCGGGTGCTCAAAGTTAAAAAGGGGCACATTGAACCAGGCTGAATAACAACAACACACATTCATCAAGAATCTAATATGGGAAGGGCAGGGCTGTGTTGATCTGAGACTGTAGACATTAAAAAGTCCACAGGAGAGATGGTAGCTGATTAAACAAGTGTCATGAGATAATAACAAAATGCAAAGATTGGTGACAGCGCTTGGAACCATAAGGCAACAAAAAACTGTGACATAAACTCGGCTCTGCCTGTGAATCACTCTTTGCTTCTCTTCTTCCTTCCATCCCATCATTTCATATATCACTCTCCACTTGCTGTCTATCTGAGAACAAGGCACAACTTGCTATTGCAATAAACTATAATCTAATTATCCACACCTAACAACTCCTGCACTTAATCTATAATAAAATGATGACAGAAAAATGTTATAGCACTGCCTTTAGTAGCCTCACACAGCTCCTACTGTTTCCTCCTCATGTCCTTACCAGCCATGTCTGCACAATGTTATATCATGAGTAATATTTTTTTAAATCCAGCTAAATAAAACACACACATGCACACACAGTGACATTTTAGACCTTCTTCAGAATACTGTATATACTATGGGCATCATGGTGCTGATCCAGAATCCTTACATTATTATTCATTACTAGAGCTACAATAATAAAGCAATGAGGAGGGGGAAGTAATAAATATGAAATAATGTATTTATGATGATTCCATTTGTTTCACTATCCACTCTGTGCAGGGCAAAGCTTATTACATTTTTAAACTAGAGATACAATCATTTTGCTGCTGTAAAATCCAACTTTTGTCTTATTTAAAATATAAATCTAATATAATCTGCTTCTTAATGTATGTTTTTTAAAATACAGCTTGTGTTTTTTAATATATTATAATTATAATAATTATTATGTGGACATGCATATTAGATCGTTTTTTAGTGAAATATAATCCCTCCAGAAAGGCAGGAAATGCCCAGAAACTTACTCTAAAACTAAATATGTTCTAAATACTTTAAAACTAAATATGTTCCCTAAAACGGTGACAGAGCTACAGACCCATGACAGCCTTACACAGGTAGCCAGCAGCTATGACCAGCACTACCTGTGCAGTTAATAAAAGGACAGGTAATGTTTGTCGCGCTGTTGCACACACAGCACGCTCGTTTGTTTCAGTTCGTCAGTTGCAACAAGACAGCTTACCAACGTGTACGTAATAAGCTAATACTCCTGGGTGCTACACACTACAGTGTACGCTGTACACCTACTTACTGGTTTTGTCGCATCAGTCTGTGTCTCTGAGTTAACTTGTGTTTCTCCTACAGCTCCGGACCGCAAAAAATGCGCGTGCTCTTTGTGAGCTCGTTCCCGGCTCGTAACCAGCGCGTTCTGCCGTCGAGGGCGATCATTGGTTAATAGTGATCATGTGACTGATGCAAGCCAGATCCTTTTATTTAGCAAAACTGTGATTAATAGTTAAATATTATTGTTGAGGGGCACAGAAAGGACTCCGCACGCACACACACATAAAAAAATAAATAAAAAAATTTTAAAAGTTGCCTCAACAAAAGGGCACTTTGGGCACTCATCAGGAAAGGGGCGGGTGCTCAAGCCCCTCTAGCCCCCCCCCCCCTCTGCACGTCCCTGGTCTACGTTAACAACAGATACTGTAACCCTGGACACGTCTCCGTTAAAGTTTCGGTATGCCGTCCGGACCTGGAGCTGCTAGCTGTTAGCTTGCGGCCATATTATCTACCTCGGGAGTTCAGTCATGTGATCTGTGTGTGTGTTTACATCCCTCCGAGGGCTGACTCAACAGCTGCCTGTGAGAAAATACACACAGTCACAGCAAGACTTCAGACACAAAACCCCGAGGCTTTCATTATTATATCTGGAGACTTTAACCATGCCACACTGGATTCTACTCTGGCTGCTTTTCACCAGTTTGTGAATTGTCCCACAAGGAGCAACAGGACAATTGACCTACTGTATGCTAATGTGAGAGATGCATACAGAGCCACCCCCCTCCCCCCACTAGGGAAGTCAGACCACAACCTGGTTTACCTACAGCCACAATACACACCCCTCGTCCAAAGGCAGCCTGTCACAACGCGCTCCATCCGGAGATGGACCCCAGAAAAGGAGGATGCTCTGAGAGACTGCTATGACACCACAGACTGGGATGTGCTTCTGAGCCCACATGGTGAGGACATAGAGGGGGCGACACACTGTCTTACAGACTACCTCAACTTTTGTGTGGACACAGTCGCCCCTGCTAAGACGGTACGGTGTTATCCTAATAACAAACCGTGGGTAACACAGGAAGTCAAAGCTGTCCTCAACATGAAGAAGAAGGCTTTCAGGAGCAAAGTGAAGGAGGAGATGAAAGCAGCACAGCAGGAGGTGAAACGCTGCCTGAGGGAAGCAAAGGACACCTACAGGAGGAAGGTGGAGCAGAAGTTGGAGAGGAACAATATGAGGGAGGTCTGGAATGGTGTGAAAACCATCACAGGCCACAACACCAAGAAAAGTACAGTGGGGGGGACTGTGGAGAAGGCAAACGAAAGAAACAGGTTTTGACCAGCCCACAACCCCCACCCTCACCCTCACCTTTACTACAGAGTCCTCTCCCCACTCTCCTACCTCCCTCGCTTCCCCCCCTTCCTGACACCATGACACCCCCCTCCTCGAATCCCTCTCTCAGCAGCAAGACATCTCCCCCCCTCCCCTCTTCCCAAACATCTCCCAGTGTCACAGTGGATCAGGTCAGGAGGCAACTGAGGAAGCTTCGCCCCAGAAAGGCAGCAGGCCCAGACAAGGTGTGTCCTAGGATGCTAAAGGCGTGTGCTGCTGAACTTGGGGAGCCGCTACAACGAGTCTTCAATCTCAGTCTGCGACTGGGGAGAGTGCCCGCCCTATGGAAGACATCCTGCATCGTCCCGGTCCCCAAAAGGAACCGGCCCAATGAGCTGAATGACTTCCGAACGGTGGCACTGACGTCACATCTTATGAAGACTCTAGAGCGGCTCTTCCTCAACCTCCTCCGACCACAGGTACAACATGCCCAGGACCCACTACAGTTTGCATACAAGGCGGATGTCGGAGTGGAGGATGCCATCCTGTACCTCCTGCACAGAGCCCACTCACACCTGGATGGGGGAAAAGGCACGGTCAGGATCCTGTTTCTTGACTTTTCCAGTGCCTTTAATACCATCCAGCCCTGTATGCTTCAGGAAAAACTGAACAGGATGGAGGTGGACCCCTGCCTGGTGGCTTGGATCTCCGACTACCTCACCGACAGACCACAGTACGTCAGGCTGAAGGACATCACGTCGGACACTGTGGTCAGCAGCACAGGAGCACCACAGGGAACTGTGCTGTCCCCTCTTCTCTTCACCCTGTACACCTCTGACTTCTGCTACAACTCTGAATTATGCCACATTCAGAAGTTTGCAGATGACACAGCCATCATGGGGTGTATCTGGGATGATCAGGAAGAGGAGTACAGGAGCCTGGTGAGGAACTTTGTTGCATGGAGTCACACAAACCACCTGCAACTCAACACCTCAAAGACTAAGGAACTGGTTGTGGACTTCGGGAGGTCTAGAGCAGGTCCACTGCCGGTTCAGATAGAGGGGGAGGAGGTGTAGGTGGTCAACACGTACAAGTACCTCGGGCTGTGGGTGGACAACAAACTGGATTGGTCATGCAACACAGAGCACCTGTATAAAAAAGCCCAAAGCCGACTGTACTTCCTCAGGAGGCTGAGGTCTTTTAACATCTGCAGGAAGCTCCTGTGGATGTTTTACCAGTCAGTGGTTGCTGGAGTACTTTTCTATGCTGTGGTGTGCTGGGGGAGCAGCACAGCAAAGGAGGACTCATCCAGGCTGGAGAAACTGATCAGGAAGGCTGGCTCTGTGGTCGGCATGAAGCTGGACACTCTGGTGACAGTGGCAGAGAAAAGGACATTAAAGAAACTGATGGACATTATGAACAATGCTGGGCATCCTCTGCACACGGCCATAAACAACCAGAAGAGTCTGTTCAGTGACAGGTTGCTTCTCCCCAAGACAAGAACTAACAGACTTAAAAACTCCTTTGTCCCACACGCCATCAGACTGTTTAACTCCTCTCTGGAGGGGAGAGGGAGGGGAAACAGGGGGACAAGGGAGGGGGGAACAACTAAGCTGTAGTGCCTCTTCACTTCACTGTGCAATACCTTTTGTGTAATACTTTTGTTAATAGTCAATGGTGCAATAGACTCCATACTTGAAATGTGCAATTCACTTGTATTTTCATTTTTATTCCTATTTATCCCCTTCGTATATTTTATTTATATATGTCTCTGTATTTATATGTGTGTGTGTATATAATATTCTGTAACTGTAACTTCTGTCGGTGCTGTGCTTTTGGAAACCGAATTTCCCAGAGGAACCCACCCGAGGGATTAATAAAGTTTTATCTTATCTTATCTCTTATCATATTAGTTGTTGGTGGCTACTGGTTAATGAGTAACTAAAAAAGGCTTTTTGTCTGTCCTGAAGTTAATCAACCCTACATGCTCACCACGCCCACTTTAGTTCACAGCTAAAAACAAGGCAAGCCTGTCGCATTTAAACAGCTGTGTGTTAGGACCATGTGGCATTTAAACCCATTTGCAGCCCCAGGACAAAGACGAAAATCACGCAGAACACTGAACCGTTTATTAAGAGAGTGAAGATGGACAAGTGGACAGCGGCTCTGCTCACTGGTGTTGCCTGCATTGTGGGATACCTGGTTGTGCGGGTGAAAAAGATCAACAGCCTCCGACAGGCAGAGGAAAAGATCAAGAGAGCCAGAAACAGGAGAGACGAGAGCTTGCAGCGGGCAGAGCAGGCGGTGCTCCGGTACAAACAGTCGGTGAGAGTTCAGAGCTTTGGGGATTTTTCTACTTTCTCTTTATCGATAATCTCAGCTAATGATCTGCTTTTAGTTTAACCTGGCAGAGGTGTAGTTATTAAATACCAAAATACTGGCACTTTGCAATGTCTCCATGCTTGAGCATGAAAATGAAAGTTATGACTGTGCAAACCGTTTAAGTGCAGTGAACTCATTGCTGTGTTTGAGAAAGTTTGTAAAAAAAAAGTGGAAGGAAGAATCCTGAATCTGTACATGGATGTGGTTCCGTCTCTTTGTTGCAGCCTTTAAAAGAAATAATAACATAATGATTCTGTGTGGGTCTGTGTCTCCTAGCATCCGACAACTGACTCTGCTTTCATCCTGACGCTCTCCCTGTCTGAGCTGACACAGCAGCTGAACGAAGGTTTACTGCGCCCCGAGGATGTGCTTTACTCTTACATGGAAAAGGTTCAATATCCAGCATGACACAAATCTTTCATAATAGATCAAATACAGCAAAAGTCATTTTTAAACAAGTAATCATTTAAATTACTCAGACTTATCTTAATGTTGTTTATTTTTGACATTACTCCTACTTATAACTCACTGCTTTTTAGTTCTTTTTACACAGAATTGTCTTATTACAGTTAAAGTTTAGACACACTGGATAAAAATATTCATATAAGCAACACAGACTGATGTGTCAAGTAATGTTTGTGTTTCCAACAAGAGTTTAATATTTTACAAAGATTAAAATCCCTTTAGGTGAATAAGTTAATCTCAAACTGTCTGTGCTTGTTTCCTTTCCAACAGACTCTGGCTGTAAACAAAAAGCTGAACTGCTGCACTGAAATTTTGCTGGAGAGTTTGGACCAGCTGACAACTGTTGGCTCCAACAAGGATGGTCTCTTGTACGGAGTTCCAGTTAGCGTCAAAGAAAATATTACATTTAAGGTATTACAAAGGTTATGCAATGCAAATTTCAGTTACAGTTAAAGTATTTCCCATCAGTATTTATAAGTATGGTACAGTATTCTCGAGCATCATAGCTCAGGTATTTGATGTAACATTATCATCTTTGTTTTTTCCAACACTAGAATCATGACTGTTCTTGTGGTGTGGTCATTAACCTGGACCAGCCCGCTGAAAAGGACAGTGTGCTTGTTCAAGTCCTGAAGAAACAAGGAGCTATTCCCTTTGTGAGAACCAACTTGCCTCAAGCTCTTTTAAAGTACATCTTTTATCAGTTACTCACATAAAAATCTACAGCACATTTAAAACTGAGTGCATGTGTTAAGTTGCCTTTGTCCATTCCAAATGTGCAAATAATGAAAATATGAATGAAAATAATATGCAGAGACTCATTAACTGTCTGTTGACAGCTATGACTGCAGTAATCCTATCTACGGGCAGACTGTGAACCCTCATAACCCCCAGAAGACCTCTGGAGGTTCATCTGGTGGGGAGGGGGCTCTCATCGGGGGAGGGGGCTCTCTGCTTGGTATAGGCACTGATATAGGTGGCAGTATCCGTATTCCTGCATCCTTCTGTGGAATCTGTGGTTTCAAGCCAACTGCAGGTCGGCTCAGGTGGGTCTCATTCAGTCAGTTTCCTGGAAATTTATTACACATTGAGTTACACTGAGTTAAACTCTTGTCTTTGTTAACACTTTTGTGTAATGATTAGTTTACAGGGCCTTCGTCCAATTTATCGAGGGCAAAAGTCGGGTAAGAAACATATGTACTTTACATATAAAGTAAATGTAGTTACATAACCACTGTATAGCAATATTTCACAGACACAAACTGTCTCAAATATTTGAGTCACTGCTTTATATTTCGTATGAAACTAGTGTCGTCATCTCCTGGACCCATGGCAAGAGATGTGGACAGCCTGGCTCTGTGCATGCAGGCACTTCTTTGTGACCACATGTTTTCTTTGGACCCCACTGTTCCACCATTACCTTTTAACATGGAGGTGTGTCCTGTACTGTGAGGTTCATATAATCTGTTAATGATTATTCTTTTGGTTAAAAACTACAAATTAAACCGATACATAGTTGTCCTAATCCTTCACTTTATATTACGCTTTACAGGCTGTAATCTTAAACTTCGCAAAAACATCTGATTATATTTAATTGACTCAGGAAATGAAAATTCTAACCCTTAGATATACAGAAGCTCCAGACCTCTAAGGATCGGTTATTTGGAAAGCAATGGCTACACGCATCCATCTCCAAGCATGGCCCGAGGCGTCAGAGAGGTCAAAGCTCTGCTAGAGCAAGCAGGGCACACAGTAAGACGTCACCACACACACTATGATCACTGTCAAGCCACGTATGTGATTTAGGGCTGTGCGATATCACCAAAATCTCATATCCCAATATAGGACATTTTTCATCCTGATAACAATAGATATCACAAAACAGGGCATTTTCTGTAAATTCTGTAAATCTCGGGCAACTCGACTTGCGTGAAGTATTTTCAGCTGGGCGTTGTGTACCTGGAGTCGAGTACTTTGACCCATGCATGAAGCTATACATTTTTAAACATAAGTTGTGACAGGGGCTCCAATTTCTATTTGTATGTATTTATTACATGGCGTGCTGCGGGGAAAAGCCTGTTCTAATGTTTGAGTCTAAAGTTTATTTTGAGCACCTGACGACTCTTTTTTGCTTCCCATCCATAAACTCGCTCCATACGCTTTCACATGATTCTTGTGTAGGTGGTAGAAGAAGTTTGTCGTGTTTGAGTCTGTGGTGGTGAGTGGTTTGCAGCGTAATTTGCATAGTACAGTTTTCCGCTCCGCGTCAGTCCTTTCATAACCAAACCATGTCCATGCTTCAGAGGTAATAAGGTCCTTGATTTATTTTGACTGGTCCTTCCATTTGGAGCTACCTGTTGTTGCCTCATTTTCACTGGCTAAGCTGGTATTCTCTGTGTCCCGATGAAAAAATATTGCTGTAAACAGTTTATTTTGCGACACCATGCCAAACGATAGCATATAATTTGAAATGATAGATGTTTTCATAAAGTCATCTGATATACACTCAACAAAAATATAAACGCAACACCTTTGTTACTGCTCCCATTCCCCATGGGATGGACGTAGAGACCTAAAATTCATTCCAGATACACAATATAACCATCCCTCCCAAACAGTGGTCACAAATCAGTCCAAATGTGTGGTAGTGGGCACATCTGCTATATTGAGATAATCCATCCCACCTCACAGGTGTGCCACATCAGGATGCTGATCTGACATCATGAGTAGTGCACAGGTGTACCTCAGACTGCCCACAACAAAAGGCCACCCTGGAATGTGCAGTTTTGTCTCACAGCAAAATGCCACAGATGCCACAAGCAATGAGGGAGCGTGCAATTGGCATGCTGACAGCAGGAATGTCAACCAGATCTGTCGCCCGTGCATTGAATGTTCATTTCTCAACCATAAGCCGTCTCCACAGGCGTTTCAGAGAATATGGCAGCACATCCAACTGGCCTCACAACTGCAGACCTCGTGTAACCACACCAGCCCAGGACCTCCACATCCAGCAGGTTCATCTCCAAGATCGTCTGAGACCAGCCACCCAGACAGCTGCTGGAACAATTGGTTTGCACAACCAAACAATTTCTGCACAAACTGTCAGAAACCGTCTCAGGGATGCTCAACTGCATGCCCGTCGTCCTCATCGGGGTCTTGACCTGACTCCAGCTCGTCGCCGTAACAGACTTGTGTGGGCAAATGCTCACATTCGATGGCGTCTGGCACGTTGGAGAGGTGTGCGCTTCACGGATGAATCATGGTTCACATTGTTCAGGGCAGATGGCAGCTGAGAATGTCCCAGTTCTTGCATGGCCAGCATACTCACCGGACGTGTCACCCATTGAGCATGTTCGGGATGTGCTTGACCGGCGTATACGACAGCGTGTACCAGTTCCCACGAATATCCAACAACCTCGCACAGCCATTGAAGTGGAGTGGACCAACATTCCACAGGCCACAACTGACAATCTGATAGACTCCATGCGACGATGTGTTGCACTGCATGAGGTAAATGGTGGTCACACCAGATACTGACCGGTTCTGGGTCCCCAGACCCCCAATAGCGCAAAAAACTGCACATTCCAGGGTGGCCTTTTGTTGTGGGCAGTCTGAGGTACACCTGTGCACTACTCATGATGTCAGATCAGCATCCTGATGTGGCACACCTGTGAGGTGGGATGGATTATCTCAATATAGCAGATGTGCCCACTACCACACATTTGGACTGATTTGTGACCACTGTTTGGGAGGGATGGTTATATTGTGTATCTGGAATGAATTTTAGGTCTCTACGTCCATCCCATGGGGAATGGGAGCAGTAACAAAGGTGTTGCGTTTATATTTTTGTTGAGTGTATTTCGACATATCGCATAGCCCTACGAGTCATAGGTCATTAATCCTGTCATTTTTGCCTTTAGCTCGTCCCTTACTGTCCACTGAAGATGGATCAAATTATCCCTGAACTATTTTTAAAGGGTTTATTTGCAGATGGAGCTACCACCCTGCTACAAAAACTGTGAGTTGTTCCATTTAATAAGTCAGTTAGTACCATTTGTTTTCTAAACTTAAATCATCTAACATTTTGAGATTTTGTTTCTTTTTAGTTCTAACCACTAAACATCACCATGCTGCCATTGTCTTTACGAGCAACATGGGGTTGTGGTTCTTTTTGAAACCATTACAGTAATTCTCAGTTCAGTGTCTCTGAACAGACTGTTTTCTCCTGTGCCAATGATCTCTTTCATTTTAGGGAAGGGGGACCTGTGGACCCTTGTCTGGAGCCTCAGGTTTTTCCTTACGGCTTTCCCAAGTGGTTGAAGAAAACCATTTCATTCTTGCTCAAACCCGTGGTGAGTCCTTGGTTTAACAGTTAACTTCACAGTTCAGTCTGATAAAACATTTATAATGATGCTGATTTTTTTTGGCAGTTTCCTCGTCTTTCTGCCAACTTTGATGCTCTTTGTGGAGTTGGGTGAGAAAGTATCCTTGAAATTCTTCATTTGTGCTTGAATCGTTTCTTTGTTACATTTCCATGTGCTAGGAATTATATCCAAACATTCTGCTTCATTCTTAGATCTGTTCCAGAGCTGTGGAAGCAACATGCTGCTGTTGAGGTACTGTCAGCTGGTGATGCATGGTCACGTATGAAAGTCTGAAGGAGAAATTGAGATTTCCTGTGTTTTCTTTAGGACTACATTCAAGAGACAATAGCACATTGGAGGAGCTGCAACATTGATGTGCTGCTGTGTCCTGTGACTGGTCCAGCCTACAACTTCTTATACTGTGGCAAAATTTTAAGTATGGCTGATTATGATAGCTGTAAACTATAAAAGGCAAAAGATTGCAGGGACTAAGAAAACAACCGCTTTATTTTTCCAGTTTAATTTTTATTGTGTTTAGTACTTCTATTTGTAAATGAAGTTTAGCTAAAGGTGTAATTCATGTTGTAGTGGATTCAGAGAGTTTCCTCACTGGGGAACCGGATACATATAAGAAACAAAACAGTTACATGTTACAATACAAGAGTGTGACAGGACTTAAAAAAGTGAAGAAAAAGAGACATTTCATCAAAGATGAGGACGACTGCTTTTGTCTACTGCTGGGAAAACTGGGCATTACAGGACAGAGTGCAGCACAGTAAGAGTCATGAAACTGTCTCCAGACATTACTTGATTAAAAGGTAACCTGGATTACAACAAGCAAAGGCATTACTGCATTAACTAAATTATATTTAAATTAAACAATAATTGCATTTGTAAAGGCTAAGAATGGTGTTTATGTTTCTTTATTTTTGTTTTCTACACTTTCAGCTGCTGCCAGCTACACGATGCTCTACAATCTCCTTACCTTTCCTGCGGGTGTAGTCACTGTTTCCACAGTGACCACAAAGGATGAGGAGGAACTCAAGCACTATAAGGGCTGTTATCAGGACATGTGGGACAAACTCTTCAAAGAGGTAGGCAACATGTACCAGTGAGATAAGACTGAGTGAGAACATAGAGCCAGATTTACTAACACGTTGTGTCAGGACAAAACTGGGTTTTAGCATTAAAAAGGCATAAAGTAGATTTTTGTAAAGAAAGTGCAGTAAGAGTAAAATTAGTGCTGCATATCGATGTTGATTCAGTTTTATCGCAGACATCCAGAAATATTATAATTCTGATCATTTATCAGTACATATTCCTATTGTTATATCTATGTATAAAAACAAAGCTGACACATGTGAGACTTTATTAGAAGTGTAAGCATCACAGCAGATGCCTTTGTGTCAAAGTAACTGAGGATAAAATACAGAGAATGTGAATCAGATTTTCCTGGCCTGTCTTTTTATAGCAGATAAATGCCTTCAAAATATTGTGCAGTAGATTAAAAACTGTTGCAGTTGTTTCTGTTCTGGAGGTTTTCACTGTAACTTAACGCTTGTTCTTTTCTGCAATTTAAAATAAAAGTAATGTTTATATCCACGTTGTAGACTGTGTCACTATTTTCGCCCTGCGGCATATGAATTGAAATCAGCTGATTGTATCTCATGTGCAAGTGCAACCGATAAGCAAGATCGATAGCTAATCAGACTAACCATTCCAAGGAACTGACTACCAAACCACTTAATGCTAAATTTATTCAATGAAGTCAGAGGTGACTTGTAACCTTCAAGCTAAACGAGTCACACAATGCCAGCGGCAACAAAACTGCTTCCAGCTCTTCAGTTTCACAGCCTGTGCAATAGGGTTCAAAGAGAAGCGGCCAAAAAATGGAGAAACAGGGAGGAGGACAGCACTGATCCTCAGAAGAATCAGACCTTTGAAGGACATCATACTAAACAATGTATTTATGTTGATAAAAGTTATTAAGTAAAAGTGTGCTTTTAAAGTTTTATTATACTCCACTTAAACAGTTATAATTCCAGGATCATGAACAGCACACGGTTTTCAGCACATCAGCTGTGCTCCAACACCATTACTTATTACTGGTGGGTCTACACAAATTCAGCTGCATGCACTTTGACAATACGTGAGATCACAGATGTACACGCGTACACATAAATCTGGTGTCTTAGACTCAGTGTCAGGCTAGCTTTTCATGCAGCAACAACAAGTCAGGAGCCCCTGATGTAAAGTCTAAAATACAGATACATTTTTTTTTTTTTTGTATACTTGTGAATGTGCGTCAGTGTACTTTAATGTGGTTTCAATCAGCTGCTGTAGCACATCTGTCTCGGGCTATGTAGAGCTCATCGTTTGATGTTCCCTATTACTCATCTGTGCATGTTGAAGTAATAATAAACATTACTTGCTTGAATCTAATTTTTCCCTTAGTATCAGTTTTATCTTGTAATAACTAAATTAAGAAATGCAATTTTTTTTCTGTGGAATGTTATTTAAAAATGTGATGTATTACTCTGGACATTCACTTCAATTCTATGTACTTAACATGACTTTACACAGAACCAAGAACTGAACCAGATCAGTCTATTGCGGCTCCAATATTTATAGAGTTTCTTTTTATCACAGTAGGTGGATGAAGGAGACTGTGGTGCGTTCAGCTGCTGAGCATTAAGTGACAGGAGTGTGTTTTTGTGTTCAGGCAGTGACTGGTGGCGAGGGTCTACCTGTGGCGGTTCAGTGTGTTGCTCTGCCGTGGCAGGATGAGCTCTGCCTGCGCTTCATGAAGGAAGTGGAACAACTGGTCAAAGAAAGCAAGAAATAAAGCTGCTTTCTTTGTCAGTCTCACAGGAGAGGCTGCAGACTTCAGAGGAAACATGTTAACTTGAGTATTTCCTGTAATAATGAGCTAATGGTGTCATAAATGGAATATTCTCTGCACTACAAGCTTAATCTGGGCACTTTCTGGGGTTTTTTGGCTGTTTGCTAAAGGTTAAATAAAAATTAACTGGCAAAATTATGCATTTATGTTTTTTGTTCTTATATTTTAAAGGTGGGTCTTTTATATTGTCTTGCTATCACCATTGTTATCATGATCATTTATCCACTTTTAGGAACCTGCAGTCAAAACGCTTCATCTTTTGGTGTATTTATTAAAGCATTGGCTGATCAAAAATCAGCACATACATGGATCTCTTCTGTTCAGAAAACTACAGTGTGTCCGAAAGTCTCCTTCTATTTCAATCGCATCGCTATAAGTGCAGTGTTAATTTCTGCCGATAAGTTCCACTTTGTTCTTACTGTTTGCTACGGTCCTGCCGTATCACGAGTCCGAGGAGCACTAGGCATGTTTTTCTCCATGAGTGCGGGGGAATAGCGATCTCCAGACGTGTGCGTTCCTGTGCAAATGTGAGTCAAAATCCCTCCAGTTCTACGAGTCCATTCCCACTTATAGCACGGGCTGTACTTTGACGTTAATTACAGGGGGTTTATGCTAGGAGATTTATCGAGATTGATAGAGGCATGTGACTTACCACCGTAGCATTTGTTGCGGGTTGGATCTGTGCACCGCAGTTGGGTTATTTAGCCACTAGAGGGCACTGAAGACCATGTAATTGCTGACCTTTCCTAATTTGGGGGCATTAGGTCTTTTCTGTTGCCTGAGATATGCAGATATTCTTGTTTCCTGCCTGTTCAAATGGGATTGTGGGACTTTCTTATGTCAGAGCATTCAGCTGATTATTTGTGTTACAGTTCATTATATTGGCATGATGTTGGGAAGTGACGATTGTTGTTTACATGTGAAAATTGTTTCTCCTTGTTTCTTGTTATTCAGAACCACACGTCTGTCCACCCCTCCCACATTCGTTAAGTATGCCTACTGTTGAGCTGCTGTTAACTTCCATTAAAGTATATCCGGACATCACTCTCTGTGCCCCACTCTCTGACCGGAGTTTAAGTCCTGAGGGAGCTATCATCCCAGCATCCCAGAAATAACTCTCTAACATACAGTCTGCAAGCAGTCAACTTCCAAAAGAGAGTAAACTATCTTAGCAGTTATAGAAAGATTTACATGAGAATGTGCATCTGTCTGATTGGTTGAAAGAATGACACAGGGAAAGAGCCGTGGTTAAGAATTGGCACTCCCTGATTTGTTCTCCTGATAGTCTTTCCACGTGGCAACAGTCATTGGCTTACAGTGAAAGATCTCACTTGACAGAGTGCCCCGTGTGAGAAAACACCTTACCTCAGTTGTTATCAGGGATGTTTTATTGTCATGCTGATATCAGCTTTAACCGACACAATAAATTCTCTCTTTCTTATTGCAGAGAACGCTGTTAACGCTGTTTGAGACGACCAGGCCCTCAGCTGCCACACCACTTCCACCCGCCCCCAGCACTGGCACACTAACACTCAGGGAGCACCAAGTGAGGTGTGTTCTAAGGTCAGTGAATCCCAGGAAGGCGGCAGGTCCTGATGGAATACATGGAAAGGTTCTCAGAGCATGTGCTGACGAACTGACCGGAGTCTTCACTAAAATCTTCAACCTTTCCTTGTCATCAAACACCGTCCCGCCCTGCATCAAAACCTCCACCATCATCCCCATCGCCAAGAAGACAGCTGTGGCCAGCCCAAACGACTACAGGCCTGTTGCACTTACGCCTGTAGTGATGAAGTGCTTTGAGAGGCTGGTCTGTCAGCACATCAGGGCCGGTCTGCCTCCCAGTCTGGACCCCCACCAATTTGCCTACAGGACAAATCGATCCACCGAGGACGCTATCACCATAGCGCTCCACACTGCGCTGAGTCACCTGGAGCACCGAGGAAGCTATGTGAGAATGCTCTTTCTGGACTTTAGCTCAGCATTCAATCATATCATCCCGGAGATCCTGGTCCAGAAACTGTCTCACCTGGGACTCTCCACCTCCATCTGCCTCTGGATCAAGGACTTCCTGACAAATAGACCACAGTCTGTCAGACTCGGCCCCCACCGGTCCAGCACCATCACACTCAGCACCGGGTCTCCACAAGGATGTGTTTTGAGTCCCCTCCTGTTTACGCTCTACACATCCGACTGCTCGTCTCCACGTCAGCGTCTCCACTTTCTGAGAGTGCTCAGGAGGAACAACCTGGAGGAGAGGCTGCTGGTGACATTTTACAGAGCCACCATAGAGAGCATCCTAACGTACGGCATAACAACATGGTATGCAGGGTGCTCAGCTGCGGACAGGAAAGTACTGCAGAGGGTCATTAACACAGCCCAGAAGATCACTGGCTGCTCTCTGCCCAGCCTGGAGGTCACTGCAAACTCTCGGTGGCAATATCATCAAGGACTACTCTCACCCCAGCAATCAACTGTTTGAACTATTACTGTCAGGCCGACAGTACAGGTCACATAAAACCAGGACAAACAGATTCAGGGATAGCTTCTTTCCCAGAGCTATCACCGTAGTAAATAAGCACAAAACAATTGAACCTGCTTAGCTATACCATACCGTCACTGCCATTATATTATGCTGCTATTCATACTGTCATTATATTAATGCTGCTATCCTGTATATATCATACTTACTATTGTTTGAGTACTTGCGATTGTTTTATTGTACTTTTTATATTTTACATTTATATTTATTATTGAATCTTGCACCAAGGGAGTGGCACTCCAATTTCGTTGTACTCTGTACAATGACAATAAAGGCTATTCTATTCTACAAAAAATATAGAAGTATAAAAGGACATCTTAACCATACATGAAAATATTTCTCCCTAACACCATCCATTTCATGTAATAAAGCATGAAAAGGCACTAAAAGCCTGAAAACTAGAAGCATGTCAATATTAGGCAAAGGGACAGTGCTAGTACAAGTTTGAAAATATTGAAAATTAACATTAAACGATAGGTATCGAAAATAATCTGCACAAAACACACCTATATCTCTTTGCTCTAAGCTGTCTGTAACATTCGTTTTATGTATTTTACTAAAGTCAAGTCAGTTGTATTTGTACAGGCTAAAGTCATGTGTGTTTAAATTGCTTCACAGCTAATGTTTAAAAAATAAGCTCACTAGCATATAAAACAGAAACTGTGTGCGTGTGTGTGTGTGTGTGTGTGTGTGTATTTTAGTTAATGAATGGCAATGAGCAATCTGTGTTGCAACATCTATGTCCTGAATGTGCAGCAACTTATAGATACTAATCTTCAGAAAAAAGGTTTTGAGGTCAAGGTAGCTGGTGCAACCCAGTTTATTTTTTAAATATAGTTAGCATACCATGATATTTACCCAACAGCATATGTTTCAAAGTATTTTGGATGGAATTATATTATAAAAATGATAAATTACTCTTTCTGGACTTTAAAGTGGGCTAATTTCCTGTTAACTGCTCCTTCCTGATAGTTAACATGTTCCCTGACAGCACTCACTGAATTACTTTGAACTGAAATTATTGTAAAATAATAATAAGAAACCCCCAACTTATTTTCATTGATGGTGATATGAGTTAGTACATTTGCTTTTGTGTCGTATGTCATTCATTATGTAAACTTTTGGGAAAATATTTTTTTAATTTCATCATAAATAAATAATGAAAATGTTGCATTCTGAGCAGAAGATGATACAAAACTGAGAAGGCTGACAGAAAGAGTTCTATTTGCCAGGCCTAATATGATGAACCACATCCCCTAAAATCAAGAGAGTCACAAGCTCAAACTGAGTAAAAACAACAGAGACAGAGAGGTCAGAGTCAGAAGCTGTATGAGAGCCCTGGTGGTGACATCCTTTACTATAAAAAAGCTCAGAAAATGATTGCACATATTAGCAGAAACTTCCAAACAGACATTCAATGGAGTATTAAGAACAGCCTCAATGGTTTTAAATAACACAAGTGGGTTATGACTGTTGGAAGAAATAATATTTGCAAAGTATTCCCTTTTTGCCTCTTTGGCAGTGTTCTAGTAGCAATTCCAGCAGTCTTAGAGTTTGAAATAATATCTAGAGCCACAGATTCCAAGATAGTTTGACAGCAAGAATAAGACCAGGAATTAAGGTCTTCTGTATCAGAGGAGACAAAGTCAGAAGGGCCACAGGGCTGATTAAAAGCAACAGAAAAATGCGTGGCAGTGGAGGGGTTAATAACCCGACAGTGCAGAGCGGCAGCGCGAGATTTAACTGCAGTATGTGTAAAAGCAACATTGAATAACACAGGCATATGATCTGAGAGCACAGAGTCACAGATCTCCAGGTTAGTGACAGGCAGACCACATGAAAGAACAAGGTCCAGTGTGTGTCCGTGCTCATGTGTAGGGCCTGGCACGGACTATACCAGGTTAAAAGAGTCAAAAGGCCCAAAAAGTCCTTTACCAGTGGTTTATCAGGACAACACACGTATATTAAAATTGCCAGCAATAAGAACATGATCATAGTTGGGCATAATCCCAGCTGGAAAAAATGGAAGTCGTTTATGAAGTTCTTGTTTTATTTCCATGCAATAGATGAGGCGCAGAAAACCGGGTTTGTGTGACTCACCTCAAGCGAGGTAAGTTCGAAGCTGGAGAATGAAGGCTTCAGAAAACACTGCTTACATTTGTCATCTTTTTTGTAAATAGCCGCTGTGCCTCCACCTCCGCCTGACGTCCGTGGCGAGTTAAAATAGCAGCAATCCACTGGTAGAAGTTCAGACAGAGCACTGGACTCGCCACCACTCAGCTACGTCTCAGTCACACACAGGAAATCCAGATCACGGGAACCGAAAAAGTCCAGAAGATCAAAAGTGTCGTTCAAAAGCGATCTGTCACTCACCAGGCCAATCCTGGCAGGAGCAGGAGCAGGAGCTGGAGCTGGAGCTGGAGCAGGAGCAGGAGCAGGAGCAGGAGCTGGAGCTGGAGCAGGAGCTGGAGCAGGAGCAGGAGCTGGAGCTGGAGCAGGAGCAGGAGCAGCAGCTGGAGCTGGAGCTGGAGCAGGAGCAGGAGCAGCAGCTGGAGCTGGAGCTGGAGCAGGAGCAGGAGCAGGAGCAGGAGCAGGAGCAGGAGCTGGAGCAGGAGCAGGAGCAGGAGCAGGAGCAGGAGCTGGAGCAGGAGCAGGAGCTGGAGCTGGAGCTGGAGCTGGAGCAGGAGCAGGAGCTGGAGCTGGAGCAGGAGCAGGAGCTGGAGCAGGAGCTGGAGCAGGAGCAGGAGCAGGAGCTGGAGCTGGAGCTGGAGCAGGAGCTGGAGCAGGAGCAGGAGCAGGAGCTGGAGCACGGGCTTCAGCAAGTCGAGAAATCCGACGCAGCGGCCTCAGGTTTCACGGCGGAGGTCATCAAAGCCGACCACGACTAAGCAGATGTTGCCCCCCTGGTGTGACAGGTGCCTGGGAGGGGTGCGATCCTAGATCCTGCAGCTTATAACGGTATACTTTCATTCACGAGTTCACAACAGTCTTATTTCTTCTACTGTGTTACCTATTAGTCATTTTGAGGACTAGTAACCCACCTGTATATTGAAATAAAGAGGCACAGATCATGAACTTGTTTACGTTTCAACTGCAGGATTTATTCTGCAGATTTGCCTCCCAGGGGGGTTTACGCTCCTCCCGGCCGCTATGCGCCACCTAGTGGTATTTTTTAAGTAATGCCATGGAAGATGTAAAGTGTAATTAGAAAATACTGATTTAACACTGAACGATATAACAAAGACCAAATTATAACTGGGGGGTTCCCTTTTTTCCTTGTATGAAGACATAAACTGAACTAACATCCCCATAAGCCTTTTTATCTCTTAACTTTTTAACTATTAGTGTAATCCAGATTTACCAGCCACACATTTCAACTTAAACACAGATGTTAACCTTTTACACAGACATCAAGCAGACATCAACAGGATCCAGAAAATGCCGAGACACAAACGATCTTGGGAACAATCCATGCGCTGGTCAGAAAACAGCAGAAAAATTCCTTCGGGAAACCTTTAGCTTCAACAGCCAATATCATTAATGTAAATTGCAATACAAAGTTATGTGAACGTAGTTTCAAAAGGATTACATCCAAGGCTTTTATTGGTTGTGAAGTTATTAAAGTTTAAATCGTGTAACAGATACATATATAAAATAAAAAATATGAAATGTTGATTTGAAAACATTGAAAACATTAAATAACACCAGCTACAGTAGTGGTGGTTTGTTGTTCAGGAGAACAGTTTCCAGTATGTTGGCTGATCAATTTTTTGCGTTTAAAAATAATCGTTACGCTGATTTAACGCTTTACAAGAAGTGTTTTTCATTATTATTTTGTATTCATATTTACATACACTTTTATATTGTTTATTGTGTTGTTGGACAAGAAATCTTTTAAGTCAACAGTGATACAAATTTAATGGGATTTAGTTGCATTTAATTTGTAAGTGTAGCCGGATGGGCTACTCGCCTTTCTTTTTCTCTCTCTCCCTCGCTCGCTCTACTGCGCTTGCTCTCGGCTGCGCCACTAGGTTAATTGGGAACCCACCTGCATATTGATTGCAGGGTGGCGCCAGTCCATATAAAGTTAAGCCTGTCACGGCTGGGGCGGCAGTCGTGTGGAGGGTGAGAAAGGAGGATCCAATAGCAGAGGTGCAAGTGGGTTTTATTTACAGTGCACAAAACCAAGGTGTGGGCAGAACCGAACATAAACCTAAACTGGGAAAACTAATACGAAATGGAGGACATAGAGCGAGGAGCAGAAAGACACGAAGAAACATGGAACAATGTAGACTACACAGGAGATTCACAGAGAAACACAGACGACGCGACGAGAAGCACAGGCAGACACAAAATATAAATACACACACCAGGTAATCAGGAAACGGCACACAGGAGGGGACACAGCTGGAACTAATGGGCATAACGAGACACAGCCCTACAAAGTAAAACAGGACACACACAGACTGTTTTACAACACAAAACTCGGGGACCTGTACAGAGCACAGAGGGAGACACAGGTAGGGAAAAGAAACACGACAACTGTTGTGATATTTTGATACCACGGTAGCATTTACAGGATATTGTTTTATTGTGATATTATACAGAAAAGAGTTACTCAATAAGGCCCATTTAATAGTTGTTTTTCTCTTTCTCTCTGACCCAAGAATTGATGTGTAAGACTCACAGGCTGGTACCCCAAGGTCGAAAACACCACAGAGACGAGACCACTTCCTTACTCCCATCCTCCCTTCTTTATCTCTTAGAAAAAGGCTCGTTAAAGGCCAGGTGGTTTGTTTCAGAATTCACTAATGAAAGAACTCTGTATTCTATGTCTAGGAGTGTATTTTGCTGGGATGATCATAAATTATAGCTGAACTGATAAACTACACAAAGGATACTTCTTTGCTCACAAGGCAGGAAGACGTTTCCTTATTTGGTCTGTACCGGTTTGAACTGAGAACTTGCTGACACACGAACCTTTTTTTCCTCTATATAAGCTGTTATGTACTAAATAAACCTTTGAGTCGATTGGGAAGGCAACCTAAAGCAGTCTCTGTTTTCTTGTTCTCCCAAGCTGCTCCCGAGCTCGTACTAACACGCTGAATGGCATACCTGAGTGTTACTTTGAATAATTAGGAATCTTAGAAGGAAAGGACAGAACTCTGCTTATCGCTCGTGCCTTGGAGGGAAAACCGGGATGGACATTTTTTCCTTCAACAACCAAACCCCAAGAACTAATACAAAAACAGAATAAACTAGAAAATAATAATCATAAACTCAAAGCGCTGGGTCACCGACCCAGGACCATGACAAAGCCGGTGTTCTCCTGGTTTATTCCTCCCATCCGTTTGGCAAAAAGCAGCAGCCAATGCTGGCACACCACAACGGATTGATCAGCAAGCGAGTAGATCATATGACAGCTACAGCGCGGCAGTTTGTTTTATTCCGGCGTTGCGGAGAGAAGTGCTCCAGTTATCTCCACCAGTGAGAGTATAGCGCCTCCGGTCCTACTACTTTTATTAGCATTCACAATTACCGGAGGTTAAGGTTATATTTATCTGTTGTTATAGGGTTTGATTGCTGCCTTCACATCTCCCTGGCAAACTGCCCGACCTTAATCGGAAGAGTGAAACGCCTTCCCAGCTGCTGTTGTGAGGGCTCCTCCTCGGTGGAGCCTGCTGTCTTGTCTTGTCTCGTCGTGAAACTGTAGGCTTACCTTTTTCTGGTTCGCCTGGTTTTATTTTATTTTATTCTGGATTGTTGCTGGAGTTGTAGTTGACTCGTGGGGCGTACGCCTTCCAGTATTGTGTGCGTGCGCGCGCGCGCGCGTGATTTCTTTAATTAAAGTTGGTTTTCGTTTTTTATGATCTGTAGCGAGCCGGACGCTCAGTGTCCTTTTATTCTTTTAACGTATTTCTGTGTTTTATTTCGGTGAACGGAGGACGTGCCAGTGGCCCTGAGACCTCAGGTGGTGGGTCATTTTCGCACTTTCTTTTGTACAGCACCGGGTGGGCTGTAGTGATTTTCTTCTTGCGGTGCGTCGTTGTTGACAGTGTCCTAAAGTTTTAGGACACTGTCAACACGACGCTACATTTGATTTTCTAATATTTTATTTATTTTTGTTATAAATAAAACAGTTTTAATATTGGAGCCAATCTGCCTCGGTGTGCATCCTTGAATCTGTGCGGCCTCTCTTTATTCCTTTTATCTATTTTTCTTAAATATATATTTCCTGGGGGTGAAATTCCCCTATAGCGTTGTCATTTTATTATTCTTTTATAACTCCGCCGACCACTTGGTCACATAAGCAAAATGTTAAAACGTAAGTTACCACAAACTATATTTTTTAATTTTGCTGAACAATAAATGTTTATGTCAGTTAACATTTAGTATTTCTCACTCAGAAAAATCAAGCTATTCTTACTGCTGTGTACTCACAATGAATAAGTTGCTCTAACTCAGCAATCTTAAGTAAGCTGTACTTTTCTTTAAGGCAGAGATTTTGCATAATTTATTTACATTCTGAGAACTAATTAGATTTTACATTTTGGAATGTGGCTTATTATTAAAATGAAAGGACATGTTGCTGTGCATGTAGATTAGGGAAGCTACGGTACACAACACGGCCACGCCTAAAACAAGACAAGCCTGTCGTCGTGTTTAAACATCTGACTGTTAGGTCCGCTTGGATTTTTGCGTCTTGCAGCCACAGGGCAAAGACGAAAGCCACGCAGAACACTGAACCGTTTATTAAGAGAGTGAAGATGGACAACTGGACAGCGGCTCTGCTCACTGGTGTTGCCTGCATTGGGGGATACCTGGTTGTGCGGATGAAAAAGATCAACAGCCTCCGACAGGCAGAGGAAAAGATACAGAGAGCCAGAAACAGGAGAGACGAGAGCTTGCAGCGGGCAGAGCAGGCGGTGCTCCGGTACAAACAGTCGGTGAGAGTTCAGAGCTTTGGGGATTTTTCTAGTTTCTCTTTATCGATAATCTCAGCTAATGATCTGCTTTTAGTTTAACCTGGCAGAGGTGTAGTTATTAAATACCAAAATACTGGCACTTTGCAATGTCTCCATGCTTGAGCATGAAAATGAAAGTTATGACTGTGCAAACCGTTTAAGTGCAGTGAACTCATTGCTGTGTTTGAGAAAGTTTGTAAAAAAAAAAGTGGAAGGAAGAATCCTGAATCTGTACATGGATGTGGTTCCGTCTCTTTGTTGCAGCCTTTAAAAGAAATAATAACATAATGATTCTGTGTGGGTCTGTGTCTCCTAGCATCCGACAACTGACTCTGCTTTCATCCTGACGCTCTCCCTGTCTGAGCTGACACAGCAGCTGAACGAAGGTTTACTGCGCCCCGAGGATGTGCTTTACTCTTACATGGAAAAGGTTCAATATCCAGCATGACACAAATCTTTCATAATAGATCAAATACAGCAAAAGTCATTTTTAAACAAGTAATCATTTAAATTACTCAGACTTATCTTAATGTTGTTTATTTTTGACATTACTCCTACTTATAACTCACTGCTTTTTAGTTCTTTTTACACAGAATTGTCTTATTACAGTTAAAGTTTAGACACACTGGATAATAATATTCATATAAGCAACACAGACTGATGTGTCAAGTAATGTCTGTGTTTCCAACAAGAGTTTAATATTTTACAAAGATTAAAATCCCTTTAGGTGAATAAGTTAATCTCAATCTGTCTGTGCTTGTTTCCTTTCCAACAGACTCTGGCTGTAAACCAAAAGCTGAACTGCTGCACTGAAATTTTGCTGGAGAGTTTGGACCAGCTGACAACTGTTGGCTCCAACAAGGATGGTCTCTTGTACGGAGTTCCAGTTAGCGTCAAAGAAAATATTACATTTAAGGTATTACAAAGGTTATGCAATGCAAATTTCAGTTACAGTTAAAGTATTTCCCATCAGTATTTATAAGTATGGTACAGTATTCTCGAGCATCATAGCTCAGGTATTTGATGTAACATTATCATCTTTGTTTTTTCCAACACTAGAATCATGACTGTTCTTGTGGTGTGGTCATTAACCTGGACCAGCCCGCTGAAAAGGACAGTGTGCTCGTTCAAGTCCTGAAGAAACAAGGAGCTATTCCCTTTGTGAGAACCAACTTGCCTCAAGCTCTTTTAAAGTACATCTTTTATCAGTTACTCACATAAAAATCTACAGCACATTTAAAACTGAGTGCATGTGTTAAGTTGCCTTTGTCCATTCCAAATGTGCAAATAATGAAAATATGAATGAAAATAATATGCAAAGACTCATTAACTGTCTGTTGACAGCTATGACTGCAGTAATCCTATCTACGGGCAGACTGTGAACCCTCATAACCCCCAGAAGACCTCTGGAGGTTCATCTGGTGGGGAGGGGGCTCTCATTGGGGGAGGGGGCTCTCTGCTTGGTATAGGCACTGATATAGGTGGCAGTATCCGTATTCCTGCATCCTTCTGTGGAATCTGTGGTTTCAAACCAACTGCAGGTCGGCTCAGGTGGGTCTCATTCAGTCAGTTTCCTGGAAATTTATTACACATTGAGTTACACTGAGTTAAACTTTATCTTTGTTAACACTTTTGTGTAATGATTAGTTTACAGGGCCTTCGTCCAATTTATCGAGGGCAAAAGTCGGGTAAGAAACATATGTACTTTACATATAAAGTAAATGTAGTTACATAACCACTGTATAGCAATAT
Source organism: Mchenga conophoros (assembly GCF_057382185.1). Taxonomy (NCBI): domain Eukaryota; kingdom Metazoa; phylum Chordata; class Actinopteri; order Cichliformes; family Cichlidae; genus Mchenga; species Mchenga conophoros. The sequence continues at coordinate 3,134,381 of NC_140547.1, read as the reverse complement.
TTCACAGACACAAACTGTCTCAAATATTTGAGTCACTGCTTTATATTTCGTATGAAACTAGTGCCGTCATCTCCTGGACCCATGGCAAGAGATGTGGACAGCCTGGCTCTGTGCATGCAGGCACTTCTTTGTGACCACATGTTTTCTTTGGACCCCACTGTTCCACCATTACCTTTTAACATGGAGGTGTGTCCTGTACTGTGAGGTTCATATAATCTGTTAATGATTATTCTTTTGGTTAAAAACTACAAATTAAGCGGATACATGGTTGTCCTAACGCTTCACTTTATATTACTCTTACCTCACCTGTTATTAATGTCCTGAGATACAGAATTAACTTTACAGGCTGTAATCTTAACCTTTGCAAACTGATTATGTTTAATTGACTGAGGAAATAAAAAAGATTGACCCTTAGATATACAGAAGCTCCAGACCTCTAAGGATCGGTTATTTGGAAAGCGATGGCTACACGCATCCATCTCCAAGCATGGCCCGAGGCGTCAGAGAGGTCAAAGCTCTGCTAGAGCAAGCAGGACACACAGTAAGACGTCACCACACACACTATGATCACTGTCAAGCCACGTATGTGATATGAGTCATAGGTCCTCAGTGTTGATATTTGTGTCTTTAGCTCGTCCCTTACTGTCCACTGAAGATGGATCAAATTTTCCCTGAACTATTGATAAAGGGTTTTTTAGCAGATGGAGCTACCACCCTGCTACAAAAACTGTGAGTTGTTCCATTTAATAAGTCAGTTAGTACCATTTGTTTTCTAAACTTAAATCATCTAACATTTAGAGATTTTGTTTCTTTTTAGTTCTAACCACTAAACATCACCATGCTGCCATTGTCTTTACGAGCAACATGGGGTTGTGGTTCTTTTTGAAACCATTACAGTAATTCTCAGTTCAGTGTCTCTGAACAGACTGTTTTCTCCTGTGCCAATGATCTCTTTCATTTTAGGGAAGGGGGACCTGTGGACCCTTGTCTGGAGCCTCAGGTTTTTCCTTATGGCTTTCCCAAGTGGTTGAAGAAAACAATTTCATTCTTGCTCAAACCCGTGGTGAGTCCTCTAATTCTGTGACAGGAACATATTAATTTAGAGATTGGTTTGAAAATTAATTTTACACCTCAGTTTGTCTTCTTTTGGCAGTTTCCTCGTGTTTCTGCCAACTTTGATGCTCTTTGTGGAGTTGGGTGAGAAAGTATCCTTGAAATTCTTCATTTGTGCTTGAATCGTTTCTTTGTTACATTTCCATGTGCTAGGAATTGTATCCAAACATTCTGCTTCATTCTTAGATCTGTTCCTGAGCTGTGGAAGCAACATGCTGCTGTTGAGGTACTGTCAGCTGATGATGCATGGTCACGTATGAAAGTCTGAAGGAGAAATTGAGATTTCCTGTGTTTTCTTTAGGACTACATTCAAGAGACAATAGCACATTGGAGGAGCTGCAACATTGACGTGCTGCTGTGTCCTGTGACTGGACCAGCCTACAACTTCTTATACTGTGGCAAACTTTCAAGTATGATTAACTCAGTATGACAGACAACTTAGTTTCTGTATTTATCACTTTGTTTTTAAAATACTGTAATCTAAGGACTTTAAAGATGTTTAAAATGTGAACACTTTAAACATCAACATTCAACAACATTTTTAAAGGCTAAGAATGGTGTTTATGTTTCTTTATTTTTGTTTTCTACACCTTCAGCTGCTGCCAGCTACACGTTGCTCTACAATCTCCTTACCTTTCCTGCGGGTGTAGTCACTGTTTCCACAGTGACCAAAAAGGATGAGGAGGAACTCAAGAACTATAAGGGCTGTTATCAGGACATGTGGGACAAACTCTTCAAAGAGGTAGGCAACATGTACCAGTGAGATAAGACTGAGTGAGAACATAGAGCCAGGTTTACTAAAACGTTGTGTCAGGCCAGGCCATCCAGTACATTACTTAATTATTCCCAGGTGAAGCCAATTTGTTACACAACTCATTACATTACATTCGTATTTCTCCATAAAATGAGTGCTGCGTATTGATTTTGACTCCAGTCGATTCAGTTTTAACTCAGATCTCCAGAAATATTATAATTCTGATCATTTATCAGTACATATTCCTATTGTTATATCTATGTATAAAAACAAAGCTGACACATGTGAGACTTTATTAGAAGTGTAAGCATCACAGCAGATGCCTTTGTGTCAAAGTAACTGAGGATAAAATACAGAGAATGTGAATCAGATTTTCCTGGCCTGTCTTTTTATAGCAGATAAATGCCTTCAAAATATTGTGCAGTAGATTGCAGTTGTTTCTGTTCTGGAGGTTTTCACTGTAACTTAACGCTCGTTCTTTTCTGCAATTTAAACTGACTGTGTCACTATTTTCGCCCTGCAGCATATGAATTGAAATCAACTGATTGTATCTCATGTGCAAGTGCAACCGATAAGCAAGATCGATAGGCAAGCAGACTAACCATTCCAAGGAACTGACTACCAAACCACTCAATTAATGTTCCCTCTAAGCTGCGCACGTGCTCAATTGCGCACAGAAAATCTGCGTTGCGCACAAAATAATTCTAACCTGAATTGAAATTAAAATTAATACTTTAACAATTCTGTTTTGCAGTGTTAGTCAGTGAGTGACTGGATGCTCCCGTATGGGATCAGAACGATGCCACCTTATCCCGTAGTCCAGCCAATGATGCGATTCACATTCGTATATACGCAGCTAATCAACGTGGTTGACAGGCTATGGCAGCGTCCTTATGTGCGACACCGGTCTTTTAGCTGGCAAAGCGGCTGATGTGGAGTGAAGCCATGTTAATGACAACATGTACAACCATTGGAGATGTGAGCAGGACAGACGGAGCAATTGACGGAAAAAGTGTGGACTTTATATCATTTTTTAAATTGTGTTGATCGGCCACGTAAAACCAGAGTTATGATAAAAATATCTGCAATGTTTGGTTTTCTTCCTGTTTACATTTACTGCCCCAGGGCAGCTTGTAGCCACAGCTGCCCTGGGGCAGACTGACCGAGGCGAGGCTGCCATATTGCGCCGTCGGCCCCTCTGGCCAACACCAGTAGGCGGTAGGTGAAGTGTCTTGCCCAAGGACACAATGGCCGAGACTGTCCGAGCCGGGGCTCAAACCAGCAACCTTCCGATTACAAGACGAACTGCCAACTCTTTGAGCCACGATCGCCCTATTACTATATAATTAATTGCCCAGCATTGGTCATTATTTACTGTATTTTGCAGACAGAGTTACAGGACTCTCTCACAGACCACAGACTCATAATACAAGTCAGAGCTTTATAAAAAAAAAAAAAAAATAAGAAAAAAAGAAAGTTGTGTTTTTGAAATTGGAGTTCAAGTTATTTTTACTTCCAATAGTGTTAACATACTACACAGGTCAATGATTAGATTTTTTTTTTTTTTAACATTGTCATTGTAAGTGGGCTAAAGAACTTAATTAAAAGTAGTCTAACATAAATGTAAACGTTGTAATTGGATTATTTTAATAAACCATGTAACTTGGATGGATTCGATGCTGGTGTGACCACAGTGCACACGTCTGCTGTTGCTCACAGTGGTCCAAGGGACCGCTCAAGGAGTTTGCGTGTTCACTCAGACACGTGAAAAATTGAGGGAAAATTGCACTCAATGCTAAATTTATTCAATGAAGTCAGAGGTGACTTGTAACCTTCAAGCTAAACGAGTCACACAATGCCAGCGGCAACAAAACTGCTTTCAGGTCTTCAGTTTCACAGCCTGTGCAATAGGGTTCAAAGAGAAGCGGCCAAAAAATGGAGAAACAGGGAGGAGGACAGCACTGATCCTCAGAAGAATCAGACCTTTGATGGACATCATACTAAACAATGTATTTATGTTGATAAAAGTTAACAAATACATTTTGAAACAGTTATAATTCCAGGATTGTAAACAGCACACGGTTTTCAGCACATCAGCTGTGCTCAAACACCATTACTTATTACTGGTGGATCTTCACATATTCAGCTGCATGCACTTTGACAATACGTGAGATCACAGATGTACACGCGTACACATACAGGTCCTACTCAAAAAATTAGCATATTGTGATAAAGTTCATTATTTTCTGTAATGTACTGATAAACATTAGACTTTCATATATTTTAGATTCATTACACACAACTGAAGTAGTTCAAGCCTTTTGTTTTTATATTGATGATTTTGGCATACAGCTCATGAAAACCCAAAATTCCTATCTCAAAAAATTAGCATATCATGAAAAGGTTCTCTAAACGAGCTATTAACCTAATCATCTGAATTAACTCTAAACACCTGCAAAAGATTCCTGAGGCTTTTAAAAACTCCCAGCCTGGTTCATTACTCAAAACCGCAATCATGGGTAAGACTGCCGACCTGACTGCTGTCCAGAAGGCCATCATTCTGGACATCATTCCCTCAAGCAAGAGGGTAAGACACAGAAAGAAATTCCTGAACGAATAGGCTGTTCCCAGAGTGCTGTATCGAGGCACCTCAGTGGGAAGTCTGTGGGAAGGAAAAAGTGTGGCAGAAAACGCTACACAACGAGAAGAGGTGAGGAAGATTGTGGAGAAGGACCAATTCCAGACCTTGGGGGACCTGCGGAAGCAGTGGACTGAGTCTGGAGTAGAAACATCCAGAGCCACCGTGTACAGGCGTGTGCAGGAAATGGGCTACAGGTGCCGCATTCTCCAGGTCAAGCCACTTTTGAACCAGAAACAGCGTCAGAAGTGCCTGACCTGGGCTACAGAGAAGCAGCACTGGACTGTTGCTCAGTGGTCCAAAGTACTGTTTTTTTGTTTTTTTGTTTGTTTGTTTTTTGTTTTGTTTTGTTTTTTTTTTGGATGAAAGCAACTTTTGCATGTCATTCGGAAAGCAAGGTGCCAGAGTCTGGAGGAAGACTGGGGCGAGGGAAATGCCTGAAGTTTTTTCATTTTTCAGCACAACCTGGCACCTGCTCACAGTGCCAAAACCACTGGTAAATGGTTTACTGACTATGGTATTACTGTGCTCAATTGGCCTGCCAACTCTCTCTCCTGACCTGAACCCCATAGAGAATCTGTGGGATATTGTGAAGAGAAAGTTGAGAGACGCAAGAGCCAACACTCTGGATGAGCTTAAGGCCGCTATCGAAGCATCCTGAGCCTCCATAACACCTCAACAGTGTCACAGGCTGATTGCCTCATGCCACGCCGCATTGAAGCAGTCATTTATGCAAAAGGATTCCCGACCAAGTATTGAGTGCATAACTGAACATAATTATTTGAAGGTAGACTTTTTTGTATTAAAAACACTTTTTTGTTATTGGTCGGATCAAATATGACATATATGAATATCACAATATGCAAATTTTTTGAGACGGACCTGTACATAACTTTCACGTGAACTCTGCAAAACCTTTTTTTTTTCTAGCTAAACGCCTATCCGCACTATTTGGGGATTGTGCTCTTTTGCCCTGTTTAGTAAATCTGGTGTCTTAGACTCAGTGTCAGGCTAGCTTTTCATGCAGCAACAACAAGTCAGGAGCCCCTGATGTAAAGTCTAAAATACAGATACATTTATTTTTTGTATACTTGTGAATGTGCGTCAGTGTACTTTAATGTGGTTTCAATCAGCTGCTGTAGCACATCTGTCTCGGGCTATGTAGAGCTCATCGTTTGATGTTCCCTATTACTCATCTGTGCATGTTGAAGTAATAATAAACATTACTTGCTTGAATCTAATTTTTCCCTTAGTATCAGTTTTATCTTGTAATAGCTAAATTAAGAAATGCAATTTTTTTCTGTGGAATGTTATTTAAAAATGTGATGTATTACTCTGGACATTCACTTCAATTCTATGTACTTAACATGACTTTACACAGAACCAAGAACTGAACCAGATCAGTCTATTGCGGCTCCAATATTTATAGAGTTTCTTTTTATTACAGTAGGTGGATGAAGGAGACTGTGGTGCGTTCAGCTGCTGAGCATTGAGTGACAGGAGTGTGTTTTTGTGTTCAGGCAGTGACTGGTGGCGAGGGTCTACCTGTGGCGGTTCAGTGTGTTGCTCTGCCGTGGCAGGATGAGCTCTGCCTGCACTTCATGAAGGAAGTGGAACAACTGGTCAAAGAAAGCAAGAAGTAAAGCTGCTTTCTTTGTCAGTCTCACAGGAGAGGCTGCAGACTTCAGAGGAAACATGTTAACTTGAGTATTTCCTGTAATAATGAGCTAATGGTGTCATAAATGGAATATTCTCTGCACTACAAGCTTAATCTGGGCACTTTCTGGGTTTTTTTGGCTGTTTGCTAAAGGTTAAATAAAAGTTAACTGGCAAAATTATGCATTTATGTTTTTTTGTTCTTATATTTTAAAGTCTTTTATATTGTCTTGCTATCACCATTGTTATCATGATCATTTATCCACTTTTAGGAACCTGCAGTCAAAACGCTTCATCTTTTGGTGTATTTATTAAAGCATTGGATGATCAAAAATCAGCACATACATGGATCTCTTCTGTTCAGAAAACTACAGTCTGCAAGCAGTCAACTTCCAAAAGAGTAAACTATCTTAGCAGTTATAGAAAGATTTACATGAGAATGTGCATCTGTCTGATTGGTTGAAAGAATGACACAGGGAAAGAGCCGTGGTTAAGAATTGGCACTCCCTGATTTGTTCTCCTGATAGTCTTTCCACGTGGCAACAGTCATTGGCTTACAGTGAGAGATCTCACTTGACAGAGTGCCCCGTGTGAGAAAACACCTTACCTCAGTTGTTATCAGGGATGTTTTATTGTCATGCTGATATCAGCTTTAACCGACACAGTAAAGTCTCTCTTTCTTATTGCAGAGAACACTGTTATCACACCCAGAGCCAAGAAGGTTTCTCCTGTATGAAACTGTGTTGTTCATATATACACACAGGCCCTGAACTATTTACATCTTTTGGCAACAAGTTGTGGAATGGCTGATTCCACTTTCCTTTATCCCTGCAAAATGGTCAATTTGGTAAAGTAAATCCGTTGGGGATCTTTCTTTGCCTTTAGACAACAATTCTGATGGCAAAAGAGCCAAACGGGACAGGCAAAAAAAAAAAAAAAACATACATGAAAATATTTCTCCCTAACACCATCCATTTCATGTAATAAAGCATGAAAAGGCACTAAAAGCCTGAAAACTGGAAGCATGTCAATATTAGGCAAAGAGACGGTGCTAGCACAAGTTTGAAAATGTTGAAAATTAACATTAAACGATAGGTATCGAAAATAATCTGCACAAAACGCACCTATATCTCTTTGCTCTAAGCTGTCTGTAACATTCGTTTTATGTATTATGTACATGTATTATGTACGTGTACTATGTATTTTACTAAAGTCAAGTCAGTTGTATTTGTACAGGCTAAAGTCATGTGTGTTTAAATTGCTTCACAGCTAATGTTTAAAAAATAAGCTCACTAGCATATAAAACAGAAAGTGTGTGTGTGTGTGTGTGTGTGTGTGTGTGTGTGTGTGTGTATTTTAGTTAATGAATGGCAATGAGCAATCTGTGTTGCAACATCTATGTCCTGAATGTGCAGCAACTTATAGATACTAATCTTCAGAAAAAAGTTTTGAGGTCAAGGTAGCTGGTGCAACCCAGTTTATTTTTTAAATATAGTTAGCATACCATGATATTCACCCAACAGCATATGTTTCAAAGTATTTTGGATGGAATTATATTATAAAAATGATAAATTACTCTTTCTGGACTTTAAAGTGGGCTAATTTCCTGTTAACTGCTCCTTTCTGATAGTTAACATGTTCCCTGACAGCACTCACTGAATTACTTTGAACTGAAATTATTGTAAAATAATAATAAGAAACCCCCAACTTATTTTCATTGATGGTGATATGAGTTAGTACATAGTACATTTGCTTTTGTGTCGTATTTCATTCATTATGTAAACTTTTGGGAAAATATTTTTTAATTTGATCATAAATAAATGATCAAAGAACATGATCATAGTTGGGCATAATCCCAGCTGGAAAATCAGAGAAGTCGTTTATGAAGTTCTTGTTGTATTTCGGGAGGCGATAGATGAGGCGCAGAAAACCGGTTTTGTGTGACTCACCTCAAGCGAGGTAAGTTCGAAGCTGGAGAATGAAGGCTTCAGAAAACACTGCTTACATTTGTCATCCTTTTTGTAAATAGCCGCTGTGCCTCCACCTCCGCCTGACGTCCGTGGCGAGTTAAAATAGCAGCAATCCACTGGTAGAAGTTCAGACAGAGCACTGGACTCGCCACCACTCAGCTACGTCTCAGTCACACACAGGAAATCCAGATCACGGGAACCGAAAAAGTCCCGAAGATCAAAAGTGTCATTCAAAAGCGATCTGTCACTCACCAGGCCAATCCTGGCAGGAGCTGGAGCTGGAGCAGGAGCTGGAGCACGGGCTTCAGCAAGTCGAGAAATCCGACGCAGCGGCCTCAGGTTTCACGGTGGGGGTCATCAAAGCCGACCACGGGCACTAAGCAGACATCAACAGGAAGCAGGAAATGCCGAGACACAAACAATCTTGGGAACAATCCATGTGCTGGTCAGAAAACAGCAGAAAAATTTCTTCGGGAAACCTTCAGCTTCAACAGCTGTAGCAGTCCCCCGGACCAAGGAAGAAATAGAGAGAGCCTTGATGGGTGCAGTAATTTTTACATTACCACAAAAACTGGTCTGAGCTGGAAGTGCAGCTTGCCGCTAACTAAGCAACAGAGCCCTGTACTGGAAACTACGTGTAGCTGCTCAGGCTTAGATCAATAAACAAAACTGGACCTTTACGCTCCCACCAAATCATGTATTATAAACAACATTCTATACATGATTTCCAGCTTTAACATATGCACATTACTACAAGAACAACACAATTTCAAATACATCATCAATAAACCTTCGCTAAAATACGCCTGGTGTGACAGTATTGATTGAAACATCAATTAGTTATTTTCTAATAGAACTACAAGCTTTTGAACAGGTCGCTCAACTATGTGAGGTTTGTGTGCTGTTCCCTGCTTCTTTGTTAAGCTTCGATCACCAACTTGAAGCTTGACTGTGTGGACCAAACCATCATCTTCTTCTGATGCTTCAACCACTCGAGCCAGTTGCCACTGATTTCTGTGAAGCATCTCTTCTTTGATAATGACTATGTCATTGACTTTAAGATTTCGATGTGGTACGTGCCACTTTTCCATCTACTCCAAAACTGCTCAGTGAGATACTGGACTCTGCGCCACCGTTAACTTGCATATAAGTCTTCTTTCGCGAACTTTCATGGTGAAGGCAGTGCAACCTTTGATTTCATCACTATCAGGTGATTTGGAGTTAGAGGTTCAGGAGATTTAGGATCATTGATTCCATCGACGCTCAGTGGTCGGCCATTAACGATAAACATCGCCTCATAGAATAGAGTTCTTAGAGAGCTGTCATCCAGCCTGCCTTGGCATTGAGCAATGGTGGCATTGAAAACATTGTGGATGGTTCGAATCTGTCGTTCCCACACACCTCCGGCGTGGCTAGCAGATGGGGCACTGAAGACAAACTAACACTGTTTATTGGCAAGGAATGCTTCTAAGGCATCTGTGTCATATTGTTTAAGAGACTCTTTGAGCTCATTTTTGGCTCCAATAAAGTTTGTACCCTGGTCACTGTACAACTTACAAACAGCTCCTCTTAAGCTGATGAAACATCTCAGAGCGTTGATGAAAGAGTCAGTAGAAAGATCCTCAAGCATCTCAATTTGGACTGCACGTGAGGAAAGACATGTAAAGAGGAGTCTGTATCTTTTATGCTCTTTGCGACCTTGTTTTGTGACAAATGGTCCGAAACAGTCCATTCCACAATGCATGAAAGGATCTGAGATTTCAACTCGTTCCTTTGGAAGTTCAGACATGCGTTGTTCTTCTGGTGAACGTCTTGGTTTTCCACATTGAACACATTTGCTTATAAGTTTTGCAACTTCCTTGCTCCCACCAATCACCCAAAATCCGTTTGATCTGATTTCCATGAGAGTTTGGCTTCTACCTTGATGACAAATCTGTGCATGAAAAAGAGCAATGATCAACTTTGTAATGTGATGGTCTTTTGGGAGGATGATGCTAAGTCCCTGACAGAGTGTTGACTTATTAAGTCTTCCTCCAATACGGAGAAGTCCTTGATCTAGTACTGGATCTACTCTAAAGAGGGGACTTGAACTCAGAAGGTTATTTCCCACCTTCAACACTTCCATCTCTCGAGAAAAGGCCTGCTGCTGAAGAAGCTTTTTTATTATTTTATTATTGTGTCGGCAGCTGTTTTCCGTTCGTCTACTGTTACAAAATTGCCATACTAAGCTTTGCTGGATCTCAGTCTTTTTTATCCTTGCAACCACTTTAAGGAGCATTGACCAGCTTGAAAGCCTTGACAAATGGCTGAGGATATTGTCTTGTTCACTTGTTTGAGTTGTGAGAGCTTTGAGTGCTTTGACGTCTGGATCCCCTACTAACAACACAGCTGACGGGCTGGGTGCATATGAAATGTCATGTTCCCACAGAAACTTTGGACCAGACAACCAACATGTTGACATGATCTCTGATGCACTGAGCCCTCTACAGGCGTAATCTGCAGGATTCTGAGCTGGTGTCAATGTAGTGCCACTGTTTGGGATCTGTAGTTTGCCTAATTAACTGGACACGGTTAGCAACATAGACTTGGAACCGTCGTGACTCATTGTTAATATAGGCTAAGACTACTTGGGAGTCAGTCCAAAAGAACTCTTCATTAATGCACATCTGAAGCTCTGCTTTTAGCATGCTGCTCATTCTGGCTGATATGACTGCGGCTGAGAGTTCTAATCGAGGGATACTTGTGACCTTGGTAGGTGCGACTCTTGCCTTAGCCATAACAAGACTACAGTGGACCTTCTCATTGCTGAGGTACTTAATATAGGGGCATGCACCATATCCTAAATCACTAGTATCACAAAGGTGGTGCAGTTCCACCGTTACAATTTCTGTTAGTTCTGGTGGGTGGTAACATCTAGGCACTGCAACCGATTTTAGTCTTTCCAAACCATCTTTCCAGTCCTCCCACCGTGAACGCAAGTTGTCAGGAAGGGGGTCATCCCATTCAGTGTCTCTGTGACACAGTTTCTGTAGGATACCTTTGCCTCTTAAGGTGAAGGGAGCTACAAACCCTGGTGGGTCGTACAGGGATGAGATCACTGACAGTATGCTCTGGCGAGTAGGAGGCTGGTCCTTAGTGTTTATTTTGAAATTGAAAGTGTCATTTTTGATTAACCACTGGATGCCGAGCACATGTCCTTCAGCTGTTGTGTCAGATTTGAGATCGAGCGGTTCTGTGGTGTCTGCTCTGTCTGAGGGTTCCAGCTGTGAATTGCATCGCTTTAGTTTTGAGTTGAACTTGTGCAGATGCAGACCGCCAAGTCTACAAAGTGCTTATGTTTCGGTGATGAGTTCTTGTGCCTCTATAACTGATGGGACACTAGTTAGACCATCGTCTACATAAAAGTTCATTTCAACAAACTCTGAGGCCTTAGGATAGTCTGCTCTGTGCTGTTGTGCTAAGTATTTCAGACCGAAATTAGCACATCCAGGGGAAGAACTGGCACCGAATAGATGTACAGCCATTCTGTATTCTCTGGGTTCTGTATCTAATTGTCCATCCTGCCATCACAGAAATCTCAGATAGTTGCGCATGTCTGGACATAGGGCTGGGCGATATGGCCTAAAATCCATATCCCGGTATAATTTGAAGCACGTGCGGTAACGATATATATCGCGATATATTCTTTTCTTCTGTATAACGTATTTTCCACACTATAAGGCACACTTAAAATCCTTTAATTATCTCAAAAATCGAGAGTGTGCCTTATGTATGAATTCTGGTTGTGCTTACTGACCTCAAACCGATTTTGGCGTGCAGAAATCTGTTAAAAAATGTTTTAGTACAACTTTGGTAAGCCGCCCTGCTTGATGGATTGTCAGAGCATTACGGCTGCTGTGGTGAGAGCTTCGCGGAGTAATTTGGGTCCAAAACTCCGTCCGCTTCGGGTCCCAAAGTCAAACGAACACTGAGAGTTAAAAACGGTCTAAATTCTTTCATCTTTAATAAAATGATCAGCGTTGCTGCTTTACCAGGTGGTAACAATTACGTTTAACATCCAGGCATCCATGAAAACAGAAGTTATTAAATTTAATGGAGTTACAAGTTAACAGGAAGTTAGCTTGCTAGTTTACACATAAACATGACATACCATGTTCTGACCGAGAGATTTTGGAAACTAATTAAAACATACAGCTCTGCTACCACTTCCAACATAAATGAAGACAGAAAACTAAACAACAGTGGCATTTGCAGGGTTACTTAAGTTGGACTACCTGGTATATAATGTCGTGCTATGTGATTGCTAGCGACACAGCTATGTTAGCATAACATTAGCACAGTGAAGCTGGAGGATGAACGCCAACTTTTTTTCCACTCGATAAAAGTTAGCGTGACGGATTCTGGTGGTGAGGGACAAATGCAATCGCATAGCAGGATGCTATACACGGGGAAAACTTCAGTCAGGAGAACAACTGAGATTATTCATCCACAATACGAGGTTAGTTATTAACCCTTTATGACCTACCATAGAACCAAGTCCGCCAGAGCTTAGTTTATATTTTTACATGCTGTAGTGCCATTTTTGGGAGCATTTCAAGTTGCTATACATTAATACAACTGCTATAGCCCAAATTTTAATAATATTTATGCATTAAATCCATAGTAACCACATAAATTGCAAAAAAGTGCAATAAACTACAGAAAATCTTTTTTTTTTTACATATATTTCTAATTAGAGAAATTTAAGAGGTTTAGCCCTCAAAACTTTAAATACAAAAAAGTTCCAAAAAATTGTTTACAACCACAGGAAATTTATTTTGAGTGTCTTCATAGTTTTATTTTTGAGATTGTAAAATTATGATATTATTTTATGCCATGTTATACCCCTAATTAAAGATTGTGAATTATTATGTAGTTTTAGTTTGCATTATTCTCCTGAATTAGAAGAAGCTGATAACTATTGCATTAGTTAAACTGATTTGCATTACATTAAATTGCTGACTTGTTGTGAATGAATGATATTGTTTTATGATGCATTATATTGCTGAGTTATAAGAAATACTGTTCGCAGAAGGTTATTGTCTAATTTGTCTGAGTAGAAGAGAACAGAGTGTGCTGGAGTTTTCTGCCCCATTTCAGCAGGAGCAGATAAACAGGGAGCCAAGGTCGTAGCTTAGGCGCTGTGTGAGAGAGAGCATGTGAATGTTTAGGCTTTTTATGATAAGGTGGAGGCACCAGAGGTTATAAAAGTTTGAGCAATGCTCCACCATTTTGAGATTTTGAGGCTGTCTGCATCAGTGTCCATCTCCCACGTGTGTGATCATTAAATCATCGTTTGACTCAACCCGGCCGGACCAGTGTTGTTATTGTGGTTTTTTCTCTTGTCTCCATCCCCAATATTTTGAACCTTAACATTTTGGGGGCTCGTCCTGTGGTATTGGGGTGGAATTTAAAAGTTTGGACGGTCCGAGGTTGTCGAACGGACAGGCACGAGCCAGTGGTCTGATTTGAGTGGACAAAAGCCGGCTTATCTAAAGGTAAGGCACTACCTGTTGAATTATTTCCAAAATGTGCCAAATTGGATATGACTAAATTAAAGTCTACTCACTGAAATTACTGGTAGAGTGTCTGTTTTGATTTTGATGAGAATCACCGTGTGTTATGCAGTTAAAGTTGCTTAAGAGTATTTAATGAAGTTGAAGAAATATGAAACTGTTCCCAGAAGTAACAGAGAATGTTGGGTTTGAGTCCCTGGATATTGAGCTGAAGGCTCAGGTAGTTTGGTAGGGAAATTAGGACAGAAACTGTTCCCAGAAGTAACAGAGACTGGTTAATAGTTTTACAAATTAGGACAGAAACTGTTCCAGAAGTAACAGAGACTGTTTAATTGGTCGTAAAAAAGTTATCTTTCTTCGGTGAGACCCGTTATGGTAAAATTTCTCAAAATCGGTTAGGTGAAAATTATTATAGGACGGCAGCCCAGAAGTCTGCTAAGAAGCACATAGCCCGGGGGTTACGCCCCCTCCTGGCCGTGGACGCGCGGTCTTGACCTGTCGGCGAACAGGGGTAGTTCAGTTTTGGTTTAACTGTGGGGTACAGGGCATCCCGAAATAAGCTAGGAGTTACCGAGACTCCTCATCGTTTAAAACGGTGTCATGTGCTTGTTTGGACAAAGTTAAATTGAGTTAGGGATTTAGAAGTTAGGTCAGAAACTGTTCCCAGAAGTAACAGATACTGTTTAATTGATTACAAAAAAGTGAAGCTTTCTTCGGTTGGACCCGTTATGATAAATTTGTCGAAATTTGTTAGGTGCTGAATCTGTCAGGCCTGTCAGTAATTGTAAATATAAGACGTCTTTGTAATATAAAATAGAGTTTTGTCTGAGCTTTGTGTGACCCTGTGTGTGACGACAGCGCACTGCAGCGCTGCGAGCTATTTTTAGACGGTGTGTGAACATGCAAATGAGCTGTGACGCGCACAGAGGACTTTGCTTCCTGTTTAGCGTGTTTTTGAGTTTTATAATTTTGATTTGCAAACAATGATACATGCCTGTAAGTAAAACGCTGATTTTGCTGATTATGATACTACAAATAAGGTTTTGAATGACTAGGGTGTGAATGAGGTTGGGTTTTAAAGCTGAAACTCAGAGAGGAGTGTGTTGGGAGACTGGCATGTAGTCTGCAGTGCAAAGGTGGGCGTCTTGCCTGCTAGTCTATTTAACAGTGATGAAAATGATATTAAATAAATCTCTCAGTGTGTTGATACAGGTGGCTATGGGGCTGGACCAACTGCCCCCACAAGCACGGCGGCCGAAGCAAAATTATAGTAATGGACACAAAATCAGCAAGAATCAGCAGCTGTGGAAAAGACAGCAGCTAGCAGAGAATTAAAGGAGAAATTAAGAGAAGTTTTAACACATAAAATTGCGGCCAACAGACTTGTGGAGGTTGGGAAGGCGCCTGGAGCATCACAACAAAAAGGTGAAATAAAAACACACACAAGCAGAGAAATGTGAGAGAGAGGCACGTGCTAGAGAAATGCCTCGTTTGAGAAAAAACGTTAAATTAGCCCATGTACAAACGCACATACACGCAATGAAGAAACAGCTTACACCCATGAACACGTGAAGATTTTCCAGCAAGTTTAAAGCAGTGAAGCTTAACATACACCCGCCGTTACACAATAAAGTTTATCCACTACTAACAAATAAACCCTCTGGGTTGCAGGACAACAACTTAACTTCAAAAAAAAAAAAAAAATCACAACCAGTGATAACACGACAAATTTAGTGGTTAATAAAAGTCAAATTGTGACATGTTTTCTTCTGATTGATTAATACAAGTGATTACTGAATGAAAGAAAATTCCATTTTTGTGCTGTAAACATGATCTTAAGAATTTTAACATGTACCTGTGTTGTCCTGTCAGCTTGGTGAGTTATGAGAGGATTATATGGTGAAAAAAAAAAAAAAAAAAAAAAAGGGGGAGAGAAGGCTGACACAGGGCCTGGTCCCGTTGTTTTTCCCCTGTCTGAGTAACACAGCCAATACAACATGATTTTCCTGTTCGTTTGTTTTTGTTTTTGTTTTGTTTTGTTTTTTCTCTTTATGCTTGATTACAGGCTGCTTTGTCGGCCCGGAAAAGCCGAGGCTGACCCTGGACTCCTGCTCTCCCCTCTACCATCGTTGCTCTCTCCTTTACCATCTTCGATGTGACTCTGACCAAATGCTAAAGCAGCTGGACCCACAACAACTTGAAACTGTCAACAGTGCTGCAGGAAAACGATCTCAGGCAGCAGAGACGGAGAGAGTTAAATCCAAGGCCCGTTTCACTACACGGGGAGATTTCCGTCAGCGTCTTTTCTTTCTGAGAAGACTGAGAAAGGCCCGGCTCCCACCACCGATTCTGACCACCTTATATAAAGGAATTATTGAGAGCATCCTGAGCAGCTATATCACTGTCTGGTTCGGGAACAGCACCATGCCGGACAGACAAGCTCTACAGAGGGTTGTGCAATCAGCTGAGCGCACCATCCGCTCCGAGCTCCCTGACCTGCACTCAATCTACAGCAGGCGGTGCTGGACCAAGACCAGGAAGATCGTGAAAGACCTCAGCCATCCCAACAACAGACTGTTCTCTCTGTTGCTGTGTACGTGACAAATAAACATCTGGATTTGGAAAACGAGGCACTCGCAAAGCCACCAGCATTGTGCCTGATTGGACACACCCCTCTCACACACTCTTTACATTCTTGCCATATGGAAAAAGACAGCTTCAGCTGACAGAGCTGTGACGAGACGCCCATTAAGCCCAGATGAAAAGTGAGGCCGAGCAAAACCATGCTGACCTTAACCACTCTGCATTAAAACTGTGCAGGACAGTGACGGACCAACAATGACCATCGGGCAGCAAAAAGGGCGTGCCAGAGACAGGAGGAGTAACTGAGGTCAGGAGGCACCTCAGAATGGACAAAACACCAGGAGAAAATAAGCTGAAGGCACAGGTGTCGGGGCTCGGCCAGGAGCTGACCTCTGAGAAGAGCCGAACAGCAGAGCCGCAAAAGGCCGTGGAGCAAAGCAAGGAAAACATCAATGGACTTAAATCTGATTTCTACGGAAAAGACTCTGAGGTTTCTGCCCTCAATAGGACCTCGAGGCATCAGAGCAGAAACTGAGCATGGCCCAGGAGGAGCTAGTTGAAAATCGAACCCATCAGGCTTGGAGTCCAAGACACCGGACTTGAAATCAGGCCGGAGCATCCTGGAGCTAGATGAGCAGTGTGATTTGTCCGGTCTGCTATGGAGCGAACGTTAGGGGGATGGCTTCCTGTCGCCTCTGCCGTCCTCCGATCGCTCAGCGTCCTGGGCTGCCCAGCTCTGGACTGAACGCTCGGGCCGAGACACCCAAACAACCATGGACTCCATTCCCCTGGAATGGGACCACGACTACGACCTGAGCCGTGGGCTTGAAAGTGCAAGCAGGGATCCCAGAGAGCCTTGAGGCCTGTGTTAAACTAACAGAACAAAGATTGAGGTCTTCCACTGGGGAGGTGGAAGCTGCAGACTCTCCTATACACCTTCTGGATGTCAGCCGTTCCACCTGCAAACAAACGGACAGCAGTCGCACTTCTGCAAGCAACAAACGGACATCCAGACAATTGAGCTGCGTATCAAAACCCTGAAGGAAGACCGAAGCAAAAGGGTCAAGTTAAGGAGGAGCGAAATAAGGAGAAGATGCTGGACACTGGAGAAAAGGACTGCCTCAATTGGGGCCAGAACCAGTATGGACAGAACTCTGAGCAGCAGCACCAATGGATGCAAACAGACTGAAAAGGAGGAGGGCAGGACCCAGGGCACGCTTCAGGCCGTGGTTTACCCAGAACACTACAACAGGAAAGTGATGAACACAAACACCCACACAAACACACACATCTACATGCACCGACTCAGAGTGAAAAGAAACATACATATGAACATATGCACTCGTTGATTGAGGGAGAAATGACACACACACACACACAAATTAAAATGTTGATTCAATGAACTGAGAAGTGATCCACACACACACACGCTGATGCAATGAAGAATGCTTTACTAACAAATGCTGCACACAAACACCCAAATACGGAGTTGGTTACAACAGCAAGAACTGATTGATTATTTATTGCTTAAATGTATTTCATGCCACGCAGAGGGCATTTGTGTAGATTTAGAGGACATGGTCTGAAGCACTTTGATAATGAAAACAATGTCTGTGCGTGATGTCTGTTTATGGCTCAAAGCCTCCACTGAATTGTTTACTGTGCTTCACACAGTCTAACAAGGAGCAGTGGTACAGAGCGAAAATGATGAATGAATGGTGTGAGTTTTATTTCGAAGAGATTATGAAAAGGTTGTGTTGATTCAACTTAGTTGTTTACGTTTTTGCCAAGGTAAAGAGTTGGTGTGTAACTAGTGTCTACTATTGAGTCAAGTAAATCCAACATGTTTTGTTGGTGCAAAAAGGAGTTTTGGTTGATCTTTGGGTTTTGTTTGATACTAGGTTGATTCTATCAGTGAGGTTTGGATTGTTCTCTTTCTCTGAGAGAGAGAAAGATGGTTTGAACTTTGGACATGTTTGCAATGGGCCCCAGTATCTGTTATCATATGAGTGTTTAATTGGTTACGTCTGTGTTTGCTTTTGTTACAGTGCACTGAGATAAGAACATCT
This sequence comes from Mchenga conophoros, assembly GCF_057382185.1. NCBI lineage: Eukaryota > Metazoa > Chordata > Actinopteri > Cichliformes > Cichlidae > Mchenga > Mchenga conophoros. Next base: position 3,116,043 of record NC_140547.1, on the reverse strand, counting down.
GAGAGGTGTGATCCACTGGTGGTGATATTTTGGTATTTTGTGAGTTCCTGATTTAACAAATCAGCTCTTTAATCCAGGCCTGAGAGATTGAACTTTAAAGCGCTATAAAATATTCTTATTAAAAACAGTCGCAAAGTATTTTTTCTCCATGATTATAATGGGCTTGGGAGAAAATTGACTTATATGGGACACTGATCCTGAAGCCTAAAAGGATTGCAGCGAGTCAATCCAGTCCAAAGAAGGAAAAACAAACAAGGAGCTGTTTCCTTTAAAATGATGACGTCATCTTGCTGGTGATGGAGCCTCGAATAGGTTGCGCGTGAGACTCCATTATCAGCAACTTTTGGTATGAATGTGTGTGGATGTATGCATATGACTGACGACTAAAAGTCATGGACTGACGACTAAAAGTTTAACTGACTTGATACTGAGACAAAGACGGTGCTGACTTTAGGATTATTGAATGTCCACAGACAATTCACCCAGCCTGTAAAAGAAGGGTGGATGTTTTGTTTTGCTTTGTTTTGTCTGCAAGAACAGAAGAATGACAGAGACTAAAGAGCTGTAGCTTCACAGCAGTGTGAACTGCAGACTGAACCCTTTGGTTGCTAATTTTGAGTCACTGATGTTTGCATTAAGGAAATTGTGTTTTAGTAGCTGTGTTTTAATTAAGGTATTACATTATATTGTTGGGAATATTAAATGCTAAAGTGAAGAAAAGGTTTGATCCCACTCATGACTGAGCATGTTATTATTAACCATAGTGGGTCACTATAGAGAGTCAATTAATTTTAGAAAAAAACAAACAAACAAAAAACCCTCCACCGAGGTCTATGAATAAGAGGGGAATGATAGACAGCCACACTCAAAATGGAGATATGTAATGATAAACACTGGTCCCCGTCTTTTGGGCGCTCTCTTGAAGTAGTCAACAATTTAAAAGTAAGATAAAATAACAGGGGCATGTGCTGAGGGGTGGTGCTGCACAAGAACAAGAGTAAAATAAAGAAAATATTGTTTTTAGAAGTGCAAATTAAAATGTACCATTACACTCAGAGGATCAATATGAAGCTTGATATTTGTTAATTTTGAATGAAGTACATGACTGGTGACTGTTCTGTCCTGAGCTTTTGTTTTTACAGCACCCGCTTGATCACACCAACAGTTTCTCGCCACCGAAGAGGGGTACTTGCAAAAATAAAGAACGGGGAGGAATATCATCAAAACTGGAAACAGGTAATCCCCAAAGGGGGTGATAATGCCATAACTTTCACTATGGTCAAATTCTCAAAATTTGACCCTCAAAAATTCTTCAAACATTTAGACACAAAGTGGAGATTTAGATACATATAATGTCGTAAACCACATAAGCATGAAGTATTTGATTCAATAACATAGTGAAATAACAAGCAGCAAAAGGTTGATCATGTTAATGGTGTTTATTCAAGGGTGCAGAGGAGATTATTATTATTAAAGACAACAAATGAAATAACGAAAAGTAGAAGTGGAAAAATTTGCGTTAACGGCAATAAAATCAAAAAAAAAAGAAGTACTAACTAAAACTGTACTGAATGTTCACAAAACTAACTAAAATTAACTAGATTTATAGCAAAATGTGTTTGGTTGCATTGATGTGTGCGTGCCCTGCTATAGTGAAATTAAGGTAGTACGTTAGTCGAGTCGTCTGTGTTGCTGCTCCGTTCACCCGCAGAATCTGGTCAGGAAAAGTCGGGAGACAGCGCCAGAATAGAATTGAGGATGATTTTAATATGACTGTTTTGTAGACATAACAAGAGTCTTGTAGTGGAGAGGGACGTAATGTCCTCCTGAGACCCAGAGAATAAGAAAAAAAACAGGGAGAAATTATTTTCGTTTTTTCTTTTTTCTTTTTTTCTTTTTTCTTTTAAATGAATCAAGTGTTATTAAAATAACAATCTCATAAGATGAAGATCAGGGACCAACCCAGAAGTCACTGACACTTCACCAACTGTAAACTATTGGTTTAGGAATAAGTGATGGCACTGAACTTTCTATTTCACAAAAGTCAATTTATTTAGGATATCTGAGTAAGTACTGATTTTATTTGGAGACACAAAGGAACATTTGGTACTTCCCTCATCGCACATCTGTTTCATTGTTGTACCCAATCATTCTACAACTGAAATGCCTTGGACTGCTAACCATTTCAGGCAAGTGGAGTGAACCATATTTTGCTAGACTCTCATCAGATTGGGGCTTCCTTTTATTGATCTTTGGAGAGAAGTCTTCATTACTGGTATTATTCAGGTCTTGTTCACATGTTTGTCCCAGGTTTCTCAGCCAAGAGGAGCTTAAACCCCAGATACTGTGAGTTCTTTTCACACATTGAGATCACTGATAACTCTCAGCAACGACGTGATCTCGTAGAAACAATTAGGTGTTATGGATTTAACTATAATTGCGACTCTTATTTTTTACTTTACTGGAAAAGATTTCTGCATTTTACCCATATTTTATTTTTAACTCAAAATCAAAATTCCAGATTCTACTACATGTTGGTTTTGCACCAGATAGGACGACAGATTTCAGGTGGCCCTGTGTCTTTCTCTATTACATCTGCCACTGCATCTCGATAATCTTTGTGTGGCTTTTAGTGGGTCCTGACCCTCTCATATTTTGAAAAATCTATGTTTGAATCTCCCTTAATAATTGTGTTAAGAATTCTCTCCGCCTTTGTCAAAAGTTGGGTATTAGGAAAAAGTGAAATAAATATAAATATAAAGTCCCAATGTGTAGAGCACACATTAATAAATTAGTCATGTTCCCTGTGAAAGTAAATGAGCCTAATTCTTAAAGACCCCTGAAATTATTTACCAGATGTTTATTTTTTGAATAAAATAAAAATCTGAGTTTAACAAAACATTTTAAATGTAAATATCAAGCTTACCTTTCTCTCTTCCATAAAATGTGCTTGTGGGCACGCCAGCCATTTTGAAAAGGTGGGAAAAACAATTGGCAAGGCCACACCCCCACACATGTGACATAATTTTAAAGGTACTGTTGTCCTCTCTAAGAAACATCAGGATTTAGAGGAGTGGCAAGTAGAGTATGAGAGCTACAAGCAAAAACTAAATGTGTACTACAGTGCGCAAAAAATGAAGTACTGGGTCATCAGGGGGTCTTGAGGGACATTTATAAAACAAAAAATCCCACAAACTTTAAAAGTGCACTTGAAAAGCTCACACAAGAAGGTTAACCTAGCTTACCTAGAAGACCTCATCAGGGGGAGCACACTCCCCCTCGTTGAAGAGCTCACCCACTTAACTCGCATCCCAAAAAAACAGCTAACCCCAGATAAGGCAGCGTGATGTATCCCGAGATAACAGGACTGGGACATCTAAATAAAGGTGTGAAACAATCGCCTTCAAAAGGTTATCAATTCACTTCAACCAAAATTAGGACCACTCGGTGCGGCAAGAGTTAATAGTTATTAGTCTCAACACCCAAGGATAATTAGAAGAGCATGACTGATATGATGCAACTGAGATTTTGTTACACTTAACTTTTGCAAAACACAAATAAAACTAAATTGAAACTAAGGATTTTCAGAAAATAAAAACTGGACTAAACTAGCAAAGAATTGGTAAAAACTAATTACAACTGGCAAAAAATTGAAAATCTGGAGTCGAAACTAAATAAAAGATAAAACCTAATGAAAATGGCGAAACGTTTAAAACTCTGGTGCAGAGATTGGCAAATCTGACCAGGAACGTTATAAAATGGATTGTCAGAACAGTCAGCGTTAAAGCCACTTTTGACAGTCCATACTAGGATGGCATTGGACATCTTGGGGGTGGAAGGGGGGTTGGTGTGACCAAGGTGTGGTTTGGCTTGTCGTATGTATATTTGAGATCATATGGCTCTGGATGGACCAGTTACCAGGGCATGGAAGGAGGACAGACTCATTAAAGGAGGAGAAGGCATTTCCTGGGATTGGAGATCCTCTGGGTGAGTGGTTGATTAAAAGCATGCATAAAATAGAAGTTATCTGTTGTTATTGATTGGTAATAGATTGATAATTGGCCACATTTACAGCTGTATTGACTTGTTGTGGACGTAGTCGACTTCAGGTTTAAACACTCTAATTAACAGGTTGAAAATAGTGATATTAAAGGAAGAGTATGCAGCGCCACCCTGTCAGACGCCAGTGATGGTGGAGCTCACTGATGAATCAGGTGAGCTGGATTCATGGCTGATTCAAAACTAAGATCCCCCTGCTGTGGTCAGTAAGGGGAGAAAAGGGGGAAATAAAATCAAGAATTAAAGAGGCATTCATAAACGTTTAGGTGTCAAGTGAAACGGGACAAAAGGGGGTGTTATACTGTTATTTTCAATGTCAGCATTATTATTGTATGAGAATCATGCAACAAGCATTGCATCGATGATCATTTATTGTAGTTTTTGACCTTATACTAACATCTGTGTTCCTGTGATTGTTATAACCTCTGATGAATCTTCTATTTACAGGTGTTAGGATAATGATATAATTTTTCATTGCAGGTGTAACCATGATCATTTTTATACATATTGCAACTTGTTGCTCATTGTAGAGTTGTGCTCAAGTTAATAAGGGTTAAAAGCTACAGTCAGCGCGAATGTCTGACTGATCTATTGAGGGGAAAGGCTTCGAGCATAGAAGGCCGCACGCGCTTACAAAACACTGATATCATGTTATTCTTTGTGATCTTTTCTTCAATTATGTCTTTAAGGTTAGTTTAAATAGTGGCAGTTAATTAAACGAGATTTATTAAAATATTAAATACCTGAGTCAGAACGTTACACGCGGATCACCTTAAGAGTCTGGGAAACTTTGTAGCTGCCTAACTTTTTTTTGAATGTTCTAGCTCCGTTGATTTGACACATTGGAATGTGTCAAAAAAGGGGGGGAAGGTTGAGCTTTAACATCAAACCAGGATTATTTGAACATTTTATAACTTCATTTGTGTCTTTAATAATTTAGGAATGGTAAAGCTTAAGCTAATAGCGGCCCGAGAAGACGGACCTTTTAGAGAATCAGTGAAAAAGCATAAACTATCACTTTCATGTTTAATCATTACTCATTGAAATGAACTGAATAGCGCTTAGAAGATTTGTTAATTTTTTGTCTTTTGTTAAAAAGAGGGGTTTCAATAATTTTCAGACACACCTTGCAAATGTGCTTATAACGAGTTGGCACTCGGCCTTTTGAAGGTCAGAAGCTTCGTTCGGCGTGACTGTCCGGACTGATAAAGTGTAAGAAATGCCTTGAGTGCGGAGGGCTAAATGCAAACACTGCTTACACACACATAAGATATGATTAGAATAAGTCCCTGGGACATTCTGAATGTTTTAGACCAATTCTGAATCACTAGAAGGTCAGTAGATGACAACATTAGATTATTAGGGTTAGGAAGAGAGGTGTTTTGGTTTTCTGTCTCTTACAGAGCAAGGAACAGACACCAGACGAGGTCACAGAGATGCGAGGATCCTCCGTAGCAGAGTCAGACACAGTGACTGCCGAGACATCAACTGGGTCCAAGGGTCATGGCGTTTGGGCTCCAGCTAGTCACCACAAAAGGATGGATCCCATAAACACAGCCAAATAACCATGAAGGGGTTGGCGGAAATCCGGGAACACCAGACCAACGAAGTTCGAGAGGCTTTTGGGCAAAAAGGGGACACCTTCCTGTTCCTTTTTCTGGAGAATACACAGATCGTTGTTTGAAATCGGAGCAGAATAATCCCCTGATCTGTGTTACGACTGAAGGGTTGTCTAACCCCTAAGGTTGGAGAATTAAGAGCAGAGGATCACCCAACTGGACGACACTGGTAGCTGCAGCAATAAAATAAAGGTTACGAGCTCTTCGGACAGAGGTTCTAGTCTACGTCTGAATGGTATAAGGGAACACCAAATAAAGCAGTGGGAGACAAGGACATTGTCATCTGGACCTGCTACTGTTGGAATCCTAGTTTTTCTTGCACCTGACTTGCGTAAACACAGAGGTCATCTTACATATGGTTTGCCCCTCAGGGGGACAAAGGACCTCAGGAGTGAGAAGAGATGAACCCGGCCACACTGGGCTACAGGGTGTTTGTGAGGTCATTATTCTAATGACCTCATCAGGGGGAATTGTAAAATTATGATATTATTTTATGCCATGTTATACCCCTAATTAAAGATTGTGAATTATTATGTAGTTTTAGTTTGCATTATTCTCCTGAATTAGAAGAAGCTGATAACTATTGCATTAGTTAAACTGATTTGCATTACATTAAATTGCTGACTTGTTGTGAATGAATGATATTGTTTTATGATGCATTATATTGCTGAGTTATAAGAAATACTGTTCGCAGAAGGTTATTGTCTAATTTGTCTGAGTAGAAGAGAACAGAGTGTGCTGGAGTTTTCTGCCCCATTTCAGCAGGAGCAGATAAACAGGGAGCCAAGGTCGTAGCTTAGGCGCTGTGTGAGAGAGAGCATGTGAATGTTTAGGCTTTTTATGATAAGGTGGAGGCACCAGAGGTTATAAAAGTTTGAGCAATGCTCCACCATTTTGAGATTTTGAGGCTGTCTGCATCAGTGTCCATCTCCCACGTGTGTGATCATTAAATCATCGTTTGACTCAACCCGGCCGGACCAGTGTTGTTATTGTGGTTTTTTCTCTTGTCTCCATCCCCAATATTTTGAACCTTAACAAGATACACCAATTTTTATATACTGCAGAAAAAACGAAAATCGATCCTATGATGCAAATTTGCAAAGAAAACAGCATGTGCATCAAAATAAACTATTTAAAGCAGTGCAATTTGAGTTCCAGAAACTATTCAGAAAAGCATAAAGTCAAACATGACAAACACCAGTATAGGCTTTTAAGGCCTACAAGTAAAAAACTACATTTTCCGCAAAAATGACGGTCAATTAAGGTAAATACAACCACGTCACTGTTATAAAAAAGACACACAGCTTATCATCTTATAGTTCTAAAATCGCTGTTGTTAATTCGTTTGCTAGATTAGCCGCTAGCATACGCACTGTGTTGGAGGCTTGTTTCTAGCTAGTTAGCGATGCTACACACCTGTTACTCTAATAGTTTGTATTATTGAAGGATTCAGCACTTCTTATGTTTTTTTTTAATCCATTTTTAGACAGCGATGAGATCAGCTGCACACTCCACAGAGGCCCAGAGTTACTGTTAATATTAAAAATATATGCTGTCCTTTGAGATTTTAACATAAGACTGTGAGTGTAATGGATCTAAAACTGTTTAAATCTTCAGAGCCCTCTACAACCTGGTAACATGGAGACTTTAAAAACAGCAGCATGAGGTTTCAGTAGTGTAGTGTGATTTGTTCTTTTCATTTAATAATAATCTAGGGCTGCTCAATTAATCGAATTTTAATCACGATTACGATTTGGGCTTTCAACGATCATTAAAAATGACTGAGATGATTATTAGCCCCTCCCTCATGCTTTACTCTTGCGCTGCTCCGTGTGGCAAATCGAGCGCACCTCTCTGCATTTCGAACACGCGTCACAACAATTAAGAGGACCCGAGGGAAGCTCGGAAAGCTAAGCAGAAGTTATTTGGAGAGGAGAGTGACTGCCGTTGGTTGAAAAAAGAGGTAAAAAAAACCAAAAAACTTCAGTGGTGTGGAAACATTATGGGTTCGCGGAGTCAGACGTGTATCAAGTAGACATAGTGTGTAAACTTTGCTACGGTGTCGTAGCTGCACCACAGAGCAACACTGCAAAGTTCACTAAACATAGATGTTTACATTTTTCATTTATTTCTTATATTGCAAACATTTGCACTGTTATCAGTATTTTTACACTATTTTATATTATTTTTTAAAGTCATTATTCAATACATTGTTATTGTTAACCTTTTAAAGCCGGTCAGAGCAGCACGCTCCGTTTTGTGTAACTATTTTTAAATCCCTGTAGAACCTGAACCATGTAAGCTAGCGCAATAATTTTTTTTGCATATATGAAACCAGAGGAGTTGTACTTACATCTTATGCCATCAGCTTGTCCTAGGTCCCGGTTTCCTTCCACATAAAGCTTTGCAAAAATTGCATAAAAAGTGCTTGCAGGAACAAAAACATAATAATCCAGAAACACGCTTTGCCGATCCGATCAGCTGTTCGTAATACTTCCCACTTTGAACAAGACGTCATGTCCGCCATTTCCTGCCCGAAACCGGACGTGACGTCATTTTCGCGGAAAATGTAGTTTTTTACTTTTAGGCCTTAAAAGCCTATACTGGTGTTTTTATAAGTCATGTTTGACTTTTCTGAATAGTTTCTGGGATGCTTAGAACTCGAATTGCACTGCTGGAAATAGTTTATTTTGATGCACATGCTGTTTTCTTTGCAAATTTGCATCATAGGATTGGTTTTCATTTTCCTGCAACATATAAAAATTGCTGTATCTCCAAAATAAAACTATGAAGACACTCAAAATAAATTTCCTGTTGTTGTAAACTATTTTTTGCAACTTTTTTGTATTTGTATTTGTATTTTGTTTTAAGGGATAAGCCTCTTAAATTTCTCCAAGTCGAAATATATGTAAAAAAACAAACAAAAACGATTTTCAATTTTTTTGTAGTTTATTGCACTTTTTTGCAATTAATGTAGTTACTATGGACTTAATGCATACATATTATTAAAATATGGGCTATAACAGTTGTATTGATGTATAGCAACTTGAAATGCTCCCACAAATGGCACTACAACATGTAAAAAAAAATACTATAAGCTCTGGCAGACTTGGTTCTATGGTAGGTGTTAAAGGGTTAAATAAATATCATCAAATAATCTAGATCTCAATTTCAGTGAAAATAATCGTGAGTATCATTTTTGCCATAATCGAGCAGCCCTATAATAATCCATATTATATCAACAGCTACATTCACCCTGGAGAGAAACTAGTGAGGGAGACCATCAGGACCAAGCTGAGTTTCCTGGGTCCAGAGGTTTGGAGAAACTTCTTCCCTTTCTTTCATCACAGCTGTCCTGTGCCAGAAGTTCTGTTGACCCACTGAAAGAGGCATCATTTAAGAAACAACAGGAAGACTGAAGCTCATCGCATTGATCAAGCAGAACTCATGATCTTCACCAGCAGCTCCCTGACAGGGAAATCTTCAGCACCCCTCCGTAGGCCCGCCCCAGGTGATGAATAAACCCAGCATTTCATGAACACTGTGATGGTGACCTTTGCTTTGTGTAATGTTATAAATACTCTGATACTCCCCAGAGGCTCCGGACTTTTACATAAACATAATATATTCAGTCCTGTAGAAAGTTATATATTTAAAAATATATGATCCTCTCTGGTTACTCTGGTATGAATAACTCTGAATTACTGTATGGTAAATAACACTATCTGCAAAAAACTGTGAAAGAATTCCAGATGACAAGTTTGTAGTTCAACATAGAAGTGATGACCTTTGACCTTCATCAGGTTTTATTAAATTGTGTTAGACAAAATCTCATGTGCTCTTCATGCAGCTGAGTACATCAAGTGTTTAAAACGGAAGCTGTGCAGGTCTGAGATCAGCAGCTCTCTGAAACACCAAATTGAGGTCCTGTTAATGCTGATATATAGTGACACAGTTACATGGGTGATTAATCCTTTTGGTTTTTTGTCTTTAACTTTATCAATGAAACAGCTGCATCTTTCATTAACCTTTGTACTATTTTCATCAGTTAATTTTGCAGTTAACATATGAACATGTTGGATGATCTGTCTGCTGTCACTGGGTGGTGCTGAGGTCTGAATCTGAGGGCAGCTCCTGTAATCACAAAGACAACAGAACCATCCATCCATCCATCCATTCGCTTCCGCTTATCCTTTTCAGGGTCGCGGGGGGCGCTGGAGCCTATCCCAGCTGTCATAGGGCGAGAGGCGGGGTACACCCTGGACAGGTCGACAGTCTGTCGCAGGGCCAACACACAGGGACAGACAACCATTCGCACTCACATTCACTCGCACATTCACACCTAGTGGTAATTTGGATTATCCAATTAACCTATCCCCACAAGCTGCATGTCTTTGGACGGTGGGAGGAGGAAGCCGGAGTACCCGGAGGGAACCCACGCAAACACGGGGAGAACATGCAAACTCCACACAGAAAGACCCCATCAAACTCAAATATAAATTTTATCCCTCAAAATTGAAATAAAGCTGATTCTTCTGTCCTCACACACTCAGGATCTGAAGTTCTTCCCTTGCATTTTTTTCAGTATTACAGTACACTACAGTACTTTAATCCATAGTTCCTGATTAATGAGGAGTTACTGAAGTACAAGCTTTAAAAAAAAAATGTTACTGTCTTTACAGATGTGGCAAGAGACTGAAAACATGCTGTTGTTTGCACATATTTAATATTCAGCTCTGCACAGGAGCTGCAGGAGGGTGCAGCCTGTTGTTTATAAAGTATAATACTTGTAATAAAAGTACAGTAACAGTAATTAGTGACTGAGCAGCCCGGAGCGTTTCTCTTGATTTCTTTAGTCAGGGTAAATTCATTCACCTGCATGGGTTAGCTAAACGAACCCTGACAGCCGAGTGCTCATTTTAGCTAGCTAGGTCTCAGGAGCTAGCTAAGGATGGTAATTACGGAGTAGCTTACAAACACATTTAACTTACCAATCTCTAGGGGGGCTAGTGCTGATGGGCAGTCATAACCAATCAATAGACCTACTTCACAGTTCTGCAATGGCTGTAACTTGTTAGCTAAGCCTTCAAGGTGTGACCACTGAAATGCAGTTTCATTGGTAGGGATATGAGACGTGTCAACTGGGTTAAAGTCACGAGAGTAGGCTTGTTCTATTCGGACACGAGTCTCAGAGTCAAACCCACGCACCTGTTGTTGGCAAGTTTACTTGCAACAACTGTGTCGACGGAAGTCATGGTGCTAAGCTTTAACTGCACTGGTTGGGCATTTACATTTAGTTCTGAGGCCAAATCCTCTAAAATAAAGGATGAGTCACTCTGGGTGTCAAGCAGGGCATATGTAAGTATTTCTTTCTCAGGCTCAGATGCAACTGACACAAATACTGGTACTATGCTGGATGTGGAAGATGTTTTGCTTGTTAGTACATGAGTCATAACATTATGCACTTCCTTGTTTGCACCTTCATCTGGGGATTTAGAATCCTCAGTTTTCCTTTCTTTAGGTTCATTCGCTCTTTTTGTGTGTAGACAGGTGGGGTGACGCCGGCCACACTTACTACAGGAGTGACGTCCTCTGCATTCTTTGGTTACATGACCCCTTCTCAAACATCCAAAGCAGAGAGGATTTTCCTGAATGAAAACTTTCTTGTCATCACTAGTTTTCGCTGCAAAAGCAGGACACTTAGCTATGCCATGCGATTCTTCTTTGCAAAACTAACATGGGGGTTTAGGTCTAGAAGTGGATACTGGGATTGGTGGAGACTTTGGTTGAATGGTAGTACTGAGTGCCTTCGCTCTTTTAACGTGCCGCTCTTCTGATGCCCTTTCGTTCATTAGGAATGGTGAGGCAACAGGATTGCAAACTACTTTAGCTTCGTTTTGTATGAACTTTGTAAAGCGAGCGAAGTTGGGGTAGTCTTGGCTTTTGTCTAGCTCCTCCACTACAATGTGGCTCCATCTCTGCACTATCCACTCAGGCAGTTTTCTTAGAAGCTTGTGATTTTTCTCACAATCAATAAGGATATCTAGTCCTTTGACTTGGGGGATAGCCTCTGCACAGCTTTGGAGAAAATCTGCAAACTCCCTCAGTGCTATAGGATCATTGGCAGCTATTTTAGGCCATTTTGTGAGTTTAGCCCTAAAGGCTCTTTGGATAACGAATAGGCTGCCATACCTTTCCTCTAGAACGCTCCAAATGCCTGCGTATGTCTGCTCACTGTTGGGGAAGAAATATCCCTCTACTGCCTTTCGTGCTTCACCTGCAAGATAGCTCTTTAGATACAACATTTTCTCACACACAGGTAGAGGTTTGTCACCAATTAGTGCCATAAAGGATACCTTCCAATCCATAAACGTTAGGGGGTCGCCACTAAAGATGGTGGGCTCATGTACAGGAAGCCTGTTTAGGGTAAGAGCGCTGGCAAGGGCTTGAACTAAGCTAAGTTCTTCTTGTTCTGGAGTAGTATTGTGAGGTCTAAATGTCGGTACTCTTTCCTTTTAAAGTCGATCATTAAAGAGCTGATTGATATTTTCCTGTCGTTTAGCAATAACTTCCCAAATGTCAGTTGTAAGCACTGCACAAGCATCCATTCGCTTAACAATGTCTGGCGTCATGGATTGGCTGCGGCGAATGGGTTCATAATGCTGTTGTACTACAGCGTGCTTGTCTCTTATGTCATGACTGATATTATTTAGTTCTTTAGGTGAGCAGAAAGTTTTCAGCTTTGTTCTGATTTCTTTAGCTGCCTTCTTCCAAGTGTCATAAACCTTGTTAAATGCCTTCTCATTTTTCTTTGCCTCATATTCCTGCATTTCTTTACCTTTTTCAGTTAAATGCCTTTCCCGATTGCTGGTTCTCACTCTTTGTTGCTCTGAGTCGTCGGCTTCTTCAGCAGGGTTCAACATTTTGTTACTGTAATGTGTATGTTGCTCTATGTGATAACGTCTGGACTTACTTTAACTTTTTGGAAACAATGCTCACATCAGACGTTTACATCACATAAATAAACAGATTAGCACCCACATATTAGACAAAATGTAACTGTAAATCCTGCTGATATACCATAACGTTACTTTCAAGAAGAATAAACCAATACAATTTAAAGATTGTAATTACTTAGTGCAATACAGTCAAAGGAGCTTGCAAAGAAAAGCGTCTGGACTTCTTTAAGTTGCTTGAAGACGTTTCACCTCTCATCCGAGAAGCTTCGGATGAGAGGTGAAACGTCTTCAAGCAACTTAAAGAAGTCCAGACGCTTTTCTTTGCAAGCTCCTTTGACTACGATGACCTGGATGACTGAGAACCTTCACAGACTTAGTGCAATACAGTATACCTTTAAGGCTGTAAACCACAAAATATTTAAGGCAAGTTACTCTGAATTAGTGTGCAGACATTTTAACTTTGTTATCAGCAAAGTCCTTAATGGGCATAACACCTGCACCTTTGTAAAGTGACCATCAGAGTTCAAAGTGGAGGTAGGCGATGAAGCAATGATGATGTCGACTGGTGTAGAAATCTCTCACAGCTGACACACGGACCCAGCTCGACAGGCACGGGCTGCACTCATCTGGCATGGCAGCTAGCAAGTAGTCTTCACTCAGCGACCGAGTTTTCACTGTAGCAGTCCCCCGGACCAAGGAAGAAATAGAGAGAGCCTCGATGGGTGCATTAATTTTTACATTGAGATTCATTCAGAATCTAACAGTGCTGAGGTGCGCCAATGCACCGTGAAAACTAAACAAAAACACAAAGTACATTTTCTTAGACGCTTATTACAAATATGAACTCAAACAAAGCAGAAAATACAATAAAATATCAACTAAGCAATCAAATACAAGCTGGAAGTGCAACTTGCTGCTAACTAAGCGACAGAGCCCTCTACTGGAAACTACGCGTAGCTGCTCAGGCTTAGATCAATAAACAAAACTGGACCTTTACAACAGTCAATATCATTAATGTAAATTGCAATACAAAGTTATGGGACGCTTAAATGTAGTTTCAAAAGGATTACATCCGAGGCTTGGAATTATTGTGAGATTATTAAAGTTTTAAATTGTGTAACAGATACATATATAAAATAAAAAATATGAAATTTTGATTTGAAAACCTTTAAAACATTAAATAACACCAGCTACAGTAGTGGCGGTTAATTGTTCAGGAGAACAGTTTCCAGTATGTTGGCTGATCAATTTTTTGCATTTAAAGATAATCGTTACGCTGATTTAACGCTTTACAAGAAGTGTTTTTCATTATTATTTTATATTCATATTTACATACACTTTTTATATTGTTTATTGTGTTGTTGGACTAGAAAGTTTTTAAGTCAACAGTGATAAAAATTTAATGGGATTTAGTTGCATTTAATTTGTATGCAAGAAAAATGTTAAAACGTAAGTTACCACAAACCAGGCACGTGTAGAGGGGGGGCTAGAGGGGCTTGAGCACCCGCCCCTTTCCTGATGGATGCCCAAAGTGCCCTTTTGTTGAGGCAACTATTTTTTTTTTAAAAATTATTATTTTTTAATGTGTGTGTGAGTGCGGAGTCCTGTCTGTGCCCTTCAACAATGATATTTAACTATTAATCACAGTTTTGCTAAATAAAAGGATCTGGCTTGCATCAGTCATATGATCACATTTAACCAATGATCGCCCTTGTCGGCAGAACGCGCTGGTTACGAGCCGGGAACGAGCTCACAAAGAGCACGCGCATTTTTTGCGGTCCGGAGCTGTAGGAGAAAGCAGAGTGAAGCTGACCCCCCACCCACTTGAAACGTAAAGGCAAATAGGCGGAGCGGTTAGTGCTACGTTTGTGCAGGTAAAATTAGCGTTTGTGCTGCTACGGTTTCCGAGATATTAAACTTTATTTTATAGGTCATTCAAAGGTCACCATCCCCCCAGACTGCTCCAAAACGGGCCAAAATGGTCTACTTTTTTAGTGCTACGTTTGTGCTGGTTTGTGCTGCAAAGATTTTCGTTTGTGCTGCTATCATTTTAAAGATATTAATAACAATTTCTAGAGGTCATCAGAGGTCAACCAGCCCCCCCACATTAATTAAATCAAACAAAATGGGTGTCAGTCAACTGTGCTACGTTTGTGCTGGTTTGTGCTGCTTCTGTTTTAAAGATATTAATGAAAATGTAAAGGTCAAAAGGTCAACCAGCCCCCCCACATTACCCAAATCCAACAAAAGTGGTATCAAACGTTTGTGCTGGTTTGTGCTGCAGAAATTTTTGTTTGTGCCGTTATTATTTTAAAGATATTAACAAAAATTTCTAGAGGTCAACCAGCCCCCCCATATTAATGGAATCAAACAAAATGGATGTCAAACGTTTGTGCTGGTTTGTGCTGCAAAAATGTTTGTTTGTGCTGCTAACATTTTAAAATGTTTAATAAAATAACGTCTTGATGCGTGCTTAATCATCCAGGTAAGTAAATCCCAAAAGGTTGATTCTGTTCATCTGGACATTTTCAGTTGGAGAAACGTTTCGTCACTCATCCAAGTGACTTCTTCAGTCTCAGCTGACTGTAGGTTTCCCCAACCATATAAACAGTACATTTGCATAGTGAAGGAAACTAGCGCCACTGAATGAACAATGTGCCGGGGGGTTAATTCCATGATTGTTAGTATGCAAATTCTTATGACCATTGATCAATGACAACTAATCAAAGCCTATTGATCAATGGCCATGAGTACCATTCACAGAAAGTGGGGAATGGCTACAATCACAGCATTGTAGGATGGCGAAAGATGTACCCTTGGGCCCCCCTTCTCGATCCAGAGATGGTCAGCATCCTGACAGCCCGATGGACGAAGCTGTCTCTCAGTCTGCTGGTTCTGGCCCGGAGGCTCTTCAGTATCCTTCCTGATGGCAGCAAACTGAAGACGCTGTTGAAGGGATGAGTGGAGTCACCTGTAATGGAGACGACCTTCCAGATGAGGCAGGTGCAGTAGATCTCCTGGGGAGGGAGGCAAGAGAGGTCCCCACAATGCTCTCGGCTGCTCTCACTACCCGTTGTCATTTTTTCCTGCAGAACCCAATGCAGGAGTCATACCACACAGTGATGCAGCTGGTGAGGATACTCTCAACTGTGCCTCTGTAAAAGGTGCTCATAATGGGGGTTGAATCTCTTGTGCTTCTCAGTTTGCAGAGGAAGTAGAGTCACTGTTGGTCTTCTCCACATTCAGGGACAGGTTGTTGTTGCTGTACCACTCTGGCAGATGGTTAACTTCACCCCTGTAGTAGATCTCGTCGTGGGTCAGCAGAGTGAAGAGAAGGGAGCTCAACACACATCCTTGGGGAGCCCCCGTATTCAGTGTTCTTGGGCTGGAGGTGTTGCTGTTGACCCGTACTGTCTGCTGTCTTCCTGTCAAGAAATCTAGCAGCCCGTTATACAGCAAGGTGCTGATCCCCAGCAGATCCAGTTTGTGAATGAGTTGCTGGGGAATGATGGTGTTGAATGCTGAACTGAAGTCTATGAAGAGCACTCTGACATATGAGTCTCTAGTGTTCAGATGTGTGAGGGCTGAGTGAGGGGCAGTTGAAATTCCATCATCGGTTGAGCGTTTTGACCGGTATGCGAACTGAAATGGATCCAGGTTGGGGGAAAGCAATAATTTGATTTGATGCATGACTAACCGTTCAAAGCACTTAACTTAATAATGATGGAGGTGAGTTTGACAGGACGGTAGTCCTTAAAGCAGGAGATAGATGACTTCTTGGGTTCAGTAATGATGGTGGAGGGATCTCCACACAATGTCTGGGGATTGTGTCACCACGGTCTGTAGAGTGGGCTTGTAGTCTGTGATGGTTTGTATTCCTTGCCACTGCCTCCAAGTATCTCTGCTGTCGCTGAAGCTTTGCTGTAGCTGATGCCACGTGACAGGTTTGCCCTTGCTGTTCTTAGACTCACCTAATTCCCGGCTCTGAAGGCTTGCATTTTTCAACTTTAGGAGCATTTAAACCTGACCTGTGAGCCATGGTTTCTGATTGGCCCAGACAGTGATAGTCCTGGTCTCTGTGACATCATCGATGCATTTTGGGATGTAGGCAGTGACAGTTTCTGTATATTCCTGAAAGTCTGTGGTGTTGTCGTGTGTGGCGGCCTGTGGTGGAAAAGCAGTGCCTCTGAGGACCCTTCTGGCCACACCTGTACCTGCTTACGAACTGGTTTGGTGACTTTGACCAGGGGCCTGTGGGAACCCATGGCACACCTAGATTTCTGCCTGTACTGACCCTTATGCAAAATAGGTGGAATTAAGACAGTTCCAAAAGCAAACGCAACTGATCAGTGCTGAGAGTGGTCCTGTTGCTGAGGTTGGGATGATCCTGTAATCTCTTATGAACGACCTCCAACGCTTCTATGACTGGGATGCAAGTGAAGACAGTTGTAACATCTCTCTCTCACTGTACATGTACTGTTTATAAAATTAGGGAAACATAACCTGCACAAACAAAATAATTTGCAGGACAAATGTTTGACATCAATTTTGTTCGATTTGAAGAAGGTAGGGGGGGCAACTTCACTCACGGGTGTTTATAAGGTTGGGGAAACCTGCAGTCAGCTGAGACTGAAGAAGTCACTTGGATGAGTGACGAAATCAACCTTTTGGGATTTACTTACCTGGATGATTAAGCACGCATCAAGACGTTATTTTATTAAACATTTTAAAATGTTAGCAGCACAAACAAACATTTTTGCAGCACAAACCAGCACAAACGTTTGACATCCATTTTGTTTGATTCCATTAATATGGGGGGGCTGGTTGACCTCTAGAAATTTTTGTTAATATCTTTAAAATAATAACGGCACAAACGAAAAATTTCTGCAGCACAAACCAGCACAAACGTAGCACAAACGTTTGATACCACTTTTGTTGGATTTGGGTAATGTGGGGGGGCTGGTTGACCTTTTGACCTTTACATTTTCATTAATATCTTTAAAACAGAAGCAGCACAAACGAAAATCTTTGCAGCACAAACCAGCACAAACGTAGCACAGTTGATTGACACCCATTTTGTTTGATTTAATTAATGTGGGGGGGCTGGTTGACCTCTGATGACCTCTAGAAATTGTTATTAATATCTTTAAAATGATAGCAGCACAAACGAAAATCTTTGCAGCACAAACCAGCACAAACGTAGCACTAAAAAAGTAGACCATTTTGGCCCGTTTTGGAGCAGTCTGGGGGGATGGTGACCTTTGAATGACCTATAAAATAAAGTTTAATATCTCGGAAACCGTAGCAGCACAAACGCTAATTTTACCTGCACAAATCTGCACAAACGTAGCACTAACCGCTCCGCCTATTTGCCTTTACGTTTCAAGTGGGTGGGGGGTCAGCTTCACTCTGCTGTAGGAGCAACACAAGTTAACTCAGAGACACAGACTGATGCGACAAAACCAGTAAGTAGGTGTACAGCGTACACTGTAGTGTGTAGCACCCAGGAGTATTAGCTTATTACGTACACGTTGGTAAGCTGTCTTGTTGCAACTGACGAACTGAAACAAACGAGCGTGCTGTGTGTGCAACAGCGCGACAAACATTACCTGTCCTTTTATTAACTGCACAGGTAGTGCTGGTCATAGCTGCTGGCTACCTGTGTAAGGCTGTCATGGGTCTGTAGCTCTGTCACCGTTTTAGGGAACATATTTAGTTTTAAAGTATTTAGAACATATTTAGTTTTAGAGTAAGTTTCTGGGCATTTCCTGCCTTTCTGGAGGGATTATATTTCACTAAAAAACGATCTAATATGCATGTCCACATAATAATAATTATAATTATAATATATTAAAAAACACACGCTATACTTTAAAGAACATACATTAAGAAGCAGATTATATTAGATTTATATTTTAAATAAGACAAAAGTTGGATTTTACAGCAGTAAAATGATTGTATCTCTACAGTTTAAAGATGTAATAAGCTTTGCCCTGCACAGAGTGGATAGTGAAACAAATGGAATCATCATAAATACATTATTTCATATTTATTACTTCCCCCTCCTCATTGCTTTATTATTGTAGCTCTAGTAATAAATAATAATGTAAGGATTCTGGATCAGCACCATGATGCCCATAGTATATATGGTATTCTGAAGAAGGTCTAAAATGTCACTGTGTGTGCGTGTGTGTGTTTTATTTAGATGGATTTTAAAAAAAAAAATTACTCATGATATAACATTGTGCAGACATGGCTGGTAAGGACATGAGGAGGAAACAGTAGGCGCTGTGTGAGGCTACTAAAGGCAGTGCTATAACATTTTTCTGTCATCATTTTATTATAGATTAAGTGCAGGAGTTGTTAGGTGTGGATAATTAGATTATAGTTTATTGCAATAGCAAGTTGTGCCTTGTTCTCAGATAGACAGCAAGTGGAGAGTGATATATGAAATGATGGGAAGGAAGGAAGAAGAGAAGCAAAGAGTGATTCACAGGCAGAGCCTAATTTATTTCTCACAGTTTTTTGTTGCCAAGCGCTGTCACCAATCTTTGCATTTAGTTATTATCTCATGACACTTGTTTAATCAGCTACCATCTCTCCTATGGACTTTTTAATGTCTACAGTCTCAGATCAACACAGCCCTGCCCTCCAGCACTATCAGCAGCAACCCCTCAACAGCAACATTGTACCCATCAGGTAAAACATTGGCTACGTTTGCTTTGCCTTGTTGCCCATATTAGATTCTTGATGAATGTGTGTTGTTGTTATTCAGCCTGGTTCAATGAGCCCCATTTTAACTTTGAGCACCCGCCCCTTTAAACCTCTCTGCATGGCCCTGTGTGTGTGTTTGTACATGTGTATTTTAGTTAATCAGTGGCAATGAGCTGTCACTGTTTAATGAGAAGCAAGATAATAATACCAATCTTCTGAAAATGTGTTTTTGAGGTCAAGGTAGCTGGTGTTCATTTTTTTAAATAATTAACATACTATGATATTTACCCCACAGAATTATGGAACGCCAGGACTGCCATAATGAATTAATTAAATACACCATTAAATAATTAATTAAATGTGGCAATAATTAATTAAAATTGGAATTAATTAAATAAATAGTTATGACACATTTAATTAATTATTTATGTATTTCACATTTTAATTAATTATTGACACATTTAATTAATTAATTATTGACACATTTAATTAATTATTGACACATTTTAATTAATTATTGACACATTTCATTAATTATTGACACATTTAATTAATTATTTAATGATATATTTATTTATTTCATTTTGGCAGTCCTGACGCCTGGCTCTCGTCATGAAATAATTTTATCTGTCAGCCTCACCCATCAAACTCAGGGGGCGGGGTTAACGCTGATCGAGTCAAAACCATTGCTTTGGCCTGGTGGCCATTGTTTCTAGCACACAACAACCGGCATGTGGAAGCTAACAGAACTGAGCTTTGAAAAACCCTGTTTGTGTGTTACCAAATACCGTTTTAATATTTTTTTAGCCGAGAATGTAGTGGTTTAATCTTCATGTGTCTGGTCGGTTTGTCAAGATACAGCCTCTTTGCAAAAGTGTTTCGATGATTTCGGAGATGTCTGCCCAGTCTCACGGCAAAGCGTGGGATAGACCCGCTCGCCTCGCAAGCAATCCCACCGACAAAGCGCAGGCCCCGGTACACAGCTGTAGTAACCCCCGCTGACTTCTTTTACTGAGGTTATATTTATCGGTGTTTTATTTCCTGATGTTCTTATGTGTCCTACGTGTTTCAGTCGCCAATTCTGAATTATAACTAACATTAAAAACATGTTTAAGGAGGAGAGAGAGCAAATAAATCTGTTTAACATCTGATCTTTGGGTTTTTGTTCAGTAATCAGCGTGACCTGTGTATAAACACATAAAAGAGATAACGTTGGTGTTTCCGTCATGTAGTAACTGCTGGCTTTAACTGTACAAAGGTTGTTCGACACTATGAAACACATACAGACTTCATGATGTTCGGCTAATATTTTTATTGTGAATATTAATCACGCTGACCTCGCTCTGTACACCACGCAGCGAGGTCAGCATATCCACGATATCCTCAGCTCCATGAGTTAACACAAAGTTTCCCAGCTGACTATCTAACTGCCAACTATTCCAGAGACGTGAAAATATACAGCATAAAGAAAAGTGTAAGAGACTCAGCAGCAGATTAGAATAACAGTTATACATTTAATAAATCACCAAATGAATCCAAGAAACGAGCAAACCTGTTCCGACAATTTGAATTTGTATTCCCTCAGCTGCAGACTCGCTGCTGTTTAAATGTTTGAAAAGGAAGATTAGATATAAAAAACGTCAAACATAGACTCAGTCTGCCTTCACATTTGATATGAGGCCAGCACGTATAGTGGCCTCAGCAGGCTATTACTGAAATACACGTGCTATATCATAAACTATGATATAAACAGGGAGGTCCTATTAACATGTTTAGTTTTAAAGGACACCTTCCTGCCTTTAGTCTCATTCATGAGCAGTATTAGTTTTCTTCTAACATCCAGAAGTCTGCACAATGTGTTTCATAGTTTGTAACAAGCCTTTGACAGGTAAACATAACATGACCGAAAAAGCAAAAAAAAAAAAAAAAAAAAGAGAGAGAGAGTGTTGACATAAGAAGAGAAAATTCTCTCAATTATGGAGACAGACAAATGGTTCATTTATGTTTGATGTGTGTTTATTCCTCCCTAAATATCGTCGGTGAAGTTCGCCATGCATGTCAGATTTTCCTGCGCATTTTTATACCTCTGCCAACAGAGAGAGAAAAAAAATCACATTCTAACAGACAGCTGGTGCTTAGAATACAGTTGAATAACTATTAAAAAACAGATGATATTTAGATGATAGTTCAGTCTAACACATGTGCCAGTGAACCATTAAACGTCTGTGAAACTATGCAGTTATGAAACGTAACTTTAACCTCAGCCAAACCGATTTGCTCAGTTGTAAATAAAACAGCGAAGTAAACGTGACCCGACAGACAGAACCTGAGTGAATGAAGTCCAGCGTTTAACCACTGAGAGCTAAAACTCAGCTGAGGTTTGAAAGCTGTGTGCCGGTGATTGGACATCAGCCGCTGATGAAGCTGGCTCGCCTATAAAGTGCTCTGTAAGGAAACAAGCTCCAGCAGCTCTGCGCTCGGGGAAAACACAATATTTACTTATCTTGTGCAGAAAAATGCGCTGACATTGCGTTATATCGAGCACCGGCTGCCCAGTTAAACTGTGACTATCACCAGGTAACTAGGCGTGTTTCTTGAATTAGCAGCAGGTGTTAAACAGCTGACAGATGAGGAGGAGGATGCATGCAGGTAAACTGAGGGTCTGTTGAGCTGATCGCTGGTTTCGTGAGAAAAATGTCAGCTCGTTCTTTATGTTACAGAAGCACAGAGACACAAGACCAGGCGGAAAGAGACGATCGTTCGGTGAAAATGAGAATCTGCGAATGCAACATGTGGAACACGGAGAGTGGAATATGTAAACAAACCGGTTAACGTAACCCCCTCGGTGCACTCTGCATGCTAACTGTTAGCAGAGCTAGTGAAATCTCTGAAAACATCTGAGCACTTTTGCAAACATGTTCTATGTTGACAACCTGACCAGACATACGTCGCGACATTCGCGGCTAAAACACTGTTAAAAGTGTAGCTGGTGACAGAAAAACGGGGTATTTTAAAACTACACCACCACCATTGCTGCTTGTGATTTGATCTGCATTCTGGGATAACTGGCTGCCCCAAGTCTACACAAGCAATCGATTTTCTAGGATCGACCTGTTTTGACTTACTTTGCACGGCAACCAATCAAATGTTAGAGAAGCTGCATGGGCAGCGTTAACCCCGCCCCCTGAGTTTGATGGGTGAGGCTGACAGATAAAATTATTTCATGACAAGAGCCAGGCGTCAGGACTGCCAAAATGAAATAAATAAATATATCATTAAATAATTAATTAAATGTGTCAATAATTAATGAAATGTGTCAATAATTAATTAAAATGTGAAATACATAAATAATTAATTAAATGTGTCAATAATTAATTAATTAAATGTGTCAATAATTAATTAAAATGTGAAATACATAAATAATTAATTAAATGTGTCAATAATTAATTAATTAAATGTGTCAATAATTAATTAAAATGTGAAATACATAAATAATTAATTAAATGTGTCAATAATTAATTAATTAAATGTGTCAATAATTAATTAAAATGTGAAATACATAAATAATTAATTAAATGTGTCAATAATTAATTAATTACATGTGTCATAACTATTTATTTAATTAATTAATTCCAATTTTAATTAATTATTGCCACATTTAATTAATTATTTAATGGTGTATTTAATTAATTCATTATGGCAGTCCTGGCGTTCCATACAGAATATGTTTCAACAAAGTATTATGAATGAAAATATGTTATAAAGGCAATAAATGACTCTCTTTTTTTACCTTTTACCTTTTTAGTATTTGCCTGTGGCACTTCTCTACTGATAGGTATCATGTTATGTACACATGTAAACAAACACACACACACGTGTATATATACACGCCTGCGAGGCATTGGCTGGTGCCACAGCTAATATGTCTTTTAATGTCACACATTGCGCTGAATTCATTTTTACTTTCATTTTCTTTTTCTGTCTTAGCCTTTCAGCTGAAAGTTTTCACACTAAACTCTTCAATAAGTCACAGCGAAGGTAGGAGAGGCCCAAGTGTCATTAAGAGATTTGATTGGGTATTACAGTGTCGGCAATGAAAATGAACGAATGGGCTAGAATGGTGCGTGTATGGTACAGTGCGCAGCGGTGCTTCAATTGGCCTCGAGGTGCGTCGGGTAAATTAACTGTCCACCCCTAAATTAAGGCACGGTACATGCACAACACGCCCACAGCTAAAACAAGATAGCCTGTCGTGTTTAAAAAGCTGTGTGTTAGGTCCACTTGGATTTTTGCATTTTGCAGCCACAGGGCAAAGACGAAAGCCACGCAGAACACTGAACTGTTTATTAAGAGAGTGAAGATGGACAACTGGACAGCGGCTCTGCTCACTGGTGTTGCCTGCATTGTGGGATACCTGGTTGTGTGGGTGAAAAAGATCAACAGCCTCCGACAGGCGGAGGAAAAGATTAAGAGAGCCAGAAACAGGAGAGACGAGAGCTTGCAGCGCGCAGAGCAGGCGGTGCTCCGGTACAAACAGTCGGTGAGAGTTCAGAGCTTTAAACACTGAAATGTTTAACTTTTTCTTTAGATAGAAATCAAAACAAATGATGTGCTTTTAGTTTAAGCCTAGCGGAGGTTTAGTTATTAATTTCCAAATTACTGACACTTTTTGTTGTCAAAAAACTTAAAAACACATTAATATTATGCTGCTCTTCTGGATTTGTTTTGTTGGCCCAAGTTGACACATAACTTCACACACGCGGTTTGTCAGCTGCACGTCTCCTGTTCCACCTCACCCTAAAGTTGCTCTGTTGGATCTGTGGTGGCCCCTAAAGACGAAGCACGCACAAACTCTAAAACACTTGCAAAATCCAAAACTTTTGTAAGTGTTTTGGATTTTGTGCGTGCTTTGTCTCTAGGGGCCACCGTAGAAATCTGGTGATTGTGTAACGCGAGGGCTCACTAGATGGTTTGGAATCTCTCTGAATAATTAGGAACAGCAAGATGGAGATGGATAACTTTTTAGCAGTCTCTTTACTCTCCACACACCGCAACAACTCACACTTTCTGTGTACCGCCCTCATGAATACTTCACTGGCCTCTCAGAAGCCAGGAAATCTTGAACTCAGATCAGAACAGGGAGAACAACTAGGTAGATATAACACATATTACTGGTTTGAACATGCATGTCTAAACATTCAAACGTGTAAACATGCAAATATCAAAACACGTAACCACCAAATAGCTACATAACTAGCTTTATAACCTTTGTAAACACCTCTTTGTATATCAAATTAGATTTAAATTTACTTCTACACTTTACAATTGTGCAGAAGTACAGGAAGTAGGAGTCCTGAATCTATACACTGATATGGTTTTCTTTCTTTCTTACAGCTTTATAAATTTTTATAACATAATGATTCTGTGTGGGTCTGTGTCTTCTAGCTTCCCACGACTGACTCTGCTTTGATCCTGAAGCTCTCCCTGTCTGAGCTGACACAGCAGCTGAAGGACGGCTCACTGAACCCTGACAATGTGCTTTACTCTTACATGGAAAAGGTTCATTATCCAGCATGACACAAGAGTTCACTGCCTAACATAACACAGATCTTTTTATCTGAAGGTTGACCGAAATACAATATATACACCAGTTTATTTTAGCTAGCATAAACACTAAGTAATCTATTTTATTTTCCAGTGAGAGTTTAATATTTTACAGAGCGCTTACACAGATCAGTATCCCTTTAAAGTAAATAAGTTCACCTGAATCTGTCTGTGCTTGTTTCCTTTCCAACAGACTCTGGCTGTAAACCAAAAGCTGAACTGCTGCACTGAAATTTTGCTGGAGAGTTTGGACCAGCTGACAACTGTTGGCTCCAACAAGGATGGTCTCTTGTACGGAGTTCCAGTTAGCATCAAAGAAAATATTGCATTTAAGGTAAGAATAATTTAATAAATTAATGTATTTGTAGTGCAAACAAATGGCAGTTACGCTATAGGCAGTATAATAATGGACAAATGCAGCTAGGACACCAACCATTGCTTTCTGGAGTCCAACCTCAAGATGAACTTTTCCACCATTGCCAAGTTGGTTGCAAAAAGCTAAACCTGACATGGAGGAGTGGGTCTAAATTGCTCACTTAGCCAGTGAGCAAGCAGTTTCACAATATCCTTGGGCAAGATACTAACCCATATTTGCCTACTGGTGGTTGTCAGAGGGCCCGGTGGCGCCAGTGTCCGGCAGCCTCGCCTCTGTCAGTGCGCCCCAGGGTGGCTGTGGTTACAATGTAGCTGCCATCACCAGTGTGTGGATGACTGAATGTAGTGTGAAGCACTCCGGGGTTCTTAGGGACTAAGTAAAGCGCCATTTACCATTTTACCAAGTATTAGAATTAAAACAGTTAATTTTATAAATCATGAGCAACACATAAATACTGACTCTAGTTCTTATTTCCACAGAACTTGGAAAAGCTGGTTTTAAATGGTTTGCTGCCTATGAATTAAATGAACTACACAAAGACTATGATGTTACAATCTTTGATTTCATTTGATAATTTAAAAAGGTTTTAGACACATGTCTTTGTTAATTTGTGATCACGTTTACTGTGTTGTTTTATCTTTCTCAATTTCTTGGCATTTTTTGTAAGCAGGTCCCTCTTTAGAAAGAGATCTCAATCTCAGTGGCCCCAGGGAGGGGTTACCTGCCCCTCCCTTCCTTCCCTCCCCATCTCCAGCTGCCTCCCTCTTCCCGCTCCTCCACAACCACCCACACATGCAGGGCCTTGGAGTGGGGGTATGTCACCAGGGTGCAGAGGAGGCTACCCCCCCCCCCCCCCCGTCCCCCCCCCCCCCCCCCCGTCCCCTTCTGGCTGCCTCTGCCTCAATTTTATCCCACAACTTAGACATTCACATTATTCACACTCTCATTACACATACATATAGGATCTTGGGGGTGGGCACAATCACGGAGTCCAAATCACCATCAGGGTGTATACCTCACCCCTGACGTCGTTGCCCACCTCTCAATTTTAAATACACTTAGTCATTGAGGGCTAGCAGGAGGGACTATGCGCTTACCTGCTGCTCTCTGGCAGGTAGCTCCATGCCCTCCTGGGTTTTAATTGCACCTTAGAACACACATGCATCAACACTACAATGAGCGGGTGGAGGGAGGTTTGGAGTCTTCTCCCACCCCCATTCTCTGCGGCCTGCTGGAGCGGGAGGGCTAGTAGGAGGAGTTGGCCGTCCGACTGCGGTCTGGGGTGTGGGGCCTCCCTGCTGCTGCGGAGTCGGGGTGGTCTGCCTCTCCCCACCGCAGGGAAAAGGGTAACACCACCTGGGTCTGGGTGCAATTCCCCCCTCCAGGGGCAAGGGTACCTAGACCCGGTTTGTAGAGTACGCTTGGGGAGTGTGATCGTGTGTACAGCGTCTCTTTATGTCTGTCTCCACGTTGGTTGAGTGTGGAGTGAGTGCATATGAGAGCATGAGGGTGGGAATGGATGTTTGTGTCTGTGTGTGCCTGTATGTCTGTGTCTATATGTCAGGTTGGGTATCAGACGCCACCTCTCTGGGGACACCTCAGGCCCTCCAAGGTTTGGAGGCCTATCTCCACCCACCACCACTTCCCCTGCCGGTGGCGGACTCCCTCAGGTGTCGGTGTGTTGGTGGTTCTTTGTGTCTGGGGGTGGGCGTCCGGGTACACACCGGCTCACTCCTTGGCGGCCGCTTGTCGGGGCCTGGGGCCTGGGGCTTGCTCGGGCCCCTTTGGAGGTGGGGTGCCCCCGGCCTCTCGGCCTGGGGCTCGGTCACTCAGGCACAGCTGGGGGCCGGCGGAGCTCACGGGCGCGTCACTGCAACTCCCCCTGACTTCTGCTCCGCAGCTGCTGGGCGAGCCCTCATCTGGGACTCTCCTCAGCTCTTACTGGAACAGTGGCGCGGCTGCCCCTCTGTTGGTCTTCCATGGTCTCTTGTGTTCTGGGGGCCTCTGGATGTCTAGAGTTTTGATCTCCTCCATACCTGCTTCACACCCTGGAGGACGGGGCTGTGGCCCCCCCACACTCCCTAGCAGATCATTACATGGAGAAACCTTTGGAATGCAAGCATGCTGATCCACACAGGTATGCACACATGGGTATTCACAGACGCGGACTAAAGCTTTCTTGGCTGCTGCCTCAAAGCACACTGTGCGCTGTCTATCTTGCGTGCTGCACAATATCGTTTATTATTTAGTAAATATTGATATCTATGACTAGCTAGTTTATTGTGATGGTGCTTTGTTTTCTCTATTATTATGTTGCTCTTTGTTGTTTGCTGTCTCCTCTGTTTGTTTTTGTTTGTTTGTTTGTTTGTTTTTTTTCTCCATACAGGTGACCCAGGAGTTCTTTTTTTTTTTTTCTCTCTCTTCCCCCCCCTTCTCACCGTCTCTTCTCCCCTTTGGTTTTCTTTCTTTCTCTCCCCCTCTTTCTCTCATTCATTCCCCCTGTCCTATTTATTTAAAAAAAAAAAAAAAAAAAAAAATGACAAAGGATGAACTGAAGCTCTGCCATCACGTAATGTCGCATACTGCTGTTTCTGATGTCATTTAAAAAAAAAAAAAAAAAAAAAAAAAAAAGAAAGAGATCTCAATCTCAGTGAGAATACTGTATAAATTAAGGTCTTAATAATAATGTTATTTATGATCTCTGAATTTCACTTACAGGTTTTCAAAATATTAAGGTATGGCATTTGTGTAGTCTTTGATGCACTCTTGTGTTCTTTAATTTACTTCACAAGGATCATGACTGTTCTTGTGGTGTGATCATTAACCTGGACCAGCCCGCTGAAAAGGACAGTGTGCTTGTTCAAGTCCTGAAGAAACAAGGAGCTATTCCCTTTGTGAAAACCAACTTGGCCCAAGCCCTCATGAGGTACATTTTTTAATCAAGAATTCAAATTTAAAACAACTCTGTGTACTCATGGGTGAATGAGGAGAGTGCTTTAAGTCCCCTGATAGAGTAGAAACACACTATATAAGAACCAATACATGTACCATTTGCATCTTCCATGTGTGTATTTTATGTAAAGACTCATAACCTGTCTTTGTTTGTCTGCGTCCACCTTTAGCTATGACTGCAGTAATCCTATCTACGGGCAGACTGTGAACCCTCATAACCCCCAGAAGACTCCTGGTGGTTCATCTGGTGGGGAGGGGGCTCTCATTGGGGGAGGGGGCTCCCTGCTCGGTATAGGCACTGATCTAGGTGGCAGTATCCGTCTTCCGTCTTCATTCTGTGGAATCTGTGGTTTCAAGCCAACTGCTCACCGACTGAGGTAGATCCTTTTTAGTCATAGAAAATTATTGTAAATTGATGAGTTAAGGTTTCTTTATTTGTTAACACCTTTGGATAATGAACAGTTTACAGGGTTTTCGTTCAATTTGTCGAGGACAAAAGTCAGGTAAGAAACTAGCACATGAAGTAAATGCAGATTATATATAACCAGTGTCTAATAATATTACACAAATTTTCTGGAACATTTTGTTCAAAACATTTGCTTTATGCTTGCTACTAAACTAGTGTCGTCATCACCTGGACCCATGGCAAGAGATGTGGACAGCCTGGCTCTGTGCATGCAGGCACTTCTTTGTGACCACATGTTTTCTTTGGACCCCACTGTTCCACCATTACCTTTTAATATGGAGGTGTGTCCTGTACTGTGGGATTCATGTCCTCTGTTGATGATCATATTTTCTATATATTTTCAGATCATTCATAGACGTTAGAAACTAGAAATTAATCAAGTTAATTTTCTTAACACATCTCTCTATGCTAAAAGACGAAGTTCTAAAGGACAAAGTTAATAGTCTTCCTATAACATTTCCAAGTGCTTTTTTTTATGAGAGCAAACGATTTTCAACATTTTCACCATTTCTAAATATACCAGTTTTCTTTTGAACACATACACTATTTCTGTTTACACACAATCTTTGAACTGTAGCAGAAATACAACAAAATTAACCTGGGCCAATAATATAATAACCCCCGGAAAAGCTGACCTTTTTAAAAGTCATTGCATTTGTAATGTTCAAAGCTCTTCAAGTCAAGTTAAAACTGAGGGCTATTTTCCAATTTACAGTACAAAAACCTCAGGAAGGGTTTGAGCTGTTGAGAAAGCATCATGTAAAAAAAAAAAAGCAAATAAATACATAAATAAAGTTTTAAACTTGAGAAAAAGAATTGTTAATCCTTGCAAAGGATGAGATGGTTATACAAAGTTATCACAGCATTTCCAAGTGTCACAATGTGGAGTCAGAAGTATCAAGAAATTCAAAGAGAGCCACAGAGTACAGAACAAGCCTGGCAGAGGTGAAAATTGAAAGATTTAATTGATTCTGGGAAGAAAACTAGTGAGAAATATGTCTAAAGACCTTAGCCAGGACACTAGTGAATGTCTTAACCAAGCCTGGAATTGTAATCTCAAAGAAAACATTCGCTATGACCCTGCATACAGTCAGGTCCATAAATATTGGGACATCGACACAATTCTAACATTTTGGGCTCTATACACCACCACAATGGATTTCAAATGAAATGAACAAGATGTGCTTTAACTGCAGACTGTCAGCTTTTATTTGAGGGTATTTAGATCCAAATCAGGTGAACGGTGTAGGAATTACAGCAGTTTGCATATGTGCCTCCCACTTGTTAAGTGAACGTTATTGACTGGCCTGCACAAAGCCATGGCTGTAATCCCATTGAAAATCTGTGAGTTTAAACAAAGACCAAAGTAAAATAATGTAACCATCCAAAATAAAATTAAGATGCTTGGAAAAAACCGTGTTAACAATCCCTTGCTCTTCTTAACAGCACTTGGGAATACTTTTAAAAAGCTGAAATTTTCTTTGGTGGGCTAATAATTCTGTCCTCATCTACAGATATACAGAAGCTCCAGACCTCTTAGGATTGGTTATTTGGAAAATGATGGCTACTTGCAACCGTCTCCAAGCATGGTCCGAGGTGTCAGAGAGGTCAAAGCTCTGTTAGAGCAAGCAGGGCACACAGTAAGACGTCACCACACACATGTAATCGTTACTGTCCTGAATTGTTATGAACCCCCTGTTATGTTACAGGACAATCAATCAATCAAGGCTTTATTCGCCACATGCACGTTGCCCTGCTGTGAAATGGGACCCCCCCCCCCCCCCCCCCCCCCCCCGACCTTACACACACAACACAGACATCACATGGGGATACAAGTCGGAAATCGGTAGCGTTACAGAAAAACACTGAAATATACACTACAATGGGAAAGTACAAGAGGAAAAAAAGAGACCTCTACTCATGCTGGGCTCCTGGGAGGACAGCATGAGAACGGGAAACAAAAAAAACCTCCTCTGCACAAAAAGCACATAAATGTCCACAGCACAACATTGGGGGGGGGGGCAGCAGCCATCCTGCCCTGCGCTATTATTCCAGTGCGGGCCCTGACCCGCCGTGTTCCCAGGAGGGAACAAGCATCGAAGGCATTTGGAAAGGGAGGGGGGATGAGTGAGTGCGTATCAGTGTATGTGTATGTGTGTGCGTGTCCAGAGTTCAGCTGAGACAGTGTCCAAACTGACCCTTTTAAAAGTTAAGCCATCTAAAAAATCTAAAAAATTGTTAAAAGTATTTTTTTTATATAAAACTTCTTCTGCTTGGCTTAAAGAGTGTAAATATGTACACACACACACACACACACACACATACACACACACACTAATAATCACTGCCTAGTATTTGATAGCCATACATCTTTAATGTTCTCTTTTATGCCTTTAGTTGGTTCTTTACGCTCCACTGAAAATCAGCCAAATTGTTCCTGAGCTATTAATAACGGGTGTATATGCAGATGGTGCTACCACCCTTCTACAAAAACTGTGAGTTGTACCTTTTAATAATTCATCTAATCACTTCTCATGAACTTAAAACATCTAATAAATGTATGATTTTTTTTCAGTGCTAAGTTGCAGGTGCTAGCATGATAAACTAAAATACTGTAGAATACTAAAATCATTACATGTCATTAAGTGTCAACACAGTTATTTTGTGTGTGTAAATAATTCATTTCATTTTAGGAAAGGGGCACTTCTGGACCCTTCTCTGAAGCGGCAGGTTTTCATACACTCGCTCCCTAAGTGGTTTAAGAAAATCCTTTCCTTCCTACTAAAACCTGTGGTGAGTTTTCTCATTTGGTGACAAACATGTGTAAATTCAAGCACAGGACTGAACATAATCTTGGAACTTTTATCTGATGGAGCCTATGTTGTAAAGTGCCAGAATGTTTAAACTCACAGATTTTCAATGGGATTAAAGCCATGGCTTTGTGCAGGCCAGTCAATAACGTTCACTTGTTTTTTGCAGTCACCTCGTCTGTCTTCCAACGTGAGTGCTATTTGTGGAGTTCGGTGAGAAAGTATTGTTGAAATTCATCATCTGTACATGATTCTTTTTTCATATAATACATGTAATGGGCAAAGTCACAAAATAATGCTTTATTTTTTAGATCTGTTTCCGATCTGTGGAAGCAACATGCTGCTGTTGAGGTAACTTTAACTTTCAACTAATGATGCATGGTTGAGTATCACAGTACAATTTCAAAAGAGGTGGGACACTGTGTATAACGTAAATTAAAACAGAATGCAATGATTGGCAAATCTTACCGACCTACATTTATCCACAATAGCACATAGAAAACAAATCTAATATTCAAACTGAAAAAATAATGTATACCATGTTCAGAAAAATGATTCTTCTACTACAAAGCCATGCTATTGTAATAGCTGCAATATACACTTTAGCATTGACTTGCTCAAATATCTTCAGCAAGAAAATATCATTCTAATGGAAGTTTTATGTTCCTCTAAACCTAAACCTGTACATATGTCTGTGAAGGTTAAACCTGTACACAACTTTCAGCATTAAAAAGTGTCTTTCCAGATATGCAAGCTGCCAATGCCATGGCACTGAAACATGCAGGCTTTTGAACTGAGCACTAATAACAAACCAGATGGTTCCTTTTTCTTTAGTCCGAAGGATGCCGCATCCATGTTTTTCAAAACTAATGTCAAATTGTGATTTGTCTGGCCACAAAACAGTCTTTCACTTTGTGTCAGTCCATTCTAAAGAGGTTTGGCCCAAAGAAGGTGGTGGTGGTGTTTATGGATTATGTTCATATATGAATTCCCGTTTGCATGAGCTTTAGAGCTTTAAGCTGTATTTCAATAGCGACAGCTCATTTGGAAGAATTGAACATGATTTACTGAGATACGGAGTTCAGCTACTGGTTTGGCGATTGACCCATCATAGCAGAATCTTAGAGGTGATAGCAATTAGAAGTAGAGTATGGTAGTGGTGAAGATGAAGCTGGAGGCTTGCATGGAGCTCTGAGTGGACAGGCTAGAAGATGAGTGAACTAGAACAACGCTGTCGACACTGAGTTTGGCAGTGTGGAAAGAAAAAGTTATATAACAAAGATTAGCAGCCAAACATCCAGGACAGCAGGCAGATGAGTGATCGTATAAAGACAACACATAAGATTCATTTGTGGATAGCATGGCGAACTGTGTTCGCAGACAGTGATCTCTGGAAATGTTGCTGAGCCAAAGCAATGATTTCCATGACAAAATCATCCCTGTTTTTAATGCACTGCTGCCCAAGGGCCCAAAGTTCACAAACACAAACTTTTGGCCTTGTCCCTTGCACAGAGAAATTTCACCAGAGTCTCTGAATCATTTAATGATAATGTACCATAGATAATGAGATAGTTAAAAGTCTTTTTGTTTGTCAATTTTACATTGACAAATATTATTTTGAAATTGTTCTGTAATATGTAGATGCAGTTTTCTTTACTTCTGAGAAACTCTGCCTCTCTGAAAAACTTTATTTTTCCATCAGTCATGATACTGAGCTAATTAGCTGCATCGGTTTCATCCAGCTCTTTATTTCTCTTTTTTTCACATATCTTTTGGCTTTTGTTGACCCCCTTACACCTTTTTTAGGTCTGTTTTTGCTGTCATCAAAAACAAAATAAGGTAATGTTTTTCATGAAAAAATTAAAAACATTCGAAAAGGTGCAGGAGGCATTGTAGCAGTCAGGTGCAAGTGAGTTAAACATGAAGGGAAGTATTTTCATGTGTGATTTAATATCCATATAGAAAAGAAGAAAATGTAATGAAGCGATTTTAATGAAGTAACCTCTACCTCATAGACAGTGTTGGGAAGGTTACTTTTAAAATTTATTCCCTTACAGAATACATGCCCCAAAATGTATTCTGTAACGTATTCCGTTACGTTACTCAATGACAGTAACGTATTCTGAATACTTTGGATTACTTAATATATTATCATGCTGTTTACAACTACGTGAATGTACTATTGCTGTTCCACACCGTAGTAAAGGGACCGCTGACTAATACCTTGGGCTCGTAGCCAAAAACTAGCTTTACTTTGTTGTCTGGGTCACTTTGCTAGTGAGAGACAGAGAGAGGCGTTGAAAGACTGCTCCAACGGAACTTATTGTTTTCAGAGGAAAACACGAACACGGTGTACAGTCGAGTCTTAATAGCTTACTTACAACTGGGCTCGTCAGGCTCTCTTCTTGGCTGCAGTGGTTATTATTATATTTACATGCTTCCAGCTCCCGTTTTTGCTCGATGACAACTCGTACCTTTCCTTTTTCTCCCTCCTCGCGCTCACAGACACATAACGGGTATGGCAGTCCATTCTCCCTGCAGCACGGACTACACTGCCTATGATGCTACATTCTTTAGAGCTATACCTGTAGCATTCTGCCTGTTAGCTTAGCACAACAACAAAAAGGCGCTCTCTCTCACCCAGGAAACACGCAGAGAGAGAGAGCGTCACCCTGTAACCATGGCATCCATAGCTGTCAAACAAAACCCAAACAGTCCTGACCCGCCACAATATGAAACAGGGAAGTACCGCCGTGTAATCCATTTATTTCAACAAAGTAACTGTATTCTGAATACCACCTTTTTAAACGGTAACTGTAACGGAATACAGTTACTCATATTTTGTATTTTAAATACGTAACGGCGGTACATGTATTCCATTACTCCCCAACACTGCTCATAGATACCTCAGAGATAAAAGTGGGTGAAAAGTCAGAGAGAGAAAGGTTCAAGGTCAACAACACTGAGTGAATGTACGCAGAGGAAGAGGGGACAAGAGAGTGGGGGATGCAAATGTGAAAATTAGTATAGAAGAGGGCCTTCAGGGAACCAATCCAGGGCGAGAATGGCATTTTTTTGAAGGAGAAGGTGGCTGAAGCAGTCCACAGAAGCCAAATCGAGGGAGGCTCCAGCCAAGAAATTGGTGTATAGACCCAGAGAAACTGGTGCTGGAGCAGAATAACATCATCACAGTGGCCCGCATGTGGCCTCCATCTGAGGGCCCAAGAGATAGTGACTCAGGAGGCATGGGTCACCCTGCGTAATGTCTGCAGGTGGGAGAAGATATCTGCGCATCAGTGGAGAAAATCCCTCATTTGATGGACAAAAAAGCAGAAGAGCAGAAGAGTTCATGTGGAAATTGGGGCAGGTCTATGACACACTGGGCCATGTAGCCAGTAAGTCGAGACAGAGAGCCACTGGCAGACAGCAGCAGATCTGGATTCCCACGTGCCAAATTAGGCAAGATCGGAAGGTCACAAACTCTGTAGTTTATGGAGCTCAGTGAAAATGATAAGAACAATAAAAATAAAAAAAGAAGACTAGACGCTGCATCACAAAAACAATCCAAGCTGGGAGAGAAGCAGGGACCAATGGCCAAGAATACCAGACCCACCACCCAGCGGGAAGAGTGATTATTCTGCAGCCTGAGGGTCACAGAAAAGTAAATATTTGGGAACAAGGGTGTGTGTGTGTGCGCGTGTGTGTGTGTGTGTGTGTGCGTGCGTGCGTGCGTGCGTGCGTGCGCGTGTGTGTGTGTGCGTGCGTGTGCGTGTGTGTGTGTCTTTGTTGGTGTTATTTGTACCCAGGGGGTATGCAAACATGGCACACAGCCCAGAGCCTGTCTTGGTCAAATTGACTAAGTAAACAAGAGAATGTCAGATTTTAACATGTGTGATTAAAAAAAACAAAAAACACTTATATTGTGTATATTGTGATTGGCATAGTTATAAATAAAAAGTAAGAAAAGCAGTCCTATGTGAATAAGTTGATGAAAATCGTGTTGAAATTAATATTCATATGTCATTGAACTATTAATAAATCCTAGTGAAGAAAAATAGCATAAACTGAATAAACGTGTACGGAAGTATATTCATATTGTGATTTAATATTCATATGTGATAGAATGTTTGATAAATCATGTTAAAGTGCAACATAGAAAAGTAGAGAATGCAATGAAGTGATGTTAATGAAGTAACCTCTGCTCTAGTTAAAAGTGGGTGAAAAGTAAAGACAGAATCATAAGGTATGAAGGTAAGATGCAGTAGGTATGGATATGAGATACCTATTGTGAACAGAAAATTTACAAGGTGGTAGAAAAAATGACTATGTTGGTGGACAACATATATAGAAAACCATCTAAGGTTTTAAGGTAAACCAGCATTTAAGGAGTGGGTGGATACAAAATCAAACCAAAAAATTATTTTTATTTATGGGGATTTCAACACAGATGTGATAAGTCCAGAAAAACATTAATAGACTGTATTTTAACTAATGAATCAGAAAACAAAATTGCCTTCTAATTAGTGACATCAGTGATCATTGTGCATTTTTTCCAGTATATGACAACAATCATAGTAACGACAAACAAGAAAATAAATTAAAATAAAACAGGTGAGAACAGAGGAATCCATGAATGCATTTAAAAGTGACCTACTTGAGGGGAAATTTGGAGGTAGTGTCTAAGGAAAGGGATATTGATAAAGTTTATGAGACATTCTTAGGAAAATTTAAATTATTATATGACAAGCATTGACTAATAAAGCAATACTGCAACAAAGAAAAATATGCAGTTTGCCCATGGATCACAATAGGATTACAAAATGCATGTAAAAAGAAAAATACCATATATACCATATGAAATTAAAAAGCTGAAAATAAATATAACAAAATGTAAATTAAATAGCATTTTGACAAAAATTGTGCAAATTTATTAGACATGAAGAAAAACATTAACAGAGATTTGGAAAACATTAAACACCATTATAAAATAGGTCTAGGCATTTAAATTACCCTGTGTAATAGGGTATTAATAAGGATACAAATATTAGTGATGTTGATGAAGTAGTTCATGAATTTAATAGATTCTTTGTAAGTGTTGGACCAGACTGATAGAAGTTTTGCAGCGAGAGCAGACAAACTTCAATGTTTGTATCAGCTGTGGAAGAAAAGAAAATCATGGACATTGTTGGGAAACCACAAAATAAAACTTCTACAGACTTTAATGGCCGTGATACAAAAATTGTTAAATAAACTATTAATGGTATCTCTAAAGCTTTAAGCATAAATGTGCGAATTCTCTCTACAAACTGGTGCATTAACATCACAAAAGTGATACAATTGTACAAAAATGGAAATCACAAATTACATGTACAGACTTTCACAATTCTCCAAAATACTGGAAAAGGTTTTCATTAACAAGCAGGGTTTCGTGAGGCTATGGGCAAGTCGTTGATAAACATAAAATATTAATGGACTCAGTATGGTTTCAGATCAAACAAATCAACTATGGCATTACTGGAATTAATTGAAAACATCGCTAATTACATAGATACAAAACACAATATAACAAGACAATGCACACTTTAGAGTTTTCATTGATCCAAAAAAGCTTTTGATAAAATTAATCGTGAAATATTGAAATATTACTTGATAAAATGGAGCACTGTGACGTTAAAGGAGTTGTGCTTCAGCGGGTTGAGAGGTATTTGGAAAAATTGGGAAAATTGGGGAATTTTCATTTAGTGTGCAGACATTGTTTGTAGAGTCCTACAAAGGTCCGTATTGGGATCAAAATTGTTTATCCTGTACATCAAAGACATATGTAAAGCATCTGATATATTGCATTTTATTTTATTTGCAGATGATACAGATGATACAACTACTTACTGCATTAGGGCGCATTCAGAGCAGATCTTGAAAATTGTCACACAAGAAATGATTCAGTTAAAAACATGGTTTGATAAAACTAGTTATTACTAAATTTGAACAGAGCAAGTGTATACAAGAGCTGGGGGGAAGAAATGATGATTACTGTAAATCAATAGATTGCTAAGCACGAGGTAGGGATTAATAAGTATGTACATACTTCTTCCTACTCCATTTTGGACGTGATGATCAAGTGATTTCATGTCATATATGTGTGTGTGCACACCCGTGTGTGTGTGTGTGTGTGTGTGTGTGTGTGTGTGTGTACATATATATATTCAGCTATCTATGTATATGTTTATGCGAATATATTTGTTTGTTTGTTTTGTATGTCTGAATTATAAAAGGTTATCCCATTATCCCATTCCCATTGCCTCCAACCTCAAGAAGGACTGGGCAGTTCCCCTCAGCCATCGGTTCCATCCAAGCCCTGCACTGCCTGCTGTGTAATACTCATAGGATCAGAGACTAGACTATTTATCTAGAGTTCCTGTTTTGGAGTGCTGGTTCCACAGATCAACATAGGAGGAGACCTCAGAGTAGAACCAGGACATGCAGAAGAGGTTATTTCTCTTGGCTCGCCTTGAAAGGCCTCGTTGTTCCCTCGGATAAACTAGAGGAGGTGGCTGGGGAGAGAGAGGTCTGGGCTTTGCTTCTTAGGCTGCTAACCCTGTGACCCGGCCCTGAATAAGTGGAAGAAAATGGATGGATAGATATTAAAATTTCTCAGTTTAAATATTTCAAAATTTGTAAATCACTGCATTTTGTTTTTGTTTACATTTTACACAGTCTCCCAAATGTTTTGGAATCGCAGTTGTATAAAGGATCAAGAAAATTTCCTGTTTTTTCTTTAGGACTATATTCAAGAGACAATAGCACATTGGAGGAGCTGCAATATCGATGTGCTGTTGTCCCCCATGATAGGGCCAGCCAGCAGGTTATTGCACGCTGACAAAGTTTCAAGTATGGTATACTGAGTATTAAAAAAAAGCATTATTGTCCATCTATCTCTCTCTTTTTTTCATTATTGTAATCTCAGGATAAGTTTGTGGATGTATGAAATGCTCCTAGGTGGCAGCATAGTTCCTGGGATTTGGGATCACATAACAATTATCTCATAAAAAATTAGGATTGCTGCCCTTCTCTAGTGCTAACATGCATGATTAAAAAAGGCAGAGAGTGAAGAAAAACAATATCTCCAGACATTAGTCAATTAGGAAAGTC
This sequence comes from Mchenga conophoros, assembly GCF_057382185.1. Taxonomy (NCBI): domain Eukaryota; kingdom Metazoa; phylum Chordata; class Actinopteri; order Cichliformes; family Cichlidae; genus Mchenga; species Mchenga conophoros. The sequence continues at coordinate 3,077,335 of NC_140547.1, read as the reverse complement.
ACCTGTAGATTAGAACATTTGGACAAATAATAATATAAAGGCACTGTTACACTAAATAAATCACATGTTAATTAAAGAGCAACAGAATTTTGAAGGGCTAAAGAAAAGTGAATCTGTCTTAAAGTATTTCATCATAACTAATCTACTTGTATTTTCTGTTATTTCAGCTGCAGTCAGTTGCACGATGCTCTACAATCTCTTAAAATTTCCTGCGGGTGTAGTCACTGTTTCCACAGTGACTGCGATCGATGAGGAGGAACTAAAGCACTATAAGGGCTGTTATCAGGACAGTTTTGACAAGTCCCTCAAAGAGGTAACACATACCAGTGTGGGGAGACAGATTGAACACATTTACTGTGAGACCAGTTTTTCATGCAGTTTTAAAATTTCTAAACAAATGAATACAACTTTCAACTACACTGACTACACACAGGAAGATTTCAGGTGTGGTGGTGGGTAGGCCCATCTATCCTACATGGAACCAAGAGCTAAACCAGATCAGACGATTGAGACAATTTTTTCTTGTGGTTCTGTAATTTATTGACTCTCAGTTATACATGAACTTTATTAAATGTTCCACAATTTGTTAGTCAGCTCGAGGCAGAAGACTGCGGTCCAGCTGCTGAGCGTTAAGTGACAGGAGTGTGTTTTTGTGTTCAGGCAATGACTGGTGGCGAGGGTCTACCTGTGGCGGTTCAGTGTGTTGCTCTGCCGTGGCAGGATGAGCTCTGCCTGCGCTTCATGAAGGAAGTGGAACAACTGGTCAAAGAAAGCAAGAAGTAAAGCTGCTTTCTTTCTCAGTCTCACAGGAGAGGCTGCAGACTTCAGAGGCAATGTGTTAACTTGAGTAGATCCTATAAATGAGAGCTGAATCTTTCATAAATAGCAGAGCATTCTCTTTTTTTACAAATATAATCTGGCAATTTTTGTGCCTTGACTATTTGGTAAAGTTTAAATAAATTTTAACAGTTAAAATTCAGGTTAAAATCAAGGCAGTTTTATTTCTTTATGCCAAAATCACATGTAAAGGTTCTTCACAGGGAATGAACAAATAAATACATACAGCCATTAATAAATGGAACAGTACATTTTAAAAAATTGAAATCACTAAGATATTAAAACAGACATAATTTATATGTATAGGAGTATCTATGAAGCGCCTTGAGGCGACTTTTGTTGTGATTTGGCGCTATATAAATAAAATTGAATTGAATTGAATTGAGTGTGTGTGTGTCTTCTTATTCAGTCACAATGACGGAGATATTCATGATACAATATCTGGGTTAAAGAAAGCTGGAGGACGCAATGAAGTAAGTTAAAAATCAGCATCTGCTGTCAGTCAGGATAAACATATTGATACTATTTTTATGAGAAAACTTTAGGGGACCATTCGTTCTCGTCATACTCGAGAGGTCAAAGTAGATTCTGCTGCCCGATATTTACCCTGTAATATATGCTTCAGCACAGTAAGGTGTATTAAACCCGCTAAATAATGCTATTTTGTTTTCTTTAGACTTTTAAGTCCACTAATTGTCTGTTGACAGCTCCCTTCTGACATGTAACCGTCTCCTGGCAGCTCTCACTGAATTACTTTGAAACTAAAAACTGCTATTCTTAGGCGAGCTCTACTGATTATCAACTCCTTCCCTATGAAAAGTTACTGCGTGTGCAGTTAATGCGCAGTGATTTACAATAGACATACATTTTGTTTAACATGCCATTCACCAGATGATTTCTATTTTGGAGTTTTTCTTTTAATCATAACAAATGAGAGGTAAAATTTTCCTTGCAAATTTCATGAATGGAAGTAGTTGACCAACATAGTTGGTCAAAGCTTTAAAATTAACATTTTGTAAATAGATGTGTAATTAGCACATGGAGCCATCTGGTAAATAGTAAATGGACTGGTTCTTATATACAGTAGCACTCTTCTACTGTAAGCTGCTTTATTTAACATGCTTCATTCATCCATTGAAACACAGTCACACAAGCACTTTTTCTACACCTAAGGGCATTCTAGCTGACATTTACACATATTCATACTCTGATGAATGCATTGGACAGCAACTTGGGATTCAGTCTCTTGCCCAAGGATACATCCAGGGCTCAAACCAGCAACCTTCCAAGCTGCTCTACCTCCTACACTGCAACCACCTGATGAGCCATTGTCAGGATGTCAGGGGAACATGACGGTTTCCACAAATGTTGCACACTCTGTGGTGACCCTATTTTTATAGGATTAAGCTTAAGTTTATGAAAATTTCTGTTTGTTGGAAGATGTAATTACACACTAATTAATGTATATTTATGTATTCAATATTAAGATTTTGTATTAAATAACCTTTAAAAAAAATGACTGCCTGCACATTTAACAAACCAACCCTTCTGGGGGAATGCTACTGTCCACCTGTTTCTTGTGAATAGCTGTTTCAGGAAGACCCCCACCCCCTCATAAACTTCTACCAGAAGAGTTCACCCTTTTATCAAAGTATATTGAGATTCATTTCAAACATGCTTTCAACCTGTGGTCATGCATTTTATTTTGTTAGTAGATTCTTACTGTTCTTGTTTTTGACCCAGCAGTTTTTGCTGTTGTATGAAGAATGTGGTTCATTATTGACATGAACATGAATATTAGTGCTTTATTACTAGATAACCAACAGAACTTTACTCTACCACTGATTTTTGAGGTTGCATCTTCATGCTAATTTGCCCCCTTTAGAAAGTTAAAATGTTAATTGATTCAACTCAGCTCTTTCACATGCAAAAACAAAATAAATATCATGCAAAAGAAAAAAAAAACAACAACAACAAAAGTGTGACTCAAGTATGATTCAAAAGTATTTTTAGTATTAATACTAAATATAGTTAAGATCTTAACTTAATTATCATTAGCATTATTAATATGTTAATTGTTTCATAAATCATGACACACTCCCTCTGCAAGTGTATCTAGAAAGTTCTTTGACTCTTTGCTAAAGATTGAATAAATGTTAACTGTAAAAATTAAGGTTTTATATTTTTTTAAGACCAGGCTTTTTATTTTGTCCTCTGCTCTCAATTTTACGTAATAAAGCTTGAAATTAAATTACGGACTTCAGAGAAAATGCAGTCATGTAATAAAAAATGTTGAAAATTAGAATTCATAACAGGTATGAAAATTGGTAGCACACCCATGTTTCTTCACCCCAACCAATACATTAAATAATACAATACATTAAATATATATATATGGTTAGACTACATGTCTTTGGAGTGTAGGATTGCAAGTTCAATTCCCGCCTGGGGTGTCTGCATCCAGTAAGGGTCCTAAGGCTAGACCCCCCCATGCTAAGCGAGCCTACCGCGGACATGATAGATGAATATGAAGGCATGCTGGCTCGGACGTCGCCCGGCTCAATAAGGTCCGCGTCAGGTGATGAGGAACCAGGGCACCCTGACAAGAAATGGGCTACTGGAACAAGAAGCTATCGGTGAGCAAGAGACAAAAACAGGGCGTTTTTGGCATGCTACTACGCAAGTAACCCTGGCAGAAGGGGCTACATGAATAGGATGAGGGACCTATGGATTCTTCGATACCCAACATCCACGACGACGAAACAACTAGTAGCTCAGTGTTCCAACATTCAAAAGAAGGGACTGCTCTCACAGCTAGAGATTGATGAGGTACAACACAAATGCCACGGCAAGGGGGAGCCAGGACACCAGGTCAGGGGGGAGATATCATCACCCCCACCTGAGATGGTACCACGCCCCAAGTGCGATAGGAGAAGGATCGTTGAGTGTGAGAGGAACTGACCTGAAAGATAAGATCATGGCCAAGCTTGAAACCTGGACCCCCCACAGGCGGTTACCCAGACTACATGAAGTACCCTCAGAAGGTCTGCTAGATGATGTTACGGACGATACCTAAAGCCATCATTGCCAAGACTAACAAGCTGATTTACAATATGGCAGCAGTGACAAGTGAGATGCGTGGCTACAAGTTGAACAGACACAAGGGGGCAGTACCCTCCATGGAGAAGGAGGCTAGAGGTTAAGATCAAGGTAGCACTGAGGGAGGTTAGCCAACTATCAAAGCTGCAGAAAGGTGGGACAAGGTGTCCCGTTTGGTTCTTTTGCCATCAGAATTATTGTCTAAAGGCAAAGCAAGATGCCCAACGGATTTACTTTACCAAATGGACCATCCCAGCCTTACCGTAATGGTCTATTTGATTTACCTTTGCTTTTATTGTTTATTTTATTGTATTTTATTTCCACTTGCTACACACGGGACAGACATGACTGGGGAAACGAAAAGGGTGAAAAGGTGTGAAAGAAAGAGAAATACAAAACAAACAGAGAAAAAATACATATATGAATCACCTGGATCACCTGCTGAGAAAGAAAAAAGAGAAAACAAGCAAAAAAAAAAGAGAGAGTTGTGCAGCACGTAGGATCGACAGCACACAGTGTGCTTTGAGGTAGGAGCCAAAAAGGGTGTAGTTTGTGTGTGTGAGCACCCGTGTGTACACCTGTGAGCATGATTCATTAGTATAATATGAAATAAATTCTACATGTGTCAAGTTGTGTGCCAATATTTGCTGTGTAGTAGAACTGAGACATAAGTCATTGCAAAAATTTATTTGAAATAATATTTAAATTCTCGGTAGAGAAAGCAGCTGGTGTCCTACAGCTCCAGGTGGTTTGCTACGGCGTTGATTAGCCTTTCCTCCATATTGAATGAAGAATGAAGGGCTTTGGCTGGATCTACCCCTTTGACCTAGGTCAGAGCATCACGTCACCAGGCTCCTAAATGGTTGTCGCAGCGTGACTTGATGCTGGAGTTCCTATTTTTCCAACTTGAGCGGTAAACACAATACGGTCAAATGCACAAAATGCAACACACAAACAGCCGCGCGTATTTTTATTCGCGCGAGCAAGTAGCGCGACTGACGCGTTTTTGCATCGCAAATCTGCTTCTGAATTTTCGCGGGATGTTCTAGAGGGTGAATCGGGAGCCCGGGAGATAATAGAAAGAACGACAACCGCCCACCGAATGGCCAGGCACTCAACAATGCTATACCAAGATTCACGCTCTGACAGTTTCCTGCTGATATAGACCGCAGGGCAGTGACTCCGGACGATCTGATTTCCTCGTGTCAGCATTGTTCCCACATCATCATAATTAATGTTGTTCCAGGTTCAACATTGCAAGTGACCAATCACCTTCTTGTGACGTCATTCCTTTGCGACTTCGAAATACCCGCCTTCGAGTATTTTGAAATACAAGTGAAGAAGCGAAAAACCGCCGCCTGTCCGCCGAATTTGAAGTCAATTTAGGATACTTTCCTTTAATAAACGGTAAGCATTATACATATGTTCCTCACTTGGCTTGCTGTTTGTTTGCTAGCGATAGGCTACTTGACGACAGCATTAGCTAACCAGTGTTCTCTAGACCAGCATTCCCCAACTTTTTGGGTGTTTCGTGGCCCGGGGGTTGGGTCAGGCAAAATTGCAGTAGCTTCCCTGATCATTTTACAAACATAAGTGAAGAGAATCTGGACTAAAAGGCCTAGACTTATGGTTGTGTGCTGAATCTATGAATCAAACTATCACCTGGAAACATAATTAACTGGTCCATAGCTGTGAAACTGGACATGAGTTCTTGATTCTATGGAGATTAACAGTAATCCAGAAATTTACAAATTTGTCCTGGTACATCGTGTAGATGTTGTCCCTGGGACATTGTGTAAATGTTGTCCCTGGGACATCGTGTAAATGTTGTCCCTGGGACATCGCGTAAATGTTGTCCCTGGGACATCGCGTAAATGTTGTCCCTGGGACATCATGTTAAAGTTGCCAGAGACATACCATATAAAAGTTTAGCTTCTTTTAGCCCCTGTTTGTTTTATATTATTTTATATATATATATTTTTTTTAATATTATATTTAATATTTACATTGTATTGCAAAAAACCCCACAACAAGTTAAAATGAATTAATGAATATTGACTAATTAAACCTTCGTTATTTTTCCACCAGAAATGGACGACATAATTAGAAGAAGTGTTCTGAATGACGAAAAAAAAAGAACTGGAAAAGACACACAACTTTGTGTGCATGTGTCACAATGCCAGGAGGACCCGTTCAGTGTTGTGTTAGAAAAATTGAACTCATTAACCCTTCATGGACATTATAAATGTTTAAATGTTGCCTCAGGTAAAGACAGGAAAAGAGACTATTACAAATTCAACTGCATCAGAGCTGGGAAAAAAGTCGAAACAGCTACAGAGCAGTGGGCTGTAAGGCCTATGTTTCATTTAAAGTACTCAAATGTTGGAAAGACCACACAGTCATCGTGCAGCGTACATATGATAAGCATGATGGGCATGATCCTTCGGACCCAAAAGACGCACATTTCAACAATATTTCCAGTGATTTAAGGAGGAAGATTGAGGAACTGCTTTCCCTTGGAACTAAGCCAGCCATCGTACTAACCGAATGTCATAAATGGGCCAAAGAACATGGACACAGAGATCTTCACAACAGAGAGCATTTTGTCACACCACGTGACATTGACAGTGTTAGAACCTGCATGATGAGGAAGAAGCACTTTAACTGTGGAGACAGTTAAAGTGTACATACCTTACTTAATGGAAAACATCAAGAACATGTTCTCTTCTATCAACCATACACATCTGACCAAGAACTAATGATTGTTTTGCAGACACCTGTAATGAAATCAAACATGGAGAACTATGCAAAACAGTTAGTATTTGTTGACACCACGCACTGCGTTAACCAGTATTCATTTCCCTTATTCACACTTGTTGTAAGAGATGATCATGGGCATGGAGTCCCTGTGGCCTATGCTATTGTCAGCAACGAAAGTCAGAAAACCCTGGAAACTGTTCTTGGAATAGTTTGTGAGCATTTCCCAACTTCCCCGAGGTAAATAATACATTGACAGCTATTAATTTTGAAATAATTCCTTTTCAAAAAAGTTATAACATGCCAGAATCTAATGCTATAGCTGCAGCATGGGCTGCAAAAAACTTTCCTTTCCAGTTGTTAAAGTTATTCCTATAGGCTGTATGCAGTATTTTATATATCTACTTGTGAGTTGAAATGTTTAATTTGGCATTGAAGTGGTGCTTTGAGATAGCAAAAACATTTTCATACTGTTTAATCTCATTTAGTGTTTTCTTTTTTTCTGTAGAGCATTTATGGTTGACAAAGACTTTGCGGAAATAAATGCTTTGCAGAAGGTTTTTCCAGAGTCAGCTATCCTTCTATGCTGGTACCATGTCTTGCAGGTAAACCACATTGTTTTCTTTTCACGTTGTCTAAGATGCACCTGAAACACATTTTTACAACAGGGTCCTGTTGTCATGATTTGCCTCATTGTGATATTCACCTACTCAGGTTAATGAATATAAAGGGATAAAATGTTGAGTGACTATGTCCATCCATTTAAGACCACAGTGCACTCATCTTCTGGTGGCTGCTTCCCAAAGCTCTTTTTGACATTTAAAAATATGTTTGCCTGGTTGATTTCTGTAATGCACAGGTCCTCTTGTCCAGTGAGTGACAAAGTTATTTTTGGACGTCAGCTTTCTTTTATGCTTTTTGTACAGCTGCTCCTCTGTCTCTCTCTCCAGATTAACTTTTTTTCTCTTACATTCACAGGCTGTTAATCGATGGCTTTCAAAATCAGAGTCCGGGGTCCATGGGCTTTCTAACACCCAAAAGAGAAATGAAATCATTTCTTTCTTTTGTAAGCTGAAAGCTTGCACATCTGTAAGTGTAATTTGTCTATTTCACATTTTGATTTCTTGATTACACTAAGAGCATAATAACTTTCAGTTGCTAAAAAAAGTTACAGAGAGATACAAAATAGATTTTTGAAACAATTTCTAAAACTGGCTTCTTATCTTGCTTATCAAAACAAGTACTTAAGCTGTGCAGAACATCATTGTGTCACCCACTGTGCAGTAGAACTTGTGAGTGGGATTCTTTCACAGACAGATGCTGAAACCAAATATGCTTATAGGTTTAGTGTTCCTTCTTAGCCATTGTAAGGGAAGAAATAATTGCTTCTTAATACAAAAACACGACATATTATTAATAACTTAAAATTCTTAATGTTATTCAATAAAAGGAAAAGGGCTTCAATACATAATATTAAAGATTTCAATAGGTCTGTTAAATGGATTGAAATATATTCTGTTGCATCCAATTCTCTTAGGAGGACGACTTTAAAGCCACATCAGCAGAGTTCTGCCAGACATTTAAGCAATACCCTTTGGTGTGCCAGTATTTTCAGAAGCACTGGGAAGGCATTGGCCACATGTGGTGTGACTACGGCCGTCGCTTCAGTCACGCTCGTTGTGAAACAAACAATGTGATTGAAAGGTATGATTTATTATTTTGACCTCATTCAATTGTATTGCTGAAAAAAAGATATTATGCTTTAATCCAAGAGGCTAAACTGAGTAGGTTCGTCATGTCATTGCCAGAACAGGTTTTAGGCAAATCCTTTAAATTCTAGCAGCGTTTTTTATGTTATCACAACAAAAAACAGAGTAGGTGGATTTGCCTAAATCAGCTAAACCGGCACAGAGCATTCCTTTATAAAAGACGTGTGCAATAGGTATTCCAATTTTTAAAAAAAATAATACAGTCTTGATTAAAACTTTAAATTCCTTCAATTACAGTTACTAATCATTTCAAATAACTTTTGTTCAGATTTTTCCACCGCCTGAAATACCAGTTTTTATCTGGCTACACGAATAGGCGTCTGGATGATCTGATTGAAGTGCTCCTAGGGAAGGCCGACGACTACTTCTCAGTCATAAAAACCCTGCAAGATGTGGGCCGCATGAAAAACAGGTTTGCTGACACCTTGTCTCAAGTTTCAGACTCTGCTTCAAGACTGATGGAAAGTGGTTGGGCTCTTAAAATTACAGTCAAGAACAGCCATGGAGTTAATGCATATCAAGTCCCATCTGAGTCAAGAGAAGACATGGTGTATGATGTCTGCCCTGTTGAGTCCTACTGCAACTGTACATATGGCTTACGAGGACTTCTTTGCAAGCATCTAGTGTTACTTGCAAAATTAGCAGAGGCTGACAATGACATCTATCCAAACATGGAAACAGACATTTCTACCTTGGCAAGAATTGCAGTGAAAGAAAGGCATTACTTTGTACACTGTGAGGACTTGAAAGTGATAAAAATGCCAAGTTTGTTTGGAAATCTGTGTTTTTTTGCATCGGCTGAAACACTTCAGTGCACTTGTTGTACATTCTCTCACTATAACACATGTGCTTGCCTGAAGGTGGCTTGTAGCCATTTTAAACAAATGAAAAACTCTCTGAAAAGTCCTCTATCAACTTTGAATGACACTCCTGTAGTTGAAAGCACAGACAAAAAATGCACAGAAGATGCAGTTGGAAAACTAAATGCTGTTTTAGACACAGTTAAACAGTGGGCATTCATTCCAGAGGGTATTACTCCAATGATAGATGAACTGCATACAAATGTCTTAAAAACAAAACAAGTAGGCAAAAGTATATGCCAGTACGAAATAAAGATGACAGATAATGCACGCAAAATTAGGCCATTGTATTCTAGCAAGAAACGTTCGGCCAGCATCGACATTCCAACAGTCTGAAAATGAATGTGAACAGTTGATAACCACTGAAAGAGAGACATCCTCTGGAGAAAATGAAAACCTTTTGGAATACAAAACAAAAAAGAGAAGAGTTAAAGCTAAGTATATGCACAAGTAGACTTTTGTGTGACATTTCAAAGGGACTGCATCCATTACTTCTGTTTATTGAAACCTAAAGCTGAATAGCTGTCTTAACTTTCTGCCAAGGAACAGTTGAAAAGAAATTGTTTGGTCTCTCAAGCAGTTGTTATTTATGTGTGTTATTCATTACTTTGGCTTGGTTGCTGTTTTTGATACAAATTCATCTGTGCCCATTGTAATATTTTCATATGTTACTATTTTTATATTGCTATGCATTATAAATAAAGGATTACTTATTACTATTAAAGGTCTGCATTTGTAATTGTTGGTATTATTTATAAAATATGCGCTCTTAAGTTTTTTGCTCCATAAAACGATACCTGTCACTTTTTGGACATAGAGTATCAGCTGTTGAGAATCCTGGCTCATACAAAATAGAAGTAAAAGGTTTCAACATCCAGCCTTTTTATGATTAAATACAAAGTGTAATAACAGAGTTATTGGGGTGTGATTTTGTTAATAGTTAGTCTTAAGTATAAGTTTAATAGTAATGAGTAAGAAAATATAGCCAGAATAATGGAATGAGACTAACACCTGACCTCACACTGAGATTTGGTATGAAGTGGCATGTTTGTGCTAATGCTGACATTGGGGCTCAGAGTTCCTCTGTGTGTATATATTTGTGAACGTTAACTTGGCTAATGTCCAAGGGTTTGACTGCTTTCCTGTTGGATTGTATCACAAAGAACAGGGATAAGAGCACCAGTGGCCGTGCACACCCTCATCTCTCTCCTTCACCCGATCATTAGTGTTGGAAACCGGCATTAGCTCAGAGTAGATTAGACTTCAGTATAGTGCAAGTGATTTGATTTTATGATTATTTGATTCAGTTTTTTCTGTGTTCAAGCTCAATTACTTTAATAAAATATGTTGAATTCAAACAAATAAATAAACAAATAAACTGTGGACATTACCCTTTTAAACCTTTCTGAAACAAGACAGGTAAAAACCAGTGTATAAAAGTTTACATAGGTATAAATAGCTCTAACACTTTACTCCAGCCTGGCGTCCACACATGTGGACATCACATTTTGGGTTATTTAGACCAAAATACTAAATCTTGATCAACAAGTGCCTGATATACAGTTATGAGGACATTATACTGCAACTGTTCTATCGAAATTTCAAATGAATGTCCTCATATGTGGCTCTCATTTTTCTCAGAAACAAAAATTAGGTAAAAAAAAAACAAAACCTGGTAATTCTTTCTTTTTACATTCATCGGGTTCCAATCGGCCCAAATATCAAAGAGAAATTAAAAATGCATGCCATGGAAGATTTCGGGTCTTAGGGGGTTAAAATGACCAGACCCCTCCGGCCTGTTTTCCAGGCCACTAAATTAAACCCAGTCAATTACCAATTGAACAGAATAAAAACCTACGAGGTCCACTAATAGTCCAAAAGTCCAAATCTTTAATAGAAAAGACAGGCAGAACTCAAACAAACAATAATCCAAACGAGGAGCATATATACACACTGGAAAGTAAATAATTATAAGTTATTAAATCAGACTAATTAAATACAGTAAAACTAATAAGGGAAGACGAACACACGGGAAATAAAAATAACAGTGTAAACATACCAAAACTCAAAATAAAACAGGAAAGTTACTACAAACCGAGTGTGACACAATTACATTCATATTGAAACATATGTGATAATTTTCTTTCTTTGTAGCATTTTTAAGATATGTGTTAGAACAGTCATTATGCTGTTTGGATTAGGAACCAATCATTTTTGCCAAATAGTTAACACAAACTTAGAACAACAGTGAACAATTTTCAAGATTCTGATTTACAGAACAAACAAAAGTCACAAAAGGTTTCATTATTTAAGAGACAAGATCAAGTTTTTCACACAGGAATGAAATGACAGAATCCAGTGCAGCGGGGCCAAAGGTGTGTGTCAGCAAACTGAAGGTTGAGGAATCAGTCAGCTCATGTTTAAGATTGTGTTGGATTTTGAGAAGAGTCTGTCTGTTATTAGAAAGTAAGATTAACAATGTTACACCAATAACCCAAATACGGGGAAATGACAAATAATACCAAAAAAGATACAACTTTCATATTGTTTTACTAACTTACTTTGTCATATCAGCACTTGAATGGTCGATGCCTTTACAGACCATGTCTGTTGTGACATCGCAGGCCAATCTTCCGGCAAACCCGAGGGCTAGCTCCCCAGCCTCCTCTTCACTCAGAACACTAAACACTGTTACTTTAGTTTTGGCCTTCTTAGGCCTGTCAAGAATCATTGCGGGCAGTTTGGCTTTACGGCCCTAAAAAAGAAAAAGTGCAAACACCAAAAGAGCAGAGAGAGACACACACACGCGCACAAAGTTAAATGCTTTTGTTTACATGGTGTAATTGTGTATATGTTGCAGCAAATGCACAATTTCCAGCCACATTGTCACTTCATTGATACGAGTAACCCGGATTTATTTCAGGTGACATCAAAATCACGAAATGTATACCTACCCCAATCAAACCTCTGAAAACATGAACTGACATGTTCTCTGCATTGATTCTGTGCTTGATCTCGTCTTCTGTTATTGTGTAGGTTTTCTTTTTTGAGCTTGGTACAGATAAGCGACCATGCACTCTGTAAACTGTACTAGTTCCTTCTGAATCAGTTTGGAATTCTGTATCTGCATCGATCCTGTCAACATCATCAGCAGCAGCATTATCTGTACTCAGACTTGTGCCGTATACTTCTGTTTCTTTTTCTTTGTCTTCAGTCTGTGTACCTTCATCTCTGACTGTCAGTCTTCCTATCTCACTGTTACTTGTCGATTTGCTGCAGATGTTCTCTCCCTTAGGAACTTTTCCTTTGTCATTCGCTGCCTGATGCTTTCCCTGATGACATTCTTCACTGGCTACTTCTATTGCTCCTCCTGTATAGCCACCCACTATGCTGCACAACTCCTTTCCCTCTGCTGTGCTGCACTGTGCTGTTACATAAAGAAGAATGATATAAACAGCACTATATCAATTTAATTGTGAAGAGAAATCCCCACAATACGACACAGTTATGTCTAAAATAGTTTTGTGTAAAAAATGGATCTTGAAACGTCCACTTTAATTACACAGTCCTGGTGTGCAAAGGCAAAATTACGAAAAAAAAATTCACTTTAAACATTTTTGGACATTGTTTAGTTATATTGTGACTTACTCTCACAGAAGATACAGATGCCACAAACAGACTTTGAACAACGCATGTGCTTGTATGCACCACATTTCTGGCACTGCACCTGTGAATTAAAAAAAGAAAAAAGAAGAAGAAATAAACAAACAAAAAACAAATGAACAAAGTCCATTAAATAAACAATCTATATGGCTAAGGACATGTCATAGTGTACCCGGTCTTTGGCTGCAATCACACACCAGCACTGACTGCACTTCCTAGTTCGATCTGCAAAATATAATTTGTTTAAGTACAAGTTACATTTTCCAATGTTAGAGAAAAAGAAGGCAGCTAATTTTATCTTTACCTATTGAGGAAAATAAGTAGTGGCAAAGTCGGGACCTGAGCTTTGTGATTTCAGTGTTGTACTCCTCCACTTGTGTTTTACCGTCAATGAGAGATTGGGCAAACTAATAATTGACGAAGAAGAAAAAAAAAAAAAGAACAAAAAGAATTAGATTAACAAAGAAATGTTTGTTTGTTTTTAACCCCCCCCCGAGAAAAAAAAAAAAAACAGAGCAACCAAAGCAAAGCATTACTGCTGAAATGGTTCAATCTACAAAAAAAATTGAGATTTTACCATCCTGCCTCTAAGGCTTTAAAAACTGAATAGGCAAAAATGTAAACATTACGTATATAGGTTAAAGCTATAGTTTTCAGTACAATTATGACATGCACTCCACATGAGTTCCCATCCTGTTGATGTGGGTGGCTCACATGTGACAAGGTCCACTCTCCAGCGCAGCCTCTTGCTGAAGCAAATGAGCTGAGAGATCGCAGTTATTACAAATAAAAAGCATATAGAGAAATCAATAACCACGTTCGGTAATGATTTCAATTAAATTAAATATGTTATGTTAAATATGTTAATTAATTACCTCCAGTTTTTCAACACCGCACTTTTTCTGACCTCCGACTCGCCAAATGAATTCATATAGACCAGGGGTGCTCAATACGTCGATCGCGATCGACCAGTCGATCGCAAAGGTAGTATTGGTAGATCGCATGGCATTAAAAAAATAGATGCCAGCCTATCATCCATCCCGTCACTTGATTGATACAGGGAAGCCAGTCAGATGACAGCAGATTTTTTCTGACGCTTAGGTCGCTGCGCATGCGCAAACAGCGGCGCGAAGTGTAGTAAAACTGACAAGCTAGTCAGCGAGTTAACTCCAATTTTTAGCTCTCGGTTTTTTCTCTTAAACCTGGCCGTCAGCAGCTACTGTCCGGACTATGCATCCCTGGCTGATTCAATTCAGTGCAAGTCATCAGAGTAAACTCAGGTAATGACAAAAAATTTACATAGTTAATTGCGTTGTGAAATATTGGATATTGCGGTTATGCATGTATATACATTGTAGATATAAAGAATCCTCAATATATTTATAAATAAGTATATGTTTTGGATTTTTGTAGTGGGTAGATCATTTTGACTTGGTCATTTTATAAGTAGCTCACATGCGGAAAAAGTGTGAGCACCCCTGATATAGACTATGGTCCTCTTGGGTATGTCACAAAACTGTTTTGTAAAAAGATGGATATGGTAGGCTTGGGCCTTGAGCTTTCCTAATGAGGGACACTGAAAAGTATCATGCACTAGAGAGTGCAAAATCTGTGCAACTTACAAACAAGGTCCAGTGGCTGCCGTTTTCCAGACAGGCTCCAATCAATTTCTCATACATCTGAAAGATGTTTTTCTGGAAATAAAAATAATGTGACAAGTATGTTTTTCTGTCAAGAATGACACTGCAAAACTGCAAAAGCTTGTCAGGTGAGACTTGTAATTAATTCTGCAGATACACAAACATATAGAAAGTGTCATTTTTTGTTTACATTAATTAATTTCTATAGTGTGTACAAAACAAATCAAGACCACAGACTCAACACGCACCACTAAATTTTTGGTGTTCTTTATCAGTTGGCCAAGACAGAAATGTTTTAATCTGTGTGCATTGCTTTTGAACAAGTCTTTACACAGAAAAGGTTTCAGAAAGGTATTTTTCAGGTTCTTCTGACAAGGCTTCAATTTTGGAAAATGCTGTTTGTTTATAGTGGCAACTTATAAACCCTTTGTAATAAGAACATAGTTACCACAGTCCAAGTCATACCTTCAAAAAGTATGCACTTTGTGCTCTTGTGGACCCATCCAAAATTTTTCCAGTGATTTGGCTTGGTATTGGATAAATGTGAGGGAAATTCTATAAAAATAACATAAATACACCTATGTTTTCAAATACATTACAAAAAACGTAAACATGCTATGTCATTATGATCAAACAAGCTTTTCAACATACCTCACACTGCAAATAGATTAGGCCATCTATTACCTTATAAAACAAATAAATAAATACATATAAATAAAAACAGAACTAAGGAACACGATTCATTAAGTAAATTGTACAATAAAGTGTATTTAAAGCAGAATTTAACATTAGTTTTATGACAACATAAAAGGATTTTTATGTCAAGAGGTACCTCATCTGAAATGTTAGTCTGGTCAAACAGGGATTTCAAACTTGAAATACCAATAGAGTTTGGTCCAGCTACTCCCACAAGGTAATCTGTGAGAAAGCATATGCTGTAGTCAACAGATATCATTTTCTTTTTGCATGCTGCAACCATCATCCATTTCAGTCTTCTAGGAGCTTTGTCTGGTTGTAGTTCTTTTTTCTCCTCCTCTCCCCTCATCTATTAATTAAATTGTTTTCTGACCTTCCTAACTGTTTCCGACCTGTCTTCCCAATGTGATGTTTAAGCAATATATGTATGGTCAGAAGGGGGTGAAATTTTCATTGCAGTTGTACGTGTAACATTGCATGTGATAATAAAAGGCTTGATTGGTTGATTATTCAACATGAGTTGACATTTACCTGACATTGTGAAGGAGTCACAGTTTCTGTAAGGGTGTAAGAACATAACATGTGGATTTGTTACACTTCTTTTTCACAAGTTAATAACAATCAATAATTTTCATTCCATTATTTACAAGCTATCACACGATGTCCCTGGGACAACATTTACACGATGTCCCTGGGACAACATTTACACGATGTCCCTGGGACAACATTTACACGATGTCCCAGGGACAACATTTACACGATGTCCCAGGGACAACAATTACACGATGTCCCAGGGACAACATTTACACAATGTCCCAGGGACAACATTTACACGATGTCCCAGGGCAACTTCTACATGATGTCCCAGGGACAACATTTACGCGATGTACCAGGACAAATTTGTAAATTTCTGGATTACTGTTAATCTCCATAGAATCAAGAACTCATGTCCAGTTTCACAGCTATGGACCAGTTAATTATGTTTCCAGGTGATAGTTTGATTCATAGATTCAGCACACAACCATAAGTCTAGGCCTTTTAGTCCAGATTCTCTTCACTTATGTTTGTAAAATGATCAGGGAAGCTACTGCAATTTTGCCTGACCCAACCCCCGGGCCACGAAACACCCAAAAAGTTGGGGAACACTGGTTAGCTAATGCTGTCGTCAAGTAGCCTATCGCTAGCAAACAAACAGCAAGCCAAGTGAGGAACATATGTATAATGCTTACCGTTTATTAAAGGAAAGTATCCTAAATTGACTTCAAATTCGGCGGACAGGCGGCGGTTTTTCGCTTCTTCACTTGTATTTCGAAATACTCGAAGGCGGGTATTTCGAAGTCGCAAAGGAATGACGTCACAAGAAGGTGATTGGTCACTTGCAATGTTGAACCTGGAACAACATTAATTATGATGATGTGGGAACAATGCTGACACGAGGAAATCAGATCGTCCAGTGACTCCCTTTACCTGCGGGACAAAATGGCCTCCAGCCCTCTGTTCAAGGCATCAATAGGCAGAATAAAAGGGAGGGAGAAATAGGACTGTGAAGCAGGTGTTCCCCACAGAGAGCCTACTTCACCTGCACGAATGCCGCCTGGCACTGCTACCTTGACCTGGGGCACCCTTCCAGCTGAGATCAGTCAAGGGTGCTGATCAGGTTTTTCAAAGAACCGTCTCAACACTTTTTTCTGCTCTCTCTTTCTAGTCCCTGTCAGGACTCTTGCTGCAGCATTTTGGATTAACTGAAGTTTTTCAGGGAGTTTTTTGGACTTCCTGATAATAATGAATTACAGTCGTCCAGCCTGGAAGTAATAAATGCATGAACTAGTTTTTCAGCGTCACTCTGAGACAGGATATTTCTAACTTTAGAGATGTTGCGCAAATGGAAGAAAGCAGTCTTACATATTTGTTTAATATGTGCATTGAAGGACATGTCCTGGTCCATGAGCGCTGAAAGTGGCTGGGACTCCGAACAAACCGAATGGAAGTGTGACAAATGTCAGCAGAGAAGCGGTTTCAGCCTCTCTCCGTGCTTTAAGGAGGTTGAGGTGTTATACCTGTGTGACCATACCATTTCATGGTCTACGTCACCCCCTCGCCATGTGACCACGAAGGGTCCTTGCCACTTGGTGAGTAAGTTTGACCTGGAATAAAGGAGTAATACAAGCACTTTATCTTTACCTTCCTCCCAGTTTTCTTTAATTAGGTCAAACAACCTCCATGGCTTCCGGATGAACAGTTATTCAAAGGAAGAAAATCCCATTGAGGCCTGGGGCAGATTCCGCACTGCAAACAACAGAGGGTCTAACCAGCAATCCCAATTGCATTCATCCTCGTGAATTAACTTACGGATCATGGACTTTAAAGTTTTATTCAGCCTTTCCACCGGCCCATTAGACTGAGGGACAGTGTTGGGATGTAGATATATATTTTTAATGCTTATTTTCTGCTTATATTGTTTTATGTATTTTAATAAGAGAGGCCTTTGGAAACCAAGCCCAGACGAGACAAAAACTAGGTCAGAGGGTGACAGGTCGCCCTGGCAACAGACTTTAGAAAGGGGAAGTTTAGTGCAGAGCTGCACAGGAAATCAGACACAAAAAGAAAGAGGAACTAACTGTGTGTGTGTGTGTGTGTGTGTGTGTGTGTGTGTGTGTGTGTGTGTGTGTGTGTGTGTGTGTGTGTGTGTGTGACGTGCTGCAGAACTATATAACCATGCTGGCTGCTACTGCATTCAGACCTGAGCATGTGTGTTCGGTCTCCATTTCCCGAAATGTAAAATAAAGATTATTTTTTTGAGCTATAAAAATTTTTTTTATTTATTTATTTTTTTTAAATTAGGATTTCTTCAGTTTTATTGGCCCACCCAATGCAGGGCCAATAAAACCGGGCCACTATTCGCTCCACAGTTTTAACAGAACCCATATGACACGCAATATGGCTGTAATGAGCCGCCTGGAAATAATTTCAGGCGGCTTTTAGACACCAACAAGCAGCAACTACAAAATACTTGTCATTTTGTATTATGATTTATGTCCACTTTGTTTGTCTTGAGTTTATTCTATAGTGCCATCGTTGTTCTGTTTAGCTTTTGATTATTCGATTCCCTCTTGTGTTTGTCCTCTGTGTCTCTTTCTGTACGTCTGTGTTTATATTTGAGTTCATGTGTCTTGCTTCCCTCTTCGTGTTTCATTCTTTTCCCCGCTGACTGTCATGTTTATCCATGTTTCCCCAGTCATGTCTCTGTGTGTCTGTCTGTGTCTCTGTACGCATGTTCCTGTTGCTTCCTGTTGCTTCCTGTTTTACTTTGGTAGGCTCCTGTCTGTGTGCACCATGTTTGTTTTTCTTCTCTTACTTTGAAGGTACCTCGTCTCATGTGTTATGTTTAGCCTTGCGTCCTCTGTCTCATTCTGTGTAATTTGATATGCTGTGTGTTTCCTCTGTGTTCCTTGAAGAGTCCTAGTCCTGGTTCTAGTTTTCCCCAATTTGGTGCCATGTCTCTAGTTTCCAGAGTTTTAGTTCGCGCTCTTTATTGCTACAGCAATAAAGCTGCCTCTTTGAGTTAACTTTTTGAGTTTGAGTCCTGCATTTGGGTCCACATCCTGCCTGCGACACAGTGACATTTACTTGTCTTATTTCTTACTTAGTTTTTCTCATATTATGTTTCCTTTCTTAAATTCTGTCATCTTGTACTATGTTTTTATGTTATTTGATTATTTTCAATATACAGGTCAACAGCTGTTATTTTAGATGTGCTATAGAAATAAATCACACACACACACACACACACTTTGACTTAATGTGTGTGTATACTCAGACTTTTTACTTTTTAAAACATGTCAGTAAATTGTGTATAAGCATTCTATTTGTATTTATAATATGTCAGTATATTTATGCTATCTAAATCTCATTTGCTGGACCACATGTGGCAGTATTGCTTATGTAATGACAATAAAGAGTCTTGGCTCTTGGATATTGAAGCTGAAATGAACGTTTTTTCTGTTAAATAAATAAAAAAGTAAAAATGATGTATAAGTCTTCAACAATCATATCAACTCTGTTTTTTAACATGACTTCACATCAGAATAAATGCACTCATGCACAGGCAGATTTCCAGTGTGGGTATGATAATGTAATAACAGGCCCTTGAACACAGGCATGTAAAAGGCCGGTCCATCCTGCACAGAACTGAGAACTGAACCATGAGGTGACTCCAATAATTTTAGAAGTTTTATATCTTTTTTTCTGCTGATTCTCTTACAGTTTTTGTCACTTGTTAGTCTCCTTGAGGTCATACAGATATATACAGTAGTTCCATAGTTTGTCAGTAGATGGAGGCAGAAGACTGTAGTGAGTCCAGCTGCTGTGTTATTTTGTTCAGGCAGTGACTGGAGGTGAGTCTGTCGGTGGTGGTTCAGTGTGTTGCGCTGCTATGGCAGGATGAACTCAAGAAAGCAGAACAACAAACAAAGCAAGAAGTAAAGCCTGTTTTCTTCCTCAGTCTTGCAGGAGTGGCTGCAGACTTCAGAGGCAACATGTTAACTTGAGTATATCCTGTAAATAAGAGCTCAATGTGTCATAAACAGTGGAGCATTCTCGGTTTTAAAAAGATGATATGTTCAGTTGAGTCAATCCTGTGAGATTCTAGTTGCCCTTCATATTTTATGAACGATAGCATGAAAAGGTGCTACAGATGCTTCAGAGAAAAATTAGATCATGTAATCACGAGGGACAAAAACGTTAAACACTGTAGCAAAAGTAATGCCTGAGCATTTGTACCCTGACATCAGGGTACAAAAAACAACAGCTTTTCTTTCAACTGATTTGCACGGGAAAAAATTTGATTATTATCCACAGCAAAAATCTGTTAAACTACGACTCTTCTTTCTCTCTTTCCTGTACATCTAACATCAGCTGTTAACATATATTATGTTTGGCTTGTGGTAGATTTATGTGTCCTTTGAATTACTCCTGTTCAGTAAACTGTTCTGTTGAACTGTGCCAGTATTTAATAAACTACCTTCACCTACACAAACGCGCATCCTCGAGGCACCCGAGGACGCGCGTGAAGGCACAAAACATCTTCCTTTACCTTCTCCCCCCTCCACCTCAGCCTTTCCATCACTGTCCCACAGATGAGCGCAGATCATTTTCATTCATATTGTGAGTGATTGTTACACTGATGATAACAGGAAAAAGAAAAGAGATAAAGGAGACTAATGACACATGGCGCCTCCATCTCCAAGGCCAGCGCACCATGTCGTCATATTGTGATTACCCTGTGCTATTGTAAATATGTGTTTCTCTTAGGCTTACATAAATTTACATATGTTTTAAAACTCTCCTGGGATGGGAAACCATTAGGGACAATGTTAGCGTTTTCCATTATAGGCACCCACGTTTTCAGTGCTGTTTCACAGAATGGAAATGGCCATGCGCATGCAATAGAGGAAGGAGGGCACATTAGGCGAGAAGGAGAGCTGGAATTGAGAGGTTGTTCTTAGCATTATCTGAGGCACATAGAGAGAGAGTGTGTGGCTCTTGCTGTGCTACTCAGTCAGGGAGCATTAAGCTTTAAGAGGCAGTGAAGAGTCTCAGGTCTTCTGAGGGAACTTGACATTGTTCATAAATCCCTCAGGATCTGAGACAGAAGTAATGGTACACACACACATACAAGTGCCTGATTTCAAATTGGCCTATTAAATACAATTTTGCAGACATTACGATACATTTAAATATTATTTTTGTCCAGCATTGTGAAAAAATAAAACATACAATATTTGTTAGTATGCCAAAAATGTGTAGTCGTTATGTCATATCTTCGTTTTATTTTTTACAATACTATCAAAACCTTTTCCCTTTGATTTTTTTAATTTTAGCATTAATATTTTGCAAAATGGATAAAAATGTTCTTTTGTAAATGGTAATGTGTTATGTGTTTAGTCATTAGTAGTAACTTAAATTTTGCTGTTATTGGCAGCTTTCTGGAAATCATTGCAGATGAAAAATTGTTGTTTTCAGCTGATGCAACGAAATTAATATTTTAATTTGGCCCAATTAATATAAGCTCTCCTTTGGAGAATGCAAAGACTTATGAGTTTATAAGTAGTACAATGGCTATTTCAGTTATTGTCTAATAACTGCTTATTATACAATACAATACAATGCTGTTATTGTATTTTATTTTGGATGTGTCATGTGGTTTGAAGTTTCCACTGTGCTGAGAACCAGGCAGGTTTTAGCAAGAACCCCCTTCCCCAGCCGCCAGCACTGATAAAAGAGGAGAAAGAAATTAATAGCAAATAAGATTTAAAATATGTTGTGCAAAGAGATGGAGCATGGTGTTTCTGACTTCACAGGTTTGTGGCTGCAGGTGTAGCTATCACATCAGTGTCTTTGATACCGGGTAGTGCACAGATGGGGAAAGTTCATATCTTGTTGTATCTTGTTGTAGCATACATAGGCTTGTAATACACATATGCCGTAATATTACATTTTAATCCTGGTAAATTTAGTCATTTCCTGTAACTTAGTTCTTACTGTGAATTCTGCACAGCTCCTTTCTAAATTTGAACAGGTGTGTGATTGCAACTGTCCAAAAAACGTATATACATCTGCATCGCCAACACAGCAACTAGTTTTTTACACTTTTTAAAGTAATTAACAAAACCCTGTGCATTTGCTAATCATAGTCTTAAGGATTAATACCATAATGTTTTCATAAAAGCTACTGAATATAGCACCAAAACTTGAAAAAGAAAATAAGTGAAAGAGAAGGAACCTGTTGTAATCACCTAGTGAAAGCATCCAGTGGTCTTCACAGTCAAGACAGTGCCAGGTGTTATTCTCATGTAACGTCTCATTGATAAGAGCAGCAAACACCTCATTTACAGGAACCTTAGGCTATAAGATCAGGTACTTTAAAAGCCATCCAAACACATTCAGACCCTGCCTGTGAGCCAGCAAATAAAACACCTTGATATCACCACAACTAAACTAGGATGATTCTGTCTTAATGTCCCATTTCAGGGACCAAGGAGCCCATAGTCTTTATGGCTCCACAGAATTGCAGGAAGTAATGTTTGACACAGCAGGAGTCCTGCCTTTCAGATGATCAAAGTGACAAGTTCATCCTGCAACCAGAGCCACTTACAGGCGACATCAAGAAGCAGCAAGATTGGCAGCTTTTAGGTCCTTGGTCCATTTCATCAGCCATTACTACCAGCAGTGGCGGCATGCTGTGGAGGACTAGTGGGAGGAGGGGAAGGCAGATTAACAGACAGCTGATACAGGTGTATAGGCGGTATCAAACAGCAGCTCTGTCAATACTGCAGGCTTCAAAATTCTTCAGATGGGGCTGGGATCCCTAAAGTATGCCCACTGATTTCACTATGACAGGATTAACTGGGAGCTTCATATGATTTTCTCAGATTCTGTGACTCAACAATTCAGTGATCCACGTTCTATCGGCTTTAAAGGCCCCTATCCCAAGTTTCAAAAGCTTACCCTTCGGACAACGAATGCTCTTTTTCTCCCATGGTTCCGCTTTTCCTTTTTTGCTGCATTCACGTGTTCATCAACCCCCGCATCTTTGCCAACTCTCCCATCCTCCTTTCTCTGCACATCTGCTAGGTTTGGGTTTTCCTTTCTTCCCTCCAGCGCCTTGCTTGGCCCAAGGCCCTTATAGCCAAATTGGTTTACATTGGAGAGATAAATGCTCTGCAAATGCGCTTAAATGCGTACAGTAAAAAATGCAGACAGTGCGTGTCAGGATTATCACCCAAGTCAGGGGGAGAAAGGAGAGCGTCTCTGTAGCACAAAGCTTGGGAGCCAGAGTGAAGCCTGCAGATACAGTCCGTCTCATCCACTTCTCAGGAGAAAGAGAGGAGGATTTAGCATTTGCATGCTAGTCTGTAATTCCTAGCATTATATAACTTGTCGCCAACAATCAAACTCCTGTGGTATTGTGAAAGTATTGTTTCACATGGGTGAGCAAAGTGCGGAGTTTCACTTTGGGGGAAGGTGTTTTTTCGTGGTGCTGTACAGTGGCAGTTGGTCCAAGATGCATCCCGGAGACCACCCTGTAATCCCAGTTGGAGTAGCTATTCTTCAACACAGCCTGAGGCCCAACTAGAGAACATGCACTTAAAAATCCTGAAAATATACAGCTTAGCGCATAAATTACTTACTTGGGCGTGTGATATGTTCAAAGGGCAATTTAAAGATTTTTCACCAGAGATGAGGGATCAAGGATTTAGCACATTATAGCTACTTATGCTGTTCCCCCTGTGTGAGTGTGCCATGTCCACATCTGTAAATAAATCATATTGCCTGACTGTGATGTGGGTGCTGTAACAATACAAGTTGCCTTTATAGGCTACTGACAAAGAAACCGTGACGCTCAGTGTGTGTTCTTTCTTTGAACAGTTTATATTTATTGGGATGGTGAAACACTATGAAAATGAACCCTTCACGTGGTTAAATGTCTTTAACACTTTGCTAAGCTTATTCAGTATTTGTATTCAGAGATGGGCTGTAACGCGTTACTGTAATCCGATTACTTTGTTCAAGTAACAGGTGATGTAAGGGATTGCTATTGCAAAAAAATAATTAGATTACTGTTACTTTCCCGTAAGCACACTGCGTTACTGCGTTGCTAAACTGTCTTGATTTTATTTGTGAGAGTGTCTCATGACAATAACGTAACCACGTGTGACAGACATGTGCAGATCAACAATATGGAGCGCGGGAGAGAGTACGACCATGCAGCGTTTAAAGTGTGGACGTACTTACATTACTTTAAGTTTTAGTCTGTAAAAAGTGACAAAAACATTAGCGTCCGCTGTACGCGCGTGGGAGGAAAGCTTCTTTCTGCAGTGAAAAATTTAACTTCAAATCTGAGCGAGCACCGAGCACGCTGCCACGGGAATGTCACATTCATAGACAAAGCACCGGACCCCCCCACTGACATGACCGCTGTATTCAGGTGGTGTATCATGTTTTTAAAAAGTAACTAAGTAACTAATTACTTTTGAAAATATGTAATCAGTAAAGTAATGGGATTACTTTTTTGGAGACGTAATCAGTAATTAGTTACTAATTACTTTTTTCAAGTAACTTGACCAACACTGTTTGTATTATATCAGCGGTCCCCAACCCCGGGCCTCGGACCGGTACCGGTCCGTGAGTCGTTTGGTACCGGGCCGTGAGAGTTGAGGCTCAGGTGTGAAATGTCTGGTTTTCAGGGTTTTTATCGGTTTTCAGCGTTATTTTGTTATCGTTTTTATCGTTAACTCGGTTTTCCTGGGTCTTTTCACGTGTGTTATGAATAAATCTTCTTTTTTCGGTACTGGTACTAGTTTTATTTTGTTGTATTTATCCGCGACACCTTAAAGGCCGGTCCGTGAAAACATTGTCGGGCATAAACCGGTCCGTGGCGCAAAAACGGTTGGGGACCGCTGTGTTATATGACACACACAAAATCCTGTTTTTAATTTCTGTGTCCACTTTTTATGTACAGTCTATAGGACTGACATCATCATTTCCATGTTTACAGCATTTTCACTGCTAACAGAGAAGCATTATTCTCTAAGGTAATGTTAAAGCATATTCAGTTTGATATTGTTTCCTTTCTGGCACTGTTCAGAAATGACAAATACAAGATTTGATGCACAGGGAAAAGATGCAACAACTCAAGTGAAGCCATTTCCAATGACAATGTTCAGACTCACATATGAAGAGTGCAAAACTGTAATGGTTTGGGCTTAACATATGGTTTCCCATTGTATTGTGTACTGCAAAGTTTACTTTAAATGCAATTGCATGTTTTAATAACATTTTTAAAGTTTCTAGTGTAGCTTAAGGAGCCCATTACAGGCTATACGCTGTAAAACAAAAATAAGCTTATCTACACAGAGGCATTATCTTAACCTCAGAAAGCCTACAAGTGTAAAAGAGACATGATTCTAAGACGCTGTGCCATCACAAGGTGAAAGAGCCTTCACGTTGCAAAGGCAGGCAGGCAGGGCTTATACAAAGTGAAGAAACAG
Source organism: Mchenga conophoros (assembly GCF_057382185.1). Classification (NCBI taxonomy): domain Eukaryota; kingdom Metazoa; phylum Chordata; class Actinopteri; order Cichliformes; family Cichlidae; genus Mchenga; species Mchenga conophoros. Next base: position 3,051,965 of record NC_140547.1, on the reverse strand, counting down.
CTTTCTTCCTTCCCACCTGCTGCTGCTGTCGTCCCCTGGGGGACACGAAACTGCTGTCCCTGTCTGCTAGCATCAGTGTAAAAACCCTCCACATGCTCTTCTGTTTGGATTTGGATGTAAAACTCCCAAGAAAGACCAAAAGCAGCCCCCCCCCCCCCCTTCTCCAGCCTCTCCCCCCCAAAAAACCTTTTTCTCATCCCCCTGACCTACCCCTCCCTCCAAATCAATGCAGTCCTCCCAGACCTCCCAACACAAAGCCCTTAGAGCAAACCCAGCACAGAAATCATAGCACACCATTCAATCATTGTTTTTTCCCCTCTCTCACCCCTTTTATGGTCCCACTAAAGGTTTTAACCGGGCAGAGAAGGAGGGCTGTCACTGAGGAAACCTTAGCCCATTGATGAAGTGACAGGAGCTGCCAGAATATGATCCTAATCCTGTTTCCAGCATTCTTTTAGCCTGCTGGCATCGCAATTCCTCCACACATTCTCTGAGCTGTCAACTAGGAAAATCCCTCTAATAGCGCATTGCCCAGATACACATCAAAGAGCTCCTGGAAACCTTCAGCGGCTTAGCTGCCATAGACACACTAGCACACACAAACACACCATTCCCAATAACATACATCCACATGATCTTTAGGAACACACAAAACCCAGATGTCCGTGGAAAATTGACCACATATTTAAAGTAATAAACCAAGGATATTGGAATGAGTGATCTTTGCGCCCCCAAAATTATTTTTACACGCTGTAACCATGCCCTATTTTAAAACAGCCACCTACCTTTTGCTCGTCAGAAAGTGATATAATCTTTATGGTCGTGGATTTACGGGGCAGGACAGAGCAGGGGGAAAACAGGTGTCTGAACTTTGCTGACTCTAGAAACCCTTTTAGCCCTATTTTATCTCATTCTATTCTTACTTAATCCATCGATATTCCAACCAAAGGTAATCTTCTTATGGCGAAGCATTCTGTTTTGGTGCAGCCAAACCTCTGCTGACAGGGTGGGGGAAGAGGGGAAGCAGCGAAAGAGAGCGTATGAGGAGTGGGTGGGTGGATGGTGGATTGGGAGACTCTTTAGGGCCTGACACTGTGCTTCAGTCATTTCATTTGGGATTAAATCTTCTGCAGTGAGTGAACAAGTGGCAGGTTCTCCCCTATCTGGTGTGTAAACCTCAGCATGAACCCTGTGGATAAATTATTTATGGATCATCAAGGTGTCTTCAATAAAACAGGAACTAAAATTTAATTTTTACTATAAAAAAGTGAAGGTAAGTTTTCTGAAATTTTAAACCATTTATTATGAGCTAGACTTTCTCTGGTCTGCACAATCTAAGCCAAGCCCACCCTTGTTTTGTTGCCAACTTATTCTCATTGGAAAGTAACGTCTGTGAGAGGGCACGGTAACTGGTTCAATATCCTGGTTAGAAAGTAAATGGCTTTCCTGGTCTTCTTCAGGCTCACCTTTTGGCTAACTTCCTTCAACTCATCCCACAAGAGTTTTATCATGTATTTTATGAAGAAGTTGATTTTTTCTCAATGTCACATTTTCTTAATAAATACTTAATTACCTAATAAATAGCTGGTTTGAAAGTGTTAATGAAAAAATACAGACAGACATTTTCATGCTGTGAACATAAGTCATTCTTATGTTTTGATTTATTCCCTTGCATTGAACAGATAAATTACTCACATTTAAAACAAATGAGAAATACATGTTTTCAATGTACAGTCATATAATACATAGAGAACTGGCCTGTGCATTTTTCTGCTGAAGCCACCGGCTCAGGAAAAGTGGTGAGTTCAGTCTGACAAAAATAAATGTTGGCGGTGCGAAATTATTTTTAACTGTGCCTCATCTGCAGATTCTCCTCTTTGCTTCATTTTCTCTGTTAGGTCCTTTGCTTAAAGCCAAAACTGGAAAATACATGGGCTACTTCCTGTTAAATCCTTTAAAAAGAAGAGACATGGAGGTATTCCTTACTCAGGAAGGTGGACAAATACTGAAGGATATTTACAATGCTCAATGGATTCTTGAAAGCTGACCTGAAAGCTCTGACTGTGAAAGTCATCTATCAAGAAAAATGTATTTGGTTGTGAGATTATAGTAACCAATTTGATATCAGAACTTTACCCTGCTGCCAATGCCATGTCAACTATGTCATGTGGCTATAAGCCATGCTTCAGTGGGGTACAAGCATGCATAGTTCGAGTTCTTGTAGGATTATAAGATTTTTTTATATATATATCTTTCATATCTGTCCTGGAATGAGACTGACAGCTCTGGAGTTCAAGCCTTCCTGCAGTGACTTTATAGAAGAAGCTTAAATCATAGTGAACAGCTGGCATTAGAACTTCCTGATTCTATTGACCAGGTGGTGTCAAATGCAAGCAAGTGCTAAACAGTGCTGTTCAGTCACAGCTTCAGTCCAGGTGGGATTTTCATTAAGTCCGTTGAGTTCTTGTCATAATCGTATTTTCTCTTCGGTCTATCCAGCAGAGATGTTCTTTGTGTTTCCGTGTGCTCCCAGCAGTGAGCCGCATGCTCAAATGATGGTGTTGAGGATAAGGGCAATACATGAACTGACAACCCTGGCACTCAGTTAAAGGAGAGCCCCTAAAACATGCTTTATGCTCTTTTGGTGTGTACTTACAAATACTTTGAAACTGGGTTTATTTAAAATCGACAAAAGAGCAAACAAAAAATCTCAGCTGTGCAATTAATTTGTATGAGCACAAATTTGAAATGTGGGCAGACTTTGTGATTCTCATTACAACATCTGAAGAGCAAATAATCTTGACATTAAACTGGAGAGGGTTCTACTGCAGTTTTGGAGGTAATTCTGAATTCTGGGTGGACACACAGTTCTTTTGCTGGTTCATGAGAGGTCAGGAGGAGGTGTTGTTAGGTCACCTCCTGTGCAGGCCTCCATTCTGTAGCGTAGTCCCTGACCTAGAGGCCAAGCACGTACAACGAGCAGCCAAGCTTCAGTTGGGGAGTGTATCCAATCCCAGCGAGGCCGCATGCTGCTTGGCCCTCAGACGGAGGTTTTCGATGCTGGTGGTCTTGCTGTTGAGGCTTCCTGGGAGGTTGCCCGGCGCTGCCTGCAACAGTGGGTTGTTCCATACCTGCTGAGCCTGCGACAGGGTCTGGTAGTAGGACTGGCAGGGCAGCGACCCCAGTGGGGAAGGCATGTTAACGTTCATGCCCAGGTAGGGCAGACTGGACGGCGTGCTCATGTCAAACGATGGGTAGTGCACCAGGTTGTTGGTGGCCGCCATGTGTTGCCGAAACTGCTCCTGCAGGCGAAAGAGACTGAGAGGAGACGAAGCGTAGGAGTTGCTCTGCGCTAGACCACTGCTTACACTGCTGGAGGAGGGCAAGGCGGGGGAGCTCAAAGGAGAATCTGGAAGACAGGAAGCGAGAAGGAGGACTTCAGTATGTTTTGACGCACCTTTTGCATGGATAACTTCTGTATATACCGTCCATTTGAATGAATTCTATAAAACTATCTCGCACATGGATGGATTTCTAAAATAAAGTAATTGATTAGAGACTACAAAAGAAAGACAAACTGAATATGTTTGTTTTTTTTACCTGAGCTTGGACTCAGCCGTTTACAGGATGGGGAGCTGCTCCCTGTCGGCAGTACCCCCTCCCCCTGAATCTCCTCCCTGAGTTTCACCCTCGTCTCTCCTCTTATTTCGTCCTCCTCTCTGTCAGCATTATCTTCTGCTGCTGACTCGCTGTCTGATGGTTCAGGGGAGGTGACGTTTACTTCCACGCTCATCTCGCCAGGCTGGGGCCGTGCTGCTGCCTGCCTCTCTGTCTCTGAGTGAGAGGATGAAGAGGAGGAGGGAGGAGGAGGAGTGCGAGTCTCAGGAGCCAGGGTAGTGGCAGTAGTGAGATCATTCTTGGAGTCCTCTGTAGCACCTTCGGCAGCTCCTTGAGTTTCTTTCTGTTTCTGGAGCTGCTCCTTTTGCAAGCTGCGCTGCTTCTTACGAAACTTGGCCCGACGGTTCTTGAACCAAACCTGGCAGATAGAAAAATAGATAAGTGCCTGAGTAAAAGAGTAAAAATACATTAAAAGTTAATATTCTAATATTCTTCTTCTTGTGTGTTGTAAAAATTTAGTATGGCTACCATGGCTCTTTGGACAAAAACCCCTGATGTGGTGCACATGTGAAAAACTAAACTGAGCCTCAGGAAATTCATCGTCTACCAATGCAAATGTCCTGTTGTACAATTTTAATGAAAAGGATCCAGTCAGTCTTTCAAGCAGGTGTGTAAATAATGAAAACAGCAGGCCATTTCCCCAATTTCATTTTTATTTTTAGATTTTGCAGGGTCTAGAACGTCACGCCAATGAAAAACTGTAGTCTTACAAGACTCTTATTAGAATACCTTGATATGTTTTCTGATATTTAATGAACTGCTTTTGCCTTGATCTGTGATAAAGTGAGTCCTACTGACTGAACGCTTTTCTTAAAACATTTACTTCTGCAGAAGCTTCTGGTCTAGGTCTAATTATGGTTAAAGCATGATCTTAAAAGCTGTGTTATCCAAGATCTTTTACGGGGCTTTTTACCAAGAGAAAAACTACGAAACGAACACTTTTTTTGCGCACCCACCTGACTAATCAGGGAGCCTCTTGGCAGGTGGGCTTTAAAAGATACAAAAGGCTAAATCTGAGTATGACAGAGTTTCAAACAGAGGTGAAAAGCAGTGCACTGTATAAGAAAACAAACGTAAGACTATCCTTATAGGACAGTGAGTCTGAAAGAGCACAGTATCGGCTCTTAAACAGCGAAAAACGACCATTCATATCACGTGACTGCGTTATTTCACATTTTTAATAGCGAAACGAGACTGCTAGACAAATGAATTTTGGGTTTGTTTTTTTACCTGCACACGTGCCTCGGGCAGGTTGGTGCACATGGCCAGGCGTTCACGCATCACCACGTCAGGGTAGTGCGTCTTCTGGAAGGTTTTCTCCAGAGCTTCCAGCTGCTGGGCGGTGAACGCTGTCCGACTGCGCCGCTGCTTTCGGTGCTGGGAGCCATAGCGGGCCTCAAGGATAATGTCTTGAAATGTACAGCCGTTGAGAAACAAGAAACATGACCAGTTTAATTTAGGGACGAGCTAAATGTTCACGCGAGCACCTTCACGTGCCAGGGTCACATAAATATAATAACTTAACTGAGAACGGGAGGAAGTGACGATTTGGGATAGAAAATGAGCAACTGAGTCTTACCAGCCAGTCTCTCCGCGAGAGTGAGCGCGTGCACCGAGGGCCTGTAGTCAGGCGCGTGCTGTGCTTGCTGCGCCGCCTGCTGGTGAAGGTTGTACATGGCGCTCAGTGAATTCATGGCGTGCAGAGAGTAGCCGTTCACTCCGTAGTGCTGCATGACCGGCGAGCTGACTGAAGAGTCACAAGCTGCTGTGAGTTTCAGGCCTCGGAACAAACAAACTTACTTCTAAAGAAAAGTTTAAGCTCCAGGAGGCCATTTCTTATTTTTTATTTTTGTGTGCGTCTTTGTTCCGAGAGGAGAAAATTAAATGGCAACAGGTGAAAGACAAGCTTTAGACTCCCGCCAAAGGGAAGATGGTTCATTTTATAAAAGGATAACAAAGCGAATAACTGATAATGATTTATGAGTTAATATACAGTTAGAATTTTCAAAGAACTTTCATGTGTGTCGTCAGATCCGCACAAATGTAGCAAAGTAAAACGAAAAACTGAAAGAAACTAAATCAATTTAGTCAAAAATATCATCAAAAACATGGAAACTAGAAAATCGATAACTTTTATATTACATTTGATTAAAGACCCCAGCACCAAACACTTTTTGTTCAATTTAGTGTTGAGAAAAGTCGTAAAATAGATTCTCCATTGATCTCATTGCTAATAATCTGCTTTGTATTTTGCTAATATAAAGTGTTGTTTCAGATCAAATGTATTTTTAAAGTAGTGTATAAAGTAGAATTTTCAATATCGTCTTTTTTGGATTGTTGCATTATTCTGTGGCTTTTTGTGGTGATTTTACCTTATTATTATTAGTATTGTAATACAGTTCTGTAAAATCATTATTACTGAATTATAATGCAGGCATGTATTATTATTATTATTATTATTATTATTATTTTTATACAAGTCTGTATAGTAATAATAATAATAATTATTATTATTATTATTATTATTATAATAAATTAAAGTGGTTTAATTTATATCCAAAAATATTCCAGTGAAAATTATCTTCAGTATTTTTTATCCACGGTCTGGGTTTAAAATGAGCTTTTACACTGAATATATTTTAATCATGATTATTATTGTTATTAATATTTTAAAGGTTTATTTTTGCGCGCTCGCAGTTCACGGTAATCGCTGCCAAACCTCTGCAGTCTGCACCGGCAGAATTGCGGGAAAATATTTACTTTGCTCCCTGTGAGTTCGCCTCGAGTGGGAGCCGTTTATTTCAATCTGCGGCGGGTCCCAGGCCGGTTCCAAGCGCCTAGAGGCTGACGGCGACGTGTGACAGGTCTGCGGTGAAATATGCACAAGATCCCCGGTTGGACTCCTGTTTAATGTGGGTGCAAATAGGTTTCAACTATACAGGACTATTAATTTATCATCAGGCCTGACACGTGAAACGTGGGCCCCGGTGGGCGTGTGTGTGTGTGTATAAATCACTGTTTGAGAGGAAACCGTGTAACTAATACAAAATTTTCTTTCGCTTTTAATTTTCTTTTTCTTTTTGTCTGTTTCATTGCATTATTTTGCTAAATGAGCCTCTGGCTGGAAGTATGTAATCTGCTAGTTTCCCCCCACATCTACAGCTTAAAAATTCAACATAATGCTCTTCTTTCAGGACAATGTCACGATGCCTCGGGCTCTGATTTAAGTCTAATTATGCTAATTGCCGTGGATTTATGAGTTATACTGCATTTACTAAAGAGTGCCTTGGGGCCGTAGTTCTGTATGCGTGGCGTCAATCCATCACCATTTACAAACTGAAAAGGCAGAGAGAGCGAATGGGAATCATTAACCTACGGAAAATTAACAACATGGAGTAACACACCGAGAGGAACCGAGGGATCTTCTGACAAATCCTATAACACTGCGTGTTATTTTACAGTCAAAAATAAAGGGAAACCGAGCAAACACGTGCTGTTATTGACCGCTGCCACTGTTTATTTTGGACACCTCGAGATCGCTGCACTTTGAGAATCATTTCTATCAGGAAGTTTGGAACACGATGTAAGCGAAGACAAAAACAGAAGAGACAAGGCTAAAACAGTTTTAGTTTAAACGTTTGTGTAGTTTAAAATCTAAAACCTGTAGGAAAATGATCTGTAATGCCCAACTTGCGTTCAGCAAACTTCTTACCTCTCTGTCTTATAGAAATTTCTCAGCCGAATATTCGCCTTTCAAATCTTCTGCTCTAAAATCCCCAGGTGGTTGATCATCTTATTCAGTTCATTACAGTTTTTCATTCAGCCAGATATCCTGAGAATATTCCGGTCTGTCCGCTCCGTGCACCGGCTCGCTTCTCTGCTTGAGGGAGGATGCCGAGCTGCCATCTATCGGCCTTTAAAGCGCTCCGGGTGGGGTCACCGGGGCGCCCAGACGCTTTCCTCTCTGTGCCAATCACGTCGCTTTCCTCATCCACCCGCCCCACCTCTCTTCTATACACCTCACTTTGTGGGTGAGTGCTGCACCGAGGTGCCGCTGTACTTGTTTTAACACGTTCTGTCACATTGGACAATTATTATTACTATTATTATGATCATTATTATTATAGGTCCTCCTTGTTTTAAGCATATCGCTCGCAGGTGACCGTGATGATGAAATGCGTGTTGCTTTTTGCAGGCTGACGAAGTTTCATCTTGATAACTTAAAGTTGTTTTGTACAAATGTAAAGAGAAAATTACGCGACAGCGTGAGTTTGATTTCATAATTTCAACATTACAGGGTTATTCTGAGAATTTGTTGCTGAGTAAGCGCTTAAACCCACTTCAAAGGGGAACCTGTACTTGTTTTCATTTCTAATTCTCAGTTGCCATTCTTTACTTTTAATTTTAGTATGTTTCATGCTGCTTTATTAAAAATTTTTTTTTTAGAAAATTACTTAATCCACTACAGAGAAAATACAAAAATAAAAAAGTCCATTAAAGCTTCCTTTGTTTGCCTGTCAGTGATGCTTTCTGGATTGATTTTTAGCTCCAAACAACCTTTTAGAAAACAAAATAATGAAAACAAATCCGAGATAATCTAGAAAGTAAACATTTGCTTCACATGATCTTTAATGTTTGTAAGAAATATGAGCTGATTTAGATGAAACTCATAAAAATCAGCAAAAGGAAGGGGGGAACGTTAATCACACGGGTCTTAATGAAATGATATGCAAATGACGAGAAGCTACTGGCCTTTGCTACCCTCTTGCAGTGACTACAGCGACTTTCAGGTTAATTCCGTGCATTAATTTTATTTTCCTGCTGCCTGGCAATGACTACATTTTTTGGTCGGAATGCAGCTGAGATGGAGAGATGCGGGCTGGGCTGCACTGCCTCCAGCAGCTCCCCGGCCCCGAGGGATTTAGGTTAGGATTGGGTAGACAAGACGCCATTTCACCCTCCAAAAAATGTCTTAAAATGACTGCTGGTAAGAGGATTAAAACAATAATGCCCCTCTCTTCTTCTTCAAGGTTTTTAGAAAAGATTTCTTCTTCCGAGGAAAAACCGTTTAGGCTGGAATTAAGGGCAGCGAAAGTAGCCTTTTAATGTAAAGCTTGCATATTTTGTTGAATTTTCTCCGAGAGTGAGGGAGAAAGACGAAGGTGGGCTGGGAGGGGGTTAAAATCCTAAATTTGATCTTTGCTCACCTTCACTCATAGAACTTTAGACGTCTGAAAACAGGCTGTATGCGCCTTATAGCTCACGTCAGCGCGTTTGAGCAAAGATCAAAGTCCCTCTTTAGATTTTTCATGTTGTTGAGCTAAGGTCGGTGTCTTATAGAGCTTAATCGAGAAAGTGCAGAATATGAAAAAGCAACAATGAAAATCAACGATTTATAGCAACAAGTGGGTTTCACTGCGCACATGGGTCTTAAAAACCTGTTAGCTAAACATAAGTTCCGATTTCATATATATATATATATATATATATATATATATATATATATATATATATATATATATATATATATATATATACTCCGAAGCTATGTTTTGTCCTATGCCTTTTTTTGCCGGAGAGCATTTGGGCAGAGAGGAGAAGAAAAATCGGATTAACTTGTGAACCGATGAAAATAAGAACTTAAACTGGAGGTAAATCTGTCCAGTGTCTCTTTGTGGGAACCGTTTCTAAAGCAATTAAAGCGAGAAGGAATTCCTCTCAGCTGCTCTTCCTCAAATCAGCTTTTTTACGGAACGTATAATGCGGGCTAATGTCCAGCATGGCTGAGGGTTTTAGCGCAAGTGTCAAGAGGGCCTGCTATTAGAGTGATATTAGGCCAGTGGAGCAGCAGCCCCTCCCACGCAGGGATTGAATGGACAATAAACTCACTGTGATTTACAGAATTGGTTTTAACTTGTAAAATAACATTTAGACAAATTATAGATGTAATCTTTTAAAATGTAATCTTCCTAAAAGTGAAGATGCTTTCAAAATATTGTTATTAATAGTCGTTATGTAGCTATTATAAATTATAAGCTTATTTATCAATTAAGAAAAAGGAGTGAAAAACAGTTTTAAAGTAGTATTCGGTGAGATCAGCCCTTTCCCTTAGAAGAGGTGAGTCTGGGTTCTTATTAGCATGTTGCAGAACTTGCCCCAGTTCCTCTGTCTTCTGTTTATTTCTTTAATGTTGGACAGAATCATGATGTTGAGCTCAGGGCTCACACTCGCTGAGGCTCTTCATGACTCTGGACTCTGGGATGTCACATTTTCAGGTGATGTTTTTTTTAATTTAAGTCAAAATAATAGGCATAATCTCAGTTTTTAAAAGTATTCGACTTCTGGTGCCTAAAAGACGATTTGGACAGGCATGTCTGGATTAAATCCCAACAGTGTGTCTATTGTATGTGGTGTAACAGAGCAATTTAAGAACAAATTAAATGTATATGAATTTGTTTACCTTTCTTACTGGTCTATCATTAAGAGCTTGTGATAAGGGGAGAGAATGTTTGACATTTATAATGAGAAAATGTTTGTTTCATTCAAACGGTTTAATAACATCTAATCTAAATTTCAGATGTGGATAAAACAGGTCATTTGAAACATGACTAATGGGATTATTAATAATGCATTATTATCATTATTATGTATACTGATTTACCTTTAGTGAATATAATGTCTGCTTTTCTGAGCAAAACATCACCAGTCCCACTGGTGTCACCATTGCTTGTTTAAATGTTCACTCAAGTTTATTCGGTTCTCAACCATCTAAAACTGTAAAATATAAAAACTATCAAAATATTACGATTTATCAGTCAATTGATTTGCAAATCATTGACGTTTAGAGAAAAAATCAGTAGTTCCAAATTTGTTATCCCTTGCAGAACCTCACTGCTGTTTTTGAGGCCTAATGATAAAGATTATTCTGAATAAAACCCGTAGTTCACCCCTCGTCATTTACCATTTTCAAACCACACTTCTCATCCTGCTCACCTTCAGGATCTGAGCACTGTTCACCCCAGGCTAACTTTCTAAACCCCAAATTCATCTCAGATTTCTGTGAATTTTATCAGCACACTCATTGTTCTCTGCACTCTGGCTGCATTCAGGCTTTATCATGTTAAAGCCTCTCCTCAGATCTGAGTTATCGCCTTTGCTCTCAATCATCCTCGCGCCTCAAAACTTTATCCCTGCATCAGGACTTTGGCAGCCTGAATCAACGCTCAGCCGAGGAAGCAGCAGCGATTTATAAATCATCTTCAGTTTTTAATCAGGTTTATAACGCATGAGTGTTTGTAATTTCTTCTCCTCAAATGGCTCCCTATACTTCCAAGTGGCATTTTACATCAACTCCAGGAGAAAGTTGATGCCTTCAGCCTTCAGAGCCCATTAACTTTTGTCATTAGGTTTTCTTTAACTTCATGAATATATTAGGTTTCAAACCAGCTGCTCTGGCCGGCACATGCTCTTAGTCAAGGTTAGCTTGTGCTCATTTGGGTAAAATTAATCATTTTGATGTATCGTTTAGAATTGACTGCTTCCATGGGACTTGTGTGACTGGAGTAACAAAGCAACTTGCCATTAGCAATTCTCCAGCTGTGTATTAGCAGGGCGTTCACCTTTAAGACCGTCCTCATATGTGTTGAATACCTGATTTAAATGGACAAATCTCCAGCTCCATAGACTTTGTTTCCAGACTTCATGTATTAAAACACTTATTTTAAAAGTAAACAGCTTTCTGTGCGACAAAAGCAAAGCAAAGCATCACATTTAAAACTGCACTAACTGCCTTTTATTTCGTCATGTCAACACATAACTTACACCTTTTTGCATTTATTAACTTGCAATGTTACAAATGCTAAATTGTCAGTGCTCATCACTAATTTGTCTGACAGCTGCCTGTTGCTTACCACATAGCCTACATAGTGTGAGTCTAATAGATCTGCTGTAAACACTGGTGACTTACTCGCCCCTTTTATCGCCAACTCTTTTCATAATACACACAGTTGTCAAATCAGCTGTTTATGTAAAATTATTATTAGTGTACCGTTTTATAGAGTACTCTGCACTCTCTATACACTGACACAATATTAATATGAGATAGTAAAAGAAAGAAAAAATACACATACATTCAATGCAACTGTCATTTTTCTATGTTATCTAATGCAACTCAAACACCAAAAGCTCAGTCAGAGACTCGGGTGTGTTACCCCAGCAGCTCACGATGTAGCCTCAAGCCTGCAGATTCGACCAGTTAGCGATGTGGTTGTGTTAACCTCACTTCTTCTAACTCCACAACCTTCAGATTTCACTTTCAAAACAGCCTTCAGGCCCACCTGATGCTGACTTAAGTGCCATCACTTAAGAGCTATTTTTAAAATACTCCACAATATCTATAAAAATCTCCCCAGAGTGGAGCATGCATCTGAAACTTTCTACATTAAGCACTTTGGTAGAAACCAAAGTGAGGTGAACAGAGAGCACTGAGATAGAGACACAGTTATTCTCCACATGTGAGGCTGACCACAAGTTGTTCACTCTATTGTTTATCCTTGTATGATCCTGTAGATGCGGCGCACCATGCAGCAGCCAGGGCCGCTCCTCTGAACGGTTTCTGTGGCAGACTTGACATATCGAGGTTGGCAGGTTTGTTTCCTCCCTCTTTCTCAGAACTGGTCTTTGGTTGTGCCCCTCAGGCTGCGGCCCAGCACAAGGGTTCCTATTGTCAAGACCTAATCCAGGGGCTACACAGCTTTAGCAACATGGTGGGATAAAAGCCCATCAAACCACTGCTTTATGGGGGCAAATCTTTCCTAATCCCTCGCTTTATCTAAACAAAAGGAGAGAAACAAGAGGATAGAAAGAAATTGTGCAGACACAGGGCAAGACCGGGAGCTAAGATGCAAAGAAGTAGTTTCACTGGAGAAGCTAACCATTTTTGACAGGCTTTCACTAAAAGACTGACAAAAAACAGACACCAGGATTCCAAAAAGGGCTGTACAGGGTTTTTTTCTTTTCGAAAGTTAAGCTTTAAGATCCTTAGAGGGATATGTTGAAATTAGCGAGATTAAATGCAAAAACCTTAACTATTAAGAGTACTTGGCAGGGGACACCTGTCAGATGGGGACGCTATAAAAATTTGTTCTCGGTTTGCTCGGTTGATGTAAACAAGCGACAACTGTGTGATCTTGAACCTATTCTTTTGCGCTTTTCTCAGACTGCGAAAAGGGAGTATGGGAATTTCTCTTTCCCGCCTCACACACTGCTTAAACCCCCCAGCTCCATCACACCGACTGGGTGTTTCAACCATGAAGTCTTTACTTTTAAGAACCGAAGTCAGAGAGAATGTATTTCATTCAATGTGTATGGATTCTTTAGCAGACACTAAAATACAGCAACAAATTAATATTTTGATTCAAAGCCCGTTTTTTAGTTTATCTGCAACATCATTGAACTGGCTACTCATGAATTCCTGAAACTTACATCTTCATTATTTATATATATATATATATATATATATATATATATATATATATATATATATATAATATATATATATATATATATATATATATATATATATATATATATATATATTTATATATATATATATATATGGACATATATATGTGTGTGTGTGTGTGTGTGAGAGGGTGTCGGGGGCAAATCCCCTGACCCCATTTCATGTCTGCTGCCAGTTCCAATTTCTATCTTTGCTCTGTGGCAACTCGCTTCGAATCCCAAGTGTCGCATCTGCAAATGACTGTGAGTTAGAGGCTCCATTTTCTGCCACAGCCAAGATGCTCCACAAGAGGACCATTTGGAGCCCGGCGGTCACAGAGCCGAGCAAAGATTGAGAGCAAGCCAGTTCTGGCTCTATGTACATAAACCACGACAGCCGGGGGGCTTTCAATGTCCCGCTCGCTCTCTCAGGTACATGAACAGAAACACGGTGACATACATAATTCACCACCTGACAGTAAATACACTGCCCTCATCCACACACACAACGATGTTCAGGCTTTTGAGCACAAACTATTTTACACGCATTATATTCCTTATTTTTATTTGACTGCCCGCCCCCTGCTGGCCTGTGTTGTTGCCTCTCGAATGGGGTAATTAAGAGACAATAGGCTGGGGATGTTCATCAGGGACTGAGTGATTAGTGATTCATTACATAAGCTTAGAATGAGGAATAAGAGAGGAGGGAAGTGGCTGGTCTTGGGTGGGTGGGTTGGGTGGGAATACTGAAACAGCCTGACAAATTGCCGATGGATTTATCCAGTGTAATTAACTATCACCGAGGGAAAGGGCTGGGACTTGGGATATCAGTAACCTACATGGAGCCATCATGCGGAGGGGAAAACTCACCTGCCAGCACCTCCACAGCTCACATATTTATACAGTGTCTCACTACTTTTTTAGTGATTCACAGAATTGTATTCTTTTCCTTTAACGTGCTGCAAGACTTATTATTTCCCCAAATATGTGCTGCTTAGGTATCTGTATAGCCTGTAGCAACTGGGTATTTTCCACCTGAGAAAACTGAGTAAAAACTACAATGGGATCATGCTACCCATGATGCCAGTGAGTGGTCATATTGTACCCATCTTTCAATATATTATTTGTTCAGATACTAGATAAAGATACTTAATATGGAGATAAAGCAATGCATTACACAGCTGAAACCATGACACTGATATTCCTTAAAGGGGAATGTCTTTGTGAGTAGGGAGTCATTTATCTCATGCTTTTAAGTCAGTAAAACCCGTTCACGTAAGGATGCATTCAAAAGTGGATGTGTTCTGACACGCCATTTTGATGCATGACTGAAGGTTTGAAAGATCTTCCCACTGGTAAACAGGTGGATGGACATTTGTGGTTTTTCCTGCTGCAGCAGATAAAGTTTTTCCAAGGTGTGGATGTCAAAGGTGAAAACAACACCAGTAACATTGTTACATTCTGCTCTGTGATTCTCTGACTTTGACTGATAACCTTCAAACTGTGAACTATGACAGGCCATTAGAGAACTGGTTAACCAACACAAGAATCTGAACAATACTAATTTTCTATAGTCAAAGAGTATTTTGTTTATAATATGCTATGGAAATATGTTGACGAGTTATGCTGTCTCCTTAGATTCGTATTTATATACAGTACTAGAAATATACAAGAGCGAATGAGAACACAACCTTGATAGTGTTGTGGGTAGTGTTTCCCCTCTTGAGTCAAATGAAATGCTTATGAACATCTGTTCTGCAGATAGTTCTGTAAATACATGGACAGACATCATGAGCATCACAGCCAAGCAAGAAACACGCACAACACTCTACAGTTGTGTAGCTGTGACCAAAACTCAATAATCTGAGGGTGTGGTCGAACCCTTG
The DNA here is from genome assembly GCF_057382185.1 of Mchenga conophoros. Classification (NCBI taxonomy): domain Eukaryota; kingdom Metazoa; phylum Chordata; class Actinopteri; order Cichliformes; family Cichlidae; genus Mchenga; species Mchenga conophoros. Next base: position 3,036,900 of record NC_140547.1, on the reverse strand, counting down.
AGTGCTGAGTTTATATGTTATAATGTAGCCATGACTATGAGTCATATATCAAAAATGCTGGCAGGTTTGCAAAAACTGACACAGAAATTCAAACCAAACTGCTAAAACATTTTTCTTTATTTGAGTCTGTTGATTTTTTTTTTTCTCAAAGATATTTTTATTGAGTTGAAGCAACAAAGAAAAGCAAATACACGCAGAATTGACAAACACCAAACAAGCAAGTTTCACAGCGACTGTTAAAACTGAAATATCAGAATACAGATTAATGACACACTCACATGTCTTATAATTGCTTCCAGCAGTTTATCCCCTACCCACAACACTTAGAACCCCTATCCCTCAGACCAGGAAGGAAAAAACCAAACAAACAAAGCAAGAAAAAAGAAGCAAACAAATAAAAACAACATTGCAGAGGCTGGAAAAGTATTTCAGGAATTGCCCCCACACCTTGTAAAACTTACCGCTGTTGTTGCTAATCGCATACCGGATCTTTTCAAGGCTCAGATAGTACATAAGGTCCCTCAGCCACTGAGCCTGGGTGGGCAAAGGGGCACCCCTCCATCTTAGGAGGATTGTACGTCTAGCTACAAGGGAGGCGAAGGAGAGCATGCAACGCTGTGACGAGGTCAACCGTGCATCAGCCTCTCCAGTGGTGCCAAAAAGCGCAACTAAAGGATCCGGATCCATATGGTGTCCAACAAGTAGGGATAAGGTCTGAAATATATCTCTCCAGAATCCTTCGAGGCTAGGGCACTTCCAGAACATATGAATAAGGGAAGCCTCCGCACTCCCACACTTATCACAGGTAGGGTCAACGTTCGGATACATACGGGATAGTTTGACTTTGGAGAGATGGAACCTATGCACAACCTTAAATTGTAAAAGACAGTGGCGGGCACATAGGGACGTGGAATTAACTAATTTGAGTATTAAGTCCCATGTATCCATAGACAGGGACTGATTTAAATCTTGTTCCCAGGCCGTTTTAATCCGATCTATCGAAGAACCGTTCATGCTCACCAGCCTGTCATAAATAAGAGAGATAAACCCTTTACGTGTTGGGATTAGGGTGAGGAGCATATCCCCTGGGCTTGCAGCTGGTGCTACCGGAAAGTTTGGAATCTGAGATTGGAGGAAATGTCTGGTCTGCAAATATCTGAAAAAATGTGTACGTGGGAGATTAAATTTTTCAGAAAGCTGGGCAAAAGATGCAAAAGTATTGTCAAAAAATAGATCATTGAAACATGTAATGCCCCTATCATAGGATCAGATAGTGATGGCTGAAAAAGGGGGTTAGAAAGAATTGGACTTAGAAGGGAGAAACCTGTTAATCCAAAATGCTTCCTCATCTGAGCCCACACCCTCACCGTGTGCCAGACAACTGGGTTATCGATTGTCTTGTTTGGGGGAAGGGGGAGTGAAGATCCAATCAGGGCCAGGACAGAAGAGCCTGTGGGCGAGTTCAACTCCATGAGCACCCAGGATGGGCAATTACCCTTGTTGTGGAAGTAAAGCCAAGATATAATGTAGCGCATGTTTGCTGACCAATAGTAATATCGAAAGTTAGGCAGTGCCAGGCCTCCACAACTCTTGGGTTTTTGGAGTTGAGCCTTGTTCAATCGAGGGCGTTTACCCCTCCATATATAAGATGAGATAATTGAGTCCAAGGAATCAAAGAAGGATTTGGGGATAAATACTGGTAACAATTGGAAGAGATACAAAAATTTAGGAAGTATATTCATTTTGATTGAGTTGATTCTTCCCACCAAAGAGGTGGAAAGAGGGGACCACTGTGCCAGATGTTTTTTTGCATTATTTAACAGAGGAAGGAAGTTCGCTTTGAAGAGACACTTATGTGTCCTTGTAATAATTACACCTAGATATGTAAATTGATTCCCTGCTATTCTAAAGGGGAGGGTAGTATAGTCAAACACTGGTGCCCCTCCACCCACAGGAAACAACTCACTTTTACATAGGTTGAGCTTGTATCCTGAAAACTGGCCAAATTGGCGAAGTATGGATAACATTGCAGGTATAGATATTTTGGGGTTTGAAATAAAAATTAAAAGATCATCGGCATACAAGGATACTTTATGTTCAGCACCTTTCCTCCGGATCCCATTGATCTCCCCACAGCTGCGGAGTGCAATGGCGAGTGGTTCTATAGCCAGATTGAAAAGAAGAGGACTTAAGGGGCATCCCTGACGGGTTCCTCGTTGGAGGTTGAAAGGCCGCGACTGTATGGAATTAGTAAAAACTGAAGCGTTAGGGCACATATATAATAACCTTATCCATGAAATAAATTTCGATCCAAAATTGAATTTATCTAGGATCGTGAATAAATATTTCCACTCTACCCGATCAAATGCCTTCTCCGCATCTAGGGAGAGAATGCACTCAGGACCCTGATTGGAAGGGGTGTATAATACATCCAATAGTCGGCGGATATTGGAATAAGAGTAACGATTCTTAATGAAGCCTGTTTGATCTTCGGATATAACTGAGGGCAAGATATTTTCCAGCCTACGCGCCAAAACCTTGGCCAAAATTTTAGTATCAACATTTAATAGAGAGATTGGCCTAAAGGATGAGCATTCCACAGGATCCTTACCTTTCTTTGGGACAAGAGCAATACTTGCCTCGTAAAAGGATGGCGGAAGTCTACCACACTTCCATGAGTCGGAAAGGGTTAAATGTAGTTGAGGTAAAAGCAAGGGTGAGAATGCTTTGAAAAATTCTAGAGTCTGTTGATTTTTAATGCATATATACATTTAGTGCTATGTTCAGTAGAAATAAAATAAGAAATAAAATTCTATTCTTTGTATGGCACACACACACACACACACACACACACACACACACACACACACACACAAATGGCTTCCATCCACTTCTTGACTGTAATGATAGTATAAAGTAGGAAAGTCTATATTCCTGTCTTCATAGTCCTTCCAAAGCCTGCCTCCCATGCAGGAGTAATCCTCTCTGGTCCATATCAGCCTCACAAAGCAGCACTCACTTACATGGAGAACTTGGTTTTCTCTGTCTGTTTTATCTGATTTGGAAGCACTTAGAAACAGCTCTAAGTCTTTCCTCGATTAAAGGGATGGGGAGAAAAAAAACTCAGCCGGTGTGATAACCACTTCCCTTATACAAGCTACCGCTCAACATCCAACATCTGTCTATTGTTGTTAAATCTGCTTTAAAGCATCTGCGGGTCATCTGGATTCAAACATTTAGTGAATTGAGGCTCATCTGTTGAGCTTATATCACTCTTGAGTTGCTTTCCTCTCCTCTTTACTAGTGAGAGCCCCTCACGAGAATAACGGCTCTGTTTCAAATACCTCTTGAAAGTTTCTACCTAACGACTAATAACTGAGCAGTAATCGCGTATCTGTATGTGTGCAGAATATACCGTTTTTATTAACAGCACTTATTTTTGCTTACTCACAGCTCCTCACTTATCAGCTTGCAGAGAGTGCAAAGAGTGCAGCACACTGGACTTGTTAAGTCAAGCTCTTTCCCCATAAGCTTTATTATATAGTGTTTTATGAAATGAGCATAAGGGATTGTTTTATTGTTATTTCATAATCTGGATTTATGCCTTGTTCGGCCAAAGCCTTCTTAGAAAGGCTTTGGATTGCCATCAGGACACAGCGACATCCAGCATTAACCCACTGAGTGTCCACGGGGATGCCAACTGAACATGACCACTTACACTGGAGTGAGACAGACTTTGGCAAGAAGAGAAGAGACAATGGTTTAAACTTTGTGGCTAATTATATTTTAATATTTCTCTGTTTTCTCTGAAAGTATAATATATATATTCACAGTTCCTGTGAATAATTTTTTAATATCCACAGGAATAGAGGTAACAATAAAAGAGCTTAGTAAAATTTAAAGTGTAGACTTTGTTACATTAAACTACCCTTAATTACTGTGTTTCAACAATGGGCAGTAAAGATGGCATAATATTTTATTGGGTTACCTGCAGATCAGCAGGCCTGCTCCCAGACATTTGCTTTCTAATTACATACAGTTTGGTGCAAAGACTGCCGCAGAGATGGCAAGCCAGTGTGGATATAAGTGCTTAAGAAATTACAGTGTGACATGGCCTGAGGCCATCAATCTCTCTGCAGGGAGGCTGCAGTGGACCACTTAACTTACCTGCACACACAGATCGCACCAATCAGGGACGTATGAAGAACACTCATTGCAACACTAAAGTGGTTGAGGTGAGACAGAAAGAGTAAGAATGAATTGAAAGGGCACAAAACATCAACAAATTTTCAAGCATCAGGACAAATCGGGTACAAATGGGGAGAGAGGGGCTTTAAGAATAATAAGGTTTCGTGCTGGGCCCAACTGGCCATGTAAAGAGTCGGGCCATCCTGGCTGTCAGATGGCGACTGAGCAGAAACCACAGGAGTGAGAGCCGCAGTCTTCTTGTTAGATAATCCCTCAAGCACACATCGCTCACGGGGGGAGGCCTGAAATAAAGAGGCCATGGATATCTATACATGTTTATCTGTTTCTAATTAGCTGATTCCCAAAGTGGAGCGTGAGCATGAGAAAACTAAAACATGGCATGAAGAGGATGCCTTTTTTCAAAATACCTTAAAATAATTTCCCACATTTTTTTTATACATTCTCTTGTTTTAATAAACGCTTCACAGTGGGACTGTGATGGTTTATGTATGTATTTATTACGACGTGTGTTTTGAGTGCTTTTTCTTGCCTCAGGGTCTTGCATATTATTCACACACACACACACACACACACACACACACACACACACACACACACACACACACACACACACACACACACAAGTATCAGAAGAGCCCTTTGGCAGAGATCTGACTCACATGAATATGAATGAGGAGGTAACATACAGGGGAAAGCTGGAGAATCTGATGACAGTGCAGGAAAAGACCAGAGCATCTACGGGGATGTATGACTTCTCAGCCGGGCCACTGATATGATAAAGTGGCTGAATTTGAATAAATGTGTGTGTGGGTGTGTGCGCCGTGCCTCTGAGCGGGTCCCATCAGATGGACATGAATAATGTATCGATAGCCAGCCCCTGTGATAGTCCATACAACCCTGCGTGTGTGCGTTGTGTTTAGCCTGCCCAGCTGGCAGGGTCACAGGGGATGCACACACATTATGTCACAGTCCCTGGAGAGGTGTGGGTGCATGTTCCCTTTTCATCATCAATCAGCAGAGCAAACTGTTTAACAACAACAAAGAGGCAGTTAAGAGGCCCCTCAGTTCATGCCAGAAGTGGTGATAATTACCCAAACATGAAGTTGTCAGTCTTCTCCCTCTTCAGCTTCTCTCTGCATCTGCCCCTTTGTGCGCTGAGTCAGGCGTGACTCACTCACAAGTGAGACAGACAGTAATTGGTGAGATTGATTTTTAAAAGCTTATTCATTTGACCTGCCCCTTGTCCATATGGAGCATTTTCTATAAGCTTGATAAATGCCTCAATACATTTCCACGTGCTCTTTGCTTCCCAAAGGTTTTGTTTCCATTTTGCAAAACAAATTTAAATCTCTGCGGTTAGCTGTTTTCTGTGCAATCACCCATTTCTGCTAAAAGGAGCAGTTAAACACACCCCCTGTCAAAGGTCTGCCTAAAGATGCCAAATGCATTACACTCCCAGATCTGCCTCCACTTGTGTGTTTGCTCATCTTTCGACATGTTCCACATAGTGACCTGTTTTCGCTCTCAGTCTTAGTCCCTTACAAAAAACAGAAGCAAACAGAAATCAAAGAAGAATCATTTGTTAAAAAACTGTGAACGAAAATTCATGGTCCAATGTGTTTGGATGTAAAGCGGACTCAGTAGCTGTTTTTAAAAAACAACTCAAAACTCACCTTTTTAAAACTGCTTTATTTTCTCTTTTTAAATCTTTTTATGACTTGTAATCTTATGTGCAGCACTTTGTGATTCTGTCTTGAAAGGTGCTATATAAATAAAAATTTATTTATTTATTTATTTAAAGCTGATAAAAACTATTTTTTATTTGGTAAAAAGCCGGTTTTTATAAGTGAAAGTAGGGAAACTGCCCGAGTAGTGATATCATTTTGTTAAAAGCACCAGTTTGTACATATAGTTGTGTTTTTTCTGATTAAAGAAGTGTTTAAACGATTCATATTTAGTCTATTTGTAGCCTGTCTCGGCTGCTCTTTTCAGCAATGTGTCTTTTGTCCTGTTTGTCGCCGCTCACACCCAGCTTGGTTGTGGCAGATGGCTGCTCCTCTTTGAGCCTGGTTCTGTCGGAGGTCTCTTCCTGTTAAAAAGGAGTTTTTCCTTCCCACTGTCGCCAAATGCTTGCTCATGAGAGATTGTCTGCTTGCTGGGGGTTTCTCTCTTTGATTGTAGCATCTTTTCCTTACAATACAAAGCTAACTAAATTATACTATATATACTATATATATTATAATATATATAAATGTGTGGCTCAAGCTAAATGCTCCACTGTTTTCTGGTCGTCAGTCTTCTACAGAGCAATGTGTATCTATTTACTACTACTTGAATTTAAGTGATTTAATCAGAAAAAATCTCAAAATTATCTTTCATGTAAAATAAAAGGCATAAAAGATTGAAGTGACCCCTTTAAAGTCATATATACTCAGGTTTGCTTTGTTTCCCCCCACAGTACTTCACCAAAACACTTGCACAACTTGAACACAGTGTTAGGAGCAATTTAAAGATCATGGAGAAACAAGCACCCTCGTGATCTCTGCCCTTTGGAGCGCTTGGCCCTCGATTGATTTCTGAATTTTTCTGCCTTCAACACATCATTATGTGTTAGTAAAGAAACTCCTTGTTTCGACAGTGTACAGTAAAAGACAAAGCACAGGAGCTGAAGAAGAAATGAAAAAGGAAAGATAATGGATCTTTAACTGTATACACTAGAAATCGTTCATGTGACCACCTGACAAAGAAATAACAACCTTATAATATTAATCTATTTCTTTCTTTTTTTACTGTACAGCTGTGATTTTTGTTGATGTTGCGTACAAGTGTGGCTTTACTTAAATTCTATCAGAGGACTTTATTTGCACTGAGAATTTTGCAAAGGCAGACTTGAGAAACGTGCTCTCAGAGAGTTGGATAGCCTTGAAACACAGAAACTAATCCATGGTATTGATCAGTGTGTTTCATATTGGCCCCTGTAATCCATCAAGCTAACAAGGTGGGATAGGCCTAATTTATATCATCTGAAAGGTGTAATCAAAGATGAATGAACCCTAGCGTGATAGAAATGTGCGCTGGGTCATAATTTCTACCACTGTGAGTAATGGTAGGAAGGGATAAACACAACGGCCGCTGTGGAAAATAGGCAGAAATAAACCCAAGGTTTGTAAAGCCCTGCTGAGCGTGCATGTGTGGCAGACTTTTTTCTACCACCACCTCTGAAAAACTTTTTTAAATGAGATGAGCATCCTAGTAAAGCATGAACTGGCCATAACATAAAAAGGGAGTGTATATATATTTATGGATAAGCAAACTTTACTTCTCTGGAATAGCCTACTTCATCTGGGGCTTTCACCTCAGCCAGGCTTATTCAACCCGACCTGAAGTGTTGTCACCAACGCAGCCAACAAAGCTGTAATAATTTAAACTCCTGATGAATTTTGAGCACTTTAAAATTCAAATTCAAATTCAAATTTTATTTGTCACGTACACAGTCATACACAGTACGATATGTAGTGAAATGCTTGGACAACTGCTCGTGACCTAAAGAGAACAAAAAAGGAAAAGGCTATGAATAAGATAGGAAATAAATATGAAAAATTAAAAAGGGTAAATTTAACTAGGAAGGAATAAAATATAAATTAAGGTTAAAAATGAAATAACTGTACAACACAAATTAGAATGAAGGGTAAATTTAACTGGGAAGAATAAGATAAAATATATAAATTAAAGTTGAAAATAAAATAACTGTACAACAAAATACACAATACACAATATAGAACTATATAAGAATGTATGAAGAAATCTAAATATAAATAAATATATACACAATAACAGCAGCTGTACAAGTATTAACTGGAAATGAAGAATATAGTGACCAGTGTTGTGCAAAAACAAAGTCCAGAAAGTCCAGTGTGTGTGTAAGAACCATATGTGTGGGTCAGTACTGTGTGGTGGTGTGATTGAGAGACCGTATCGCCTGCGGGAAGAAGCTCCTCCTCAGTCTCTCTGTGTTTATGGCCTTTATGTACTCTTTACAGTAATTAAATGAATGAGCCGGTCAAACAGCTCCAGTTTCCCCTAATGGTTCCCTTTATAATAAAACCCAAAGGTACAAAAATACTTGTACAACATGTAAAATAGTTAATTTTTTATTTTATGTGCACCAAATACATTTCTTTATGTATTTATCTGTGTCTGTATCTTATTCTGTATGATCTAAAGTAGCACACAACATAAAATTTACATACATTTTTTTAAAATGATACAATAACACCTTTAGGGAGAAAATGTAAGGAGATGACACGTATCTACAGTCATCTGCTGTGAATTATTTGAATGTACATGTTGCCAAAAGCTTCAATAATATCTTTATCCACTGTACAACAAGGATGCTCTTGTACATGGCTGACCCGGAGGGTAAAAGATGGCAGTGAGGGAGCCTCAAGCGGCTGCGGAGAGGTAGAGAGAGTAGCAGTAAATATATGTGTAAATATATATAAATGTTTCCTTTTAAAAAGCCACTTAAGAACTCCAACCCTTTAAATAAGGCCAGGAATAATCTGTTTCCTCCTTTGCGGTAGATCCAGCAGGGATTTGCAGAAACATTCGGCAGTGACACAGATCTACATAATCATTTTAAGTTTCTACCCGCTCCTTCCAATGATTCTCCTGCTGTCACTTTAGATACCGCTAAAACTGATTTGGGCTCCCTAATCTCCCAGTATTTCTTAGACTTTAAAAATCTCTAATATTATAAGGAGATTATTTCATTTATAATTGATTGAGTGCATTTGCTGTAGTGCCACTTCAAAGTTGCTGAATTAAAGATGCATTTAAGAAGCCTGGTGCCGGGCGTTGTGAGTCGCAGGGTGGGGTGTGAGGTTATGATGGAGAAGAGGATGGAGGAGGGGGGTTTGGGAACAGTGGAGGTGGTGGTGGGGGGGAGGAGGCTTGTGTCTTCTCGGTGGCTGATCCACGGAGATTTCTTAAAAATTGGCTCTTGCAAAGCACCGCGCTTGGAGAAGGCACGAGGGGACTGGCAGCCCACCAGCCGTGGCAGCAATCTGTCTGAGGTGCCTCTCGTTACATTTGCTTCCTCAGAGATACGGCATCAAGTCCTGTCCATCCTCAGAGTTCTTCTAAGAACACATCAAGAGGATGATTCTCAGGTGAAGTCCGCTTTACCTGTAAGGCAAGGCAAGGCAAGGCAAGTTTATTTGTATAGCACAATTCAACAACAAGGTGATTCAAAGTGCTTTACAGAGACATTAGAAACAAGAACAAATAAAAAGCATGATTTAAAATTGAATAAAACAAGCAAATAAACTAACTAACTAATTAACAAACAAACAACAGTATATAAAATCAAAACAGATAAAATCAGAACAGTAGATAAAATCAGTAGTTAAATGTAAGTTTTGAAATTTAAGCTTAAAGTGTGGATTTGGTGCTTTATTCAAATGCAGCTGAGAACAGGTGAGTCTTCAACCTGTAAGAGATTTTACCTAAATATCTTCCTTTTCTCTCAAGTCAAACCACTTGGGAAGGCCAAAAAAGTGTCCGTTTTTCAAAAGCCTTTTTGCTTAAGCTCCATCTTTGGATTCCCCAGCACACACGACCCTAAAATCTTCACAGGCCCAGGCTGAAATATGAAGTCCCCTGATTCCTCCATCTGCCCCTTTCCCAAACTGAGTAGGGCTCCCACCTCCTCATTGGCTTACCAATACCACTGGTCTTCATTAAGGCAGAGAAAGAGATAGAGAGTCTTTAAAGAAAATCCTCCCCAGCCCGAAAGAACAGGACGAAGATATGGCCTATTGGAGAGCTCAGGTCTATTGGAGTGCTTAGTTCTGACTAAATGAATCTTGACAGTGAGGAGGATGCTCTCCTCCTGCCCAGTATTGTACCAGCCAATATGTGCCCCCCCCCCCCCCATCAAGCTGCCTTAGATGCTCTGACTCCCCCTCCCCTACTTTCTCCAGCACCGCCACGGCCCAACCAGATCATAATCCTCTTAACGCTTTGCCTTATTAACCACTCATCTAAATGACATGAAAGCAACCGGCTGGAGAGGGGAGAGGAAAAAAAGTAAATTATTTCCATTGGAATAAAGTCCTGGCCCTTTCACCATACAGTACTTTGTATTTCACATTTGATTATGTGACAAGTGTATCTAAGTCTGCTCGGGGCTCAAGAGAAATGTATTTTGGAGCCCATCAAGCAAAGCAAATTTAAAAGAGGGTCCGACGTGCCCCGTGATTGTACATGCTCACACACAAGCTGCTACACACACACACACGCACACACATACACACACTCCTAAATTGAATTCCAATTAAGACCCAGATGACGAATAAATGGATGATCCATTTGGCTAACTCTTTCAATTGCAGAAACTGTGAAACACTGATCCCTCTTAACCCCCGAGGAATCCACTCATTAGGCTCCAATTCTAAATTAAGAATTTACCTCTATTTGCCCCCTTGCCCTTTATCATCAACCCGCCTATACAACCTGGTGAACCTTTATATTACTCAATACCAGCACCTGTAAATTAATTCTTGGTTCAACCATCTGACCCAGTTTTGGCTTCAGAGGTAATAGAGGTTTGTCCCTCTGTGTATTCTGACCAAAGCTTAAGGATAACTAACCGTGTGGAAATTACTTGCAGTCACAGAGCTGCGTGCGCACACACACACACACCCACATGCAAGTCAACTCTTGGCTGACATATTGCAATCAATATATGAAGTCCTTAGGTCAACTTCATATTTCAGTGCGTGTTCTTTACATCACTTGATACACTACAGATTACAAGTGTATGTAAAAATCACTGTTCTTCTTAAAAACAAATATATATATCTTCTAACTACATTTATCGACAGTTTTATAAAAGGCTTTAGGCTGTTTCAGCTGGTTCTTTAAGCACTTTTTCCAGCCATGACTGTAACAGTCAATTCAATTCAATTTAGTTTTATGTATATAACACCAAATCACAACAACAGTCACTTTAAGGCGCTTTATATTGTAAAGTAAAGAGCCTAAAATAACAGAGAGAAAGCCCAACAATCAAATGACCCCTTATGAGCAAGCACTTTGTGACAGTGGGGACAAAAAACTCCCTGTTAATAGGAAGAAACCTGCAGCACAACCAGGCTCAGGGAGGTGCAAAGATCTGCAGAAACCAGTTGAGGGTGATGGGAGGAAGATAGGATAAAAGACACACTGTGGAAGAGAGCCACAGATTAATAATAACTAATGATTAAATACAGAGTTTTGTTTAAACAGGAAGAGAGGGAAAGAGGTGAGTCCTGGTCCTGGGACTATGAACCAGAGGTTGTGTTTGGACTCTGGGGCGATCGTGGCTCAAGAGTTGGGAGTTCGCCTTGTAATCGGAAGGTTGCCGGTTCGAGCCCCGGCTTGGTCGTTGTGTCCTCGGGCAAGACACTTCACCTGTTGCCTACTGGTGGTGGTCAGAGGGCCCGGTGGCGCCAGTGTCCGGCAGCCTCGCCTCTGTCAGTGCGCCCCAGGGTGGCTGTGGCTACAATGTAGCTGCCATCACCTGTGTGTGAATGGGTGGATGACTGGATGTGTAAAGCGCTTTGGGGTCCTTAGGGACTCGTAAAGCGCTATATAAATACAGGCCATTTATTATTCTGTTTTGTTTATTATCCGAGTGTTGGTAGTTTGAGTCCTTGTTTTAGCGCTTCTTGGTTTCTTTCCTTAGTTTACCTTCAAGCTTAGGTTTAGTTCTTATGCTTTTGTTACTGATTCCTGGATTTTTAGGTTATCCCCGCTTTTCCTGTGTTTCCCGTTAGGTTTCTGTCTGTGTAACATCCTTTGTTAACTACTTTGTATTCTGATGGTGTATTGAGTTTGACTTCCCTTGTCTTGCTATCAAACCCTTCTCTCGATTTGTCCCCGCCGTATTTCCCACCTGGTTTACCCAAGTGTCATGACCTTGTGTATAAATGTCTGTATCTTCCCTTGCTCTTGTCCTAGCTCCTCCACTGCCATTATCTGTATTTGTATTTTTGTGTATTTGGAGAACCTAAAGAAATCTAATGAAGTCCTGAATACTGGATCTGGATCTTACCATTGTGATTCGTGACAATAAGAAGGAGCCGTTTCCAAATAATTTTCACGTTGTCTTCAAAGTGAATTGGTGGCTTTCAATATTTTGTTCACGACGCGTTGCTGTTTAAAGTTGATACAGATTCAAGAACTATTACCAGTAGTCACAGAATTAAGTTTGCCTCATCATCAGACAACGATGACTGCGGTTCACCAAAAGTCTTTGTGTTATTCACTAATCTCATGTTGTAAATGTAACTACTTCAATGTGAAAAAACAATGTTAATTAGATCAATCAGAAGGAAATCAATTAAAAAAATAATCTTAATTTGATTCACAAACAACAGGCAGAGTTTTAAATATCTGGGGGAAATAAAGCTTCTCGTGTTAAATAAAAGGAACCTGCATATTCTCTAGCAGCTGTCCAGGTTTAAAATTCCTCATACACTTCCTGCCTGCTAAGCCAGTGTGTGGACTGTATTATCGTGACTGTGACAGAATCTCACACCATGACCATACATGACACTGCAAGGCCCGAGTCCGTGTTTAGCCAGAATGAACATTCCCCTCATGTCATCAACGGGCAATAAGTAATATATTATATTATTTGATTGCCTCAACTCCAACAGGACACTAAAAAAAGTGCTCCCCTCAAATATCATAAAATGCAGAGAGAATATACACGTTGAAATAAATATTGTACACCACTCAGAAAATTGATTTAACAGCTCCTCAGACTTTTCCTCCATTCTCTGTTGCTATCACTCGGGCACTTTTTGGCATGAAATGCAGAGCACTGGTGTGTGTTTGGACCTGCTAAGATAAAACGGAGTTCAAATTCGCCTTTTCATTTTCTCCCCTAAGTGAACACCATACTTCTGTTAAGTTGCCTAAAGACACCATGTCCAGGGGCTTTGTAAGGTCTGTTTGGTTTCCCCACATCTTGTTTTCTTATGGCTCCTCAGCACTCTAAGTCCTTTCAGGGAGTTTATGAGGGCCTGCCTTGTGGAGAGAAAGATCTGGCTATGTTTGCTTTGGGAATAGTCTCCTGACAGGGTGCTAAAGGAGCATGTCAGAGCACGGGTCCCAAAGTGTTTGGGTAAAGAGAGCCGCTACCTCTTGCCACTGAGGAATCCGCCCTTCTTCGGTAATCTGTCACACCTCCTTCCAAATAAAATGGCTCAGAGATTTTCACAGAAGTCTGTCAGGGTTAATATTTACCCCGTGCCCTTTGGTCAAGAGGGAGAGAGAGACAGAGGGATGGAGAGAGTGAGAGAGTAGAAGTTTTTTACAGGTAGTCCTCACAACAACATAGTTTATCTGACTTTTTTTTTTATTCTAATGACCAGATAGAATTATGGTGTTAAAATCGACCAGATGTCATATAAAAGGAAATACTGGCATCTAATATGCCTTTACAGAGTTCACATTTCTCTACTTAAAATTGAAACCTGGATTCAAATGGTCATTTTTTAGCTAAACATCATGAGTGAAAGCTAACCTGGCTCTCCCAAACAACAATAACACCCACCCAACAGCATGTTACATCTCGTTTTGTTAATTAGTGCAAAAGTAAAGCATGAAAACCACAATTTGTTTCTGCCGATAACACACCATGAAATCACAAACTGTCATTCTCACTCTTTGATTTTGTACCTGCATACCAAAGAGCGATCTTTAGGGAGCTAGAAGGTGAATACACTGGACACTGGCAATGTACTGCTATTATTTTTTGTGGATAGATGATTTTAAAACTCCCTTGTATTAGTTCCTCTGTTTTTTTTCTTCTGTCTGACTGTCACAGCCTGTCAAACACGTGTGACGGTGGATGAATTGGGGGAGGAGCTGCAAGAGAGTACAGGAAGAAGGAGCAAGTGGGACGTAGGGGAGGAGGCAGGGGGATTTAGCATGGCCTGTCGGAGGGCTAATTCCTGTGCTGGCGTTGGAGCGCCTCAGCTCCGCCATGGCTCAGATATTCAGATTTGGGCTGGGCTGCCATGTGGGCTCTGAGATACTCTGCAACCGGCTCCTCCCCCGCTCTATTCAGGGCCTGCGAGAAGCCTAGGGATGGCGTTAAAAAAGAAGATTAAGTTTCCTCTAGAGAGTAAAGCTCCTTAAGGGGGTATCTGTGTGCCTCAGCCGCCTGGTCAGTGAAGGATGCGTGAGGGGGGCCTCGCCATGAACTCCGCTGAGACAGTGGAGGGTGGCAGGGCGGGATGACACGCAAGAGGTGGGGTAAAGAAACCGAGGGAGGCTGACCTGACTCGCACCCCATAACTCCCACCACTCTGACCCTAAATCCTGCTCAAATCCTGATCAAATCTGATTCACAGGTTTGGTGATAGCTGAAAGAATCCCCTGATAAATGATGGTATCAGTTCAAAGGATTTGATTTGATTTGTCTGGCTTTTACTAGGTAATCATGTCATTTCAGAGTAGATCTCAAACGTTTGCTGAGCATCTCCAGTAGGGTTGGGAAATATAGCCTCAAAATTATGTCACAAAATTTTTAAAGAACATTTGCTGTAATGATACCGATACTAATCCTGAAAAATACAGAAAAATGTTTTATGGGGTAAAGCAGCTTTCAGGTTGCAGCTTTTACTAGTGCAAACAAAGGACATTTTCCATCTTTTTCCAACAAATTCAAAGTGTGAATCTATTGCCATAAGATAGAAGCAGCAGCATCAGCAGCATAGTGAGACAGTATATATCAAATTAAATACAAAGGTAGCGCATTTAGGGTTTTACCTAAACTTTTCTAAGTATAACATAACTGTTTAACACTTTAATAATAACAATGACTAAAGTAACTTAATTTTGTAACTCATGATCTGCATAACAGTTATTAAATAAATTAAATTCAATATTTTCTACTTTAAAGCCAGTGGGTGTCATATACTTCACCAAACAACATGTAAACACATCAGCGATGGAGTCATATGGAGTGCGGTTAGCGAGTGCTCCCACGTTGCTCAGCTGAGTCAACAGTGTACGTGACGGTGTCCTTTTGCTTCGAGTACTGAAGCAAGTTTGTTGTTTCCACTTTTAGTGGTTTCTTGAATATTTTGCAAAGTACTGTCCTTTGTTGGAGGTGTGACCTTTCGCTCTCACTCTCAGACATGGTTGGGCTTGTGTTATGGCATTCGTATATCATTGATGTTACAATGTGATACTTTTTATTACATACAGATTTATGCCAGCATTATTGAGGAGATACAGTATCTCTTTATGTAAAGGCCTCTGTCATTGTTAGACCTTTAAAACTGCTCTGTAAATGTAGTAGATACAATTTGTAACTGAGACTAAAGGCTAAAACACACAATATGTTTGTGAACAAAGAATAAGCTAAATGTCAAAACGATAAAGTAGAACCTTTCTTTTTGATGGATGGATGCATGGATTGTGTCAGAATCACTCGAGCTTCTGTACTTCAGATATAATCATTCAAGACCACATTTATAGGCATCTCCCATTTAGAAGTAAAAGAAATGAAATCTTCCCTTCAAACGGCTGCGATTCATTCCTTTGAATGTAAAATTGCATTAAACATTCCTTTAGTTGATTAGCAACAACGCAGACAGGGTAGAAAAAAAACTAATGGTTCCTTCATCTTTGCAGCATAGCAGGGCTGAAAAAGCCTTATCTGCTCCATTCAGCAGTGGTCTCTCCTGGGAAGGGAGAATCACTGTGCTGTGGGACTGTCAGGTCCTGCCAACAGACGTAATGGGCCCTAATTCCACTTTAATGCAGTCTAAATGAAGTGTCACAGGAAGATTGATCTGGTGTGGGCCTTGTCTTGATGAAGGTTGTTCTGGTGAGTGGGTGTCTCAGTGGACATCTGGTTATTCTCTGCAATGCCCCAAGGGCCTCATCTGAAACCTGCAGAGGAACCTGTCATGCTATGCATGCTTATGTGCATAATTGCACATTCAAAGAAATCATAAATATAGTTGAAATTCTGTAATGTAGTCAAAATGAGAGAGTATTTTTCTTGATAAATGCTAGCAGATGAAGGGACTCATCTGTCCTGTCTCTAATGTTTTGAAAATCGTCTAACATTTGCTCAGCTCCTTTTCATGAAGGTACATTTTTCGTCATGTTCTGTTGTCTGACAGGTGCATAGGCCGGATAATGCTGCCAGTGGGAGACTTTGCAGGAAGCTTAAATACAACCAGTCCTCCTACTGTACATATCTAAAACCCCATTTTACTCCTTTCCATTAATAATTCTTGTCCATAGAAAAGGATTTTACTCACTGTCAAGTTTAAACTGCTACTTTTCCTGTATGTAGCGTATTAGGCTAATCATGCAGTAATTCTCATTCCTCTATGCCTGTCAAAAAATGTATATTTAGCTGGGCAGCCAGTTTTGACACAATCAGTTTTTCTTTTTTTTAATCTTTATAGTGGAGGTCCTAGGCAGGCCAAATGATTCACAGATGTTATTGTTTATTTCTGTTGGTCCATTTTTATCTTTTGGGCCTAATGATAAGGGAAACATTTTTGACACATATTATAAAATATTTAAAATTGATGATAAATTATGAAAAACAATAATCATCTTGCACTTGCACACATATATATCTAGTCCCCATAGAGCATTACCAGGATATCAGATTACGTAATTTTATTGAACTTGGGGAATCTATTTGTTTTTAAAATATTCTAAAGGTTTTGTTCAGAATTAATTTTGCTTTTCTTTATTATAACACAGTCCATTTTTCACTTGACCCTAATGATTTGATGTACAGCTTTAAATAACACCTATAGTTCCCATTTGATGTTTAAATCCCGTTCCTGCGGTGGTAACTATTAGTCATGAGGCTCACAGTACCAGACACACTTCCTTCAGTTAAAGTAGTCCTCTACAGTTAATTGAACTCCAAAAACGATATCTCATGGAGTCAGGGTTGGAGAGCAGGATTGCAACAAGCATGGCAGTTTGTTAGTAAGTGTGTGCAAGAACACGTCAATTTTATTTATTTATTTTTTAAACTGTGCATACTTTGTGTGTATAACTTCGGCATTAGAAGCAGCGGGGCACGGGATGAGCTTCCCAGGTGACCCAGAAGACTGCAGCAAGTGTGTCAGTGTCAGTTTGATTAACTCTAATACCAGGGCTTTTGGCACATGTGGTCAGGTTAATGAAACTCAGTGAGAAGGCACTTTCTCCTGGTTCCCTCCCTGCCAGGAAGCTGTGGGTGACGGGATGAGGTTCAGTAGCTCACCCCGTTTCTCCCTCAGCAGCCCCCCTCTCCACCAACGGGGCGGTCCGATACCCTCTTTAGGTGCCAGAGCTGTTGAGATGTATGACTCTTCAGCTGTACATCCTACCTTCTTCATCATATCCTGCTGATTTTCAATAACCCCTTCAATTTATACTCCACTGATGAGATCATCTGTTTGGTTCTGTTTGCTATGGGGAAATATCAAATATAAAGGGACATTTTAAAAAGAAGACTACTTTTTTCTCCGTTTTTAATGGTTTTATCCACATTAACTAGAGAGAAAACTTGATTTTAGAGATGTACATGTGGATTACTCGAATCCTGAAAACTTCCTGCTTCAGAAATTATACCAGTAAAATATTTTTCAAACACACACTCGTTTAAGGTTTTCTTGGGGTTGCAGAGGTTATCATGACAACTATTCTCCAAAACTGCAAAGTGTTTTCCTTGCTCTCTCTTTCTTCAGTGACAGAGAAGTAGGGCACACCGGAGAATAAGCAACACAATTGGAAGGTATCCTGTCGCTTTAAGAGGGGGACCCATCTAATCTCTCCCTATCCACTCAGGCCCTGGATTTATAAATTTCCTGCAATCTCGATACTCAAAGCTGTCTTGATTTTGAGAGTGTGTGTGTGTGTGTGTCTCCTTGTGAGAGAGGAAGTTTAGGACTGGCAAGAGGTACTATTGGGGGGTTGTGGTTTGTTTGTGCTGTCCTTTAGAAAAAGAGCTTACGGGTTCAGCAGAAGAAACGCGGGGAGCTAATGTGAAGATTTAGGACTTTCTCCGAGGCTTGGCCTCTTCTAAGCTGTGTTTGCTTGAGCCGTTTGTGGGGTCCTGCTCACACTAAACCCAGATTAATATTCCCCCCATATCCAACCAGCCCAGACACCGGCTCCCGGCCTCCCTGTCCCCCCCCCCCTTCCCTGCCTTTTCTGGCCGTGATCGTCTCCCTTCGCTAATCCAAGTCCGCTGCCTCTCATCTTCCTCTTTATCTCGTCTAAGTAAGCACCTTTCTCACGGCTTCCTTCCACGAGGGGGAAGCAGCAGGAGGAGCATAAATATGTTTTTTTCCCTATCACTCCTCATTGCTCACTGACCTCTCTAGAGGTGTGATTATCAGAGTGACTGCTAAGCCCTGAGATTGCTTTTAGTCAGGTTCACCAGGGGAAAGTAAGGCTGGCTTTAATGGCTCTGCATTGGTTTACATGCAACCCAAAAAACACAGAAAGCATTCTACTTATTGTATCAGGCAATTATTCTCAACACTTATGAAACAATTTACCCAAATAAAAAATAAATTTATATCCCAACTCCCCTAAATTCTACCTTTGTTTTATTCATGTGGCATCCGCACATTTACCCTTCTGCAAATGCCTCATGCAAAAATGTTGAGCGTTACGGCTATTTTCCAAAGCTAAATGCTGTTTTGTATCAAGTGTGGACCAATTTATAACTGATATTTTGCACAAAAACAGCATGTTAGTGACACTTTGCTAGTGGTTTCCAAGACTCTTCTTCTCCTCACTTTTTTATTTTTGTTTCTTTCCTTCTTCTTGTTCCCTTTCTCGCATCTGGATAAAGATTGAGGGAAGAATAACAAACACATTTTGAGCCGAGGAAAAAGGAGATGAATTTGGCGTGCTAAACAGGCAGGCTAAACCCATTACCTAAGTGTTCTTTATCTTCCCCTATGCTTTTGTTGTTTAATCAGCTTTGTATCTCTCTAAATCCTGGATTGAGATAACAAACAAATGGATGAGCTCAATGTGCAGAGTAAGAAAGCCTTTTTGCTGGCACCTTTCAGCATCAGAGACTATCCCGGTACTGCACAGTGGTCAGAAAGAAAAAAGAAGAAAGAAAAAAAACTTTGTTACATTCTTTGATTTTTGAACCGGGCCAATGTCAAGTTGTCCATAAAATTATCTTCTGTGCAGCCTTCTTGATGTTTGGGAATAGCCTTCGGAAGAGGGGGAATGGGGAAGTAAATCTCAAGCTCCCAGATTTGCAATCTTCAGCCACAATTTGTGTCTCCTTCTTCTACATAAGAAAAGACGGATTCTAGATTATCTCTGGCAGTCAAAGCCCGGGAGAGTCAAAGACTCTTTGAATACAGATGGCCATTTGCTGCCAATATGGTTGCATTTGTTGTTATAAGAGTGATCTGTGGGTCTCTGTGAATATGGTTTGTATCTGTTTCCCTCATTTTATGTTGACCACATATGGTTAAAGGTGATAGTAAACTTAAAACAAATGAAAGTGATTCTTCTTCATTTTTAGGATCATTTGTCTTTGATTAACACGTTAACAGGTTTTTTGTGTTTATTATATTCTGTTCTTTTGTAATTTGTATTTAGTTAATTCCCTTTCGCTCTCTTTAGTTACATCAAGCCAGTCATGTCTCAGTGTTTGTTAAAGTTGTTTGTCTTGTGTTGATGCTTCCTGTCTGATTTTGATAGTCCCTCATATTGTGTGTGTGATGTTCTGCTTTAATAATAATAATGGCTTGCATTTATATAGCGCTTTTCGGGGCCCTCAAAGCTGTACAATTCCACTATTCATTCACTCTCACACACTGGTGGAGGCAGCTACAGTTGTGGCCACAGCTGCCCTGGGGCAGACTGACAGAAGCGAGGCTGCCATATCGCGCCATCGGCCCCTCTGACCACCACCAGTAGGCAACCGGTGAAGTATCTTGCCCAAGGACACAACGACCGAGACTGTCCGAGCCGGGGCTCGAACCAGCAACCTTCCGGTTACAAGACGAACAGCCAACTCTTTGAGCCGTGATCGCCCCACATTGCTTCCCTTGATTCATTAGTAGATTCTGTTCAGCTGTGTACCCCAGGTGTTTCCACTCTTCAGTTTTCCTCATATATCCTCTCGTGCTTTGTGCTGCATCTTTCCTCTATAGTGTCTAGTTCCAAATTCCTGGTTCATGTCTTTCCAGTCCAGAGTTTTATATTTTAGTTCTTGTGAATTCCAGCAATAAAACAGTTTTTTGAGTTCACATTTTGTCTCCAGATTCCTGCATCAGCGCTAAACAGCAAAACAACTACGAGTTACTCTTGAAGTTTGATCTGGAATAGTCGCCTTTGATAACCTGTCCTCAATGTGGAAGAAAAAAGAAAACCTTTATGTAACAGTAAATGTTTATGTCTTATATGTCTCAACTAAGATGTGATTTAGGCTATGTCCACACGTACCCGGGTATTTTTGAAAATGCCAATTTTTCTATGCGTTTGCACCTTTCGTCCACACGTAAAACGGCGTTTTCGGTCACTGAAAACGGAGATTTCTAAAAACGCCTGCCAGGGTGGATATTTTCGAAAACTCCATTTTTGCATTTACGTGTGGACGAGAAAAACGCAGAAAACGCAGAAAACGCAGAAAACGCAGCGTCAAAGGTGTGCGCCTTTTTTGACGTCACACTGTGCGCCACGTTATTGTTTCGGTGAAATGAATTTCTACAATACTGTTACTGTTAATTCTACTCTCTGCAGTGTTTAAATGCTTACATATACACACAGTTACTGTCCCTCCACACATACGACTCGGTTCTGCTTCTATGCCCCGGCTTTGTTTACTTTTTCCCACCGAGGCTTCCAGACTTCTGATTGGCCAGCATTTCTGCACGGTTAGGAATATATCGCCACCTGTTGCTTTGGCATGTTCATAGCAGCGTTTTCCTTCATTTCTGCGTTTACGTGTGGACGGGATTATTTTTTAAAACGAAAACGGAAAATCTCCGTTTTCAAAAATACCCGTGTACGTGTGGACGTAGCCTTACTTTTTTCATTCATAATTTATTATCATTATCATTGGATTCACCTAACAAAGTGAGTTCCTAGTTCAGTTCTGGGAGGGGACACAAAGCCCTTTGGGGGTACATCAGGAAGGGCATCCAAAAAAAACCCAAAACTGCCAAATCAAACATTTGGCACTGCCCCCTGCAGGGACCCCTTGAAATGACAATGTGGCCGTTAAATATTACAGTGAATGCAACATTCTGAGGTTTTGGTTGATATCTGAATTATTCTCACCGTGGATTCTGTTCCTCGTGCACCGTCATGGTAATGCCAACAAAGTGATGTTGCAGAAAGAAAATGCAAATGTGCTTAACTCACATTTTCATTTGACTCTTGACCCTTAAAACGCAATGTGTTTTTGCAGATCAATTCAGCAACCACCAAGACCCACAAGCAATACTGCATTACTTGTTTCGAGAGCTCGGAAGTTCCTCAGAGTGACACCCAAACTCATCTTTGAAAGAAAAAGAAAACATGCACAGAAACAATTCTGTTCAGACCAGTGAAAGTGATGATCAGAGTGGGTGCAGGCGACCTCAATGTGCATCTCACAGTTGAATTCCCCCAGGGTAGAGGGGCTCATCGCCCTGTCTTGTTCCCCCCATCAGCTACACACAGACACACACACGGACACACACATGCACAGAGTCTTGGCATTCTGAGGGAAATAGCCCTCATTTATTATTGCCACACTCCCTCGACTCGGCCCCTCGGTTCAGCGGGTGCGCCGCCAAAGCACGTCTTCCACCGCCAATGTCACACAATTACCTCTTAACTGCTCAAACAAATAGAGCGACCCAGAGAGTGACATCAAATCAAAACTGTCACAGGTGATTGAGTCTAGTCATCAAGGCAGCCGCCCGCTACCTGTCAGGAGAGTGTGGGAATGAAAGGGAAAGGGAGAGAAGAGGCGGAATGTGATAGCTGCCTTATAATAGACCCCTAATAATGTATAAACACCCCCTCTCTCGCTCTCTCTCTCTCTTTTTTTTTGCTGTACTCATATTAAAGTTGGGAACAGAGTGCACGATGCCCTCCTTTTCAGCCTCTTGGGACTCAGGATGGAGAGAAATGGTGGTGAATGGAGTAATGATAGGGAAAATGATAGAGGGGAGATTGAAATTTCCATCCGCTCTGAACCATGCCAGCTCTGCTCCTGAAAAGACATTGGCTGCTAATGGGGTTAGATCACACGCATGAGAGTTTGAGGGCTGAGTGATGTTAGCTCTTGATGCTCAAGACGCAGATAAAAATAAATAAATAAAATAAAATAAAAGTAAAACTCCCTTTAGATTTGGTCATTGGGTGAGTAGCCAGACCACAGATTCAGCCAAACTCTTTGGGTTTCACTCTGCACAGGAAATCACAGGTGGATCCAGAAAACAACCAGGTGCAAAGGACACAGACAGGCAAATGATACAGGAGGGGAAAAACAACAAACTAAAGAGCATGAGCAAAGGGTTGAGCAAGAGCAAGCCAAGGGGACATTAGCTATATGATGATGTTGTCAATGCCTAATGTAAATTCGAGAATGACACAGTCAACAGACATGGTTGGCTGCTCACTGCAGCAACGCGTCGGGGCTGTGACACTGACAAATGGAATATTTCACCGGACTTAATCAGAGGAAATGGGGTTTGGTCTGCAGGTGACACAAGTCCCGCTCCAGTGCTTACAAAAAGGAAACTGATTTCTTGCTTTGAGACACCCATCATTTCTGTATATTTCTGTCTTTCTCTTACTGTTTTCCTGTCATTCCAAGAGATGCTTTACCATGTGTGCGCAATATAAGTACTTTTAATGAATGATGAAACCGTACAAACGAGCTCAAGCAAGAGTATAATAGACATAGAGTGTGCAGTTCTGTTGACTGTTAATAGCACTGCAACAAAAGTAGGAAAGAAAAATAAGCTTAGAGGCTGTAGTCCAACAACACCATGCGTACAGGTATTGCTGCATGTTTACTATATTCAGGTTAACATGCAAACTATTGATTTTTATTGATTTTTATGCTGATTTTTTCCCTTTTTTCCGTGTGAGCTTACCTGCGATAACTTCTGGACACTTGTAGATCATTAGGACTAGAGTGTTCTTAACAGAAACAGCAACATTTTATGGTTACCTTGTCCTCAGCGCTCCGTGTGTCTGTGGCCTAGACACAGCTGAAGCCTGATTACAGCGTCTGGGCACCGAGCAGCCTCAATAGCCTGGAAAGGTGCTAACCGCTAGGCTAACTAGCAACAAGATGCCTTCCCTCTCCACAGATGACTACCACAGCCTCCTGCAGAAGATTGCAGTACTGGAGACAAAAATTCATCGCTTAGAAGTAAACGTGGAGGTAAATGGACTGTGTGGAAATGAAACAACCTTGCCTTTGATTCAAAACAATGGCGATGAGCAAGCTAGTACACAGCTAAGGAGCACAGATAACATGACCAAGAAAGTAGACTCTGTGCATTATTATAAATCCTCAAGTGATAATCCCCCCTTAGACTGTCTTGGTGCAAAACCAAGACATAAATCATGTCTCCTGGAAGGGGGAGGACGTATCACAGGCAGGGCACAGCGAGCTGAAATCTCTGAAACCGACTGGCCTTCACTTCCTACGAGACAGAGAAGCTCTTCTACCCCTGTATACGGGAGGAAACAGGACTGGACAACCGTGAATAGGAAGATTAACAACAAACCTCCAAAACAACTGAATGTGAAACTGCAGAACAGATTTGCTCCACTATCAAAGGACCCTGGATCTATATCGGACAACCATCCATCTAAAAGCAGCGAAATAAGGTCTGAAAATCTGTTGAAAAGTGAAAGGCCACAGGGAAAGCTAAAGGCTAGGCCTGAAACTGTACTAAACTGGTTCAAAACATACGTAGAAAACAGGAAATACTTTGTATCAATAGGTAACTTCACATCTGAGCAGACAAGTATCACATGTGGAGTTCCCCAAGGTTCCATCTTGGGACCCCTTCTGTTTAACATCTACATGCTCCCACTGGCACAGATTATAAACAACAACAAAATAAACTATCACAGCTATGCAGATGACACACAAATATATATCACAATGTCACCAGGAGACCGAGGCCCTGTACAGGCTCTTGGTAAATGCATTGAGGAAATCAATGACTGGTTGTGCCACAATTTTCTCCAGCTAAACAAAAACAAAACTGAGGTAATAGTCTTTGGCGCCAAAGAAAAACGATTACAGGTCACCAGAGAACTTCAATCTATACATCTAAAAACCACAAACCAGGCGAGAAATTTGGGTGTAGTGATGGATGCAGACCTAAACTTAGAAAAACACATTAAGACAATAACAAAGTCAGCTTACTATCACCTCAAGAATATATCAAGGATAAAAGATCTGATGTCTCAACAGGACCTGGAAAAACTAGTCCATGCATTCATCTTTAGTAGGCTTGATTACTGTAACAGCATCTTTACAGGTCTACCTAAAAAATCAGTCAGACAACTACAGCTCATTCAGAACTCTGCTGCTCGAGTCCTCACTAAGACCAAAAAAGTGGACCACATCAGTCCAGCTCTGAGGTCCTTACACTGGCTGCCTGTCCGTCAGAGGATAGACTTTAAAGTTCTGATGCTGGTCTATAAACCTCTGAATGGTTTAGGACCAAAATACATCAATGACCTCCTGACCCAGTATGAACCTTCCAGATCCCTCAGGTCATCTGGATCCGGTCTTTTATCAGTTCCCAGAATCAGAACCAGACACGGAGAAGCTGCATTCAGCTTTTATGCTCCTTATATCTGGAACAAACTCCCAGAAAGCCTCAGATCAGCTGAAACACTCAGTTTATTTAAATCCAGGTTGAAGACTCACCTGTTCTCAGCTGCATTTGAATAAAGCACCAAATCCACACTTTAAGCTTAAATTTCAAAACTTACATTTAACTACTGATTTTATCTACTGTTCTGATTTTATCTGTTTTGATTTTATATACTGTTGTTTGTTTGTTTGTTTGTTAATTAGTTAGTTAGTTTATTTGCTTGTTTTAATCAATTTTAAATCATGCTTTTTATTTGTTCTTGTTTCTAATGTCTCTGTAAAGCACTTTGAATCACCTTGTTGTTGAATTGTGCTATACAAATAAACTTGCCTTGCCTTGCCTTGCCTTGCCTTACACCTCTTCAATTGCTTATCAGTGCAAAACTCCTGATAATCAGCCAGTCACATGGAAGCAACTCAATGCATTTAGAGACATAGACAAGGTCAAGACGACCTGCTGGAGCTCAAACCTAGAATCAGAATGGGAAAGAGAGGTGTGACATGCGTGTGAACGTGGCATAGCTGTTGGTGTCAAATGGGCTGGTCTGAGTATTTCAGAAACTGCTGATCTACTGGGATTTACCTGCACAACCATCTCCAGGGTTTACATAGAGAAAATATCAAATGAACAGCAGTTTTCTGGGTGAAAATGCCTTGTTGATGCCAGAGGTCAAATAAAAATGGACAGACTGGGTCAATCTGATAGGAACAGTAACTCATGTAACCATTCTTTACAACCAAGGAAGAGCGTCTCTGAATGAAACCTTGAAGCAGATGGGCTACAAGAGCAGAAGACCACCAGCTAAGAACAAGAAACTGAGGCCACAATTAAAATGATCTACTAGAAGATTTTTTATAAGTGCCTCATCTGACAAGTAGAATTTAGTAAAAACAACATGAAAGCATAAACCCATCCTGTTCCTGTATCCATTGTTCAGGCTGCTGCTGATGGTGTGGCTATATTCTTTGATAAACCTGAGTATTTTTGCTGACATCCCTCTGTTACACACTAATGACTTCTTCCAGCATAATACACCATGTCTTGTGATGGAACAACAGATTCACGTTATAGATGCACAGCTGACAAATCTGCAGCAACTGCGTGATGCTATCATGTCACCATGGACCAAAATCTCTGAGGAATGTTTCCAGCAACTTGTTGACTTTATGCCATAAAAACGAATACTAGGAAAGTGTAATTAATTAAATAAGTTTAAATAAGACATGAAAACGACTGCCTAGATACCATTCATTGATTTACAAATTCAACCTAAAACCTCAGTTTTTAGCATTATGGTTTTTGTCATCTTGTGAAATGTGAAGTGAGTTTATTTTGGGAAGATTGGTCATCAGCAAATTCTGTCAAGTTTGGTTATTAAGTTGTATCAACAGACTGTAGGGGCACATCATAGAGATACGGAGCATATACCTGAGCATTGTTGATAAGTAACATACGAATAAAATATTCAAATTTCACTCATCAAAGCTGGATCACAGATTCTTGGATGGTCTATTAATAAAGTGAAATACAAAGCAAATCATATTATATATCATATTTAGGAATGTTGAAGCCTAGCACACTCAAAGTGAGAAATTAGTACTGTAAACGTATTTCTGCTAAAGTTGGGCGTTTAGCACAGATGTCTATGAGCATTAGTGTTGTGTGTAACAGAGTTGGGCATTACTGAAATCAAATTACATTTTTCAGTTATGTGGTATACAATGATGTCATAACTTGAATTACAAAGGTTCTTTGGTTATCGGCATGTCAGGTTTCTAAAACGGGAAAGAAACGTCAAATAAACATGTTTTTCTGCTTCTTGTGCACTCACGCTAGAATCAACTGATTTCATCCAGGACAGAAATAACTGCATAATAATGCTAAAGCAACTCAAGGTTTTTGCAAGCATCTTCTCAGACAGAATGCTAATGCTAAGCTAGCCAAGAATCCAGCGGGATAATTTAAAGCTGAGCGCTTGCCTCAGCAGGCAGACCCTGAACACCGGTTTGAATCTTTGCTATGTGTTCTCTGCATTGTGTTCATACCTAAAAACTAAAAGAAAGATCTCATGTGTGTCCTCATTAGGAGAGGGATTTGTGTTGGTGCGTGGACTGTAGCTTCTAGGTTTATATTGTTAACTGATAATCATGTGACTGTGCGTTTCAGGTCATTTGTTACAGAGTAACAAGACAGTAATGAAATGAGTATTTTAATTCATTATTTTCTCCTTAGCTTGCAATTATGTAACAATTATGTAACATTCTAAATTGCTTTCAAGAAGAGTAATACATTGTTTTCTTGAGTAACAACCCCAGCACTGATGGGCATACACCTCAATAGCCTCAAGTGGCCATTTGAGAAAACGCAGCTTCTGGCATTTCTGGAATAATTGTAATTTTGCAGCTCTACTTGAATTAGACAGCTGCAGGTGCTAAATATTAAGTCAGGGGATTACCAAAGTCATTATCTTTGGTCCTCCATAACGTCCACACAAAACCTTCAGAGAAAACAGTTGAAATGTCTTAAAGCTGCTGAGATACTCCAGTCTGCCCCAAAGACGCAGCATCCTAAAGCCATGCTAAACACTTGTGGCTTGAACAGTTGTGGCTACACAACATAGTACAATAACATTGTGTTCTGACATATTGTGTTTTGCTTCTGTCACTGTGCCGCAGGTTACCACAGAGTTGCATAGGAGCAGTGATTGATTTCCCTGCTTAGAAAGTGGGGAGAGTAGACAGCACACGGCTGCTGCACAAGTAAGAGAGCAACGTGAGGGCAAACAACAATGGGTGAGGAGAAGAAGAAGAAACAATAAAGAGAAGTTGTTGTTTTTTTAACTTCCTGCAGGTGACTTTGCTGTCTGAACAAGAACAGCACAAAGTTAGCATCAGAATTCATGCCATGCGAGACTCTTGCTCACAATTAGCCTTATATAAAATTGCCACCCAGGAAGCAACAAAAAAAGCTGACATCCATCTCCTAACGCCTTTGTTTCCAGGACGCAGCATGGCAGTGCCACCAGAAGCTGCATGTGGCTATGAGACTGGTGATTTGGTGCCTCAAGTCCAGTAGTCCCATGTAGCGTATGAATCACAGCAAGGGGCGGCTGCCCTGTCACAGCAGCTACAGATCAATGATAATTACCACCTTGACATGAGTACGCTTATTACTGAACAGGATCAGGGACAGGGGCCCGAGTTGTGGTGGCCGTAGGGCCCAATCGATAGTCCCGGAATAATGGCTCTCTGGGGCCCTAGATTGGACTTTGCCACTAAACAAGCCATTACAGCTGCACGCATGACAGCTTAGGTCTAGATATGCGTCCTAACTCTCCTTCTCCTGAAGGCTTCTCTCTCAGAGCTCGCCTCACTATGGCTCCCACATGCCTCAGTACTCAATCTTGTCATGGACTGTTATGGGCAGGCGAGACACATGCCTCTGGCTTTGAGACGTGTTAACCAGAAGTGAGTGATTATGGGAAGCATGCTGCTACAACACAATGTGCTCCTGTGCAACACACCAGAGAAAGGGGCCTTGCAGTGTGACCTGATGATTGCCACTGAGTACCGAGATCAAACACAGCTGCACCTGAGTGTGTCTACATGTGCATACCAACACACACGCACAAACAAAATACACAAGCAAACACATCAGTGGGTATAAGCGATGCTGATCCGTCTATGGCAGCCCTCATCTTCTTTTCTCTTTGATTTTTACCATTTCCCTCCTCCAGATCCCTTGTTTTTTTTCCCTCTCCTTTTTTAATCCGGTCATACCTGTAATCGGGCTCTGCGACAGGAAACTTCAGAGAATCAATTAGTCCTCGCCTCATCCGGGAGCCAAGACGATTCCTCTCGACTTGAGCCGCAAACTCCTTCTATCAGGAGTCATTCTGCCTGCCTAACACCCAGACTCCTCTCTCCTGAGCCCGGATAGGTTTGACTCTAAGCCTCTAAAACGTTGACAACCCAAAGCGCCTTTCTCTCGACAAGCCCTAACCGCCTGCCTCACCCCGGCCCCTTCTCCTCTTTCTAACCGTCATTGCTACTAAATAAAGAAGGATTTGGGGTTTTTTTCTCCACAGCAGAACTGTGATAATAGTGCTGCGTTATGGTGCTTCATCCACAATTTAATAAACAGTCCCTTTTACAAAAACATCCCAACTACATTTTATGCTAGAGTTTGATAAGACTGGAGAAGCCGGTGACTCCGGGCCTTCCTTTATGCTTTCAAAGTTAGCCACTAAAGAGGCAGTGTTGTTTGACGGTGTTGTTTTTAAAATGCCGCCACATGGCATAAAGGAAAATGCAAACCTGGGACTCTGCCGGCTACAGCGGGCCCTTGAGTGGAGTATGGAACAAACAGAACACTGAGGGGTCAGATTTAATACCCCCGCCCCTGCCTTTTGTATTCAGATTAAAGACTAAGGAGGATTTGCAGGAGCCTAGAGTCTCTTGTTTAAAGACTGTGTTCTCCACTTAACCTGCAATTTACCTGTCACTTAAACCAGCAGCAGCAATCATCCACACCTCTGGAAGTGAAAGGAGCTGTTGTTTTTCTCTTGGTTTTTTTCACAGCTCTGCAGAAAGGCTTTGTGCTCACTAAAAGTGGCATAATGAATCCTCTGACAGATGCTGATTAAAGGAGCAGCGGCATTTTGTGAAAGATAGGTAATGCTTTGGAAATCAACACAAATGAGATTGCCGCTTGCACACACATAACGCACACGCACACACCTCTACTTCTAATAAACCAGAAATCACTTCTTCACCAGCTGGACTGTTCTGATGAGGTTGACTTCACTGTGTACTCTCTGGAGTGCCATGAAAGAGATGCCTGCAGGACACGACGCAGAAACACACTGGGAAGCCTTTTGACTTGATTTGTATTGCCAAGCTTTCTCATCTGCTCTAGTGAAAAATCCTGCCATGGAAACCTGACCTTCTTTTTCCCTCCATAACCCTCTCACAGAGGCCAAGCATGATTCATCTCCCCCAGACCAAGTCCGGGAAAGAATGAAACTGCCGTCATCTTTCTACCCCACCTCATCCATTTCATCCTCTCCTGTGAGTTGTGTTGCCCTCCGCTGGACGGCCATAATGCCCTTCTAAATCTTCCTCCTGAACAGAACTAGCAAGTTCCACAGCAGCACTAAAGTGGACCATTCGTTTTCACAGCACGGCCAAAAGGAGTAATGGGAGTGATGTTGAGACATTATCAGTCACTCACGGCTGCCAAAGCTCTGTGAGTCACTTCTGCCCCCTTTTTTTTCAAACTACCGTGTGCAGATGCCCACCGAACTGCCTCGCTCTTGATGGAGCTTTACACAAGTCTTTGATACGTCCCTTAATCTCCACTAAACTATCCCACTGGTTTTAACACCCTTACGCATTAGCCTATGTCTTATAACTTAAGAGTTTATCGTTATGCACTAAATTTAGACGCCCTTACTTAAGACTCAAGGCAGCTTGGAAGCTGTGTGCGTACAGCGTGCAAAATTATAAACCTCCTGACTTAACAAAGAAACTTAACAAAGAAAATGGAAAATGTTCATTGTTTTCGAAATCACTACCTTCTGTAATTGAGCCATAACAGATTTGGAAAATCATCTTGATGCTGGAGATGATTTTCCACTGGGTCTGTAAAGACATTTAAAGGAAATTTAAAGGAAAGTAAATCTCTCTTAGTAAGCCCGAAGGGAAGGGCAAGCCCGAAAACAAAAGCCACTCGTCTAGTGAAACCTTCTTCCTGATTTCCTTGTGTTAAAGAGGCTCACCATGTGGTGCAATTTATTTTTAGAACATTTCCCGTCCTGCTCTTTCCTTTTCCTCATTCCATTCCCTCTTTCTCGAAGAAGTCAGTTTTCTCCGGTGCCCGTGAGAGTTGCCTTCGTTATTTGGTGGGAACCCACCTGTCCGCCTACACATCAAACCCATCCCCGGTGGGCTTCTGTGTTAAATTCCGAAGTTAAAACCCATTACCGAGCTATCAGCCCACTCGTAATGCTGTCTAACGACCTCATTTCCCTAAGTGTCGGCCCTGTCACTCAGCAGAGACCCTGTCAGCATGGCCTCCCGTGTCCGAGGGTCCCGGCTGCTCTCGGGGCATCACCGCCACTGCCGCTGCACGCACCTCAACTCGGCCCATCCTCATCAAAAACAGGATAGAGCGCTCAATCTCTAAAAATATGTCAAGGCAAAGTGACTGGGGACACAGGGGGTAAGAGACTTTGGAATGAAAGTGCTGGGTATTTCATTTACCATATCCACTCTATTAGTCGGAGCGGCACAGTCAATCAGAGCCCCATTTTGATTCGAAGGGAGTCAGGGGAGTGAATTGGGACACGGCAAAATGGCTGACGGTCACGGCGTGGCCATTCCTGCTCAGCCGAAATCAGTTTTAGGAATTGGTGTGTATAAAATGGATTATTACCATATGGATCCAACACATCGCTGCCCGTCCTTGTTAACTCAGGAGGACGCAATGAGCAGGCGCAGTGAGCACAGTGATGAGAGGGGGGTGAGGCTGAGGCTGAGAGGGTCGAAGCCGTAGGTGTAAGTGTGCGTCCGTGTGTGCGTGTGATTGTGCTGTCTGCTCAGTCTCCTCTCCAGGTCTCCTGGAGTTCCTTTCTACGAAATGATTTGGTAAGTATGGAACGGGGCCCCTAGGCCACACAGGCTCTGCCCTTCTTTTAGGAGTGGATAATTGACTCCTTTTCCTCCTTATAATTCATTGCTTGCATATGCCAGCTAATACAGCAGCTGAAAACTGCTCTGGCCCTCATCTCCCTCGACACGCACATGCACACGCACATCGCTGCCCAGAGGAATGAGCGACGGTGGAGACACTGAGCATAAAAAATGGGGATGACAAATGGGAGCACTTCTAGATCTATGAATGAATTATGTCTTCTAAATACCTTGAGCAGAGGCAACTGTCAGCCATCATCTATACTAATCTGGGACAAAATATGACCAGCTCCACATTGAAAACGGAAAGAGCAGAGCTGCTAGAGAATGAGGCGAGAAATGAACGTGCAATCAGGCCATTAAAATGTGGTGTCTGATTCAGCTTTGGTGGACATTTGCACATTTATCATGAGATGGAAATATCCCCCCTCCCCTTTGTCATTTTAATGCAGTCCCTTCCATTCAAATAGATTAGGATTATGCCAACAGGACAGAGATATCATTTGTTTTACAATAGCAGAGTCAGCACTCACACCAGTCATTAGGAATTAGAAGAAGGCAGCCGCTGTTTGGAGGGACAGTGCGCAAACTGAAAAGAAGGATAAAATTAATGGCACTTCATCTTCAGAGGTGGGATATATTAAACACCCCGTTTCCCCCAACAACAGAAGTGGGATGGAAAGACAAATGGCTTATGCAAGATGGAGGAGGAAACTATTTATGAGCTGTAACAAGTTCAGTGTGTATGAGACACACTGGGTCACTCACCTGGTAATGATTATGTTCACAGAAGGATGCAAAGACACGGTAACCTTGCTATTGTTCTAGCTTCCTGTTATCTGGGAATGTAGTGTATTACCTGTGGGAAATGCATTTTTACAGGCAGCAGCTCTGAGACAACCTGGACGTGGTTCAGAGCCACAGGAGGATCACAGGAGGCCCAAGGACGATGCAGTACAGCCACCAACAGGAAAGCACAGATAGAGGCCGTGGTGCATTCGTGGTCCACACACTGTGAATGTGAGAAAAAATAATAATAACAGTGACCACCCATCTGGTGTAATGAAAAGTCCGTTATGTTACTACCATGATAACAATATTCTATATTGATTAAAGAAAAAAATCAGCAGTTGGATAGAGTATTTAATTAAAAATAAAGCCTATCGCTTTTTATTTATTGGTTCTTAAAGGTTTTTTTTTTTTGCTTGATCATTTTCTTTATTTCACATTAAGCACGTGTGAATTAGCAGATTATGCCGTTATGCTTTTAAAATCCAAGCTCTCAAACATGTTTTGTACTGAATTACTTTGTTCCACACAAAGAGGCACAAGAAAAAGATGCAAAAAGAAATCTATGAAAAATGCGGATGAAGGCGTTAAATGTAAACATTTGACTTCTGCTATAAAATAATTTCACTGTTAGACTGTTAGATTCAAAGTAAGCGGAGAGAAACTCTGTGGGGATGATACTGACTTTAAATTTTAAATTTTCTGCAAAGGTGCAGTTTAAAACTTCTGCAACATGGACCTGTGCAGTTTTACATTTGTTTTTTTATTCATACTTGCCCATTACGTTAATATTAGAACGAGACTGTCTTAATTCTGCGGTATTCATTTTGCTAGGTTGGGGACACTTTAATTATGTTCTTCTGGGGTACAAACTAAAAAAGCGTCAAATTCTTACACTTTTTAGAGTTAAATTTTACTTATTACTAATTAAATGTCCTTCACCACCACATTAATCCGAATGACCACCCACCCCTCCAAAAACAGAAGAAGAAGAAGAAAAAAGAAAGGTTAGTGTACCTTGGATGATTATCGCGCTCAGAAACACGGTGAGAACGACGATACTGCCCTCTAGTGTCCTAAAAGAGCATTGCATCCTATACAGGCCAAGAAAGGAAATAAATACTTTTTCTCAGTTATCTGATTTGGGGATATTCATATTAGCGTTTTTGTTTTTCTTTGTTTTTTATGGTGATAATCTGAACACTGAATTTAATACATAATCCACCCACCTGCACAAATCATCAGACTGTCGCAAGGCTAACACATATAACCGTTCGCACTCACACCAGTGCGCATTTTAGAATTACCAGTTACCCTTACCCAACTGATTTCGACTGCAATAAGCTAGCACAAGAGGAAACGTGCAAACACCACACAGAAAGGCCCGGATGGTGGAGTCGAACGAGGACAACATGATCAGACTGAGTCAGTCACAGACTTGGATGGGAGAGCGCGAGGTAATAATTATTCATTATAATTATTAATTACTGCAAGACTCACCAGTGACACACTACACACTACACACACACATTTCAATGCACACTTAAAGCTATGTTTACATATTGGGTCAGTGAACGGCGCATAGTGACACTCACCCTGCAAAGGCATCTTGCAAGATTTCTGGAAACCCACAGAACCAACTTTGTGTGTGTTTCAAATATAAAACATCTTGGCTTACATAATATAAAGAACTGTCCGACAGTCCTTTAGTTATCTAGGTGTTTGTTATGCCATCTGTAGACTTATACATACAAAATGCAATAAAAGGAAAGTCCCATCACTTGTTTAGTATATAGCAAAGAATTATTTGGAGAAGCTTTATACAGACTTAATACTTACCGATGAGTCAAAAGATTCAGGGTCTGGGCACAGTAGTACTGCAATGTTCGTCCCATGACTTGGAGTAACTACTAAGAAGAGAATAGCAGATAATTTATCACTACACGCAGTACAGCTGCTGGCCATAATGTTAGGTTTAGATTGGATATACGTAATTATTGCATCTGCATTACTGCATTTATCAGCGCTGATGGGTACTCGATGTTCGATATAAAAATATGAGGGCATATTTAAGTGGAAATAAACACTCTTTCAACCGTAAAAAATGTATTACCAAGAAGCATTGTTACAAAAATCGCTCAGACTTTCATAAGTTTTGTCCCATGTTTATAAAGCAGTGATATACGGTACTGCTTTTCATCCACAGGGTGGAGTCATGAGATCAGATATATCTCCCGGCTGAGCCGAACTCTTTTTAAGCTGATTTTAACTTTGAATCAAGCAACGAACATTCAGTTTGAACCATTGCTCAAATTAAACAAACTTGCTGCTCTTTAGGTTCATTGTATCCACTTTGTCTAGACTCTGCTTGTATCTCTGTGTCCAGAGATAAAAACTGTCAGACATCAATTTAATGTGGTGAAAGATGATGAGACGATTACTCACTTTTATTTGGATTTTATTATTTAATATGCTAGCCGTGGTAGGTTTTTTGGGTAGGGAAATACTTTACAGCAATGTTCCTGCAGCAGTGTGTTGATGTGTAGAAAATATATGAAAATAAATATTAAAGTGTTTAATGTTTGAATTAAAGAAGAAAAAGTAAATGTCAAGATGTTCTGTGCTTGTGTGGAGGAGGAGAGACATGAGATCATTTTCTGTGAAAAAGTGAAAAAAGACATCATCATCAACAGAAAGTATCACGAGTAAAATTAAAATACATCTGTTGGCTGATATATTGCTTTATAGGGCATTACACTGTTATTAATGATGATGCATCATTACAGTGCATAAGTAATATTCTGGTGAAAACAATTAAAAGGTTTACTTCAGTGGCTGACAGACCCCAAACTGTCATTCTTGACTTTTATGATTAGGTTTTACAGGTAGCTGCAAACCTTTTATAGCTTTGCAAAGACAGTTAATTTACAAATAATATATCACCATCAGATCAACTAGAATAGATTAAAGCTACTTTATAGGTTATTGAGTTTGCGTTACTCTTAAAGTTTAGAGTTGTGGCACGATTGCTCCATTTTTTCTAACAAAATTAATTGTATGCTTTTATGAATAAAACTCATTTTGTTTCTGCTTTACTTGATTTTCTCTCAAACGTCCCCGTTTGTGTTAGACAGGAGTGGGTGCTCCTTGAGATGATCTTGACCTGTGTCCAGTACAGACAATAAATAATTCCTATTCCTGGAGGCTTCTGTGGGAATACTTCCACTATTATGATCCCAGTGACAACACAGGTCAGAGAAAATTTCCAGTCATTGCTTAGCCTCAGAGCGTCCTTCGTGTTCCAGCATGCCTCAGGAAGTTGTCTGCCATTTACTGCACACTGCGCTCTGGCTCGGGGCTTAGAAATGCCTCGATCCTGAACAGAGAGAATAAAACCAGAGCACCAAACTGGAAATGCACACTCCTGCAAGCCTTTCTAATAACAACAAAAAGGAAATATAAAGAGAAACTCCACATTTACGGTAAAAAGAAGCAGCTGCAAGAGAGTAGTTCAATTCAATTACATTTTATTTATATAGGACAAATTCACAAAAACACTTGCCTTAAGGTGCTTTATGCAAGTTACAAACTACAGTATTCGATAGAAAACAACAATCAGACAACCAACTATGATCCAGCACTTGGCAACAGGGATGGGCAACTGGTTATACACAATGGGAGTAAGACCTGGTACACAGGAGGCTTATCTGGTGGTGGTTAGGGTTAGAGATGCTAAGTATTTTGTTGAAGTGACCAGGATGGACAAGATTAGAAATGAGTATATCAGAGGGACAGCGGTTTGGAGACGAACGTAGAGAGGTGAGGCTGAGATGCTAGGCTGGGATGGAGGCAGATGACCTGCTATAGCTATTCCTAAAGCGGCCAGTCAAAAGAAGAAAATGATATCTATGGATAAAAGTTCAGATGTGCCTTGGAATGGTGATTTGTTCAGGGTTTAGCGCACCTCTCATCCATGATAGTGGGGTTAGGATCAAGTCTGCATGAATGGATGGAAGTATTTTTTTTAGATAAAAATTGCTCAGTTACATTAACCTTTGCTGAGTTAAACCCAGCCCTGCGCTAAATTAATCCCGCTGTGCCATTCTTCAGAGCAGCATGACCTCATTACTAGTTGAGCTGAGGTTGCCAAGACATGTCACCTTCTTTACAGAAACGAGTCATTGAATAACTACAGACACCCACACAGCCTGCCTGTATCCACTCAAAAAACACTGCAATAACAGTGGGCGTTGGCCACCGTGTTATCTTTTCCGTGGTTTGATTGTGTGAGGGGAACACGCTGTGTTTGAGGACAGCTGATGTAAAACGATGAGTAAACAGGGCTTTCGCATTTGCCAGCAGCTGTTGGGTCAGACGCCAAATGATGGGCAACGTAGCCGTTTGTACAGTCCCTGCTGGGGTTACTCAGATAACAAATGACTTATCATCACAGCCTGTGCATCTTCTCATTTAGCCTGACAGTTCCAGTGGCTTTGTTTCTGTGTATTCTTCACAAAGGGGGTCAGTAGAAGTATTATTATTATAATTTGCTCAAGATAGCATCCTTAATAGTTTTAGTGAGCTGTCTGAATAGATAACTCTTAACTTGAACAGAAGTATATAGTGTATCTATATTTATAAAATATACAGCATGTATTAGCACCTGTAGTAATCATGCACGACAACACAAGTAGAGAAATTCACAAAACACTCCTGAATCTATTTTAGCACAGCTCAAGGTTACACCATCACTCAAAGCAGCTGGTGCAGGAAATAAGAAGAAGAAAGAAAAGTTATGTTGAAGTGTGTAGAAAAGCTGTGACTGCATTCACCCGGCTTTTATAACTGCACTGATCCTCCTTCACAAAGGTGGCAAACACTAACCAAAATCAATCCATAGGAAACGAATACACAATGAATACACAATCACTAGATGTGTTCTACAACAAGAACTACATAACACAGGCACTTGGATTACGGTATCATCTCCTTCCCTGTTTCATTTCCTGGAAAGATAATGTACATCCTGGGACAGGGCAGTAAAAGTACAACTTCCTGAAACACACGGAATAATTATCAGGGAGTTTGCACAATACATTTACGCTCACAGGCTGAGTCTGCAGGCCTTTTCGCTCTTGTATCATATTACCACGCCATCATTCTAGTTACTTAAGTCATGTGTTATTTGAGTTTACCAACTTTGGCATGAATAAAGTACGACTTAGCTTATAACTTATAGTAGCAATTAATCCTTGCAGTCACGCCAGACAGTGTAAACAGAACAAAGTCCACGCTATGTAGTGATCTGATCTATGTGGAAGTGCTCTCCCGGGAGTCAGAGCTCAGAGTGGGTTTATCTCCAGTAACACCAGTGCCACAGGTCTCTGTGTGCTGCTCAGTGGCTTCATCCTGACAGGAAGGCAGGGCAGTGGCTTCCCCTTGGATGGAGCTGGATTTGTGAGATGAGCTAGGGGAGTTGGTGGGGCTGAGCTGGACAGCTGTCGTGTCCTGAAGCGTGTGCTCGCTCGTCTCCATCTCAAAAGCAACTGCCCCCATCCTCATCAGCGCCCATTTCTCACCTCCTTTGGCCTTATGGGCAGTGTGGGCTTGAGGTCTCCTGCTGATGACACAGCAGGCTGTAAAGAAAGCCAGCGCTATGAGTAAAAGAAGAGGCCCAATGAAGATGGGAGGATTGCTTGTAGGGATAAAGGTACCAAACGCAAAAGCTCCCACCAGGGTGATGTTGATGCCAGCCAGCATGATGCACAGCCCACAGGCGCAGCACAGGGCTGGAGAGGGCATGCTCTGGTGCCTCGGAGCATGCTGCTCGGGGGTCTTCTTGGGAGCAGATGAACTGGAGTTTTTTTCAGGTAGCACCATGTCTCAGGAGAGCTCAGAGAAGCTGTTGATCAGACAAATGGCTGAAAATAGATCATTTGATCTCTTTAGAAAGAGAGGCTGAAAAGTAACATGACACATTTTAGAAGCAGTGCAAATGTTTTAAAGACTTTTCATTCTTCTGATTTTGAACTCTGGCAACTTTTTTTTCTTCCAAAGTAATTTCTTAGCTGTTAAAAAACTGTGAGCATTCCCGTCTAATGAGACTTTAAACCTCAACAACATTAAAGCGCGAATACAATTCATCGAAGGCAACAACGCTGATAATGCCAAGTGAGAATCTGCAAATATAAAAACAGTCTTGTTCTCTCGCCGATGGTCCACAGACACACACACAAACCTGAAAGCAACACTTGCTGCAAAATTTCTCTGCACCATTCTGTGTCGCTTACCTTACATCGGACACATGACTCTGGCCGTTTGGGCGCTTTGTCCGTGTGTCATGTTGCACAGGAGCGGCGGGTGTGATCTGCTCCTCCTGCAGGTGAGCAGCGGAGTGATCTGCAGCTGATGCACTGCTGAATATCGGCCACTGGCTGCGCTGTGGAGCTGCTTCAAACAAACAGCCCAATCACAGCCATCACCCTCTGAAGTGCTTAAGCTTCTAACGTGTCACATTAAAGGTGCTCTCGGGAAAAGTGGAAACACACACACCACTGCACTCCTACATCTATCTGATGTTTATTTCCTTAAATCTAATGATGGGAAAAGTTTGTGAAACCTGGGTTATTAAAGTGCAAAAAAGAAAAAAGGCTCGAGACTATGGCCTCGCTCCTCTTTCTCCTTTGCTTTTCAAAGAAGTCTCAGCAAGGACACGGCCTCTGTTTCTTACCAGTGTGCGTAGAGGTTATTCACCATCTCCTGTCCCCTCCTCAGCTGTTTAGTCCAAAACAATGAGTTGTTACCATTTATCACTCCTGACTGAAATAAATCTTTGTAAACTAAAGCACATCTGCTGCAGTGAAAACAAAAATCCATTTGCTCACGTCTTGTGAACGAGACCTTTGAGTGCACAACACAGTAATATTGTCTTGATGTAACACAGCTTAGACAAGAAGAGCTTTTTATTGAGAACACAACATGCCAGTGAAAACACGCTCTACACATGAGAGCTTTATGCATAGGACCCCATATGAGCTTTGACACATTTCAGAGCGACTCTATAATCGCATACCAATTACTGCATCTCATTCTAGGCCATCTCAAGTAGACGGAGGGAAACAAACAGCTTCTTTTATGAATCATACTAGTGTGGGGGCTTTATCATAGCAAGCAGTCGTTTCCTAACATGTGTATTCATTCTGAGCAAATCTCCATCAATTCATGCCAGCCTATGAAGGCCCTTAGTTGCTATAGGGATGGGTTGTCCATGGCAACAGTGTGAAATAAGGGAATGAGTTGGCACTGGCACATAAACTTTGTAAGGTACGATAAACAGGAGCCTTTGGAGATCCCATTCAAACACAGACAGTCTAAATTATAAGACAACATAAAGAAAAAGTAGCTTCTTCTAAAAACAAAATCAAAAATCAGAAAATATCAAAGAATTCTCAGTTCATCCATAACAGTTTCCATTGGCACAGACAAAATCAAAACAGGGACGATTAAAAAAATATTTAACAGTTTTATAAACTCACTTCACAGAATGGAATCACGTATCTCACTAGTGTAACATAAACTATTCTCTCATCCCTTTAAACCAGCCATGCAGGGCTTGTAACAGGTAGATTACACAGATACCATCAACAAGTGCTTGTGATGCAAATCTAGAACAAGGAAAGGCTTATCCACCGCTAAACGTTTCTACTCGCTGTCAACCGCTTTCCCTCCCAGTGACACTTATCTGAAGCAGCAAACGATCTCGCTCAGTCCCGTTCTACTTTTTTAAGCCACACCATTTGCTTTAGCTGCAGCTCTTTTGAGGACTGGCAAACCCAGTCACTGCTGGTTGATCTAAGCCAGCGAGCCAGCCCAGGAATCAGGAACACTACAAAATACAGAGACCATACCTGCTGCTCATAGGGTGAATAATCTTTGTGTGCACACATTAACATTATATATAAAAGTCCCACAGTTCAGCTTTAAGTCTCATGAACTGCATAAAACTTAAAACAAATGCAATTTTCACATTTCAAGTAATTTAGACTTAAAAAAAAAAATATATATATATATATATATATATATATATATATAAGATCACTAAGACAATAAGAAATTAAGCAAAACCTCTTGGAATAATCTGCATCACAACACCAAACATGACCTCCAACGAGAAGTTATAGCAAAAGCGCTGAAAAGATAAATACTATTTTTAAGTGTCAAATTCATATCATTGGTGAAGCTTTAAAAACACAAGAACCTCCCATTCTGGGCAAACTAAATAAGATATTTATTTTAAAGTACATCAGTGCTGCAGGTAGCTTGTATTGACATGAGAAGAAAAAAAAAACTTTAAGATCCAGTCTCACTCCATGAGTTTCTGCAACCTCCAGCCACACTCTCAGGTAGTCATGAAGACACAGCTCGACAAAAGAGTCAACAGGTAAAACAGGGGAAAGGCCCTGTTTAACCCTCAGA
Source organism: Mchenga conophoros (assembly GCF_057382185.1). Taxonomy (NCBI): domain Eukaryota; kingdom Metazoa; phylum Chordata; class Actinopteri; order Cichliformes; family Cichlidae; genus Mchenga; species Mchenga conophoros. The sequence goes on along the minus strand of NC_140547.1, from coordinate 2,995,829 downwards.
CTCCTCTAAGTGTTGTCTGTTTTTATCACTTAAATCACATACATTCACACATAAAAATCATATAAAAAATTTAAAAAAGAAAAGAAAACATGCTTTAAAAAAGCAACAAAAAAAAATCCCTTTTCTTTAGTCACTAAAAAGCTTTCAAATAAAATAACTAATTCACAGCTGGAAAAACAAGTAATAAAATAAAATAAAATCTACCTATAAGACGATATTGCATTAAAGCAGCAGCTGCTGCTGCGTAGCTGTCCTGATTCTTAAAATGCTGTTTTTGGTGTTGATATGTATTTTAGTAAAAACTGCTGGCACTGAGAGCAGTTTCTGGTGTTTTGGGTAACGATGACTAACCCAACCTGTGAAGACAATACATAAATTTCTTAAAGCCAAAGTTGTTCTGAAAGAAAATCAAACCTTTGTTAAAAATACTCATCAGCTTAAAGTAACTCCTGGCCAAATCCTGGAAGTTTTACTGTTTTCTATTAGTAGGCAGAAGCTGAGGTTTAACTGCGCACTTGATGTTCAAACTCTCACTGATAAGACTACTGGCCAAGGAGAGGACTTTCAACAACAGAGACACTTTCCATACTGTGTGACCAATCCTACAAGGCTCCCTATAAAAATAAAAATCCACACAGGAGGTAACTAAAATTATTCAGATAACACGATAAGGAGGTTAAGGACCCTCAGGCTGTGGCGTCATCTGAAGTGGGTGCAAAGTCTCCGTGCCGGAGAGCACTGGACTGTGCCCGTCTGCGAGCCAGCCTGGAGTTAGAAGGAGGAGAAAGCCTCATGGAGCAAACAATGGCTCCGACGTCCTCCCGCTGCTCCTCGTGCTGGGATAGCTGCCGGTTGAAGGCGATGGCTTCTGCTGCAAACTGGGTCAGATCTTTGGTGCTGCTGTTCCTAGAACAAGAAAGAAGGCAGAAAAAGATATGAGAGACATCTAAGCACATTTCTGCCACTTCTCACTTTAATAATGTGATTAGAATAAAGTATCCTAGATCCTTGTTTCATCTATCCCAATATTTTCCATCTTAAAAAATAAAAAAACAAAAACAAAAACCATCTTGAAGCAGAGAGAACCTGAAATTGTTCTCAAAATTAAAAAAAAAAAGTTGTTCATAAACAAAGGTATGTGCAGAAACTCTAGTTTCCTATGAAAAACCACAAACACTAAAGGTCTGATTCTACTTCAACCACAGAAACGGAGCTAAAATAAAGACAGACCTCTGCAGAACACGAGGAGTTGGAAGACCTCTCTCTGGAGCATTCTGGAAAAAAATAAATAAATAAAAGAAAGAAAGAAAAAAAAAACTCACAGCTGGAAAATAAGGACAATAATTCCAGCTGTCTAACATTAGACAAGTAGTGCTCAAATGTAATTATACCCACCCCCTGCACCCAAGGGTGCTTGAGGACCTGAGCAGCACTGAGGCGCAGAGTGGCGTCCCGAACCAACAGCTTTGATATGAGGTCCTTGGCACCCACTGTGATGTGGGCCCAGTCCTTGTCTGGAAATTCATATTTGCCCTGCTGGATGCTCTCAAACAGGTGACTCTGAGGGGAGAAGATCAAATAACCTGCTGATAAGTACATGCCATTTACACACACACACACACACACACACACACACACGCGCGCGCACGCACGCTGCATTATTGTGCTGCATTCATTTTTGTAATGGTGTTGTCATTCTGTTGTGCATTATAAATTCAGACCTCACACCTTCTTTACAAAAGTGAGCTTTTTCTCCAAGCAGCACAAAATTCAATAAACCAAACCAAAACTCCGCTCAAGCCAAGATAATGGAAGAAGAACCGACGACATCCATCTAGATGAAGTGAAAGCTAAAACAAGGTTTTCCCTGGTAAATCTACAGAACCTCTTCCCATTTCTTCTCAGCCCTAATACTCTACTACAAAACAAAAAAACAAAACCCCAAACTGTACTGAAAGTGTTTGGCTTTTCTGAATAATTCACATAAGAGCATTTGACATATGGGTCAACAGCTAAAGCCAAATCAGCCGTAGTGCTCCTATACATCGGCTTTTCTCATTTTTTTTTTTTTTTTTTAAAAAGAGATTTCAACCTACATCTAAGCCTAACTTTACCTACATTACTAATTATGTTTCTTAATTAAGCCAGTATACAGCAAAAAAAGAAAAATTTTTAGTTACTTTATTTGAACTGTCTACCATGGACATGATAATCAAAGAGGCCAGCATTAAGATGAACAAGCTGTAATGCCAGCTAAAGGAGGCATTACAGAGCATGTGTTCTTTTAAGACCTCTAGTCTGTAGTTTTATATTATTTATAATGTCTTCATTTCAGAATGATAAGCGGGGACACACAGTGAATCTCTGGTGCAAACACTGCTGAGCTGAGCAATTATCCATGGGATCGATGCTAAACAACAGTGCTGATTGGAGTGGGCATACCTGGCATGTTCTGCATCTTTCTCCCCGATCCCAGCCACAGTCAGAGCCACAGTGTCCTGTGAAGGGTGGGCTGCCACTCAGTAAGATGTAGAGGATGACCCCGAGGCTCCACAGATCGCAGCGTTTGTCGTAGAAGGAGGCCTCATCAGTGAACACCTCGACTACTTCTGGAGCCATGTACTCTGCCGAGCCACACTGAGAGAGGGCAAAGATCAAAAGCAAAGAAGAGGTAAGTCAGTGTAATCCCTTATTAGTTAATTGGACAATATTATGTGTCTATACTTGGCCGACAATTTAGAATTAGACACTTACTGGTGTTGTGAGCTCTGGGGTTGTTATGGGTGTACAGGCACTGCTGAGCTTTACTCCACTTCCTAGATCAAAGTCACAGATCTTTACTGGCGACACCTAAGTAGAAAGAGAGTAAATATATGATTATGTTGTTAAATTATAAACCTTAAGGGATAATTAATGCCTTTCTCAACTCATTAAATGCCAATTACCTGATCAGTGTATTCACAGAGTATGTTTTCTAGCTTAAGGTCTCTATGGGCAATGCCTGCAAACAAAAACACTGTCACCTTTACACTCAAAAACAAAAACAAAACCTCTATTTCCTTTGGATTTCAGCAGAACACCTGCTTGAATTTTGACCTACCTTTTGTGTGTAAAAAGTCGAGAGCTTGGGCAATATCTTTCACTACCTTACTAGCCTCCAGTTCATCAAAGTGCTTTCGGTTTTGGATATGTGTAAGAATAGAACCTGCAGAAAGAGAAGAGGATCACTCACGGGTATATTTGTGCGCTCATAATGAGCCATCTGGCAACAGCTCTGTTTGCATTACATAACTGTTGTGTTAATTATTCACACTTACCACCACGCAGCTTTTCAAATACCAAATAAAAGCAGTTGTTGTCCTCAAAGAATTCAATCAATTCCAAAATATTCCTGGACAACGATATGTTTAGGTGATCAGAATTGTTTTTATTCTGGATAAGTTTTCTTTTCTCTCTCATTTTTTTTTTTTTTTAAATATTAATCAGACAAAAATCAACTCACTTATTTCCTTGACACTGATAAAGAGTCTCCACTTCTCGAAAGACTCTGCTGCGGCTGTGTCCTGCACTCTTTTCTATGATCTATGAAGGCGAGCAGCAGAAATTGTGATTCAATGGACATTTTGATTGACTTTAAAAAAAAAAATGCAGTACAGCTTTAAAGAAAATGTTGCCATTAAAGAGCAACCCAACCTGTTCAAATGACATTTAAATTTGGCAAAACTGTCCCTACTTACCTTCACGGCATACTCATGTCCATTCTGCAGGCTGATACATCCTTGAACTTTAGCATATGCTCCCTGGCCGAGCACCTCATGAGTCAATTTGTAGAGATCTGAAGAAAATATGAAGTGTTGGTCAATTTTCCTGCTTTCACACGTACTGCATGTGTTTCAGTTTTAGCCTACTTACCATCAAAAGTGCCAGTGGAGCTGTCTGTCGCTCTAGTTCTTTTCTTCTTCTTTCGTTTACCTGTATCTGGGATGTTCACTGGCTGGCTTTTTTCACACTCTGTAGAGGCAGAAATGAGTCCATACACACAAATTAAAACATTGCAATTTTTTTGCACAGTGCTCTCGCTTTGTAAAGTTTACAAAGCTATAGAAATGCTAGGAAAAGTAAAGCATTTGTACCTGCTGGGTCTTGGGAAAGATTCTGTCTTTCCTCTGAGGTATTTCGGTTCTCCTGAATGCTCCCACAGTTTTGCCCTACTTGGCCCAAAGCAAGGGAGTTACCCTGTTACAGAGAAGGAGGCCATACGGGGGGGACAGGGGGAGGGAATAGTGCAAAATCAGCCAGTGATCAATGTTGGTACAGTAGAGAAAAAGCAAATGAAAAAAGCAAAAAAGGAAAATTTTAATTTGGCCTTGGTAATAAATACTAAAAATAAACACTAATCCATAATATAATAAAATGTTCTGTACATATCATAGGCTTGCAACTGTAAAATGACTAACTGCAGTTATAGGGATGCATCACCACTACTTTGATCATTACAACCACCTATGGCAGTCTGCCAAAACAGTGATCAATATGATAATACTGGAAACTCCGTGACAGGCCTTATCTGAACTTTACCAGAAACATTCAAACAACAGGGCACAGTGCTTTGATGAAACTACTGTGCACCATTTTCTGGTCCTTTTATCTTATCAGACATGTTTCAGGAAGTCAGCTTTTGTAATCACCACTAATCATAGAGAAGATCACCTGGAGGGAGGGCTGGAAGGGCTGCAACTCCGTCATCACGCCGTGCCTCACCATATCTGCCAACTGCCACATACAAATATAGTTAGTCACGTAAACATACGTAACAACTAAATACAATGCAGTGATGAGGCAAAAGGCTAGAGCAATGGAGAAGACACCGCCCAAAGAGGAAACTGGAACACATAAGCTAACGAGCTTATGTGTTCCAGTTTCCTCTTTCTTTCATTCTTTGGTATTACATTGTGTATCGCTCTGAGTTTGCGGTTACTGTTCATCTACATGACCGCAGAATATTCACTTACAGCAAAGTTTATTGAATTAGTTAAATGTTATGTTTCGGTTAGAAAAACACAAAACTGATAATTAGCTGTTAGCTAATGGAGTTATACCAGCAGTTTGTATCGATACTGAAGTTAATAAATATGTGTACGGACAGCCAACAACGTCCACTTAGATAATTACTTAACATTAGCAACGTTGTCCTAGTTACCAGGAGGGAATTCTGTATAAAAGATCATTACGGCATTACAAAAGCCAGAGCTAGCGGTGGCTGCCTACTATAGCTGTTGTTAGCCCCAGCTAGCAAGAAAGAACTCAGATAGCTTGCTAAACCGATTTACATGACCAGTTGCTAACTGTATTCAGAGACTGTTTAAGCGACGTTAAAATAAAACCACAAATGCAACAAACCCTTCAAACGTGGACTCCACGCCAGCCAAATCCCTGCAGTCAAAGCCTGTGACAGCTGATGTAAGCTCCCATTGCTTTCTGTTATCAATCAGTCCAAACAGCTGATGACGTACCGGGCGGGAAAACGCGAGAGCAGACGTTTGCCCCGCCCCTTTCCGGATTAACTCCTCTCCCATTGGTAGCGTGACCGCACTGATGCAACGTCACTTGGCAGGGTTCGTCACCACGCCTCAGTCCACGTAGTGGGGATTTTTGGTGCATGATGATGGCCTTTATTTATCCATGTAACAGGTTTGGCAAGTGAGCAGTGATAATAAGTATGCTATATCTGTTGTTGTTGTGATTTTCTTTTTCCTGCGAAAATGAAAGCAGACGCGATTGGCTGATGGGAAGAACTTTTATGCCCTTAAATCAGATTTTAAACAGTGAAAACACATCGTACAAAATACAAACTCTGGTCAACGAGAAAACAAACAATGCATCAAAACTTACACGAAGATAAAACATATACATGCACAAGAGGAAAGACAGAGTACAGGAGATGCAGTGTATAAAACAATACAGAATAATGAGGAAACTCACAGCACCATAATGAATGTGAAGTGAAAAGTTCTGTAAAGGAACTTTGCCACCATCTGCAGAAGTCTACTGAGTTTATGGGCCATGTCATATGCTTGGAAACCACTCGTACAAGTGTACACAAAGCAGTTCTCTGTCTGGTGTTTTGATGCGGAAGTTTTCTCAAGGGGCTCAGATAACGTCATAATGTAAACTCCTTTGTCCATGTGGCTTTGTCTAATTGCATATCTTCTCTGTCATCTCTTTCTGCAGGAAAAGAAAAAGAGGAGATGTTAATAGATAGAGTCTAATATGTTGTTTGAGAAAATGAATATTTACACCGTCATGATTCTGAGAAAGAAAGCAGTTGCTCCTTGAAGACTAAAAACAAACATAATTTCCTGGGGCACAAGAGGTGGGGCAATAAAACGAGGTCTATTCAAAAGATTTATCTTTATGCAGCGTGTTGACATTAATGCCTTGTCCCTGTTTTCACATTGCAGGGGGAATTATGCAGCCCAAGCGAGGTAATGATGATAACTGCAGCTTTTTATTGACACTTGGAACACCATTCCCCATCAGCTCACATGCGATAGAGGCTCCTTAGTTGGAAAACAGAAACAAGTACAATCTTTAATCACATGACTATCCAAAGTCAGCAGATTCTCTTATGAGTCTTTTCTCATCAGACCTAGCCATTTCCTGGATACATTTTGTTCATGCTGGAAAACTGAGTGAAAACTAATTAAATTTGTGTGTCATATGGAATATATTATCTTAGTGAGAACGCTATGAGCTTCAGACTGAGTGATTTTATTGTCGGTGCCTTCTATGTACAGTGGCTTGCAAAAGTATTCGGCCCCCTTGAACCTTCCCACATTTTGTCACATTACAGCCACAAACATGAATCAATTTTATTGGAATTCCACATGAAAGACCAACACAAAGTGGTGCACACGTGAGAAGTGGAATGAAAATCATACATGATTCCAAACCTTTTTTTTTACAAATAAATAATTATTCAGCCCCCTGAGTCAATACTTTGTTGAACCACCTTTTGCTGCAATTCCAGCTGCCAGTCTTTTAGGGTCTGTCTCTACCAGCTTTGCACATCTACAGACTGAATCTTTGCCCATTCTTCTTTGCAAAACAGCTCCAGCTCAGTCAGATTAGATGCACAGCGTTTGTGAACAGCAGTTTTCAGATCTTGCCACAGATTCTCGATTGGATTTAGATCTGGACTTTGACTGGGCCATTCTAACACATGGATATGTTTGGTTTTAAACCATTCCATCGTTGCCCTGGCTTTATGTTTAGGGTCGTTGTCCTGCTGGAAGCTGAACCTCCGCCCCAGTCTCAAGTCTTTTGCAGACTCCAAGAGGTTTTCTTCCAAGATTGCCCTGTATTTGGCTCCATCCATCTTCCCATCAACTCTGACCAGCTTCCCTGTCCCTGCTGAAGAGAAGCACCCCCAGAGCATGATGCTGCCACCACCATATCTGACAGTGGGGATGGTGTGTTCAGAGTGATGTGTTGTGTTAGTTTTCCGCCACACATAGCGTTTTGCATTTTAGCCAAAAAGTTCCATTTTGGTCTCATCTGACCAGAGCAGCTTCTTCCACATGTTTGCTGTGTCCCCCACATGGCTTGTGGCAAACTGCAAACGGGACTTCTTATGGTTTTCTGTTAACAATGGCTTTCTTCTTGCCACCATAAAGGCCAACTTTGTGCAGTGCACGACTAATAGTTGTCCTACGGACAGATTCCAGAGTCACCATGGGCCTCTTGGCTGCATTTCTGATCAGCGCTCTCCTTGTTCGGCCTGTGAGTTTAGGTGGACGGCCTTGTCTTGGTAGGTTTACAGTTGTGCCATACTCCTTCCATTTCTGAATGATCGCTTGAACAGTGCTCCGTGGGATGTTCAAGGCTTGGGAAATCTTTTTGTAGCCTAAGCCTGCTTTAAATTTCTCAATAACTTTATCCCTGACCTGTCTGGTGTCTAAATCCAATCAAGAATCTGTGGCAAGATCTGAAAACTGCTGTTCACAAACGCTGTCCATCTAATCTGACTGAGCTGGAGCTGTTTTGCAAAGAAGAATGGGCAAGGATTTCAGTTGCTAGATGTGCAAAGCTAATAGAGACAGACCCTAAAAGACTGGCAGCTGGAATTGCAGCAAAAGGTGGTTCAACAAAGTATTGACTCAGGGGGCTGAATAATTACGCACACCCCACTTTGCAGTTATTTATTTGTAAAAAAGGTTTGGAATCATGTCTGATTTTCGTTCCACTTCTCACATGTGCACCGCTTTGTGTTGGTCTTTCATGTGGAATTCCACTAAAAATGATTCATGTTTGTGGCTGTAATGTGACAAATTGTGGAAAATTTCAAGGGGGCAGAATACTTTTGCAAGCCACTGTATGTACGCTAAACTGGAAAACACACCTACTCAAAAATGAACAATAAGCACATCAAACATTCACGCAGCTGGGATAAAGCTGGCAAGATGGTAGATATTCTCTGCTAGACTGACAGTTCCTCCGTTACAAAACCTCCATCTGATCCTTTTTCATATGCATCCTCACTTCACACTCATACATCTGATGTCTCACCAGAGGCTCCAGCTCAGAGTGATCAATGAGGTTGAACTCTGAGATGAAATAATAATAGTGTTTGTAGCAGGTATTGATGTGGGCCTCTGCACCCATACTGCAGATGCTGTCAAAGTGATGGATGTAAACGTGCACAAACACCCGGAAGAGACGGCTCAGGATCTTCTTGCACACCTGCTGGAAGTTCTTGGGGAAAGGTACTCCTAGGATGAAGAAGGAAAACAATAAGATATAAAAGGACTTCTATTCAGAAGCTGGTCTAATAAAATAATAGATTTGATAAAGGAAACTGTAGGACTCAATTGTAAATGGATTTACCATGTATGCAGATTTAAAAAGCATCATTAATCATGCTTATCTACAATAGGGCTATTAATCTACCGAATTTCCTAAATAATCTATTGAATAGTTTGTGTTTCAATCCCAAAACACTTAATAAAAAATATCTGTGTTTTGTGCTGAAGAGCTGAAAAGGCCGTGTGAAGAACAATCTAATTATTCGTATTTAATTTCTAAGCAAAGCGAAGACAGCATTGCTGTCTTATTCTCCCTCAGGTCCATGGAGGATTGTGATAACTGAGCAAACGGAGGGACAGAAACATCCTGAAGGAGTTGTCAAGCACTAACACACAACCAAAACCCATTCACACTCGTGGGAAATGTTTTCATCATACCTGACTAGCATGTCTAGGCTTGACATAAGAAAAGAGAAGTCCCAGAATGTCAGTGCTAACCACTGCGCCACAGAGAGGCTCTGAGCTCACGCTTCTGTGACGCATGAAGTTCTCACCTCTAATTTAACACTATGATCACCTTGTCAACAACCCCCTCTAAATGTCAACATTTTATTGTCTAATTAACCTCTCCTTGAACTCAATCATTGCATTCGTGAGCTTAATGAAGGAGACAACCTCTGCACTCTGTGCTGACACTTTAGTATAAAATCTCTGCAGCCAGCACTCAGTCATGTATTAGCTTACGCACTCAAGAGCAGTCCAATGGTTTCATTTGTAAACTCCTCACACACACCTACTCTTGTGGGGAAGATTTCCTCATTATTGATCAGTGACTCTATCCAGTCCATCAGCAGATTCATGTACTTGAGAGCAGGCAGCTTGGTGGGTCTCTTGTAGTCTTTACCGTCCTGCCATCTGTACTCATATCTCAGTCCCCCAGACATGATAGGGCACGTGCGCTCGCTGCAGTACTCGCTCACTGTGCCATAGATTAGGTTAATTCTGTTGAAGAAATCCACCACGTGAACAGCAATCCAGTCATTGAGGTTCTCGCCTTCTGGGAGCTGAACTACTTTCCTCAGGTCCAAGCCAGATTTGAGCGAAGCCTGGGCCTTCTTGTACAGTTCAAACCGCTGCGTACCGGGCTCAAAGCGCTTCTTTGGCCTAAATGTTTTGTCTTTGCTAAACACTTGACCAAGACACAATGCCATTGACTCAGTTATTTCCCCTGAGATAAGGGGAGAGTGCGCAATGATGAAAAATAATTAGGTTGGAGTATGAGAACGTGTAGCCTTCCTGGGAGAGGGGAACCAGTCTGATTTCAGCTCTTGGAATGGTCACAGGTGGTTCGCGTCTGTCGTGTAGAGACTGCAAGGAGCTCTTGTTTTCATTTGGCACGATGGCACTGTGAAGACAATAACAGGCATGTTTTGGGGTGAATAAAACATAAAAGATAAAACAATTCATGCAATATTTAATTACAACAATTGTTATAGCTACCATAAAGTAAAAAAAACAAAACAAAAACCTACATTTTCCTAAAGAAGACCAGCTAAAATGTTTTTTTATAGTCACAGCTGCTCTTTGTGACCCAAATGACCTCAAAGCAAAGTTTTCAGTTGCAGCTACCAGTAAAAATAGCAACACTTTCAGTCTGCTGTACCAAAAGTCAGGCCAATTGAGTCAGGCATAACTGGGAAAATGAATAGTATGCTGTGATCCACTAAAGATTAAACTGTCCTCAAGAGGACTGTGTGAGAAAATGTCCTGAGTCAAATAGTTTTAATGCTCTTAAAGGCAGAACCACAACTTTAATTTTGTGTGGGACACACACACACACACACGCACGCACGCACGCACGCACGCACACACACACACACACACACACACACACACACACACACTAAATATGGATAGAAAACGGCCCATTCTTCCTTGAGAAAGTGGATATGAAATTAAATTAAGAGTTTATGGATATTTTTTGTGCAAAACTATTGTCCATCTGTCTGGTGATTTGCTTGTATTGGGAGCATGACCTCACAGGTTTTGAATGTCATGGTAATGAAGCAGTAATGATTGCACAATTTATTTGATATAATATGGTAAATGGTAAATGGCCTGTATTTGTATAGCACTTTACAAGTCCCTAAGGACCCTAAAGCACTTTACACTACATCCAGTCATCCACCCATTCACACACACATTCACACACTGGTGATGGCAGCTACATTGTAGCCACAGCTGCCCTGGGCCGCACTGACAGAGGCGAGGCTGCCGGACACTGGCGCCACCGGGCCCTCTGACCACCACCAGTAGGCAACGGGTGAAGTGTCTTGCCCAAGGACACAAATATTAACTTGGAGGATTTACTTTAAAACAAGAAGATGGACGGTTACATTTTATAGTCTCAAATATGTTTTGTAAACGTGTTAGCGTGGCAAAACCGAATTGAATTGTACATTTCTATTCACCGTTTGAAGGATGTGGGAAGAATGTCCAGAGATCTGACACCTAGATTAAAGCAGCTGTGATTGCAACACATGATACTGCAGCCACATTGAGTCCTGAGTCCCATTGTTAACCCTCTCAGGCCCAAATTACGTTTTTTGTTGCTAATGCACAACCAAGTCCTGCAGTGGTACTTCTGAGTAAAAAAAACTCATAAAATATGTATGTGGGGTAATCAGGTTGTTAGTTCTTAACTGTTGCAAATCTGCAACGTCTGCCTGGAGAGGGTTAACTGCCGTATTCAGAATTTCCCACGGTTGTAACTGAGGCTCTAGTGACTTGAATTAGCAGATGTTTCTGTCACTTCATGCCAGTCTGTACTCCCAACACGTGATATTGATATGGGTGTTGTTATCTTTCTATTGACAAAATAACCTCAAAAATCACAACCCACAGGCCTCTCGCATGTTTGTAAAGCTTTTGGAGGACTGGGGTCCCTTCTGTCTTAATCTGAGGAAAAGGCAATGGCTAAAAATAAAAACACATGTGATCATCTCCATTGGCTCTTTCCACTAGCTTTCATAGTTTGCCTGATCTCAGTTCAAAACTCACCACTGGGGGAACTTGAATACGTGGTCAGTCGATAGCTCTGAATATGTCCATAACAAACGAGAGTTAGACAGAGCTTCATTCACTCCTAAACTCTGAGAGACACTGGTTCAGTTAAAGATTCAGCTCAGACATCTTTGGGATACGAAAACAGTTATGATTTATACAAAAGTGACAGTATGAAGGAGGAAGTGACTGTTGACCAATTTCTGTCCCTACTTGCCTGAGCAGTCACACTGAAGCATGTTAGAGCATGCAATGTGGCTTGCATGCTTTGTTTTCTTCTTTTTCTACCAGTTTTCCATCAGACACTGCAATTTCTTGAAACTCTTTCATTTCGTGGTGCAGCAACAACAAGAAACAAATTGTCAGTGGGAAAGCAAAACAAGACATTACAGAATGGAAAATCTCTGTGCACTGTACCTGGCCGAAATCCTGCAGCGGAGTATTTGGAATGTGGTGGAGAGTTGTGGGAAGTTCAGGGAGGATTCGAGTGTCTGGATCCTTTGATTCTAAACTCCCTGTGAAAGCCTGCTTCAGTGACTCTGCCCCCTCTAGGTCCTCTGAATTTTCTCTCTGCTAGTTGCTAACGGTCTTAAGGGGCTCCAACTTCCCTCAGGAAAACAGACAACACACTAAAAGAGAAAAAAGATATTTGCCTTCTCTTCCTGTAGGTGATGTCACTTCCTGACTTTGTCTAGTAGGTTCTGCTATCTGTGTGTGTGTGTGTGTGTGTGTGTGTGTGTGTCAGTATGTGGGTGGGTGTTTGGAGGACCTATAAAGTGAAAGAGAAGAAGGGCTGAAAAAGGCCTTCCCCGAACACTGACTCTGCCCTCCCTCTTTTCCATTTTTTTTTCTTTCTTGTCGATTTGCAGGCAAAGCAGCCAACCCTCTTATCCAACCAAAGCCCAGCCCTCTGGTAAAGGTCCTGAGAAAACATCCCTTCTCTTGAGCCACTTATAGGACACAGGGAAAAGAATAATCCCACAAACATTTCTGGATGCCTGGCAGTCCACGACCATGATGCCTGGCTATTTTTTACGAAGTCTCAATAACATATTATTTAAATTCTTTGCCTTTTAAAGAAGTTGCTTTGGAATTCAGTAAGTTCCCTACATGGAAAAACTGCTCTTTGAAAGACACAATTTCTCTTTAAACGACTAAAAAAGCTCTGTGTTCAAATCATGAACAAACAAGCCACGTGTGACTTTAACAGTCAAATTCCTTGTGACCTTAGAAGGTTATCTTTTTTTGTGATAGCTGCTCGGTTCCCTCCCAGCTGATAATAGTGTATATGTTTGTGTGTCTGTACATACATATGAATCCATATACATGTGAAAACATATTGATATGTCTATTTGACAATACAGTCAAAACTTTATGGTGGGTGGGGAGTGGGGGAAGGTAGATCTAAATTGCAGTACTCCAACATTTCCACCTGAGGTCAGCATGACTGTAATGATGGCGTGTGGGTGGAGATAATGAGAGGCTAGTCAGAGCTATCAGTCAGTTATCAGCAAGGGAAATTCCCTATTTACTGATGAGCAGCTGATTATCTTTTTAAATAACTAAATCATGATCACATGTCAGTGATTAAAAAGAACTGACAGGTCAGATTGTTTTTGTTGGTGGTGGTTTTTTGATGCCATACATTTAACAATAAAATATAAAGTCACTAAAATAAAACATAAGTTTACTATAACATTCATAAAGAAAGTACAAAGCCTGGTTAATGGTTGTGCAAAACACAAATAGACTGAACTGCTTAAGTAATTATTGAATTATTGTGTAAGTTGGTCTTGGTTCATTTTCTAGGTTTGAAGATTAACTATAAAATATTAAGCTGCTCCAATAACTGAATCTGTGTAATGGTTGTTTCCAATATTGTGAAAAGAAATGTCCGTGTATTAAAGAATCAGGAACTTTCTGGCACATTTGAATAATCAGTGTATGCTTATTACATTTACATTATTATAGTTTACTTTTTCAACCGATCATTGTGTTTCAAATGACCAAAAGCATTCGAACAACTCATTTATCTGAGTTATTCAAAAAATATATTCATCAATATAAATAAATAATAAAGCAGAACGTTAAAGAGAAATAATTCAAACTCTGAAATTTATATCCTTCCCTTAAGTTGAAATAGATTCTGATGTAATGATTGTTTACAATGTTATTCATATTTTTTCCGTGACATACACAGAAAAGCATGGATGAATCACACAGGTGTGCATTTATGATTATTCCTTGCCCTATGCTCTAGTTTTCCATGTCAGAGTGAGTGTCATCATCCAGATATGTGACAGATGAGGAAGCTGAACCAGTCGTGCATTTCCTCACCTGTCTCATACCATCACTTAGTGTAATATTCTGCTATTATTCTCTTAAAAACCCACCACCTTAAGCACCATATATTTTTCCACTCCTTGAATGTAGCAGGTAGATTTTCTTTAAAACAAAACAAAAAAGAACAATTTTTTCACATGCATATGATGAAAAACATTTAACCTTTAAAAAAATAAAGCAAAAATAAATGCCTTAAATGTATAAAACGCACAATTTCATAGAGTTACAGTTTAGTACAGCTGTTGGTGTTATGTATCTTGAACTATTGCTGGATAAACCTACATGCTCTAAGTTTGTGGTTAATATTAATCCAGTTTCAACAGCAGTATTTGTACTCGGTTGTTCTGGAGCTCAAAAGTGAAAAGTATTGTCTCAAATTAAACTGTACATTCAAGCGGAGGTTATACATTTTACAATATTATTCTCAAACATGGGTTTTCACTGTTTTGGATTACTAACCTGCAGGGTCGAGAAGACCTTTTCAAATCCTTCAGAACTGTATAAACTCTGTTTATGTCTCTTATACTGTATTTCTATGTTTCCAACTGCTGACTGTTTTGTAAAGGTGTCCCTTCTTGGCCACATTCACTTTAAAAAAGAGACTTTAATCGACTTTCCGATTAAATAAAGGATGAATTAAAAAAATAAATAAACAATCCTAAATTAACACACGCACACATAAATGTTATAGTTATGGTTATGACCATAACATTAGTTTCATTGTTGTTTATTTATAATGTTTTCTTGCGCTTTACTCAATTTCTTCAATTCATTACATAATTTGCTTTATGATGTTTTATATGATGATGTAATGTTGGCTTGTATGGACCCCAGTAAGAACAAAGGTCATCAGTTTGTGACTACAGCTTTAGGCAAGGTGGTGAGCCTACGACATTTGCAGGTTATTCATTACACCACAAGTAGAGCACATGTCTGATATGTGGTGTCATGGCTTGGCTGGAAGCCTACAGATCTTCCACAATGGTCATTATAGTTAAATCTCACCACCAGGACTCTGCTGCCCAGGAGATTTGAATGCATCTACTGTTTTTACTTTGAAAGGCCAGGAGTGTGTGACAGCTTTGGGCAAATAGAACCAGCTCAACTGAAAAAACAAGCAAATCAATTTTTTTTTTAAATCGTAGTGTGTTACATAAACTGACACATGTCTGGCATGAGGAATGCAACACGTGTGTTTATATAAAACATGTTGCTTCTACTTGTTTGACAGACAAGCCGACTTTTATCGCTTCCTTCCATCATGTTTTGTTGAATAAGAACACCAGCGTGTTGTGCCACATGTTATATCCTGCAGTACACTTCGAAAAAAAGTAAACACTGTTGAAGCAATAAAAGGCACAGCCGGGTTGCTGAACTGTGTTTCGGGCCTACTATATATGTGTAATTATTATATACGCACGGACTGCTTTTGGTGTGATTATTTGAGTAGCTTATTAATTGGCTTATTACTTACTTATTACTTATTTACTGGCTCAGTTCCCAGCTATTTTAAACAAGCTATTGTTGAACCAATATTAAAGAAACCAAATTTGGATCCATCTCTTCCAAGCATTTACAGGCCAATATCAAAACTACCATTGGTGTCAAAGATCTTGGAAAAAACAGTTGCAGAACAACTTAACAACTTTTTGGAAAAGAACAATGTTCTGGACATTTTCCAGTCTGGTTTCCGCAAATTGCACTCCACTGAAACCGCTTTGCTTAAAGTGTCTAGTGACATTCTGATGGCAGCAGACTCTGGAGAGTACACTGTTCTGGTTCTGTTGGCTCTCAGCTCTGCTTTTGATACTGTTGATCACAGCATCATGATAAATAGGCTGAAGGACTTGTTTGGGATTACTGGTGTTGTTTTAAAATGGTTTATGTCGTATCTATCTGAGAGATCCTTTACTGTCTGTATAAATCACGTGCTGTCGGAAACATCAGTTCTGTCTTCTGGGGCACCTCAAGGATCTGTTTTAGGTCCTATTCTCTTTTTGCTGTATATCCTCCCTCTAGGCCACATTATCAGGCGTTACAATAATATTTCTTATCATGTCTATGCTGATGACATTCAGTTGTACTGTTCTTTCAAAGCTTCTGAGTTGTATAAATTGTCTTGTTTAAATAATTGTCTGTCAGAAATCAAACAATGGTTAAATGACAGTTTCCTTCAGTTAAATGCAGATAAAACAGAAACTTTGATTATTGCACCTGATCACATGCTCTCAGAAATTAGGCAGCATATCAGTTTTTTAGACCCTTCATTTCAGTCGAGTCCCAGAAACTTAGGTGTTATATTTGACAGTTCGATGTCTCTTGAGAAACACTCTAAACAACTTGTCCGGAACTGTTTTTATCATCTAAAAAACATTTCTAAACTCAGGCTACTGGTGTCAAAGGCAGAACTTGAGATGATGATTCATGCTTTTATCTCTTCTCGTTTGGATTATTGTAACGGTCTTTTTACGTGTCTCAACAAATCAGCTCTGGATCGCCTTCAGTCTGTACAGAATGCAGCGGCAAGACTTTTAACTGGTACAAACAAGAGGTCACACATTACTCCAGTTCTGGCTTCTCTTCATTGGTTGCCTGTAAATTTTAGGGTTCATTTTAAAATTTTAGTTGTAACTTTTAGAGCTCTGCATGGTGAAGCTCCCCAGTATATCTCTGACCTGTTGAAACCTCATGCTTCATCCCGAGCACTTAGGTCCTTCAAGTCAGAGGCTACTGGTGGTCCCACGTACCGGGTTTAAAACACGTGGGGATCAAGCTTTTCAGGCACTGGCACCGAGGCTGTGGAACTCTCTGCCGTTGTCTTTACGCTGTCTAGACTCTACTGACTCCTTTAAAAAGCAGCTGAAGACATTTTTATACAATTTTAATTAATTTAATTAATTTTAACTTGTATGTCTGATCTTATTGTAAAGCACTTTGTGATTTTTATCTGTGAAATGTGCTATATAAATAAATTTTACTTACTTACTATTTTACTTACTAATTGTATTTTAGTTTTTCTCTAAAGATATGGCAACTTACCTATACTCTGCATACTTTTATTCACATATGAGAGGAACCAAACTCAAAGTCATTTCTGTGTGTCAGTCGTTTTTTTTTTTACAATTGTAACCAGTAGTAGTTACAAAGAGCAGAAAATGAGCTCGAAACTCTACAGAATTTACATTACAAACTGTTACAATGAAACATCTGTGAGTGACCGCGGAATGGAGACGAAATGACATTTGATACACTGAGATGATTACGTCCATATTAAGCGACTAGCTCACGCCAGTGTAGAGATGACTCCACCTTTTTCCGCCTCCATCAAAGGGTTGGGTCAGGAGGAAGATTTAAGCCGAGAGGAAGAGGAAGCACCGCTAACTAAAGCCACGCTTTGCGTCTTTTCTCCAGCATTCATTCGACAGACTCCACAGGTTTACTTCAGTAAAAGTGAGTAGCTTTTGGACATTGTTGTCAGACTGTTTAACAGTGAGTTAAATGTTGACTCAGGGAGTTACTTTAAGGTGCTGCAGTTTTTTTTCCTCCCTCAGTGGAGGGAGGGGGCCAGATGTCAATTTAAACAATGTCAAATTCAAAGCTTTCTTTTGTTGTTTGTCTTTAAAGGCTCTTTTTTTTTTTCTTACGCCTACAGTAAAGTAAAAAAAACAAACAAACTAGAATTTTTGTGTATATAATCTTCTTTTTTCAAATTTTTTTTAAAGAAAAAAAACAAAAACCCTCAAAGTTAGGCGTTACCCCCTAACCAGATATCCGGTGTTGACAGATATCCGGTGTTGACTGGACTAATTGTATCGCCTGTGCACCTATTGTTGTTCTGCACTTTGAAGGGTTTTGATGTCATTTGCCATTTTGTAGCTGTCATGCATCTAAAGGGAGGCAATAAAGACAGCATATTAATGTGCATACTGCAAGCTCCAAATGTGCTTCCGCGAGAAGTGAAATATAGTTTACCTGCTGGTCAAATGTCACAACGGTTTCTAACGGTTAACGCTAAGCCAGAGCGACGCAGAAGCGCACACTCAGCTTCCTCCAGCTCAGAAACATACTCGCCTTTAGCTAATCTGTCAGGTGAAACATGGTTACAAAGTCAAGTTGTTGCATATATGAAGGGGCAAAACAACAACAACTAAAAACAACTTTCACACCACTAGCAAAATTTAGATTCTCCACTAAATGCTGTGTGATCTCTTATAGTGGCGAGGCAGAGAACTACATCAAACATCACATCTGTTATGTAACATGTGATTGACAAAGAGTAGGCGTGTGCATGTATTTTTAATTAGTGTAACTTATTATTGTGTAATGTTAACATCCATAAGTGCATTTAATGTATGGAAAGTCTGACTATAGAAGAAAGGGATGCCATGCTAGAGATTTAATGGCATTGCTATGCATTTGATTGCCCACAGTCTCTGCAGCCTCTGCATTATTTGAATTGCCACAATTTTCCACTGTTTAGCTGGAGAGATTACACCGATGCAAGAAGTAGTTTGGTTAAACAATTTAAGCTTTGTACAGTTTTGATTAGTTCATGAATGTGTTTAAATGCCCCCCTCCCCCCAGTTATGTCCCTGTGAAAGTAGCCTTTGATGGTTTCCAAATTGTGTGCCAAGATAGATTATGGGCTACTAACTGAAAGTTACGACAAATGTTTACAATGTCAACAAACAATTGTGTGACTTAGACAAAAAACCTCAAGGTCAACCAGCCCAGCCATATCTCTGATAGCAATGTAAACACTACAGCAGTGCTGTGGCTGTTAACAGTTCAGCATCATACTCTTATCACTTCACCTTCAAATGTCAACACCTTCTCCGATGGCCTTGGGTAGTTTCAAATATAATCTTCAACCAGTAGAAATGACACTGGGTCTTTTTAAACGGTGTGTTTCTGACTATGCTTCTATCCAGCAGTGCCGAGTGTGGTGGTGGTGCAACCACACCTTGCATGCGTCTCCTGTTCATCAGCGAGCATGTGTAGTGGGGGGATGTGTCATTTTACTTCACCTCATGTTAAAACCTGTTTTTTGTTTTTTAAATGGGGAAGCAGGATTTTAAGGTTGCTTCCCCAACTGGGTTAGTTCACTGACATTTTTAAGATCTGCCCTGACATGATTTTTTTTTTTTTTTTTTTTTTTTTTTTTTTTTTTAAAAACTCTGTGCGTGAACTTGGCAGATCTGACTGCTGTCAGTTAACTTAAGGCTTCTATTGGCTCTTTAAATGTTTTCCAGAAACTCTCTGAACTCCTGCTTATTTAGACAAATGCCTTCATAGTCTCTATTTATGGACCAACTTGTTCTAAAACAACTTCCTTGGAAAATTCTCCAATTGGGAGTAAGTTGCACGTTCAAGGAACCTGCAGTAAATTTGACCTCTGATGTCTATAAACAAGTATTTTAGAAGGCTCATTTCATGTTTCTCCATTCGGGTGGAGAAGCTACTGTACCTGATATTCAGCATTTCATTTAGCCAAATGTTTGAATGTCACTTAAGTGCTCACATGCTGATAGGGAACTTTGTCGAGGGGAAGAAGTGTGACGTTGTCAATTAACTGTTATCTCTTTTGTTTGGGGTGTGGCCATAATGCCACAGCAGTAGACAGTATGGGTTTCAGTTTGAGGCCTTTTAAGTGAGCAGATCTAAACAGTTGATCTAGTTGGACTAGAAGTAATTAAAGCTCAACGTTTGATGTGCACTTCAGTCTGTATAAGCATCTAATATTTGAATTCCTATGTTGTAATTTAAATTCTTCAATTCCAAGAAGAGGAAGTAAAGTACTGGTTTTATGTCCTCCAGTATGCTATGACTGGTTCTGTGTTTTGACCAGCATGTTTAGTTACGGTGGCTAAATGGAAATCAATTTTCCATTCGCTTGTATCGTTTTATGGAAATGTGTGCCAAAGGTCAAATGATACAAATACTGTAAATTAAAAACTGACAGACTGATTAGTAATACTTGAACCCTTTGTTTTGTTGGGGGAGGGTTGCCCTTAAGAGTTTAAGTGTATGTGTGTGTGTGTGTGGATGTGTGCAAGCCTAGGTTCCTACGTTCTGCAGGTATCCAGACAGACACAAAGTCTCATTCACTCATGTTAAAGTCTTGCCCAGTCTCAACATATAAGATAAAATTTTATTAATCCCTCGGGTGGGTTCCTCTGGGAAATTCGGTTTCCAATAGCACAGCACCGACAGACTTGCAGAACATAAGCAGAATATTATATATATATATAAATACAGAGACTTATATAAATAAAATATACAAAAGGGATAAATAGGAATAAGAA
The DNA here is from genome assembly GCF_057382185.1 of Mchenga conophoros. Lineage (NCBI taxonomy): Eukaryota > Metazoa > Chordata > Actinopteri > Cichliformes > Cichlidae > Mchenga > Mchenga conophoros. Next base: position 2,975,314 of record NC_140547.1, on the reverse strand, counting down.
TACAAGGGAATTGCACATTTCAAGTATTGAAGTCTATTGCACCGTTGACTATTAACAAAAAGTATTGCACAGTGAAGTGAAGAGGCACTACAACCTAGTTGTTCCCCCCTCCTTTGTCCTCCTGTTTCCCCTCCAGAGAGGAGTTAAACAGTTTGATGGCGTGTGGGACAAAGGAGTTTTTAAGTCTGTTGGTTCTTGTATGTTTCAATATCAAGTCTGAGTTTTTAGGTGCTGTAAACTGACTTGCATATTCACTTCTATTTTTAATGAGGGATTATTGCAGACATTACAGTGTGCTCACGTTTGGCTTTGTCTCTTAAATTGTTTAGATGGCTTATTACTAATCTGAAGAGTCAAGTTCCTGTGTTATAATAGCTGAATGAGGAAACACGCCCAACTTTTCATATTACTAATGACTCTAATGTCTGGTTTAAAGTCTCAGTCCTAAGAAAATAAAACTCATATGCATCCTCCAGCTTCGCTTGTTTATGTTATTAAAGTTTTTTTTTTCCAAATAATTCCTTTATGCATGACCACAGATTAAATGATTGCACCATGCAATTTTACTTCATGCTTCCTGTACGTGCTAAAGTGCAGTGGGGTTGTTTTGGTTACCCCCCCCCCCCCATTTCTCTCTCACGCACTCACTCACCATGAAGTCAGGTGGGTTCGCAGAGGTGCAGTGGACTAACAGCTATGGAAAGTTTCAGAAATCTGAGACCTGTACTCTGACAGAAGGAAGGAGGGAGGTGCTTTAAGAGAATAGGAGCAGTGTTGAACGTCCAGACGGCAGGTAGGGGAGATGCAGCCCCCCCAATACCATACACACCCAAATACAATTGAGGGGGGGCGTGAACATGCCAGTCCTGAGACGAGTTCAGCAACATTCCTGTACCGGGGAGTAGTGGTTTCTACAACTTCAGCATTTGGTTGTTGTTGTTTTGCATTTTATAAAACATGTCACTTGGTGAGACTAAAGCATGTTTTCAGTCTTATCATATGTAAAATCTGCTATGGCTGCTTGATAATATGCTAATCTGCATTCAAATCTGAGGATTTTGACTAGTCACTGTTCCAATATCACACAAGTTCATGACAAAGGTTCTTTAGACAAAGGATATTTAATCCAGAATAAAACCAGATTATGCAACTTGTATTATGTCAGCAGTCTGTGTATTTTTGCCAGCAATCAAAGCCTGCAGAGTAAATGCTGAGGTTTTTGTTCCTTGCTCTATAGATTGAATCTTCAGAGAGTCTGTTGGTGGGGGAGTATATTCATAATATTTTTTTTTCGTTAGGCTTATATAAGAGTAAAATTCTTAGACCACATCTTAGGAAAATAAAAACAAAATGATTAACTTAAGCATGCATGGAAAAAACCTAAATATTTACATAATTGCTGAGCATTCTTTCAATAGCATTACTGTAATGTAATATACACTACGACAAGTTTTTAAATTTGACACGTGCACTCAGGTGTTCATCCAGATACTTTCACATTCGCACACTTTCTCAGCCTCGCTGCCCCTAAACGGTCGTCTCGTTTTTTGCAAGTATGTGAGAGCACATACCTGTCCAAGAGGTACATGTGCTCTCAGTGTGTCAGGATGACGAAGCTGCAAAGCAAGTTGGGGTTTGGTTGAATGAAACCAGCTTATACAGCCATGATTACAGTTATCAACTTCAGATAAAATTGTATAAAATGCAGTCAGCCTGAAGATTGTGGTCCCAGGTGACAGTTCTGTCCCTGAGGACATGAACATACTACTAATACCTTTTTTTGTTTTCTCTGGCGTCTGTCATCCAGCTGGCTTGACTGGAATGTGTGTCGGCGTTTTGCCACGTGAGGTTCACGTTAATTTAGCTGACTTATGTAGCCAGTCAGTGTGCTGTCAGGTTTTTGATGTTGCTGCCTTTAGGACTTTCTACCTGAGGCGAGACTGCAGACTCTCAGGAATGCAGTTTGTGTTAAACAATTGTTTAAAAATTTCCAGTAGCATGCCTTCAGAGGTGACGTTCATACACTCTATAGAGTAATGGACGTTTTTGCTTTATGTAATTTGACCAGTTATTTTTACCCTGGCGGGAGAGCCTGATTTGTCACACCACTTTGTGACATTCTAGTGGAAATTCTGGGAGACTTGTGCTTCCTGCTTAAAGCATTTGCAGCACACAGTTTGCTCACTGTGCTCTTTACATCTCAATCTACTGAGATTCTACAGTTTAATTCTGAGCTATTGGTAAATATAAAGTTTGCATCAGTGTCAACAGTTGAAGGTGTACACCTTTCAAGTGAATTGATTTTACCGTGTAAAATGGGCTTTTGGTGTGTGTCTGACACTGAGGTTAACACAACGTGTGATGTGTGCAATATTACCAGCTTATGTGTCTGAAAGCATGTACATGCTTGTACTTGGAAGGTTTTCACGCAGTTTGACATCTGAAGCATCTGACGTCTGTCAAGCAACTTTTGATTTAAAAAAATAAAAATACAGGTTTTATCAAGATGTTGCTTTAACTTTCCCTTAGATCAAACCAAAATACACTGAATATTTATCTGTCAGTCATATGCAGATAATGGTCTGAGTGGAAGTGAGATAAACATCAAAACTGTTCTCAGCGTCACGTTTATCAGTACGGGAGTAAAGTGGCTGATCTTGGAAACCACCGTTTGTGGCACTTCCGCTTCTGTCATATTCTGTATTTTGTTCAATGGGAACAAAAAGGGTTACTGGTTTCACTGAGGAGCATGACTGTCATATTTGAAAGGGCTTTGTCAGCACCTCAAACTGCAGCTGATCTCGTTTTTGTTGTCAGGTGTGTTTTGGTATTTGGAGGAAGGGCTGAAATGCACTGGAGTGCTACCTTCACTCCCCCATGTTGCCCCCAGGGCCAGAACAACAGGCGAAGCTGGCTGGGTCGGATACTGTCTCACTAAACGGGGCCTTTTCCACTATAAGCTCATTTGTGTCATGCTTGCAGCTGGCTCGAGCTGTTTTTATCAGTGCTACAGGCATTTTATGGGCTCTTGTTTCTGTGTCCTTATCGGCCTCTTTAAACAAAGGTAGGGGTGTGTGTGTGTGTGTGTGTGTGTGTGTGTGTGTGTGTGTGTGTGTGTGTGTGTGTGTGTGTGTGTGTGTGTGTGTGTGTGTGTGTGTGTGTGTGTGTGTGTGTGTGTGTGTGTGTGTGTGTGTGTGTGTGATCTTTATACAAAGCTGTCTAGTAGACTGATAATAAATGTGTGGAATTTTAAAAACAACTTTTTTTTTCTTTCATTTTTTTTTTTTTAAATAATGATTGCTTGTAGTTTTGACTAAAACTCAAACCCACTTTTTGTTACTTACAACTAATGTTTATTAGATCCCAGTGTTTCTGTCCTATTGAACTTTAGCGTGTACAAAATCTGTTTTGCCAAGGCTGAAATGATCCATAACCGGGTTTTTCCTGGAAGCTCTAGATGTGCCTTTAAGGGACAAATGAGTGTGTCTTATCTTATAGATGTTAGATGTGTTTTCCTTTCATTTTTTTTGACCATGTAATAAGATTAAATTACATTTATAATACTTAAACTTTCTTTTTTTCTTTTTTTTTTTTTAAATGAATCAATCGCAGTCTTGGTGTTTGGGAAAGGCCAAAAACTCCTTGGATGCCAAAGGTGTAATGTGCAAAAGCATGTGGTGTAACTCGTACTACACATTTTTTGTTTCTCCTTAAGCATGGCTGGGTGTGGCAGTGGGATCAGGATAAGAAGTTTCCTACTGGAAAGCAAAACCTCCTTTCACAACACTAAAGAATTTTAAGCATTGCCATATGAGTCACTTCTTCCCATTGCGGCAATTAATTTCATCTTCCTTTTGCTTTGCTATCCAACCCTGAGCAAACATCTTTATAGCTCTTATCTTGCCTTGTAGTTTAAATTTATCCAACACCTTTTTTCACTTTTTCCATGAGGCCACCAGGAGAGGCTTCTTGGATTTTTCCTTTTAAACTGGACTTGCATGTGTACCTAATGAAGCTGTATTTCCAGTTGGACAATACAGGACAAACACAAACTATAGGAGGAGGCTAGTCTGCCTTATTGAGGCATTTTACTCATGCCGTGGATTGTCCAGCAGTGCAGGAGAAGAAATGGAGGCTAGTTTTGCTTTATGGGTGTTGGCCAGGCCGAGGACCAGTAAAGGCGTAACAATGGCTCCCTTCATGATAACAGAGTCTCTACTGATTTCTCGCCCGCTCCCTGTGAATAATATTATCAGCCCACCCCTGAGAGGAGCCGTACGGTTTCTGGTGTTTCAAGTGAGTGAAGGGTGTGACAAGGAGAGCAAAGTAAGGAGGGGGTAGGCGAGTGGGTGGGTGGGTTTTGACGGCAGCTTGGTGAAACCTGGGGGCGGTCACAGAATACATACATCAAGGTAGTGTGGGATTTAAACGGAGGTAATCTCTCACCTCAGTAGTTCTCTCTCTCTCTCTCTCTCTCTCTCTCTCTCTCTCTCTCTCTCTCTCTCTCTCTCTCTCTCTCTCTCTCTCTCTCTCTCTCTCTCTCTCTCTCTCTCTCTCTCTCTCTCTCTCTCTCTCTCTCTCTCTCTCTCTCTCTCTCTCTCTCTCTCTCTCTCTCTCTCTCTCTCTCTGGGTTACACAGAGCAGCCACTCTCTTCCCTCGCTCGCTCTCGTTCAGGCTCAGCCTCTTTCCCTCCCTCTCCTTGTGTGAACTAGTTATTCATCCACTGTATGAGTCAGGGAGGGTGGAGTTTTGGAAGACCGCTGTACCAGTCACACTTTGTCAGTTTACTTTCTCAATCCCATCTCTTTCTGTCACTTCTCTGCTGCTGCCGTCTTAGGCTTTATCGTGCTGTGCAAGAGGAGTCCACTTCGGCTTTTTAAGTGGAAATTTTTTGTCTCAGCAAGGGTAAGTTGCTCAATGTTATGTTAAAGGTGAACTAACTTGTGTGTGGAGTCTGTCAACACTTCGAGCAGTTCAAGGTTGTTTTAAGCTTCTGTACTCAAAGGTTTTGGTTCCTTTCGGTCAGGCTGCTTTTTGTCACTGTTGTTATAAGATAATTGACTGTATGCTTAACAAATGGGTTCCTGGTTTGCTCCCCCTCCCCCATCTCCTGAATTTTTTTTTTTTTTTTCCCCATCATCTCTGCTGCTCCAGTTTGTTCATCATTAACTCTTAACTCGTGAGCTCCCTTTTTCCATCCCTATGATTCATTGACATGGCTCTCTTAAGAAAATGTTTCCCCTCCTTTTTCACTGTATCTCTGCTGCGAACCAGCCACACCATTTAAGTCAAGGTCATTTAGTAATGGATAGGTGGTTGTAGTGGGACTGGTCTTTTAGGACTTCACTCAAAGTGTAAATTGGAATTCTAAAAAGCTTTTAATGATTTCTATTCAAAGTAGAAAGGGCCTTCAATGGCCACATGCCAGCTTGCATTACATCATTGGAATTGGAAACTTTTTTTTTTTTTTCTGGACCCCTCTCAACTATAAGAGGAAGTTGGTGTTGACCTGTGGAATTACTGATAAGAGATGAAAAGTGGCGACTGGTCAGGCTTCAGTGTACTGCTAGTCCAAATCCTGTGGTGATGCTGATGTTTAACTGGTGGACAGTTGGGTGGCGTCATGTGTCGGTTAATTGATAACTGGGTGCAATAAATGATACTTTATTATCCAGGTGAGGCAAACTGACTGCTGTTAGACAAACATTATTGGTGGTAATAATTCTAGTTTCTCTCATGGAGACTTTCATCCTGTCCTGAGAACACAAAAATATTCATTCTTGGTTGTTTTGTCATGAATCACAAGACTATCCTTCTGACTTGCACAGTCAGATTTATTCTAAGTACCCTTTCTAGGCAGTCACATGTTGCCTGTTCATATTTGAAAATGGGATATTTTTTGGATTACTTTCATCTTGTTGTGGTGGGATTTCCTTAAACCTGCACTTTTTAACAGTGGTGATGCTGTATTATTATTTTTATGAAAAGCATCACTTGCTAAACCATAATGTGATCAATTTAACTTATCAGCATTTTCCCTCAGAACAAGACTCTGTACAACAGACATGATGATACTCTTGTTGAAATGTAAGGTGCCTGACCAAAGGCCTCATCCGTCAATTCAAAAAAAACAAACCTTTGTGTAAGAGGCGTCTGAAATACACTGATTGTCATACTCGAATTTTCATGTCACAAATAAACAGCTCTTTGGTTTCAAAATGTCGTTGGAAGGAAGCGATGTGGCTATCACAAGAAGTGGTCTGGAATGCTGCAGTAAATTTGGAAGCTTAACAACTATAAAAACAGTGGTGTTGACACAGTGCTTAGGTTAACAATTTCTTGAATGTACAAAGCGACGAGGAAGGAGGATGAGTTTGACACAAGACACTAATCCTGTGATGCTTCAATTATTTTTAACTTTAATATTGCTTGAAATATTAAAGTTTATCACAAACTGTTTGAAATGCATTTGACTTTTGGATTGTGCAACAGTCACTTTCTCTTCTGTTTTCACTTCGACTTGGTTTCTGACTGAAATCCCATTTGGGGGGGAAAAACAGAAGAGAAAAGGACTTTTGCACTTTTGCACAAATTCCCCAATCTGATTTCTAACTTTAAAAAAATGGATTTCCTGCCTATCAAATCGATCTAGCTCATTGTTCACAAAATGCATAACCTGAATCCACATGTACTTTTCTTTGCCCCTCTAGGCACCCGTGTGAGCTCGGGTCACCTGACCTTCATTCCTCAGGCTTAAATTATTAGCTTTTAATTGTATTGACTTTAGGAGCGCTGTACTTTTTGGCAGTGAAAGAGCATTGTAGACTCGTATCAAACAATGCATCCTCTGGGCCCAGTGTGGCTTGCGCTGACCGCACCCTGCGTATAAATATGTTTTGTGGTTTACATTTGAAATCTGCTTTAAACATCAGAAAATGTCCAGTTTTGAAAGCAGAGCAGTTTTCTTGTGTGCCGACTGCTTTTAGTGGTCTCTATAAAACTGCCATGTCACAAGAAGGAGCAGTCGTCAGTTTAATGGGTTCAGTGACCAGAAACTTAAACTGCTGGGTTTATTGGTGGAGGCAGTATTGTGCCTTAACTCGTGGCCTGGCTCTTGTACACAAACAGCCAGCCTCAGTGTGGGATGAGGGATGCCCTCAGTTCCTTGTAGCACCTCCTCTCAGATATCAGGCCATGTCTGATGAGTGGTTCGAACCAGGGCAAAGCATCTTGGGAATTTCTGTTGGGAGTGTTTGTTTGGTGAGGGATGAGCTCTCTGCTCCAGTAACTGCGTTTCAGACCTGCTGAATCAGGAAATGTAAGAATGCGCCTCCCTGAGGACACCGGCAAGACAGAGGGAGGGGGGGTTGTATTTTTTTCTTTAGAAAATAATTTTGCATGTTTTAATTTCTCTAGAAATGTAACTGTTTAAAAATTATCTGTTCAGGGTTCTGTTTGAACAGGAAAAATGATCCCGGCATGACAGGTTTGACCTTGAACCTTTGTGTTTTTGACACCGTTTAAAACAAATGCTGTTCTGCTTTGAGTCAAATTTCAGCCCTTGGGATATTCTCATGGAGCTCTGGAAGGATTGTTGCAGTGTTTTCCTTTCAGCTAAAACTAACAATGAGCTTTTTGTGTATTTGTTTGCAGATAATTGGGTCATAACAATACAAGAGCCAATATGCTTCAGGAGATTCAGGAGATGGGCTCACATGCCAAGGATATCTATGATTTCCTTCTGTCGGGACTTGGTAGGTTTAGTTTTTTTGTTTTTAAACACTGAGAAAATACAGACTTGTGTTTGTTTGTCTAAATACATTTCCCCTTTCGCGCTCTAGATCCACGGATCACCGATTATCCTCTGATGCAGAGTCCCATAACCATGACGACAATACTGCTGGGCTACCTGTTCTTTGTACTGTACCTCGGACCTCGCTTAATGGCCAATCGCAAACCTTTCCAGCTCAAGGAGCCTATGATAGTTTACAACTTCTTGCTTGTGGCCTTGTCAATATTCATCGTATATGAAGTAAGAATCTGTTATCTAGCATTTAAAATATTAAAAGAATAAAGTTAATGCACATTGTTAGCATTTCATCATTTATTCAAGACTGCTTTCCTCAATGGATATTGTTGGATATATTCATTTGGTTGAACCTGCATCTGTAAGGATCAATGCCCTCAGCAAAGATAAAGTCCTGATAAACTTGTGTTTTTATTTGCAGTTTTTGATGTCTGGGTGGGCCACAACGTATACTTGGAGATGTGATGCAGTTGATACCTCTAACAGTCCTCAAGCACTACGAGTAAGTCGCCCTAACTCTATAACAATTACTATTATTAAAGACGATGAATATAAAAACTGACTTTCCTTCCACTGAGTCACAAACTAAAAAGTCTCTCATTGTTAGATGGTCCAAGTGGCGTGGCTGTTCTGGTTCTCCAAGATTATTGAGCTGATGGACACAGTAAGTTCGCATATTCTGATGCCATGGTTTATAAAATGTGCCTTAATGTTCAGTTTTAGTAAACGGTGTTCTGACCAGAATCCCCTCTGTTAGATCTTCTTTGTGTTGAGGAAAAAGCACGGCCAGATTACCTTCCTACACATCTTCCACCATTCCTTCATGCCCTGGACCTGGTGGTGGGGAGTTGCGTATGCTCCAGGTAAGTACATAACCTTAAGTTGTCAATGGTTAATGGAGGAGGGAGGGGGAGCATTGCGGAAGTGTTATGTAGTTAGCTCATCCTGCATACCAATCTTGAAGATAAGATGGTCTTTTTAAAGCCTTTCAAGAAGCTTTGTGCAGATGACCTGACTATCGATATGAAAATGATTAACCAAGGGAATTCGGTCTGATGTTTGTGGTTATCACTTCAGGTGGAATGGGATCTTTCCATGCCATGGTAAACTCTTCCGTCCACGTTGTTATGTATTTCTACTATGGCCTTTCTGCTGCTGGACCTCGCTTCCAGAAATTTTTGTGGTGGAAGAAATACATGACTGCAATTCAGTTGGTACGTATAGCCTATACTGACTCAGTGGTGTTACCAGTAGAGCACATTTTTATTGTGTATTTGGCTAATTTCTCATTTTTCTTCTCAATAGATCCAGTTTGTGCTGGTATCTCTCCATGCTACCCAGTATTACTTCATGAGCAGCTGTGATTACCAGTTCCCTGTGATCCTCCACCTCATCTGGATTTATGGTACCTTCTTCTTTGTTCTGTTCTCCAACTTCTGGTTCCAGGCTTACATTAAGGGCAAGCGACTGCCGAAACAGTGTCAGAACAGCACAGCTGTGCACACAAATGGCAAATACTGTGAGAATGGCAACAGTGTGAAAAACGGTACTGCCAATGGTGTATCACACGGGGTTACCAATGGCTCGGTCCACCACGAGAATGGCAGCTCTTACATGGGTAAGATGAAGAAGGCCTAGGAAGTCTGGAAGGAAAAGCCCAAGATGTATGGCCCTGTAAACCTGATAAAACTACTACAGATTCCAAATAATTTGTTCCTTTCTTTTTCTGTTTTTAGTTTTCTATGTAAAATGTGGGAGGATGATGTGGTCAGTGACTTCCACGGGTGGGGTCCCAAATTTGGTTGTTTGGTTTGTTAGTTTCTTTGCATTGGGGAACCATCTATGGAACACAATGTATGAAGAGAAGATGTTTTGACCCATGTTGTCTTCACTGATGTTGCAAACAACCTCCTAGTTCAGTATCACTCTGGTGGCCTTTCACCACACTTGTCTTCACTTCTTATCTGACCCCCATGTCCTCCTGACACACTGTGGACAGATGACTGTACAGTTTCTATCAAACTTGAAGATGCTTTTTGTAAATACTTTTACAAAAAAAAAAAGAAACTAATTGTATTGCTATACTTTAGACTTTCTAAAATTTGTTACTTTGTATTTAATTAATATGCAAATAAATTCCATTTTAAATGATCAGCGTTGACTTTTTTTTCCCCCCCAAACTCTGACAACAGTTTATTGGATATGTAACTTGATTTCACTTAGCAGATCTTTGGGCTCCAACATTTTGCTGTCGCAGCAAAAGCATTTGCATTGTCTGCATGTGCTTCTTGTCTCTGCCATCCCAAATATGTGCAGCAAGTAGGAGGTCAACAAGGGCTCTATTTTTCATGGCACAAGGCAGAAATGGCATCCCGCAGACCGGAACCACCAGAACAATTCCCGCTCAAATCAGTTCATCAGGGTCAGGAATGGGGTGATTGCAAAAAGGTTTACTTTGCCTGTGTGAGGCAGATAAATTATCTGCCTATCCAGAATATAAAATGATGTTAAAATCATTAAATTACACTGCAGATTTTTTTTTTTCCCTTATTCTGCATAGGCAGCCATAAATGAACTTAAAATTGTTATAAATTGGATAACAATTCAGAACTTTTAGTTGTTGGTGTGTGGGGTTTTTTTTTTTTTTTTTTTTTTTTAAATGGTGGGAGACCTAAATCATTTATAGCTACAATATAATGCCTTTTGATGGTTATATTAAAAACTGTAAATTTCCAAAAGCAACCTAAGGAGGTCACAAGTACATGTTTCTAGGTCCTACAGGAGCAAAAGTCAAGTCTCTAGGAATGAGTTGGGGGGCGGTAAACGGTAAAAAGCATAACCTTCCTTTTGATGAAAAATGGCAATATTTCAGTAAAACCGCTCAGGGTCCTTGGGCAATAGACAAGAACTCAGTCACTGTTGCAAGTTTAATTCCAAGCTAACATTACATTTCATGAGCAGTCAGTTAAAATTCATCAAATATTAAAACATTCTCCAGGCATTCATTCAGTGCGCATGAAGCTGCTATTTGGATTTGATACATAACTTCAAGTCATTCTCTTAGCTTTAAGGTTGTGAGCTATCACTTTAAAGGTATTGACTGTAAAATATGTATTAAACATTGTGACATTGATGATTTCAAGCCATGAAATTGCTACTACAGTGCAAGAGCTGCACCCTTATCTAATGGTCCATCGTAGGTTTCATGCGTAGCCTGATTGATTGTGGCTGGGCCGAGTGAGATCAGAAAACCACAAAGAGTCAGATCTCTTGGATGAGATGGATGCGGACCTTGGATATGATCCGCTTTGCCTTTGGAATGCTTTTATTGCCCTGAAACTGGTGAGAAGTGCTGGAGATGAAGCAGTGGTCAGGGTTAAGAAGATGAATTAGTGGAAAGTCTGAGTTCTCTAAGTGATGTTCTCAAGGATGTAAAAAATGAGCTCCATCACTATGGGCTCGCCGTCCCTCTTGCGCCCCCTGCTGTGGATGACAGGAATCAGCACGCTATTCAGCGCATTGAGGTACTGAGCTGGGAGGGGCTGCCCATTGCTCCCTGCCACAAATCCAGCCTGAAATAACAAATAAGCCACTTATTAGTTTTTTAAAAAGCCACAGTGGTGTTCTAAACTTTGTTCAAAGCTTTCTTTACTAATGAGATAAAATTCTAGGCTAGGTTTTCTATTTTTTTTTCCACAAGAGAACGACGTGTTGCTGTAGTCAAAGTTCATACTGGGAAGTAACACAAGCTGTTTTATTTCACAACAAAGCTCGTGTTACTTGCAGAAGTGGGTGTAGCACATTATCTCAGATAATCTGTCTATAGACCACAGTCTGCACGTCCAGCCTACGATATGGAAGCTTGGGTAAATCCGTCTTAATCACCACATACTGTATGCGATCTGGTTCTCAGTCATTGCTGTTCATCTTCTTATGAATGGAAGGTTTTGCTACTATAAATCACCGGCCTGCTCCAATACACATTCAATTAGCTAAAAACATTTTTGCATTAGTGTCTTTTTTTCTTATTTTTCCGTCACTTAAAAATGTGTTTTTTAATTTGTCTCGACCAGTGAACAAATTTTAAATAGTTAAAAATGAACTAAATTACTAGTGCAGTGCTACGTTTTTACCATAAAGAACCCTGACTATTTTTTGTATTTTATTTTTGATTATTATTGTTGATGTGACCTTACATGGCTCAGGGCTGATGCTTACAAGGCCAGTTTAACCAGACAAATTGGCAGAAATAGATCACACGTTAGTTAGTTAGTTAGTTAGTTAGTTAGTTAGTTAGTTAGTTATACATATCTCTCTCTCTGGCTACAAGAAGCTAAATTCTTTAAAGACCTCTTGGGAGTCAAAAGTGACACGCAGTCCCAGTTTGGCCATCCCGTCCTCTTTCAGCAGTTTAAGGTGTGGACACAGTGCCAAGCAAAATGCCCGGGCGATTCTCTCCGTGAGCCGGTTGTGTTCAGCAGAGTCAGTCACTGCTCCTTTGGGATTATCACCTGTCTGCAGAAAAAACACCTGCACAAAATATTCACGCAAATGTAAAGACGGGTGGCTGTACACATGGACATGCTAACTTTTTTTTAGCAGATCATTATATATACTTCTGTCCAGCGGATGATCTTTCCATTTTCTTTGTATTCGGACTTCTGGAACATCTTGGTACTGCTGATAGACTCCATTGATTTCCCATCGATGGGGCTGATGATGCTGGAGAACACAAACATTGATATGCGGTTACATGTACACACAGTTTAAAACAGACTGAAAAGGATGTGTCCTGCTTACACTGGACTCTTACACGCTTTTTTGCAGCTCTTTGTTGGGGTGTTCCAAATTCTAATCAACTAATGGCCCACCGTTAGTTTTTCACAGCTACCTTTTGAATGGGTGCTATATTGTTCTACTGGACTGAACACAAAAGCCTTCCTGCACTTCAAACAGTTGGACACACTCACCCCTTATTCACAGTGCATTTCTCCTCCACCCACTGTACACAAACAAGCTCCTGGCTCTCTGATTGGTCCAGCCGTCCACAGGTGACAGTGTGGTCTTTCATCTCCCGTAGTGATCGACGGAGCTCCGCCATGGTTTCCACGGTGATCTGCACCATTAGCCCATCTGCGAAGAGGGGACAGCGATACAGGAGAAACACACACAAACACACACCAATGGGGAGACACACGCCTAGACAAACAGTCTGTTAAAATGTACACAGACACACACATACAAAGATCAACAAATTCTGAATAAGCCAGTTTAAGCAGGGGCGCTCTACTTAAAATGTAAATGATGGCTATCCTCAGAGGTGAGGAGAAAGTAATGGTTAACCTGGCTTCTCTGGTCAGAGGGTATCCTACCTTCTACAACGCTGGATTTGGCCAGGTATCCTGCTGACGCTTTCAGCGCACTACTGAATATAATAAAGCATGATCCAGTAACTAGGAAGGAAGGAAGGAAGGAATGTCATTTTGATCAGTCTTTACAGTGACAAGGCAAAAACTACAAGTGCATGCACTGCCACCTAGAGTCACATAACTGGAACTGGCCGCGATTAACATCTCGAACCACTGTTGTTCTTTCATTTTCGAATTTTCTCCTACTTTTGCTCCGCTGCACTTAAGTTCACACTCAAACTGTTTTGTTTTATATGCAGTTCCATGAGCTACATATGTTTAGATGCACTGTAATAATATTCAGTGGGTTTGCACAATGTTTTTGTTGTGCAGAATCCATTCAGTTTGTGCAGCAAATTTACTTGAATGCCTTCTAAATTTGAAATGTGTAAAATCTATTCTTTGCTTCCAGTGTTCTCTGGAGTATATTCAGCTAAAGATTTACTGTAAGCGATAAGATTTCATTGATCATTTATCGATCATGCTTAGCTGTTTCAAGCTTATGCATATCTTTTAGCTGATTTATTAGATCCTCGTCGTTTAACAAAACTGGAGAAGTATTAGTACTACTATACTTTTAGCTGCTGTTTTAGCCTCATTTGTTCAGCTTAAATAAAGTAATTTCATATTAGCTGAGCAAAACTTTCCATGTGTCCCTTCCTGCCCCAACAACTGTGTTGTTACCTTTACGTGGTTGATTGTGGATGCTGATGGCTTGGGTCTGATACTGGCCATCGTCTGCTTGGACACAGATGAGGTGGGAGTCTGCAGTGTCATTGAAGCATGCCCCTATTGCCAGCACATGCTCATTGGACTTATTCACAGCCTTCATTAGCTAACATGGGAGATAACACGGGTAAATGATAGAGAAAGAAACTATATGTAAGAGTTAACTCTGTGAGGCTTAGTGTTACCTCATTATACCCAGTGTTCGGTATTTTTATGCAAGTCCTATGAGCTTCTAAGTCCACAGTGAGCCCCGATACCACTGGTAGGCTGTAACGGTAATTCCTAAAGTCCTGGAACAAAGCAGAATGGTAAAAAGATCTGGTGTCTGTTACACCATGTTTAATAAAAGTTGTGACACCAAACTTCCACTGCTGACAGGAAGGGCGGTTTTGCAACAACACAAAAAAATGTTACAAAATGCCATACTCACCACTAACAGTCGCATTATTGTGTGACCTATATCCCCAAACAAGGGCTTCCTAAAGCGTACACTGTACAGAGGGCATGGGTAAACTGGAACAAGAGACAGAAAGTGGGTAACTGGGGAAGAAACATTATAACTCAGAGAGCTTACATAGTTGCCTGGCTTACATCTGTACTCAGCCCCCAGTCGCAGCATGAGGCGCAAGGGAAAGGCTTTGGCCCAGGCCACCTCTGCTCTGTGGACCAGCAGGCCAAAGAGGTAGGGCTGGTTTGGCAGAGGTAGACCTTGAAGGGACTGGAGAGTGGAGCGAACGTACAGGAAGCCTGCATGATCCTGACTGCCAAAGAAGCTGCTGCCAAACAGGGAGAGTGACAGGTGTTTCACAACCTTCCCTACAGAAACATAAAGATGTCGAAACGTGTGTTATTATAAGAGGGAAGAAATACTACAGTCGTGAAGTAGAGACTGATAATATTCTGTGTATGGGCTTGTAATGTCTCTGACCTGTGAAAGTGTCTCTGTACAGCTGAATGAAGTGCCTAAAAATGTCTTTGGGGAAGCTTTTTTCTTCAGGTAGGCACTGCAGCAGCACCACCAGCTCCACCTGCCCTACAGCGTGCATTCCCTTTGTTGTCACACACCAGCACTTCCTGTTAACGTCTAATCAGGGAAATCAAGCATAAGCTGGCAGTCACATATGGACATTTTAAACAACAAATACAAGATGTAAGAGGTAGAAATATATACTCAGAAGTTATATTTAAATTTTAAAAAAATGATCAAAATATTTTCTGCATAGTGATGTAATTCTTGACACTGCTCAATTTTAAATGTGTACATTAAGTTCTGTATGCAGTTCATAATGCACAGTAAAAGGCAAGAGGGGAAAGATACTCACAGTTGACCAACTTCACCATAGCGAGCAGGTTAGCATTGAGAACAAACACCAGAGGCTTGGGTCTGCCGCTCTCCAACTCCTGAATAAGGAGCATCTCGGAGGGCTGCTCCTCCACAGTGTAGTCTGGGGGGTAGATTAGAACATCTTTTAAAGTGTTTTCTAATCTACTCTTACTCACCACAAAAAACTGCCCAGTATTAGATTAAAGATTAATATTAGAGTGTGGCTCTAAATAAGATGGCAAGTAGCAGGTAGCTGTTATTAATAACAGATCAGTTTTATTAATGCCTTGGGACTGCCCCATTTAACCAGGCATCACAGTGTCCACGTAATAAATTAAAGTAGCAGCATTCGAGTGTAGTAAGTCAGAACACCCAACACATTAATAAATAAATAAATAAATAAATAAATAAGGACCACACATGTGGAAGGATTGCCTGGTTCTCTTAAACAATGCAATCACAAAGAGCAGCAAAGAGGCATCGGAGCATGTGCACAAGCTAGAGCAGCTGAGTGAGCATGAAAAAAATATTTGGAATTATTTACAGCAAAGTAGTCAAATGTGGCTCAAGTTGTTGGTAACATAAAGACATATACAGATTCATCATGCATATTTGGTATTGTGAAATTATGAACTGGCTCTTTAGATTAATGGGTGGAATTCATGCATATATGTAATACTTGCTGTAGTTGTCCCTTCTGGTTAGTGCTTAAACCAAAACAAAGGTGCTAGTTTCTGGTCAGTGGTTCCCTTGGATGGGATAAGAGTTATAAAAGGGGAGGGGCAGTGAAGCTAAATTACAATTACAACATTTGCCCTGAAAGCAAGCCATGGACAGGTCTGTGAAAGGTACTGTTGGTTAATGCTTAAATAAGATTGAAAAAAAAAAGCTGCACTAACCATCCAAACATCAAAGCCTAGAAAAAATGTCGAGGCAAATCTTGGCTTCACCATAGTGGGCTATGGAGAGAGAACACTGTGTTTTTCTTGTCATAAAATAGTAGCTTCTGACAGCAAGTAGCGGAACAAGATGGACACTATACAGAGTCACTTGTTCCTCATTTCTTTTTTTGCACGCTGAAGTTGTTTTTCTGTATTAACTATGGGGAATGTTATAGGCAAAGGAGGGTGAGCAGAAAAAAATGAGGAACCACTAATTTATTCAGTGTGAATCTGTAATTGCTGCTTTCACTAAACTATTAACTGCTCAAAATCAGAGACCATTTTTTCCCCTTGCCATGGGCTGCCCAATTTACATAGAACTCCTATTTCTTTGTGACCCGCCATCAATATTTGCACCATGCACTATGCAAGACATGA
This sequence comes from Mchenga conophoros, assembly GCF_057382185.1. Taxonomy (NCBI): domain Eukaryota; kingdom Metazoa; phylum Chordata; class Actinopteri; order Cichliformes; family Cichlidae; genus Mchenga; species Mchenga conophoros. The sequence goes on along the minus strand of NC_140547.1, from coordinate 2,958,726 downwards.
AAGCATTAACAAAAGGGGAGGAATATAATGAAAAACAAGAAGTATCTGGATCTGAGGAGGAAACACAATAAGTTTACTTTACACTTTTAAACTCTAAATTCGAGCTAGCCCTACCTCCTTTGACTCCTGTGGAGGTGAGTATGGGTGGCAAGCCATCCAAGGGAATGAGGTTAGCAGAGCTGCTCACTAAAGCTGTGGTTCCCCAGCCGTAGGGACCACAGGCCTCCTGGAGTTGAAGGGAGGCAGAGTGAGAATACATATATCATTCATTTTCCTCTAAATCACAGAACAACAACAACATTTTCCCTGTAGTCGAGTTTTAGTGGCACGTTTTGGGTGAACCTACACCAATCATTGTTCCATGTGGCCTCAAAGTTCTCCTGATCTGGGGTGAACCCACAGGACTTTTAACAGGCCCACCCAGCACTCGACTCATCAGCGGTGAGAACGCGGGCTCCCTGACGGGTGTGGTCGGGGCAGACTCTGAATGCTTATTGGTGAGGATTTCGTCTGCAAACCACACCCTTCTTTTTCCTTTTGGAGACATCCCTGAAGAGAGGATACAAGAATGATTTCTGCATGATTTCAAAAATACAACTACAGCAATACCTAAAAAAAAATTACGCTCACTTTTAATGAGTGCTGAATGACAGGAAATGCACACTCGTCCCTCCTTCCCATCCAGGTGTGTAAGTTTGAACTTCAAACTGGAGCAAAGTGCACAAAAAACCTGACGACACACACATGCACACACACCACACATGAACAGAGACACACACGTACACTCCACTCCACTTACAAGTTGCTAATTTTATTTCACTTCAGATTTAATTACACAGAAATGAACTTTTAAATCATTTTTTACCTTCCCACAGGCACGGCAGTGGTGCCTCCTCTTGGTGAATGTAAACTTGATACCACACTTCATGCAGACCTGCGCTTCGGCATCGGGGACCCACACGGGGGCCACCTCACCAAGGACAGTGACTCGATCCTTGGACAGAATGCCAACGGGGCTCGTCTCAGACATGTCATCGAGATCCACAGGAGAAGTAGCGCACTCACCCATCGCTTCCTCCCCGCGGCCTGCCCCAGCCTTATTGGTGTTTGTCTGATCTCCTCGAGATGGTCCCTCCAAGCTGCAGGTCTCATCCTGCTGCTCCAGCCCACTTTCCTCCCGCTCCTTCTCCTCAATCACAGAGTCTTCCTTTGATGGGAGAACCGGCGACTTCTGGTTCTTCTCTTCCTCCTCCTCTGCCCACGCGGCCTCTGCTGGGCCCAACACTAGAGGGCTTGGGGACTCCTTTTCACCCCATGTGGAGATGGAAGTCACAGTGCAGCTGCCATTCTCCACTTGGGAAGCAGATTCAGTGGGATGTTCAATAGGTTTCTGCTCACAAGGTCCAGATTTGCTTCTGAGCGTCGCATCCGATGTGGCTTTAGATGGAGATTGCGGTCTGATTTCTCTACAGTCCAGTGCAGGTTTTGACACATCTCCATCTTTGAGCACCAGCAGACAGGGTCTGTTCAGCCAGTGGTGCTTGGTGTCCTGAAGAGACGTACTGTCCCCTTCATCTGTTTCAATGATAATGATATCACCAGCAAGAAGGGAAAGTCAACATCTCCATCTCTCTATCTGTCAAACATACACACACTAGCACATACAATGATGCACGTCCTGCCTGCTCATTAAGGCGAAAAAGCTGTTCACTGTTAAATAGACATCTTCTAGATTTCAGCCCTCACTAATGGCAGCATTAGTGTGGTTGCCCTTGAGAGGTGTATCTGATGATCAAAATAGCCAGTGGTAGTTGTACAAGAGATTAATGATACCATAGAGCAGCTGGTTCCCTAGAGAACAAAAAGTTGAGCAGTAACTTTGTGTTTAAACGTGTCAAAACCGTTGCTGCTTCCTTATATTGAGCCATATTGTTACACAAACACAAATACACACACAGAGGCGGATGTTAAATATGTGTAATGAACAAATAAAAGATGTTTCAAGTGACAGTACTGTGTTTATTGCATGTTTCAGAATAAAAATATGCAAGTAAGCCGCTTGATTCTGCAATCACTCCATTCAAGGTTTCTACATTAAGAACACCTCCCGTAATTACAGCCAATTACTGATTCAATGCCCTTCCCAGCACATTAGCAGCCGGCAGCGCAAAGGGAGTTAATGTATGCACAACTGATGTTTCATTGAGCTACCAGCGTTTCCTGAATAGGCCGGTTTAAGGGGATAAGGCTCTTATAGGTTTAAATGCAGATCGTCATGTATTTGATTATTCGATTGAAAGTCTTGTCAAAACATTGGGCGCTACTGACTAACTGTACACGTTAAACTGCACTGCAGCTCATTTACAACAGAAAGCCATCCTTAAAAAACATGAAGAAAAAATAAAAAGCTGGCGGCGTCATTTCTACCGAAGGCAACAAAGTGAAGACTTCCCGAAACAGCGGCGTGCCTGCCTGCACCGATCCGGCTCACTGAGCGCTCACTTCCCGGGACAGTGACGCATTCCACACACGTGCAAATGTTTAATGTGCTCGCGGGCACAGAGGCCGGAGGCAATGCGACATTCACCCCGCACCCCGGTACACCGGATCAGCCGGGACACTTTATTGAGGTGACGCTGAGTGAGGCTACAGTGGAGTATGTATGTAAGCAGCCCGTGTTCACGCGAAAGTGCGCAACACGCACACATACGCGCACGCGCTTTTCAGATGACGCGGTCTATGCGCGCAGCCAAGTGTTATATCAGCGTTTTTTTCAGTGGCACACACACACACACACACACACACACACACACACAAGCGCGCGCGCACAAGCAATGAATGGGAGTAAACGCATTCCCACCCCGGTATTTCCAGAGCAATCAAACGTCTTACCCTCAGTTATTGCTCCCAAAAGGCTTTCATTCTCATCATCCCGCGCTGTGAAGAACTTCAGCATTTTATCCTGTTACATCTGAGCGCGGAGGAAAATGGATTCAAGCAGCAGTGCCTTGCTCACAAGCGAAAGATGGGATGAATTCGCCTCTCTCTTACCCCCCCTTCTGTGTGATCTCCCTCCTCCCCCGTGCCTCTCTGCAGCTCTTTGAAGAAACTCAAGAGGTGTGCAGAAATGTCCCTCCCCAGTTTGCTGTCCACACAGCCCGCAGGACGGTGTACAAGCCAAGACAGCAGAGCTAAGGTGCCAAACATAAAAATCCAGCCTTATGCACGACCTGTCATTCTGTAGGAAACTGACGAGGCTTCTTTTCACATGAATCTGCACACAATTCTTTGATTTATTGATAAAAACATTCAGAACATTCAGTCAATGATCACAGCATCATTTTAAAAAAATGTTAAACGTCTTTTTTGTTTCATAAACAAAACACACAAAAAAAATCTCTTAAGACTGGCTTTAAAGACCACAGTAATCTGATAATGACTGACAGTGTGGAAGAGATTCACCGTTTACCAGATGAGCGTTGGGTTCTTATTCTTTTCTCTCTCTCTCTCTCTTTTTTAAATACACAACCTAGTAGTGCTAGTGTGTGACTCAGACATCTGTAGGTCATTGGAACTGTGGGATATATTTGGAGATACTGTCTGATATGCCCGGATCACTACACTCAAAAAGACAGACGGAGGCTCCACTTCAGTCCAGTGAATTTTTCTGTCAGTTTGCCTCGTTCTTTGATGCTTCATCAAAGTTCTCCACGAGATCTACAGAACAGCAAAAGCACAGCATTAAATAGTTAAACTAGAGGAACAATCTAAAGTCACATACATGAGTTCAACTGTAGTAACTTTTCAGGGCTGCAGAAAAATATTCAAAAGAGCAAATTGACTTAAATTGAGTAAAAAGAGCAATCTTCTATACTACGATGAAAATTTAACAGAGTGTAGCTGTCTCTAAGTTTTCATTCTGATCATTCTTCTTTTTATTCATGTGACACTGCATACCTGGCACATCATCATCCTCTTCCTCAATGTCCTCTGGCTTTGGAGCCTTGCTTTCAAGAGCTAAGACGAAATGCACAAAAAACACATTTTAGCTGGAAAGTGATAGAAAGTTGCCTCAAATAATGACTTTTAACCTATGATGAAGCATATCTGTATACGAGTGTTCTCTTCCAGTATGACAGTACTCCATTCACAAACCATGAGCGATGGATCATCGGCAGTGGCCTTTGGCATCACCATGTTAGCATTCTCCACAATAAGGGAATAGTTTCAGAACAATGAGGCCCAGAGACTTGAAGAATCAATGAAAGGAGCACTGAAGCTGCACTGGTGGCATGTGGAGACACCGCTTGTCTCTGTATTTGGCAAACAGAGGTGAGAGGTTTTTTTGAGCTGAGTTTTCTATCATATATGCTGGTATTGATCTCTATGATATGCCAGTATTGGCTCATATCACTTGAAATTGAGACTTATTAGACCAGGCAACATTTCTTCCAGTCGTTTATTGCCTTAGCTTGTTTGAATCGCAGTCTCAGCTTCCTGCTGTTAGCTGACAGGTTGCTGGTTCAGAGATGATTTTTTTTGCAAAACTGTTGCCTTTCTATTGGCTTGAAGCAGTCTGGCTAGTCTCCTCTGATCTCTGGCATTAACAGGGCATTTTCATCCCGAGAACTACCACTCACTGGATATATTCTCTTTTTCAGACCACTCTCTGTAAACCCTTAGAGATTACCTTCTTGTGCGGGAAAATCCCAGTAGATCGGCAGCCTCTGAAATACTCAGACGAACGTTTTCATGGCATGGCACCAAAAACCATGCCATGTTCAAAATCACTTTTACCTTTCTTCTCCACT